>NC_137890.1:160640780-161840780 GCF_963455335.1 Martes martes
TTAATGTCTGAGAAGAACTGCTGTACAAACCCCGCATTAACCAGACAGCTGCTGAGGTCTGATAAGGATGATGATGCAGTTGTAATGGGGATGAGAATGGCAGCCGATATTTCTGTGCATGAGAAAGACTTTATTAGCAAAGTGGGCCTGGCAGGCATGAATAAAGGAACAGCCGAGTAAGGATGGCCTGAACCAGAGATAAACTTGCTCTGGGCATAGGATGAATATGGCGTAGAGGCCCTGTTTCTTAGAGAATAACCTTAAATGGAGACTTTTTGAACCAGGCCACTTGGTGGGAAGTTCCATTGTCCAAAAGCCGTTTTTTATCATTCCTGGGAGTTTTAATATGTTTTGGTATTTTTGATTTTTGATTTTTTTTTTTTTTTTTTTTAAGAAAAGGGTTGTTACAGACTCTTCTGAGATGGGAGGCTCAAGGCCACAGCTGGTCTTTGCTGACTGAGGTGGAATGCCTGGGCGCATGCCCACGTCCTTCTCTGCGGGATGCTGTTTGTGTCATGTGCAGGACCCCAGAACTGTGATTCTTTTCATGCATACAGTATTTAAAATTAAGAGAGGAAAATTTAAAAGCTGAAAAACCTTTTTGGTCAGGTTTTAATATGCAATAATTGTCTGCCTTTGATCAAATTATCTTCTGTGGGTCCATCTATAAAGTACGCTGTCATATCCAAATTCCACGGCAACGTGGCCTCCAGATTTTCTGGATTAACTTTATGGAATACCTCCACATCACCGAACCAAACCGTTGTAAGTGTCGTACATTTACAAAGATTATTTTAATCGATTGTTGGCTTCTCTAAAGAAATGCCAGTGTAACGAGCGGAGTGGGGGTAGGGAACAAAACAAAAAGGAAAGAGTTGGCATGAGTTGATCCAAGTCCAGCGTTGAAGCAGCAAATCCATTTTACTAGTGAAATGGGGGGACAGCCTAGGCCATGCCCTGGAGGAAGGCAGTGGGATGGTCAGTCACTGAATGGATCCGATTTCAGACACTAAATGTCCAGAGTCTAAATGATTTTTCCCCCCAAATTAGGGTCAGAAGAAAGAGAAATGGAGAAACAACAGATACATGAATCAGAGAGACATGGATGGCAGAATTCCTGGAAAATGACAACATTTTGCTTGTTAGAAACTGTAGGTGTGGGTTTAGTGTCTTTGGTTATGGGAGTTTGATTCCGGCATCATCTAAAACCAGATCTGAACTCTGATTTTGCCACTAAAACAGAGACTGAGTCACCAAAGTCATGATTTCTGGGATCAATGGAAAGAGAAGCTCAGAGACAGTCAAGAGCAAATATCCCAATGCCTGACACAGAACAGATTCACAGTAACTGTTGCCTTTGATGACCAAACAAGTAGTCCACACATTGATGAAATTTAAAAAGACTCTGTGGGGATCAATTTCAATGATCTTTCATAGCTTACTCATTAGTTCGTAGCTTGCTGGAGGCCTGCAGTCAGGGGAACGACCACGTGAGTGCGTGAGAGCCCAGGCTTAAGTCTAGCTAGTGTCCGCAGCAGGAAAGAGCCATCAGCACATCTAGTGGGTATGTAGTTCTTTAGCAAATCCTCTAGCGTATTTATTTGAACAAAGCCCTTTGTTGTACCACAGACTTTAGGATAAAAATGTGTGATGAGTTGAGAAAGAGGAACCCATGAAAGAAAAGAAGGGTGTGACAAAAGAAGAGAATCGGAGGAAGGATGATTCCAGAAACAAAAAAAAGGCAAGTGTTTCAAGTAGAGTGATCCACATGGTTTGAAACAAAGCAGAAGGGCTTGGGACAGATAAGGACACAAAAGTCATGGGTGATTTCTGCAGGAGCATTTTCAGGGCAGGAGGACCAAAAGCAAATCATGGCAGCTGAGGAGCGAACAGGAGATGAACTAGAGTTAGCCTGGTGAGTTACTTTGTTTGTTTTTTAAATCTTGACAGAGAAAGGAAAGACAGGGAAAGGATGGCAATCCTTCGCTTACAGGACCTGAAAGATCTAGCCTAAATTTTATATTAGTATTGGGGTCATTTGCACGCTTGAGGATTGAAAGATAAAAAGCTAACATCAAAAAGAAAGGAGAGGCCAAGAGGCATGGTTCTGGTGGGAATCCCAGGATCAGGGGGACAGGGGGAAGAACAGGTCCTGAATGGAAGACAAAAGAACTCACCCTTTTATGCAAGACGAAAGAAAACAGGCAGGTATAGAAGCTGTGTGGGTCAGGGAGGAGGAGGAAGTTGAGTAGGGAACTTCAAGGTGATGAGTATTTGAATCTCTTGGGATAGATGCTGTTCTGAGGACCAGGCTAAGTCTGGAGAGCAGGAGTTCGCCATGGCACTCACCGGTTGGCTGAGATGTGGAATTTTCTCCAGATTCCCAGCAGCCCAGGGGTAGGCATAAAGAAGGTTAGGTGAATTGGGGATATTCTAAGCATATGAACTGACATACCTTGGGTCCCTGTGGTCCAGGCAAGCCTTCAGGACCTGGGAATCCCTTCTGGCCAGGAGAACCAGCAGGTCCAGGAAAGCCTTTCTCCCCCTATTAAAAACCAACACAGGATAAGAAACACACAGAATAGCATAGTCTAGCAATTAACATACCCACAACCATTGCTTTCTTTTCTTTACAACTTAATGAGAACATTTGACATATTTTTTCCCCTTGCATCAACAAAATTGGCACTCAGCAGTAAGTATAACAGTAAAGAGAAAGCTCTCCCCTTTTAGTATTTGTTGATCAGCTTGAAAGTGTTTGCCTTTGGTGTTGTAGGAACTACTTTTCCCCAAACGGTGGCACTACACAGAGCAGAGATTAAGAGAGTTCATCAAGAACTAGGAAGGGAAAGCCCAGTGAGAAAGTCGAGATTGGTTCAGTGTGTTTGCTTGGGGATGGAGAGAGAATGAGGCTAACGCACAAGAATGTGTTTGGGGAGTGTGCATAATTGCCCTATAGCTTGAAAAGAACAACAAGCAGGCTATCAGCTTTAGCCCTTTCTTGATTACACAGGAATTAGTAATCCAATCTGCTCTTTGTGTAGGAGATGCAGGAGATATCAAGAGTGGCATAACCAAAAGGGTGAGCTAAATGATATTTTAGGAAGAGATGATATTATGAGAATGTCTCTAGTAACGAGTAAGTGAAAATAATTTAGGCCCCATGAGTGACACGGTTCTGCCAACAAATAATTTTCTGGTGAACACAGGTCCTGGGATCACTCTTTAATTATAGATGTCACTGGTTGATTCAGTCAATTTAATTACACAATTGGTAAATTAAATTTTAAAAAAGAGAAAGAGATCAAGTCAGCCATTTCACGTTGTTATATGCACACACATTCCATAAAAGGAGAAACAAAAGAATTTGCTTGTCCTCTGTCCATACTCAGTCACTCGCACACATTCCAGAATAGCATCTTGCACATAGTAGGGACTTGATAAATTCTTGAGGGCAAAAAAGAATCCTAGCTTTCCAACATATATCTGAGTATATTACATTCATAGCTTTAGGGAAAAACTTAAATCAAAGTTTGTGTTAATTATAGAATAATTGAAAATAAATAGAATAGTTACTATTTTTAGTATATAAATTATGTGTAAATTATTTTATCTAAAGAGCTAAAAATACATTCTAAAAATATTTTTAGTCCCCTTCAGTATTGTTAAGCAATTCATTAGTGTCCCAGAGGAAAGGGTTTGGTAAACAAAGAAAAAACTTTAGTTCGGCCTCTGTCTTAATTATCACAAATTGCAAGTTAATGGAGCGGACTAATGAGATTTCATGGCATTCTATTTTTTCCTTGAATTCTGCAATGGAGCTACAGGTTTGCCCCGCTATCTGAAGACACAGAGCTCCTACGAAACTTTTCCTAATTTGAAATGGTGTAAAGCAAAGAGTATCCCCGCTTTCCGAAAGTTCGAATTACACCACTTTGCTTTTATGAAAAACCAATGTTAGTGTGGTAATGTGGTTTTTTTTTTTTTTTTTTTTTCAAAGAAGCAAAATCCTCTTCGGATTTCTTTTGGTTACCAAAAGGAATGGCTGTGTGGGTCTTTCCTAAAAGCGGAGTGGGGCAAGGCGAGCTTTTAGAAAGCGAGGGACACCTGTATTTCTTCCTGGCGCGGCATTTTGGCCTTAACCAGAGTGCTGTTGCGGAATTCCACCGCCAGGGGGCGCGCCCACACCAGTGCTGCGGGCCTTGAAGTCTGCGGATTCCAATGCCTGTGTCCAACTGAGTGACTCGAGCTGTCTTCAGTCGTCTCTCATGTTTATCAACATTTCTACATATAGAGGCATTCTTAGAAGCTTTCTTTTTTGCCAACTTGCTCCTTTTTCTTTACAGACCAAAAAAGAGTTACATTTTAACTGATGGCATTACACAAGGTGCGTGAAACTTTCCAGAAGGCTTTTTTCCCCCCCTTTTCTTTGGTTAATGTTTATACACGATTTCTTTAAAATTGGACTTAGGGAATGGAATAACCCACTGCGGGTCTTTCTGATAAGAGCGAATTCCTGGGTGAGCCCCACAGAAAAAAAGGATATTATTAAGATTTTGTTTTTACCTTCTCCCCTTTGATCCCATCACAGAAGCACTGGCCTTTGTCTTTACAGACACAGCCCTAGGAAAAGGGAAAAAGAAAGAGTTTTGTTTAAAAACAGCTTAATAAATCCTGGCTGACAGGGCAAAAGCAAACATATTTTTCTGTTCTTTGAGCATTAAACAACACTTGTTAGGAGACATGCCTTACTGGGACAGTAATATACCAAGAGAAACAGAGCCAAGAAGTGAGAAGATGTTGCCTATAGGAAAGCTGTCGGGTGAGTGTACATCATTTTTATTATCTTGGAGAATTTAAGTTATTTATGGAAAAAAGGAAGTCATCTTTCCTTCTTTCAGGATAATGTATAGTTGTACCATATGAAATTGCTGTAACCATCAGTAGAAAGTGGTCTAATGTTGGCGAGTCTCTAAGATTTAACTATATATATGTGTGTGTATATATATATATATATATATATACACACATATGTGTATATTAACTGGTCATATCTTCTATAAGTGATTCAAAGATTTTCTTTTCCTGGAATGATGTTCAAGAAGAATAAACTAATTCACTAGTGTATCAACGTGTTCTTAGTATAAAACAAAAACAAAAATTTAGCTGTGAGCTTGGGCGCTCTTATCCTATCTCAGGTACTTTGATACATTTTAGAACCTATGCACAGGCCGACTGTAATGAAGGTCGATTTTTGAAAATTTCTCTGCCAGCAGAGGAACAAAGAGGTAGTTGAAAATACTAAGTTTAAAATGTGTTTTGACACATGTTCTATGTTTATGTATTTATCTTTTAAATTTTTTTCTTCAGGTTAATATTAACTGAGAATGAGTTTGCTTTCCACAGGAAATGAATATTAATTGACAGCAAAAGCAGGGCAAGTCTAGGACCTGTGCTGGCTGGTTGGTAGGAAGAAATAAAATAGAAATTGCCTCAGATATTTCCAGAGTGGGGGGCTCTAATTGTTCAATTAAAATAAAATGCTCAAGCAAAAACATCTTTGTTTCCAGAACGTAGAACAGTAGGCTGTGCTGCCTTTCAGGAAGGGAAGTGTATAGTCATATTCAGACACCAAATTTATACCTACCTCACAATTTATATAAATAGAAAGTGATTGACTGACAAGGAAAATCTATATTCTCCTCAAGGGTTGGAGAGTTGGTATTTTTTAGAAATATTTTCTGATTTTCCTCCCAGATGTTTGGGGTCATTCAATCATAACTTGACATAATATATCTAATCTTGTCTTTCTAGATTTTTAAACTTTATGTTCATTTCAATCACATATTTAAGAATACTCCACTGAAGTAATAGTTCTCAAAGTGGGGTCCCCCCATGAACAGCATCCACACCACCTGTGAGCTTTTCAGAAATGCGAACTATCGGCCCTACTGCAGACCCCCTGGGTCAGAAACCCTGATCTCAGGGGTGGGTCTCAGTATTCTGTTTTAATAGGCCCTCTGAGTGATTCTGATTCCACTGGTCTAAGCTATCATGTAAAATCTGAGTCTGCGAGCTAGAGCTAATTCTCAAAATGTGTTTGAACATTAGATCATTTGACACATTAATTTGCACACCGGTTTTCATTTGGGATGTCTTTTTTCCTGTCATCCCAAGCAAGTAGCCAAGTTTTTGTGCCCCCTCACTTTTGGGATGTTTTGTCACTGGGCTGAAAGCGAAAGCTGGCTGAAGACAAGAGCTCCAGCTTTTGTTTCTGGTTACAGTACCTGCTGACAGTTGGTCCCAAGAGTTGGAGGGACAAGCATGCTGCTCCCACACAACATGTGTATGTGTGGGGGTGCAGCAGGGCCTCAGAAAGGAGTCTGAGTCCTACATCCAAGAGCACTAGATATTGGGCAAGGAAGCACCACCTGTGTGAGGACGCAATGCCCAGGTTCACGCGGTGGTGATGGGCCACGGTTTTCAAGTAGACAGTGAGCATCTCTGACTCTTCTGCCTCCAGACACAACATAGCACTTTCTGGGAATCTCTGGACCGTGGGTAAGAGGAGGCAAATGACCAATCCTCTAAGCTCTGAGAAGGTAGATGGAGGTGATGGGGCAGGCCTTATTTTATTTCTTGGAGCGAACGCCATGTTGGCCATACGTCACCGGGAATCTTTCACTATGAGCTTGAACAAGTATGTGTTTGCCCCCAAATGAGATCAGGTCATCCTTCTTATTTGCTCCCATGAACCACTTGTAGTTACTTGTTTAATGTATATTTTCCCTGGGGCCCATAAGCCCTAGGAGGGAAGGAATTGTAGTCTTATTCACATAAGTAGCCCTGATGTATAATATATGCTCAGCAAATGCTTGTGGATTCGGTAAATGGAGGGATGGGTAGATAGAAAACTGGTAATTTGTTTACATCCAATCTGGACCTGGAATTTCAAGACACAGGAGTCTATGGCTATTGTTGCACTGCCATGACTGAGATATTTTCTCTATGCACGAATTATGCACAACTATCATTGAAGTGGCAAAAAATGAAGCTAGAAGCCTAGGCTATTTTAATACATGTTGAAACTAACACCAGGCTAATTCGTTATTAGTTGCTTGGACTGAAAAGTCTTTTTTGGAAACTTTGAAACCCTTCAAGAAGTTGAAAAACAGTGCAATGAACCCTTCTAGAGCTTCTCATCTAGATATGCCAACCATTGCCATCTCTTTCTCTTTCCCTCCCTCTCACATACGCACACACGTGTTTTTGCCAAACTGTTGAAAAGTAGACTGTAGACACCATGACATTTCACCGCTAATGCTTCTGCGTGCATCTCCCCAAAACAAGAGTATATTCTTATCCAGTTGAAACATCATTTCTGAACCTAAAACATCAACACTGATTTTTTAATTTCAGGTAATTGTTAACTTCAGGTTACTGGTTCTAAAGGGAGCTCTGCGGGCTTATATAAGATTTTTGATGACCATTAGTAAATAAAAAGCTGTTTAATTTTTAGCAAATCTTTCAATTCAGACCCAGATTTAGACTCAGTCAATGCTTTTACTTATAACCAATAAATGAAGTCAACCTGTGGCTCAACCAGTGACTGTCACGGCTCCAAAAAAGAAGACTTAGGACTCAGATGGATGGTATTCACGGGTTGAGTATGGGGCTCACTGTGTGTGACCATATTGTTCTCTTGAGTTCCCTCTTGCCTGGGGTCTGGCTTTCCATCTTCACCCACAGTGACTTTGCTCCCCCTTTCTGGTCATCAAAACCATGGTTCCTGATTTTTTTACATTATTGTCCTTCAGTTTGGGTCTTGGAAACTGAGGGGGTAACATATTTAACTTTTGTTTGTATTTGGCTTCATTGTCTCTACATTAAGATAAAAACCCTATTTGATAGTTCAAAACCAGCTGGTTGGTTAATTGAAAAAGTTAGTTAAATTGAGAAATTTAGGGATGCCTGGGTGGCGCAGCTGGTTAGGCGGCTGCCTTCGGCTCAGGTCATGATCCCAGCATCCTGGGATCGAGTCCCGCATCGGGCTCCTTGCTCAGCAGGGAGCTGCTTCTCCCTCTGCCTCTGCCTGCCACTCTGTCTGCCTGTGCTCACTCTCTCTGAAAAATAAATAAATATAATCTTAAAAAAAAATTGAGAAATTTAAAAAAACGAACAAAGAGATCCACGAACGTTTTAGACATTTTATAACTTAAAACATACACATGTATGCCAATCAATCTTCAATCTTATGAAATAGGGTCCAGGTCTTTTCTTTGGGAATGGGTCTGCTGTTGGAATTCTGCGACATCATTCTTCCTAAGTCACACCCATGATGCACCACTGACAATTTCAGCTTCTGGTTTCTTTGAAACAGGTTTATTGCTGAAAGATGTTTTTGGAGCAATTTGAGTATGGAGTCCTTCTCGGCATTAAACCATGTTTTTCTCTAACTTCTTAAATGTTTTCTCAGCCATATTTAATTGAATAGCAGTTTCTAGTTGTCACAGAAACACAAATCTTATGCATTTGTATTTAACCAATTTGTTATTTAATATTTAACGAAATCATTTTGTTACTATAATAAGTACAACTGATAGAAACAACTAACTCTTGGCAACCGTAAAACTCCACTAGTGGAGCGGGCATATGCCAATGTACTAGGGAGAAGCCTATGGGTCTCAGGTGGGCAGTGTCAGTGGGCATTGACTGATCTACTATAGAGCAGGTATGGAGAGTTCTGGTCAGTCCAGCAGTCACTCAAAAAGAGAGTCATTATGAGAGCATCTATTCATCCAGCGTGTCACCCGCATGCAGGTGGTCAGCACAGTTGGCAAGATTCCAGAGTTAGGTCCAGGGCTGTTTCTATGCTTGGGTTAGCAGAAATGCTCCAAAACTCTTCCAGTTTTAATTTGCAGTTAAAATGACATGGCATGGCCAGCCTATATATTTGCAAAATTGGACTGACCTAGAACTTCAGAGTTTGTGACAATTTTGCTGAAACATGGATGCTCCACCTGAGTGAATAAACTCAAAATTATGGTTAGGGGCACTCTCTGGCTTTTGTTCAACTGCTACCTTAGAAGCAAGTGTTGCACCTGTGTTACATCTGAGAGCGCTTCCCAGGCCATGGAAATTAGGCTGTTCACTTTTTGGATGGTAATGACAGTAGCCTCGGACTCAAGATACTAATTTCTCTTAATTAAGCTATTTTTCCTGAACTAATTTGTAAATTTGCAAATGTGTATGAATAATTCAAATAGATTATTTGGTTAAAAGATACAGTGACTCTATTTTCATTATCACCGAGTTTGATCCACTTTTCTTGCAGCCACTTTTGAAACACCATGAAATGTTTTTCCATGGTAGAATAGACTATAACCCATTACCCTCTATTCAAATGCTAAATCACTTAAAAACCAGCTTGGCCAAGTGCTACTGGCCATTAAGAATGAAGAACTAATGAATATTTCTTAAGCAAAAATTTTATGACTTTTCCTCTTCCAATAATAAAGTACCTCTTAGTTTCCATATACCTTAATGAAGTAAGAAATCATTTGTCATGAGCAGAAAGCTCTTAATAATGATTTTATGGGTTTTTGCACCCTGCTAGCCATTAATACATCAGGAAGTGATCCAAGATTACATGATGTTTTAGCACTTTTGAATATTAAATAGTTAAAACTTGTGAGAATGATTCATTTAAAGGTCACATGCATTTTTTACAACCTCACTTAAAATGTAAAATAAACTGTGATAGTAGAGAATCTTAATAGGTTTAGAAGTCAAGAAATAACAGTTCTTAGGCCAGACCTACATAGGATCTGTTCCCAGATTTGCTAGCTATGAACTGGAGCTTAGGACAAGTTACTTAATCCTTCCAAGTTACCTCTTCTTTAACGGAAGATATTAAGATCTATCCTCAAGGGGGGTTTTTTGTGAGTAGGATTTGAGATGCTGTCACTAAGGAGTCTGCAGAGTGCCCTGCTTCCAGTAAAAAACTCAGTCAAAGGGGGTCACTTCTCTCCCCTTTCTTGCTGTACTATCCTGGGCCAAAGGACACACACACTATTATCTGATACTTCCTAAGATCAGTCCCATCTGCACTGGTCCTGATTCTAACAGCAACAGTAAGAGAGACTGAAAAGTATTTTTGTTTGACTACAAATGAATTAAGTAGTATTTGTTAATAGTACTCTTAGAGTATATTGAATATATTAGTTGATATTATTTATACATGAGCATAGATATAATTTGTTTTACTTGTTTAATAAAATATTGGTTGGAAACCCCAATGGTCCTTGACGCTCATACATGAAAGATGCCAAGTCAAGTGTATTATATAAAGGCAGCATGCACTTCCCAGGAGGTCTGATCAGCTTGCTTCTCCCACTGTTCTCTTTGTCTCAGCTCCCAGCCTGCCTTGGACTGCCCACAAATTGCCCCCATGTTGCCCTCTCTTCCCAGCAATGTGGCAGAAGGGTTAAGGGTACTAGTTCCAGGGCAGACTTCCTGAGTCTATATCCCAGCTCTGCCAAGTCATTTGTATAACTTTAGGTGCTCTCTAGTGCCTTAGTTTCCACATCTGTAAAACGGGGTCAAATGGGTTAATATTGGTAAAGCACTTAAATGAATACATAGCACTGAGGGTTGTGAAGGGAACCAGAATATGTCACCCCAATATTCCTCTCTGACATAAAAATTATTTTGAATTGAAAGCAACAATAAAGCAGTAAATGCAGAGAAGTCTCCCCCTTTTCTATGTAAAGGCAAGAAACTGGAGACAGACTCTCATTAGTCTAGAGATAGCACCAGAGGAATTTTATTTTTTTTTTAAATTTTATTTATTTATTTGACAGAGATCACAAGCAGGCGGGGGTGGGGGGGGAAGCAGGCTCCCCGCTGAGCAGAGGCCCCCCGATGCAGGGCTTGATCCCAAGACCCCGGGATCATGACCTGAGCCGAAGGCAGAGGCTTTAACCCACTGAGCCACCCAGGGGCCCCACCAGAGGAATTTCAAATAAACCTACTCCTAGTTACCTCTCCACTATTTACAACCACAAGCCCAAACCCCTTGTCTTATTAATTCTTCACAAATTGATTGCTTCTTTGTCTAAAAGGTATAAAGTTTCCTGCTCCTGTCACTTCTTTGGATCTTCATTCTCTTGTGAAGACTCCCATGAGCATGTAAAATATTAATTAAATTAGTGTGTTTTTCTCCTGTTAATCTGTCTTTGTCAGTTTACTTTTTAGACCCAGTCAGGGACCCTAAGAGGGTCAAGGAAAATTTTTTCCTCCCCTACACCTATTACTGTGGCTATCAACAGTTTGGGCAATTACTAATGTATTAAATTAATATTGTTACTTAAATGTCCATGAGTTGAGGGCTTACTATGTTTTCTAGACTACAAGTAGAAACAATGTCTCACAATTCCTTCTATCTCCTCAGCACTGGCAGGCAGCAAACACTTCTCTTTTTACTCCTAAAACAAATAAAGAATCTAGTTATGAACGCACATTTTTACGGGTCATTAATAGGCCAGGAAATCATTTTCAAATAATATTGGATGTTTCTTCTTTCTGCCTTCAAAACCCTGTATGCCCATCGTACCTACATTCTGGTGAAACAGAAGCAGACTTCCCTGCCTGCCCCCCAGCCTCTCCTCCCCCACGTTCAGTCCAGCCTGGTTTAGTGTAAGGGGAAGTTGGCAGCGTTCAAAGCTGGTTAACACTCTACTGAGCAGGTCTGTTGATTCTGCATTATGATTATTGATCCTTTGCCCAGCCAATAGCCTGAGGCGAAAGTTTTTGTGTGTGAAAAGAGCTGACCGAGTGTGGCTGACTGGGCCAGACAGACTCCATGAGCTGCTCTTCGCAGGGCCCCTGCATCCCGCGTCTGCCTTAAGCAACTGACCATGAGCCTTGGCAGCGTGCCCTCCAGTAATGGAGAAGGACATCCGTGCACCGCTCTCGCGGTGGCCCCTTCTTCCCCGCCCAGGAGCCCCTGTCACCACACTTGGATATCACAGAAATCTCACTGGAGCTGCCACTTCCTATCTTTCAACCCCTGTCCAGAGAGACATCACTAGTCTAGACATCTAAATCAGCCACCCGTTTTTGTTTTTCTGGACGACAGCAAGCATGCACATTACTGGCTCTGACAAAGAAGGTGGCAATCAGAGGTCTCTGGTACATTTGGGAATAAATCGGTAAGAAAGTTCCGTCCATCTTGTATAAGGCAGCGAGTGGGATTTATACCTATGATCATTAACTCCAGGTTTTTGTTTTGTTTTGTTTTGTTTTTTTCCTTGCCCTAAAAGGTTTTAAGTCTAGCAGGACTAAGAGTCCTTCACCATTCATGTAAGATTAACAGACTCTGAAGGATCCCATGATAAGGATGCTGTAGAGGAAATGAACTTGGATCCTTCCTATTATGATTTCAGTAGTTAATGTTTTTTTGAACCGTGACTACATAGGACACTGCTCAGGCTCTCTGCTTTGTGTATGGCCTCATTTACACCCAATAACAATTCTGTGAGGTAGGTACTAGAATTAGCTCTACCTTCAAGCTATGAAAACTGGATGTCAGAGGCTAGAGGTCGTTACAAATGGAGCTGGGGGATATGGATCCAGCTGGTTTGATCCAGGACCATATTCTCAGCCACTATACTATATTCAATTATTGACTGGCTTTGTAGGCTACTGAGGCATTGGGGGAGGGACTCAGATGTATCTCTTGCCCTCACACTGTCACTGTGCCCCCAACGATGGCATGTAAAACCCCAGGGATAAACGTAACATCGTAGTTCATGGAATTTACACTATAAATCAGGAGTTGGTGCACTGCAGCCCACAAGCCAAATCCAGTCTGTGTCTGTTTTTGCACTACTTTTGACCTAAGAATTTATATTTTTCAAACAGTTGGAAAAAAATGAAAAGAAAAATAGCATTTTGTAACATGTGAAAATTGCCAGAGTGGCACCCAGGAATCTCTCTCTTCCCCCGTCCCCTCCCTTATATTCCTCCCCTTTCTCCCACCATACTTCAGTCCAAGGGTTATTGGCAGGGAGGGCACAGGTAACGCAAATTGTGGGTTAGAAGAATCTAGAAGATCATCTAATCTAATACTTCTTTACATTTTGTACTTCACAAGGCAGCAAAATTTAAAAAAAAAAATTAATGGAGACCAACAGTAGGTTGCTTTATTTATATTTTGATATGTAAGGGCAATGGCTATTTTCAAACATGAATAAGCAAATCTATCTTCCCACCCATGAGCCAGTAGCAAACCTATCATCTACTATCATCATCCCTTAAGAGAAAACAGGGTTTTTTGGAGCACCTGGGTGGCTCAGTGGGTTAAGCCTATGCCTTAGGCTCAGGTTATGATCTCAGGGTCCTGGGGTCGAGCCCCACATCAGGGTCTCTGCTCACCAGGGAACCTGCTTCGTCCCACCGCGCCCTCTCCACCCCACCTGCTGCTCTGCCTACTTGTGATCTCTCTTGCTCTCTGTCAAAAAAATAAATAAAATATTTTTTTAAAAAAACAGGTTTTTGTTTTGTTTTGTTTTAAAGACTCACCTATTTATTTGAGAGAGAGGGAGCAAGAGCTTATGTGTGCTCTTGCCCCCGAGGGGGAGGGGTAGAGTGTCTTAAGCCCACTCCACACTGAGCATGCAGTGTGGCCCGACAGGGCTCAATTTCACAACCCCAAACACAACCCCAATCATGACCCCAGCTGCAAACAAGACACTTAACCAACTACACCACCAAGGCGCCCCAAGAGAAAGCAAATTAGAACACTGTTAACGAAGCAAGTAAATGCTCACAGACTACAAGATGCTCCTTTAAAGTGAAAATAAGTAAGTTTTACTTCATAGGCAATACCTACGCTGTTCTTACTTGTCTCATTTCCCTTGGTCTGGTGAAAGTCTACACCATTCAACACAGGCATGACTTTGGGAAGCACTAAACTAATCATAACTATCTCCTCTCTCCCACCCACATCCCTTCTGGTCAGCCACTATCTGCTTTGTGACCTACTACCGCATGGTTTTCTCTTTGAGAGATGTCAGCAAGCTAATCTCATACAGTGTAATGCATGTTGTACTTAAAAGTATGCTCTGTAAACTGACACATTTTTTATACACACACACACACACACACACACACACACACACACATACCTCCATTAATGTCCCAAGTGGTAGAAAATTCAAACTCCCTACTGACAGGCAAGACACATGTTGGGGCACATGGGACCCTTTAGCTTGCCTGCTTGGTTTGCCTATACGTAGGACCAGGTCTTTCAAAAAATATCTTTGATACTATTACTTGTTTTAAAAAAGTCAGAGGGGGAGACAAACCACAAGAGACTGTGGACTCTGAGAGAGAAACTGAGGGTTTTGGGGGTGGGGTGGGGAGGTGAGCCTGATGGTGGGTATTATGGAGGGCATGAATTGCATGGAGCACTGGGTGTGGTACATAAACAATGAATTTTGGAACACTGAAATAAAATTTAATTTACTTTAAAAAAAAGAAGAAAAAGTATCTTGTGGGGGCACCTGGGTGGCTTAGTTGTTGGGTGTCTGCTTTCAGCTCAGGTCGTGATCCCAGGGATACTGGGATCGAGCCCCGCATCGTGCTCCCTGCTCAGTGGGAAGCCTGCTTCTCCCTCTCCCACTCCCCTTGCTGGTGTTCCCTCTCTCGCTGTGTCTCTCTCTGTCAAATAATAAATAAAATTTTAAAAAAAGTATCTTGTTTATAAAACTCATCTAGGGGCACCTGGATGGCTCAGTGGGTTAAAGCCTCTGCCTTCAGCTCAGGTCATGATCCCAGGGTCCTGGGATCGAGCCCCGCATCCGGCTCTCTGCTCAGCACGGAGTTTGCTTCCCTTCCTCTCTCTCTGCCTGCCTCTCTGCCTACTTGTGATCTCCTTCTGTCAAATAAATAAATAAAATCTTTAAAAAAAAATTAAAAAATAATAAAAAACTCATCTGTTTCTTTTTCATTTGCCAACCCGTGAAGAAGCACAGTAGAACCAGACATGTCAAGGTTCTCGTTCATCTCTCCAGAGATTCTTCTTCATGTGGGAGAGAATCTGGAGAAGCGGCCCTTAGCTCTGGTCCATGTGGAGAACGATCACATGCCTTTCACCACTTCCAGGAGCTGTCACTTGGCTAATTATACCAATTGTCAATAGCAAATCTAAAGTGATTTTCAGAGTTTTACAGTTTTCAGCTTTGGGTTCTGGGAGAGCTGCTAGAAGTGTTTAGAAACCTTGACTCAATCATATAAATATAAGACGATTCAAGGGAAAATCCATTTTCTATCTGTGAACCTAAAGGTAACCCAAAAGGAAGACAAGAAGCTGAAGGTCCCTCTTTTTTTTTAATTTTTTTTATTTTAATAAACATATAATGTATTTTTATCCCCAGGGGTACAGGTCTGTGAATCGCCAGGTTTACACATTTCACAGCACTCATCATAGCACATTGAAGGTCCCTCTTTAGATGAGGTCAGTTTTCCAAATGGAAGCCTTGTTTGGATTTTTGGGGAGACTCTGATGTGCTACTGTTTGAAAATATGGACACCACTTGGGTAGCAATATTATTCTGAATAATAAGGAGAAAAAACAGGCTCACCTCTGTATGTAAAAGTTAATCCAGAAAGATAGTTGTTTATTTTTTTAATTTTTAAAAAATTTTTAAAAAGATTTTATTTATTTATTTGACAGAGTTCACAAATAGGCAGAGAGAGGGAGAAGCAGGCTCCGTGCTGAGCAGAGTCCGATGTGGGGCTTGATCCCAGGATTCTGGGACCACGACCTGAGCCAAAGGCAAAGGCTTAACCCACTGAGCCACCTAGGCGCCCTGAAAGATAGTTGTTTAAATACTTTTATATTTATCCTCTTTTTTTGCTTGTGTGTGAAAACCAGAATATGATGGATAAAGAATAAAAAATAGTACCAACTCACAAGATGAGAAAAACAGGTGAGCAGACAAAAACAGATCAAAAGTGTCAATTGTTGGAAGTTGGGTGACCAGTGAAAGCTTCATGTCAACTGGACCATTACACTTGTAAATACTCTGACACATATCCTCTGTTCCAATAAAAGATAAGACACAAAACCAGAAAATAAAGACGAACTCAAAAACAAGATAAATATTTCTGGTGAGTAACATGCAATGACAACACAAAGCATGGGGTGGGGGTACTGAATCATCACATGGTCGGACTGAGTCTAGAAGCCAACTGTGGTGGTTTGGAATTTGGCACCTGTGCATAGTAGGGAACATGAGCCAAGAAACACCATTTTAACATTATTTGGAGTCATGAGGCATTTCCAATAGGGTCCATTCCAAAAGGGTGGGTACACAGAGAGGAGAAAGAAAAAAGAAACAACAAAAATTGGAATACAGAGTTGTGGTAGCTAGTCTCTAAGATGGCCCCTAGTGATCCCTCCTCCTGGCATTCATGCCTTTTTGTAGTCCCATTGCATATTGAACCAGGGTTTGTCTGTAGGACCAACATAGCATGATGCTATGTCACTTGAGACTAAGTCATAAAATAATATTGTGATATCTGCTCTGTCTTGGGTTACTTGCTATGAGGAATCCAGCTGCCATCTCAAGTCAAGGAGCCTTATGAAGAGGCCCATGCATTGAGGAACTGAGGCCTCTGGGAACAACCCTGTGAATGAGCTATTTGACTCTGTGAAGACTTAGATGACTACTGCTCCAGCCTACAGCTTCTGAAACGCACGAGGGACCTGGAGATGGCAACCCCCAGATGCCTGCTCCCAGGATTCCTGGCCCTCAAAAAATGTCTGAGATGATAAATGTTCACTGTTTTGAACTGAACAATTGGGGGCTAATTGGGGTGTCTAACAATTGGGGTGTCTAAATAAAATTAAAAGTTTGATGGAAATGATAAAAGAGAAATTCAGAAATTTTCTCAGAAAATAGGGCAAAAGGAAAAGAGGTGAACAATAATGAAAAAAGCACAAAAGTTTTGAGGATCAATTCAGAAAGTCCAGTATCTGACCAAATGGGATTTCAGAAAGGCCAAGGAGGGAAAATTGGAGGAAATTATCAAAGAAATAATATAATTATTCTCTCAGTGAAGTATATAAATGTTTTAATTGATAGGGCTCACTGAATATCCCCTCTTACAAATACACACATCTGAGGTATATTATCAAAGCATTCCAGAGTATTGGGGACAATGAGAAGATTCTAGAAGGAAACAAGAAGAAGAAGAGTCACATACAAAGATCTTAGAATCCAATGACACATTGGATGTGTCAACAATAATACTACAAGGGAGATATGGCATGACACTCTCAGAATTCTAGGGGAAATTGATTTTCAGTGTAGACTTTGATACTCACCAAATGATACATTAAGTTTGAGGACACACAGATTATATTCAGGTCCATAAGGAAGCAAAAATATTACCATCCTGGCATTCTTCCATGGTTAACTACTAGAGGATATGTTCCACCAAAAAAAGGAATTAGGTCAAAAAAGGGGAAGACCTGGGATCTAGGAGAGAGGATCTAACTCGGAATGAGTGGCTTAGGATGACCATGGTATAAATAACTCAGACTAGAGCCAGAGGGCAGCAGCCCCTGGGGGACACCAAGGAAACTGACAAGTGTGACTAGAAAATTTAAAAACTTCAGGAAAAACAAAAGTTTGTCCAAGAAAGTTCACAAACATGAAAAGCAGTGGCTTAGTAATGAACACAATTTCCAAAACCATATACTACTGATATAACCAAAAGTTGTGATCTAAGCATGTTGGGAAGATTTGAAGAAAAGGGGGTTGTAGGTCGCAGAAGTGTCCTCACCTACTGAGCTGCAACTCAATAGTGTTGGGGTGCCTGGGAGACTCCATTGTTAAGCGTCTGCCTTCAGCTCAGGTCATGATCCCAGGACCCTAGGTATTGAGCCCCACATTGGGCTCCCTGCTAGGCAGGAAGCCTCCTTCTCCCTCCCCCACTCCCCCTGCTTGTGTTCCCTCTCTTCCTGTGTCTCTCACTGTCAAACAAGTAAATAAAATAAAAATAAAATAAACAAATAAAACAAATAAATAAAAATGTCTGCCTCTTTGGAGGGATGCAGGGGAGGGTAGGCTAGAGGGGGACTTTGTTTTACTCTAAGTCTTTTAATACTACAAATATTTTATTATTATTATTATTTACTATCTGTATTTTTTACTCTGCTCAAAATTCACAATAAAAAAGAAAGTTCATCTCAAAACCAGAAAATTTCCTGTTAACTTCACAATTAAAGTCTAATAAGTTATTGTTTTCTCAACCTAAAAGCATTCTAAGTTCATCTTCAGTGATGTTTTTCTCCAATTTGGAAAATCACCAATCTAGCTTTGACTTCCCAGTAGAAAAAAAAATACAGTAAGAATAAACATAGGAAAATTTTAAAGGAAAATGATTCAACCACTTGATGAAGTCACATTCAGCAGATTCTCTGCCAATGAAGGTCAGTCCTGGAGGTTGCCTGACCTACCACTTGCTGGGGGGGCGGGGCACCGACACTCTCTATTGTTCTAAATCATACACCATTAAGACTGCAAGTGGCCTTAGGGTTCATCTGTCTTATACTGAGTCCAAGGTTGGTCTAGATTTTATGGGGAGCCCAGAACCTCTTCTTTTCTCTTGAACAGAGTTGCTGACTACATTTTAGGGAGACTGCGGAAATTCCAAGCATAGAGGCCATTACATATGCTAGTTCTCCTGCCCATTGCCCTGGCTGGATTGGAGAGGTAGCACCCACAAACCTGCAGGCTTGGTCTCAGCTGTGCCCACATTATAGAAAAAAAAATTCTTTAGAGCTGAATTGGGTTGGGGCTCCATTCCTGGCTCATGATGGCCACTACTGTGAAACTATCTTCTCCCTAAGAGTGGAGGACAGTAAATGCTAACACTTCGATCGGGGCAGGACAGAAGCCAACAGATCACAAATATGAAAGCTCTCTAAAGGATAAGGAGAGAATCTGATATCCTGACTTGCCTTTTAAAATAAACTATAGAAATGTTTGGAGTGTTTTTGTTGCATTTGTTATGATTAATGTGCTTCATTGATAGCACCAGTTCAAATCAAACCGTGATTAAGAAAAAAATCTCTGTTTAGTTTCATGGTATTCCAACTGAAAGTTAGGATAGTGATTCTCAACCACTAGTATACATAAATTATCTGGAGCCCTTAGTAGTCTTAATTTTTCCAGGACCGCAAGTCTAGAGAATAGCTCTGAGTGCCTGGAATCTGTATTTGTATTTAAAGTCTAATAAGTTATGTATTTAAAGTCTAACAAGTTATCTCCTGTATGCCCAGAAGACTGGCTTGCAGGGGTTCCCCTGACACACTTTGAGAGCAACTTTACCTCTTGAGCATTAAGCAGAAACTGAACCTCATCTGGAAAACGATTACACTTAAGTCTGTGGTATTTATGAAATAAGAAAACAGTTTTTCTTTTTAAAAATAGAAGTTAGGATTAATTATCAACCATAAATAAATTTCCCAAATTGTATTATGTCTCTCCCCCTGATTAAAATTGTTTGTTCATTCCTTACGGCTGGCGGTGCCAAGTCTAAACTCATCAGCATGACGTACAAGGCTCTTTGTATTCTGGTCCCCCCTCTTTCCCCAGCCTTGGAGGCCACTGGTCACCCCGAGCTCTCTTTTGCATTCCTGGGATTTTCCACATGGTCCTTCTTTGGCCTGAATGCCCACTTCTCAATACCCCTTACTCTGCTTGGCTAAGTTGTGCTCATTCTGGAGCAGTTCAAAGGTTACCTCTTTCCGGAAGACTACCTCCTTAAATCTTACGGTAGTTACTTGCTCTCTCCTCTGTTTCGTGCATAACTGCTCTCATAACACATATTTAATTGCGTTGTAATTGTTTGTTTCTCCATCACCTAACAAAGCTTCTCATAGGAAGTCACATTTTACTCATCTCTATGTTCCTAGGAGAGGGGACAATTTACAGGGCAGGGGAGGAAGAGAGCAGTTCTCCCAGGGAAAAACTGCTTAGCTGTGTCACATGACATGTGGACTTGCTTGATTATAAAATGAGGCCCTCAGGATGAACCTGAGTGGTGGGGGTGGGGGGCCCCTATATCTGGAATCTATATGGAATGGTATAAAGAGAAATGTAACAAATACTTCTTCACCTACCCCCAGCATAAGAAAAATAGCACATTACAAATACGGTTGAGGTCCCCTGTGTTGTCTCTGAATCTTCGATAAAGTTTGTTCTGTAAAACTGCCTCATCCTGGGAAAGCTGAACAAGCCGTGCACTGTCCTGCTCCGGTCCACGAGTGGAAGAATCATTGTGGAAACTGAGATGTTGGTGTGATTCAGTCTTCAACAAGTACAGGAAATCAGAAGGAGAAGCTACCAAGAGAATGCAGGCCCCAGGGAATTTGCAGAAATCTTGGGCAGAATTTGGATTTCCCATGGATTTGAGATGGTATTCAAAGAATTTCAAGTCGTTTTAAATCTCAAAGGACAGGATACTCCTACATGGCCCTGGGGCTACAGTCGCAAATAGTAGATGTTCAATAAATATCGACCCTCTGAAAAAAACAGCTTACAGGGTACTAAGTCCATCAAGTGGGTAGGCATAATTTATATGACTATATATGATAGATAACTCTTCTTAAAGCAACAAAAGAAAGTTAAAAATGAAATTGGGCACATGTCAAGAATAGTACAATGCTTCATGGCACTGAAAACAGACTATGGAGAGATAAGCATATAAATATGGTGATGACAGCTGGAGTGAGACACCATACAAAAATAAATAAGAAAGTGTAAGCTATGTCTCCAGAAAAACAAACATGTGGATATTTTAGACATTAATGATTGACTGAAATTTTTCTTCCAGATGACTAATGCCAAGTAAATAAAAATCATAGGAGCAGGTAGATGAGAAAACCAGAGTCCTTAGGACTGGCTCTGGGAAAAAAGAAATGCACAGTGTAGTATTACAAGTAGGAGGGTCTAAGAGGAGGTAAAGGGCATGAGCCCCAGAGCACAGTGAGCAGAAAAGGCAAAGCTAAAACAGAAATAATGGGTCAGAGGACAGAGACTTCATTCCATGCTTTTATTTTAGATAGGAAGAAGGGAAACTCTGCACGATGGTGATATCTGTTTTGGAGGGAAAGAAAAGAATATGAAAAACAGAGTTTTTCTTTTCTTTCTTTCTTTCTTTTTTTTTAGTTCCCTATTTTAGAATAAAGAGGAAAAGCAAGCAAAACTAAAAATTCAGAATTCAAAGCAACTGAGATCCAGGTCACAAAATTTCTAAATGTTAAACATCAGGTGTCTTTTGGAGTTCTCTGAGGATGATTGTATTTTCTCACTTCCCTAGTATTTGCTTTGCTCTTTGTATTAAAAATATTGTTTGTTGTTGCTAAAATAGAGTTTGATTGTTCGACGTGGATCAACAGAGCAGGCATCTAGAGAGCTTGCTTCACTGTTAGTTTTGGAAAGAAGACTACAGAAAGAACAACAAAGGCATATTTAAATGAGTTTTCTTAAGACAGAGATGTAATCAGTATAATATCCTGATTAAAAAAACACAGAGCTTTGACTTTTACATGCCATCTTTTCAAATGTGCAACCGTGTTTAGAAAACGTTAAGAATCCCCCTCTCTCTTTGCCTACTTGTGATCTCTCTCTCTCTGTCAAATAAATGAATAAAACCTTTAAAAAAAAAAAAAAAAAAAAGGGGCACCTGGGTGGCTCAGTGGGTAAAAGCCTCTGCCTTCGGCTCAGGTCATGATCCCAGGGTCCTGGGATCGAGCCCCACATCGGGCTTTCTGCTCAGCAGGGAGCCTGCTTCCCCCTCTCTCTTTGCCTACTTGTGATCTCTCTCTCTCTGTCAAATAAATGAATAAAACCTTTAAAAAAAAAAAAAAAAAAAAAAGAAAACGTTAAGAAAAGGTTTGGCCATTCTGGCAAATCCAGAAGAACTAGTATATATACTAGTGTATATATATTTGGATATATATATGTATGTATACATATGTATATATATATATGTGCTCTCATGTGCGTATATACACACTCCTATATACCAGCGGACGCAGCTGTCCTTTGATAAGTCTTTGGTAGCTAAGGCTTATGGCGGCAGCAGGGATGTGTGCTGTGTGTAGTCTTTACACAATGTTGGTATTCAGTCACATTCAGGTATTTTAAAAGCCATTAACTCTGGGAGTTTGAACATGAATATCCCAGCAGTGCCGACAGTATCTTCAGCCCTCTGGCAAACAAGCACAGTGTTTGCGGAAACATTCTGCACCATGGAACGAGCAAAGTCAGTAATGTCCCAAATAATGCTTAACTTTCGGGTCTCTCAATTTTTTTAGAAAGATTTTGATTTATTTATTTGAGTGACAGCGAGAAAGTGAGAGAGAGGGTGCACAAGCCCTGGGAGAGGCAGAGGCAGAGGGAGAGGGAGAGGCAGACTCCCCACTGGGCAGGGAGCTGGATGAGGGACTGAATCCCAGGGCACTGAGACCATGACGGGAGCTGAAGGCAGAGACTTAACGGACTGAGCCACCCAGGTGCCCCCAGGGCCTCTAAATTTTAATACATTATCTCTAAGGAAAAATACTTAGGTCCCATTAGAGACAATGAAGGATTCTCTGTGAGCACATTTGTTCTGAGTCATTATCTCTACTACTGAATTCAGTTGCTAAAACCACACATGTTGTTTCTGAATCTTCATGTGGTAAATAAACTCCTAGGTGACATACAGATGATTCTCACAATTTGCAGTGTCCCTAGAAAAAGAGAGGAAGAACCCTAAATTAACCATCATGTAGCAATGGTATTCCCAGCATTATTTTTTTCTGTCCCGTGTGAGCTTTTTCTATAGTCCAAGCCTATGAACTGTGGTTATTGACAAAAATACCCAAATAAAACAGAACTATAGCCAAGAACACAGGGTAATTAAAATCAATTTATTTTAAATTTTTTTTAAAGATTTTATTTATTTATTTGAGAGAGAGAGAGAGATCACAAGTAGGCAGAGAGGCAGGGAGAGAGAGGGGGGGAACAGGATCCCCGCTGAGCAGAGAGCCCCATGTGGAGCTTGATCCCAGGACCCTGAGGCATGACCTGAGCTGAAGGCAGAGGCTCAACCCACTGAGCCACCCAGGCGCCCCTATTTTAAATGTTTAAAACCAGCAAATATGACTTCATAATGTGCACACCTGTTGTGTGGTGAATGACATGCTTACAAATGGCTTGTTCACAAAAGTCGGTTGAAGTCAGCGTAAATAGATAAAGTCACTAATCTATATATGATTGTTGAACAACAGTCTCATTTGGGCCCAGGGTTGTTAGGAAAACATGAAACATTCTAAAAAGTACAATTTCTAGATAACTGAAGTTTACCCTTTAAAGTACTCAGTCTTTGATCAACTGTCTTTGTATTCTATGGTCTTTTGCCTTTGTAAATAGACTGTAAGTGACATAATCCTCCCTTTCTAAACACTGCTGCTGTCACTGTCAACACTTTTGTGCCCCAGTGGATTCTTGGCCCCCAATCGATGATGAAGAAATATTTGTTGAGTGATGCTATTGTATGTATATTTGCATCTATATCATTTGATTACAGGATGGTATGTGGTTTCGGTTGTCAACTATGCTTTTTTTTTTTCTTTTCTTTTGAGGGAGGCTCTTTTCCTTAGGCATTCTGCCTTTCCTTCTTTCTACTCTTTACTTCCTGCCTGTAGCTGTTTGTACATCTCCCCATATTTCTGTTTCATACATGTTATTAATTAAGAAATCAGGTAACTGAAGTTTGGTAGAATTGCTTATAAATTCAGAATAAAGAGACTCTGGGTAAGGTTGGAGGGCCTCAATGATAAATGAAGTTCAGAAATTTTGTAGCATTGTTCTGGTTTTTGTTTACGTTCTAGAGCATTGAAGTTGCTAGGTAATGATGTGCTTATATAGTGAATAAGTAAACAGTTACAATAAAATACATACAGTCATATTTAAACATCCTCTTATTTAAAAAACTTTTTTTGTGGTACATATATGTAACATATAATTTATCATCATAACCATTTTTAAGTGTGCAATTCAGTAGTGTTAAGTATAATCGCATTGTTGTGTGACCCATCTCCAGAATTCTTTTCATTGCGCAAAGTTGAAATTCTGTTCCCATTTAGCAACTCCCCATTTTCCCCTCCTCCCAGCCTGTAACAACCAGCATTCTTTCTTTCTCTATGAATCTCACTACCCTAGGCAACCCATATAAATGGAATCATGCATTTTTTGTCTTTTGGCATATTTTACTGAGCATAATGTCCTCAAGGTTCATCCTTGATGTAAACAGCTTAAGTAAACAGCATGTAAACACCTCTCATTTGTTTTGTCATCATTAAATTTTTTCTAAGATTTTATTTATTTATTTGAGAGGGAAAGAGAGAGAGTGAGCATGAGCGGGGAAGGGGCAGAGGGAGAGGGAGAGGGAGAAAGTACCCGCTGAGTGCAGAGCCCAACACAGAACTCACTGAGATTGTGACCTGAGCTAAAGTCAGACGCTTAACCGACTGAGCCACCCAGACATCCCATAATTAAATTTTTAATATCAAAACATCTGTCATTGGAAGCCAAGGTCATGAGATGCATACCCATACATATGATGCTAGGAAAAGCTGAGGTAGTATAAATGTGCCCATAAGACAGACAAGACTTCCTAAGGACTCAGTTGTGTATAGTATGGCATATCAATACACTGGAATATTATGGAGACATCTAGAAAGATGAGGCAGATCCAGATGTTTTACCTTGGAGAGAAGATATGACACTAAGTGAAGAAAATATACTGGTAAACAGTATGATCACAGTTTTATATAAAACACATATGTGTATGCATAGAAGTATGTCTGGAGGTATATACCTAGAATAGTGAAAAACAGTTATCTCTGGGGCACCTGGGTGGCTCAGGCTGTTAAACATCTCACTTTGTCTGGGGTTATGATCTTAGGGTCCTGGGATCGAGCCCTGCATTGGGCTCTGTGCTCAGTGGGGAGTCTGCTTGAAGATTCTCTCCCATTACCCCTCTCCTCTCTCTCTCTCTCAAATAAATAAAATATTTTAAAAAATCATTCTTTTTGGTAGTGGGATTAAGGTGTCTTTCAAATTTGACTTTTTACTTCCTTGAATTGTCTTAAAACTTTGGCATCTACATTATTTCATAATCGGGAAGAAGAAACAGTAATAACATTTTCATTTTTTTAAAAAAGGAAATGACAATAATGATGAGGTAATGGCAGACTGGTGATCTGTCCACAAAAATGAAAAACAAAAATGCTTTGCTGAGAAAAGTCTATTTCAGGTTTCGTTTATGTTACTTTCTCATTTCAATCCTACATTCTAAGCCAATTAAACAAACAAACAAACAAACAAAACCAATAAAAGTTTCAGACATACAAGAATGAGTCAGTCTGAAAAATATTTTCAGGTACACTTTTCATTCTTGTGGAGCTGAAAAACAGTGCCCTTTGTAGGTAATGATGTGATAAGAAAGTTCTTAAGGCAGACATCTAGGCTATAGAGCCCTATGAGTTTACAAAAAGCCTCTTCAGAACATGAATAAATGCAAAGGAAGCGAACATACCTAGCAACCATATTTCAAAGGACTCAGCAGTGAGTCTCAAGTTTTCCACCCAAGTCTGTGAAATGTTTTTCACCTTACACAGCCAGTGCCTGTAATAACGGACAGGTATTTGAAGAATGGAAAGCTAGTTGTATGCCTAGAGATAGGATTGTGAAGTGTTTTTATAGACTCTGGCTTAAGGAATAAAAAATGAAAAAAGACAACACTGGACACACTCTGTAGGGATCTGGATTTACAGCAAGAAACAGAGAAAATTTTCTCTGCTAAGCTGTCATGAAAATGCTTCTTCCTTTAAGATGTGTGAAAGACAAACAACTTTTGCCTAAACCACAGAAAATACAAACAACAAAATCCCCATCAAAGAAGACATCTCTAATAGAACAATGGAAATAGTATTTGGCATGTCTATATGCCCATAGTTATAATATACTTTGGTTTGAAGAAACTCTAAGAATTACTTAACACCACCTTTTAATCTTTAAATGGAGGAAAAGCATGATATATATTAAAAAACTTGTTTTACCAGTGTGCTTATTTAAGGTATTATAATACACATGTAGGTATTTTACTGGATAATCAAGAAATCTCAGCATCAGTTTCCATTCCTAATTTTGTGGTTTGGTACTAAAGAGTCCGTGAGACACACAGACTTCTCAATGTTTGGAAGCTAAAATGAATCAGACTCCAAATGACTTAAGCCATCTTCAGAATGCAAATACAAAACTAAATTTCTGTTTGCAACAGTTTCTCCTGTGCTTGCTTCTAACACACAATCAGAATCTTTGTTACTTTGGGGCTTTGACTTGGTTTTCATGTGCTCCTTATCACCAAAAGGGCAAAAATGAGAGTTTTCATCTCTTAGGTATGGATTAGAGTGTGTGGGGGGGGGTGGGAATAAAATTTGCGGGGCACATCTGGTCCACTGTTTATTTTTGTCTGGCCCTCAGGCTAAGAATGGTTTTACATCTTTAGATGTAAAAAGACTATTAAGCTTTCCAGGAGAACAGTTGCTCAGAATGTTGGGGACATTGCCTCTTGGCCCATAAGCCTAAATATTTACTATCTGAAGCTCCAGAAAAAGTTTGCTGACCCTGATGTAGAGTAGAAAGATTTGGAACTAGACAGAAGGCAAAAATACTTGAGTGACTTTTCAGACTGTATGACCTTGGGCTGGTTGAAGATCCTCACTGGGTCTCCATACTCTTACACACATGGTCTCTTTTTCATTTGATTCACATTTTTGTTTCATGCCACACTGTAGCTATTTAAGAAATCCTAATAAACCTAATTTAATTTGCACAGCACGCAGAGAATAACACCGTGACCTTGATTTGCTTTGGAAGAAACCAATCTGGGTCAGGATGAAGGGAAGTCATTACGATGTTTACAACTTTCTAAATGTTAAACCCAAAGTTTAACCAAAACAGGTTTGTTTATGAATGGCTGTGGCTCTTCTGATGGAGTCAAGAACCATCTCTACAACAAGGGTCTTGGATATGACTTTAAATTGGTTTATAGTCTCAAAGCAGACAATAAAGATGATGTTGTGTCTCGACTCTGATACCTGTTAACTACCTTCCCCAGGACCTTATGAGTCATGGATGTTCACCCAGGCTGTTGCCTGATATCTGAAGACCCACACTAAGAAATGAGAATGTTCCTTTAGCATAAAGACGCAGCAATATGCACTGGAGCTGACCGAGAGCCACAAAAAGTTGGAAACACCACTGTAACACATATATGGAAGTGTAGTGGGCCCATAATGTTCAAAATGTATCTGAATAGAAGAACCAGGGAGGGAGGATGCTATTCAAGATGTCAAGTCTTATTATCCAAAGCTTTATGAGTGAAGACACTGTGGTGTTGGTGTAGAGATGGAACAACATAAAGAACCAAGAAATAAACCTGCCATATATATATGTATGTTATATATACCCCATATTATATATATGACATATACAATATACATGCCATATTACATATATCATTTATAATATGTATACCATATTATATATATGTCATATATAATATATATTATATATCATCTTTTAAAAAGATTTATTGATTTATCTTAGAGAGAGTGTGTGTGTTTGCACAAGAGGAGGTGAGCAGAGGGCAAGGGAGAAACAGAAGCTCAAGCAGACTCCACACTAAGCTTGATCACACAACCCGAGATCATGACCCTGAGATCATGACCTGAACTAAAACCAAGAGTCAGATGCTCAACCAACTTAGCCACAGAGTCATCCTTGGACCTGCCATATATTGAAACCTTACATATGACTGAGCCAGCAAAGCAGATCCCTGGGGAAAGGACAGACGTGCAGTTAATGGTGCTGAGCCAATTGGTTATACATCTAGAAAACAACGTAAAGTTTCTCCAACTTACACTTTTCAAAGGGCCAATGCCAAATGGACTAGGACTGAAATGAAAAAGACAAAATTTTTAAACTTTTTGAAGAAAATTTAACAGTATTTCTTTATGACCTCGGGGTAGGGAAGGGTACCTTAAACATGATGCAAAAGAACATACTCTCAATGAAAAGATTGATATATCTTAGGAATAAATAAGAAAAAGACAAAACAATGGACAAGAGTTATGATCAGTCATTTCACAGAAGAGGGAACACAAACAGCCCATAAATATATACAAACATGCTCAACACCTTTAGTGACCAGAACAACTGCAAGTTTAATCCAAACTCAGGTGTGACTTCATGCACACCATTTTCACAAAAATTGAAAGTGGGTTGCAGAATGGCAAAAATTAAGTCCTGCAGCACCAGCTGTTGGTGACGATCAAGAGAAACTGAAGCTCATATGTTGCAGGAGACACTGCATGCTGTTTTCCTACATGAACATGGTATTTCCTAATTGAGATAAACATAAACATACTATATCCCATAGCCTTCTAGAATATTCTCTAGAGAAACCCTGACACGAGTGCACCAGAACAGATGTACAAATGCGTTCAGCACACTGTTGCTTATAATAGCGAAAATAGAAAATCTCCACATATGCTTCAAGGTAGGATGGAAAAATAAATAAATATATATATATATTTATATATTTGTTTAGAAATACACATATATAGTGAAACTATAAAGAAAAAAAATTTAAATGAAATTCCAGGTCACATTTGGTAGCCGGGAGATTGTGGGAAGGGAGCTCAGGTGTGGGGGTCATGCTGGTATTTCAAAGGCACTGATAATATCCTATATCTTAAAGCATGCACACATTAGGGAGTTTGTTTTGTATTCTTTACACTGAAATAGGAGTCTGGTGTTTGAATCCCTGCTCCACTATTTTCTAGGTGAACAAAGTACCAAAACTTCCTTAGTTTTCAGTTTCTTCATTTGGAAAATGGGGCAGTGATTAAAACAAACAAACAAACAAAAAACCCAAAAAAAACTTCCTTCTGGGTTCCCAGGAAGCTTAGCAGAGATGAGAACCCCTTAACATCAAACACCAGCGTGTCAGGGGTGTTCTCAACAATAATACCCTGTGCTCTAGCTTGACCTCACTGTGCCTACAAATTCCCCGGAGCCTTGTTAAAAGGCAAATTCTGATGCAGTGAGTGTGGGGTGGGCTCCGAGAGCCTGCAGTTCTAGCAAATTCCCAGGTGGAACTCATGGTGTCAACAGAAGGATCCAGAATATTCCATCACTCCTATTGTTCCCACGCTGACTCCCTTTGGCTGCCTTCCTGGTCCTCTTCCTTCTGCTCTCTCATCTTCTCTTATTATTCCTGTCCTCTGCCTGGTCCCCTTCCCAATCTATCAAAATCCTGCTCATTCTTTAGACCCCAAATCAAGTTGTTTGCACATTAGAATTGCCTGGGAAGCTCTTAAAACCTGTGAAGTCCCAGGCTACCCTCCAGACCAACTAAATCATGACTTCTGGAGGCTGAACTCTGTTGTTCTATTTTTCAAAGCTGCCCTGATGATTTCCATTGGAAGCCCAGGGGGAGAACTTCTGCCCTAGGGTCTTAACTGAGTAGCTCCTCATCTTCCCAGAAATGATGGGGTGACTCACCAAGACAGTTCTCTTATGGCATTTGGCATCTTACTGCTTTATTTAGTTACCTAGGTCCTTGTCCTATTCTACTTCATCAAATGAAATTTCCTGGAAGGTGGAGACATGTCTTGGTAATCTTTAAAGCTCATGTAACTCACAAGAGAGCATTCTGAATGAGATTTCAAAAAAATATTTCTTGTATTGAGTTGTGTACGAGTCTGAGTTTTAATCATGAGATGGAACATAGTACTATCAGTGATAAATATTTAAAAAGTAATTTACTTGCTTTCACGCTATTTTAATTTCAGTTGATAATCATCTCAGGTATACAATTAATATTCTTTAAAAATGTACACATCTCTGTGATTATCTACAACCGTAAAAATAATTTCCAACATAAAATATCAATTCTGGGGCTCCTGGGTGGCTCAGTCAATTAAAGGTCTCCCTTCAGCTCAGGTCATGATCCCAGGGTCTTTGGGGGTCCTTGGGGGACCACATTTTGCGGGGGGTGTTCCCTGCTCAGCAGTGAGTCTGCTTCTCCCTTTGCCCCTCCCCCTGCTCATACTTGCACACACACACACACTCTCTCTCTCTCTTTCTCTTCCAAAGTAAATAAATAAAATCTTAAAAAAAATTTCTGTAATTATGGAGTATAATAAAAACACTGTAGGCATTGAAAATAAATTCTCTGTTATAAAGAATATCATGATGTTTGTGGTATTGCAGATATTGCCAATCTAGAACAACAGAATTTTATTCTTGAGTGTTAGCTTAATATATGGATTAGATTGTTTAAAATTGTGAAATAAAAAAAAATATATATATATGTATATATATATATATATATATATATTTCAGGCCTTTACACTTCAAGATAACACATTAAGTTTTATACAATTTTCATTAGGTAACCAAATCTATGTTTCTGCCTAAAGAGACTTCTGTTTCTTATTTGGAATATAATTGACTCTTTCCATAATTTTCATTTGCTACATGAACTAAAAGGACATAGGAATCCTGTTTCTCATCACTGCTGTTGCACGTGTGTCCAGGTCATTAGTCAAACATACTGGAAATACTAAAAACGGTTTGGATTTTTAAGGTTTGTGTTCTTGTGTGCACACACATTCACAAACACATTTGACATTGCGCGTTTTTGTTCTGAGGACCCAGACACAGTGAGGGAATGTCATAGGTTCCTTCATGAAACTTTTCCCTGATTAAACAGGGAAGCTACATATAAACAACTTACAAGACAAAGAGTGGCTGAGGCAAGTCAAGGGATAAAATTGGAAAATCCCTGGGTTCTTGGTCCTGTGTCCAGCTGGGCAATTGTTGGGTAACAGGATTAAGCTAAGAAAGAGGCATTCATAAGGAAAGCACAAATGAGGAATTCCGTTAGCCTGTCCCTAGAAACTACAGAGTTCTGTATTTTTGAGCCATCCTTTGCAAGGGCCCCTTCATGTATAGTGGATTAAGTAATGTTTGTGAGCGTCTCTAGCAGGACTGTAGGAAGGAGAGGAGGGTGGAGAAGGGGAGAAGGAAAAAAAGTGACATAGGAGGAAAGATGGAGAGAAATAGAAGAGAAGAGAGCAACAGGCATAACACCATGACATCTAAAAACAGTACCTTAGATTTATCGAACATTTGCATGCCCAGATGTTGCTCTTAGTATCTATTTCTATCAACTCATTTAATCCTTACAACATATTATAGATAAGAGAAAATCAAGGCACCGAAAGACGAAGTGATTTTCCCAAGGTCACCCAGCTCATAAAAAATGGAAACTGGATTTGAATCCAGGTAGTTTAGATCTACTATGTGTTATCAAAATGACACCCAATGATATGCATGCTGTAAACTGCTGCTCTCATGGAGAAGGCAAGCTCCATAGTGCCAAAGATCTTCTCATTTCCTCATGACTGCATGCCCAGCTTCCATTTAAAAGTGAATGTGAGTTAGTGAAAATTTATTAAGTCTTTACTATGTGCCTGGCACCGGTCTAAGGGCTGGAGATCCAGCTGCGAACATTCCCCATCCACTCAAGCTTATGTTCTAGGGAGATGTGCTTGATATGTAGAAAATATGTATGGAGAATGATTGCTGAAAATAAAATGAACTAGGGCCTAAGAATAGACTTTGCTTCTGTCGCATAGAGCTCTTTTTTTTTTCTTTTAATGTTAATAAACCAATACCATCGGTCCAACATAGACAGCAAACTTCAGGTGCCAAACAAAGACAGCCATAGTTAAAGAAGGTAGGGCTTCAAGAAATACACAGAGCAAAAATTGTAACATTTGACAGGAAGGACAATGAAATAGGAAAAAACATGGGAATAGCCACAAAGAAAGTACAGACACGTGTAAATTACACAGTTGTCCGAACACAGGTGAACTACATAGCTCAGGTAAGCTAGAACTTGTGAATGCCTGTCGACACCCTACAGTGTTACCCTACATTTGAAACATCGAGTTCCAATGAACCTTTATTTAATAGTACATGGTAGTACAATAATTCTGGAAAGGAATTCTGCACCTGGGTTTTCATGCTGCTAACCAACCTTGAAATCAAACTGCTAAACAGGGTTTAGTGCACTGGCAAATCTTGAAGTCCTTTTTCACCAGTGTTCAGGTTAATGGTTAAGGGTTGGTACTCAGAGTACACCAAAGTTTCTTTTAGTTAATAATACATCATCTCATGAGGTCTGAAGACTCTGTCAAAACAAGTAATGGCAAACTAGACCGATGCCTCATTTGGAATTGGAGGATGCTTTGGAGAAAATGAGCCTGCTTATCTGTTTCCAGCAGACGGGAGTCGTTCATTTCAGTTGGAGAAATAAATCCAACGGGAATGCCTGAGTCTCACCGATGAGTTTAAATCCTGTGCTCCATTTAGGATCCTTCCTATTTTACAGTTATTTCTCTCTGATGCCTGTAGTAACATCAGGTATTTCTCAGTTTTGAGAATGAACTATTTGTTTCTTGAAACACAGGACCCCACACCTTGGATTACACCGTCTATTGAAATCAAGGTCAACTGGAAACGAATACTCTGCTTCCATTCTTCTTTTTGTGCCTTCAGATTTCAGCTGAAACCACTGAGTGAATGTGAGTTGGGGCTGTGACAATTTGCTTTCCAACCCCAAATATGTCAGACTTTCTTTCTTCCTTCCTTTCTCTATCGTTTTCTTTTCCTTCCTTCCTTTCTTTTCTCTTATTTTCAATTTTGCCTTTTGAGTCCACTTGGCTATGTTGCCTCTATTATATTACTGTTAAAATTTTACCAACAAGGAAATTTTTTATTCCTTCTCAGTGGAAATGTTTCATGTCTTAAAACTATTCATGAACTTGTAGATAGGAAGAGATCATGACCTGATCTGAAAGAAATAAGAAGAGATCATGACCTGAGCTGAAATCAAGAGTCAGCTGCCCAATCAACTGAGTCACCCAGGTGCCCCTCCCTTGGTTCTTTCTTTTGGGGGCTGTTTGGTTTTAGAATAGAGATTCATCAAGATAACATCTCAATCCAACTTTATAGAATGCATTTGTTCAAGCAAAACTATCTTAAAAACCAAGCAAGACACTTTGTGATTTTCACATTAAAATTAAATGTGAAAAATGCAATTTCTAACCTAAGTCTAAGTAAATGTAAGGGAAAAGTTCTTTCAAATTTCCTGCAAGGTTGAAAATTTCTAGAATAGAATTGTAGAAAAAAAATGCAAAACAAAACCAAGTAGAAAATAAGCAGAGATGTTACCTTTACAGTTGAAAACTGAAGTCATAACCAGTATTGTGAATTAATGTCATGTACCTGATTATAGAGACGAATTTACAAGTGCAAAGCACAGAGAACTAAGATGTTCTCTTAGTTCTCTTAGAGAATTCTGTTTTTGGGGTGTGCATAGGTTTCTAGAATTAACAATCTAGACCAGAAATGTTTTAGCTCCATGTGTGTTGCTAAAGGGGATCAGAATATACCACCTCAAAATATGCCATTTTGGTATAAGGATTATTTTGAGGGGAAGGCAACTGAGAAAAGAGATGTGCTCTCTGCCCTCTCTTGATCTGCCTCAAAGCAAATCATGTAACCCCCTTGAGAAGGTGTTCTCCCTTCCCGCATACCTGGAAGAGGAGAAAAACTCTTACTACCAGGGACAGAGACAGTACTGAGATAAGTCTGCATACATAAACCTTAATAAATAACTCTTATCTACCATTAGTTTCCCCTCACATGTTTACCACCCACAAGCCTCAACCCGCTTTTCCCTGTCAGTCACTTCACCATAATTTATTGCCTTTTTTAAAAAATAGTATGTAATCCCCAAGTCTAACCACCTCCTTGGGTTTTTCACTTCTTTTCTGTGAGTTCCCTGTGCACGTAAAAATATTACCATCACATAAAAGCTATATGCTATTCTTCTGTTAACCTATCTTTTGTCAGTTTAATTCACAAGCCTCTGGCATACAACCTAAGAGAGTAGAAGAAAAGATTTTCCTCCCCTCCCCTGCCAAAGCACCTGCTATCAATGATTTTGTGAGTCTGAGCAGTTTCACAAGTTCTAGCACCTGTGTTTGCCAGAAACATCCACCATTACCTTTCTTATTTTCTAAAAATGGGCAACTATTGAATTCACATGCATTCTTTAAGCACTTATGGTATGCCATAGCTATGTTTGGAACCATGAAAAAATTCCATTGTGGGCCAGCCTCAAAGAAGCCAACAATGTGGAACAGAAGAGAGATGAGAATCAATGAGAGAACAAGCAATGATTGAAATGCTATGTCCAAGGAGTGCTATCTGAGACCATGGAGAAAAGGAGGTGCCTGGGACTGCCTGCACCTGGGAAAGACTGAATGAATATTCCTGAATGAATATTCTAATGAATGAATGAATGAATGAATGAATGAATGAATATTCTAATGAAAAGTAGCTTTACATTAAAGATGGAGGGGGGGAACCAGCCCCTGCATAGAACTATATATACATTTACACACATGTAAACATACAAAATTGTTTCTGCTCTTTCTCTTCCCATGAATACCCAGATCACAAAAAGAAATGTCTTAAGATGGTCGGGTGGGACAACTCAGCCCACAGTCGGCTCTGCCAGGATTTAGCCTTGTGTACCTGGAAAAGGCTTCACTCCTGATGCTCAGCTTGGTCAAAGCCACTTCTAATAGCACCTTCTACCTCCAGCATTCCGTGATGAGGCCAAACTCTGCTATGCATACACAATGGGCTGCCTTGAAGGCTGTGTATAAACACGCAATGTAATTTACTAATTAACATGTAATATGTAAAGATAAGCACTTACCTCAATTTACCTATCCTAAAAATTGTTGAAGGCATAACTCATCTTTCAAGTCGTTTTTTTTTTTTTTTCTTCACATTTTTATCTGCACAAGAATGACCTAGGAAAAGTACAAGCCCTTCTGAACTTCTCCCTACACCTGTCCTCATTCTGATTCAGTGAATCTGGGCTGGGCTCAGGATGTTGCATATTTACGTTCCCGCAGGTGATTCTGATGCCCTGGGTTGTTGTCCTGAGTTGTGGGCAACCATTCAGGAACACTGAAGAAGGGGATTAAGCCTGACCCTGAGCCATTTCTCCAGCTGAGTACTTTCAGAGATTTTAGGGAAGTTTCAAATCAATCTCTTTGGAATGCTTCAGATTAGAGATAAATCCCTTAGATCTGTTTTGATCCAGTCATAGTTGCAGGCCGAACCAAAATGAACTACAACAGGGCATTGATTATCTGGTTATATGTAAATCTCTAAAATACTTCCCCCCCCCCCCCAGAATGATGGTGTGCCAGGGGCAGGAATTTCCACAGGCAAAAATTTCCAAGTTATATCAGTGATAGAAACAACAGAAAGGTGGATGGGGGGAGGGGTGGCTAGACAGGGAAATTAGTAACTAATTCTGCTATAAAACTACTGAGTTTGCAATTACCAAGGTAAATCCTCCACAGGAACATGGAATTTTTCTTGTGATAAGCATCTCAAAATGTTTATTTTGAGATGCCCCGTTGTTTACTGGTCTTCCCTTCTAGGTAATGTGCTTCTCTGTGCCCAGCCCGAATTTTTATTGCTGAACTCATTTTTCTCTATTCTTAGCTAAGAGTAAAAACTACTGACGCTCTTCACTGTAAACCAAACCAACAAAGACAGAAAAATTTTTATATACAAGGAAAATGTTAAAAAAGCCCCTCAGTTTAGTTATCTTATTTTCAAGAGTGCTGAACGAGCACTATTTTGGATCTTGTGTGAGCATGCCCAAATTTTCGGAGAGGAAAGTCATTGTCCAAAGTCATAGCCCAGCTGGTGGAGCAGCCTGTGTGCAAAGATGGGATGTTGGGACGGTGGGGTGTAACGTCCCAGGCTCTTGATTGGATTCCTTGGATTCAGTACGGCCACCCCAGTTCCTATGATCTTCCGTCAGTTTTCTTTCCAGCCACCCTTTACACCCTCTCTAGAATGTAAATCTATGTTGATTCCTTGCTAAAAACCCTACATTGCCTTCAATATAAAACTGAAATTAGGGGCGCCTGGGTGGCTCAGTGGGTTAAGCCTCTGCCTTCGGCTCAGGTCATGATCTCAGGGTCCTGGGATCGAGCCCCGCATCGGGCTCTCTGCTCAGCAGGGAGCCTGCTTCCCTTCCTCTCTCTCTGCCTGCCTCTCTGCCTACTTGTGATTTCTGTCAAATAAATAAAATCTTTAAAAAATAATAATAAAACTGAAATTATTCTAAAATGGAAAAAAAGAGGAGGGGCTTTCATAAATATGGAATATCTCTCCCCCTCCTTCTCCCCACTTTTTCTTTCTCCCTCTCCTTCTACCTCCCAAGAACCCTCAACTGGGCCACCGGAGCTCTTCTCTCTTGACTTCGAAGGCTTACCTCACTATAGCAGTTTTTTAAGTAGTTTGGAAACTTTTCTAATCTACCACTCCGATAGGAATTTCTTGGGCTCATTCCTCTTCATAGCCCCAGCACTAGCACATGGCCTGGAGTTTTTGTTAAATGAATATATTTTTGAAAGAAAAAAATTATTTGTCTCAAAAATGATGTATATATTCCATGTGCTTCATTTAAAGTAATAACAAAAATACATTTGTAACCGTGTTCAATTCTCCTTAGCTCATGTGAAACAGTTTAATAGTTAATTGATGTAACAGCTCATGTTCTTCATAAATAATACATTGTATGTATATATATATACATATATAATCTTTTTATAGACTTTTTTTCTTTAAGAAATGTTTAATTGAAGTCTAGTTGACATATAATAGTATAGTCATTTCAGGTGTACAGTATAGTGATTCGACATTTATATATATTATGAAATGCTCACCATGGTAAGTCTACCATCTTCACCTTACAAAGTTATTACGATGTTATTGACTGCATTCCTGATGCTGTACTTTTCATTCCCATGAGTTACTTATTTTATAACTGGAAATTTTTACCTCTTAATCCCTGTCACCTGTTTCACCCATCCTGCCACTTCTCCTCCTCACTGACAACCATCAGTTTTCTGTATTTTTTTGTTTGTTTTGTTTTGAGATTCCCCACATAAGTGAAATCACATGGTACTTGTCTTTCTCTGACTTACCTCACTTAGCATAATACCCTCTAGGTCCAATGATATGTTATAGTTAAATTTTTAAACAAGCACTGTGACAATTTTTTTTAAAAAAATCAACATTTGCAGTTAAGTACCTACTTCTAATCAGCCTCTGATGGCCATTCACCCATCCAAGTTTGCTTGATTAAACCTTGATTTAGGAAACAAATATCTCAGTTCCAGACTTTGGTTTCAATGCCATGAGGGGTTACAAAATGAAGATAGCTGCCCCCACTATCACTTACAGAAGATGGCCCACATAGATAGCTAAGAGCTGAATCAAATCTATTCTGACCAAGAGAAAAATGCAACAATCCATAGAAAGACAAGCCAACGAGCTGGGCCTCACTAATACACAGGTAAGAGGGAAACCGGGCTTGCTTGCTTGCTTTCTCTTTTTCTCTCCTTCTTTCTTCCAAAACAGGAGCTATTTCCAAGACCTTTGGCATTTTGATCATTCTTCACCTGGGCATACACATGATTCCCATATATACAAAGGCCATGGAGAAGGCAGTATATTGGAGTGCTCACACCCAGGGTTCTGGAGCCAGAATGCCAGGCTATCATGACAACTTTACCATTCACCACTCTCCTGACTTCACCTGTCTCTGCCATTTCCTCATTAGTAAAATAGAATAATCGTAACCTCCCTCATGGGAGTATAGGGGCATTCTAATTCACACATACGGAATGCTTACCACCACTCCTGGCTCACAGTAGGTAGGCTCTGTAAGTCTTCACTATTATAATTATCCACTTACACCTACTCTTCCAAGGTGTGTGTGTGTGTGTGTGTGTGTGTGTGTGTGTGTGTGTGTGTGGTGAGAAATGGAAAAACGACTGGAAGTTTTTCAAATGCATTCTAGTATCTACAGAGAAAAGGTTATGCTTTTCTTTTTTGACCTACAAACATGATCAATTTATTCATTTATTTTTAAAGATTTTATTTGAGAGAGAGAGAGCATAAGTGGGAGAGAGGAGCAGATGGAGAGGGAGAAGCAGGCTTCCTGCTGAGCAGGGACCCCAATGTGGGACTCAATCTGAGGACCCTGGGATCATGACCTGAACCAAAGGCAGATGCTTAACTGATTAAGTCACCCAGGTACCCCTAAATATGGTCAATTTATAAAGAATAGTATTAAGTAACTTTTAATTTCTGTAATGATATGACTTGTTCTTGCTATTTTATTATTTTTTAATATATACTGTACTATTTTTTATTTTATTACTTTATTTTATTTGCCAATGTTTTTTTCAGGACTTTTTCATCGGGATACTCAAAGGATTAACACTCCTGTTATTTTTTCTGCAATACCTTGCTCAAGTTTGGAATTGATTTAATGTTGTTTGTAAGATAAAAAAACAATGGAAACAAAAAAATTAGGACATCTATTGTTTTGCTTTATGTACCAGGACCATTTAATAGCCTGAAGTTTAGCTACTTCCTGAAATGGAGAAAAATTCAACTGTGACAACTTTTGGGCTAAGAGTTTCCTTAGAGGGTAATTATTAGAGAACTTTATTATTTCTTCCAGGATTATTGGCTTATTCTATTAATTCTCTTAATTATTCTCTTAATTCTAATAATTCTCTTATAAAATTCCCTTAATTTTGATAATATATATTCTAATTGAAAATCACTTCTGTCCATCTATGTGTCAAGTTTGTTAGCATGGAACATTCAAACTGAATTTTTTACTTTCACTTGTATTTGTCATTATTTCCACATTCTTGTTTTGTCTATCAATGATTTTTCTATTTTTTTAAAAATTAGATGAGCTCGTAATTTCTACTTCCGTTTGCCAATGACCAAGCTATTGCATTTATGAATTTACAGCTTTTCTATTTTCACTGACACTCAGTTTTATGTTTTTAGTTGATTTTCCCCCTTCTGATTTAGTTTTGTATATTTGAATTTTTAAGAAGCCTTTGAGCTGATGGCTTACTACACGTGTCTTCTTTATTTTGTGAAGAGTATGATTTACAGCACTGGCAGGTAACTCTGGACCTCCTTCCAAACCTTCTCCCTGTCCTGGGAGGCTGACTGTGAGGTCCACAGCCCAGGGTTCCACCACAAGGGGTTCCTGAGATGGAGGTAGGGAGGGATCAGATGAGGTTAAGGTCTTCATCATCTTGGCTCCCTCCCTGCCTGGTTGCCTTGAGCTCCCGAGTCCCTGTCTCTGTGTTTCCTGCATCCCCCCATTTCATGACCAGCTCACTGTTATTCCTGCGTCCCAGGAAAGGAAGCAGAGGCGGGAACATTGGCTGCTATAGCATCTCTGATGATTTCCCTGGACCTCAATTTGTAAACACTGTATCCATAAATAAACTCTGCTCAAATTATCTGATTCTGAATGTGCCATATGTGTCTTGTTGAGACACTGACTGACACAATGACCACGCATTTTCCTCAGAGGATATTGGAATGCATCCCATAGGATTTTATTCCTCATCTTCTCATTATCGATATTTATTTAAATACCGTGCCATTGTGATCTTGACTTCTTCCTTAAGCTAAGAGTTTTTGTTGATGTTTGTTTCTAATTGTATTTGTTTATAATTTTGTTGCATGGTGAGTAGATTTTGATTCTTACTCTATTGGTGGACTTTGTGGGATTCCATCAGCTTTTCTTTGTGATAAATTATGGTCAATTGTTATAAACATTTTATGAGCCCTGGCAAAGGCGAAATTTTGTATTTAGGAGATAGTTTGCTTATTAGATTCATTACTAGTTGTATTACTCAGGCCCTCTAAGCCAGTGCAATTCAAAGCGTTGGTTTTAATTTCTTAACTGCTCATAATTAAATAAATACAGAACTGGACAGTAAGGATTTAGAAAGTTTAGAGCAATTTGATAGAGCTAACGATGATGGTTGGAAAACAAAACGTTTGGTCTTATATTTTATATATTTCCTATTCCACCTTCTTATAATTCATTTTCATCATATAATAGTAATGGTCCAAGATAAAATGGAAAGTAAGCCACACTGTTCCTTCACTATAGGAAGTTTAAGAAATATTGCTCCCCTTGATTTATCAAAGTCAACTTGATTTATCAAAGATCTTTTATTCACTCTTCACTCTCACCCACACAGAGGACAGACCTATATCTTCTTCTTCCAGGACACTTCTCCCCATTCCCCCCACCCCCAACTCCACATACACATACACACACACACAGAGCAAAGTCCCAGGAAAAGGGACACTTTCAGAGATTGAGGATTTGAGTCACAGAAGAGGACTACCACGTAGTTTCTTGCCAGTGATGTGTACTGCTACTTTTGAAGACTTTTTACAGTTTCATCATCAACCACAAGACAGGAGGGACACATTCATATCTGCTACATCATTTCATCTCCACAATAAGCAGAGATGTATGTAGCAAGAGGAAATTGAGACATAGATGACATAGGTTGTCAGCACCTGGAATAATGGGACTGATGAACCATGTCTTCCAAATACATTTTGCACCCAAATGCTAAAATGTAACTTAGTATTTATACTCTGTGACTTGCTTTTCATCCTATAACAGAGAAATTAAAATGAGTACTTGAATTTAGAGCAAACTAATTCTTTCTTCTAAATGGTGTGCTTCCGTGAAGGAAGAAATGATACACTCACAGAGAAGCTTAAGCAAATAAAAATTTCTTTCTTTTGATGATTTTTTGTTTATACTCTCCATGATTCTCACTGCCCTGTTTTCGATAAGGGCATTGCCCTTGAAGAAATGGTCAACATGATGCCAATGTCTTTGTGCTTTGTAAGAGCATTAGCACCATTCTAGATTCTCACTCTTCTTAGAGTTTCAGAAATGAATTATGAAAAAATCTTTATTTTTAGCCTTTGTAATTACCAAAATAAGAAAGTGGTTTCCATGAAAAGTTATGTGAGATTTCACAGTCGATTTCTATTAGAATTACATGGGAATTTCTTGAAGTTGAAACCAAGGGTGTAAAATTTTAGCCACATCTGTCTCCAAGATGAGTTATTAGGCTGACTTTGAAATCTGATAACTCTGTTTTGCTGAGTCACTGTAATCTATTGTGGCCCCTTGGCACGTCTTGCTCTGAATCCTTGATATGGGCCTGGCCACCAAGGGTGCTCTATTAATGCTTCTCAGATGGAGCCGATCAAGATTTTTTATACTGCTGATGCAGAGTGATTTTGTGCACTGTTTTTCAAAACACTTTCATAAAGCTGATTGCATCTCCTGCCTTCTCACTTTTCCCCCCATAATATTCGACCTTTAATAAATGGGTCTTTTGTGTGTATGGAGAATCTTAAACATTCACAGCTTTTGACATAGCAATTCCACTTCTGGGAATTCTGTTCAGAATCCTGAATAGGAAGTAGAGTGCCATATACAAATGTGATTATAGCAGCATTATTCGTAGTAATAAAAAATTTGAAATGTCCTGAGTGTCCACTAAGAGAGAAGCAACTGAGAATGACTAAATGTTAAAAAATGTTTATAAGACCACATAAATATTATTTAGAGTCTATTTTCATAGGGAAAAAAAGACCATAGAATTGTATACACAATATCTTTACATCTATATTTTAAAATATCCTATATGTAATAAAAATGCTAGTGGAAAACACTAAAAATATTAATGATATTGTCTTTAAGTAGTGAAAATATGATTGAATTTTTCCTTTCAAATTTTCACAATTTTGCATTTTCTTTCTTAAGCACACATTAGTTTTATCATTGAAGATCATCACACATTTTATTTTTATTTTTTTAAAGATTTTATTTATTTATTTGACAGACAGAGATCACAAGTAGGCAGAGAGGCAGGCAGAGAGTGAGAGGGAAGCAGGCTCCCCACTGAGCAGAGAGCCCAATGCAGGGCTCCATCCCAGGACCCCAAGATCATGACCTGAGACAAAGCAGAGACTTTAACCCACTGAGCCACCCAGGTGCCCCCACACATTTTATTTTTAATCATTATATATCTTAGTCTTATACAGAGAATACAGGAAGTCCCTCATCTGTTACATATCTAGTTCCAAAATAATAAAATTATGTATGTTCCTAGATAATACACAAAATACATGTATCAATTTATGTGTTTGCTTTAGACTGCAGCAGTATTTCAACTTTAGTTATTCAGGAATGAATACAGACTGCTATGAGGAGCATCACTTTACGTCCAAGTTCAAAGAGTATCAGTATCTGCAAAAGACGAGATTCAAGGTGTGTCTGCAGAACCAGCAGAGAAAGTAAACAGTCATGGTGTGGATGGGCCAGGGCACCAGGGAGGGAGATGGTCCCCTCTCTTGAGCATGCTCCTAGCTTTACGGGGACCTGCATGCACCTGGCACTAAAAGATGAAAATTTATTTCAAAGTATCCTTGTTTGGTGAATATCTCAACTCATTTACAGCAGTGAACTTCAGTTAAGATGCAAAGAGAAATTTACTGAGTGTAACGGGTACTTGGTTTCTTTCCCCCGTTCTTGACATTCTCCTTCCTCTCGGCTGGAACACCTCTTTCTCTCTAGCCGCTGTGGAGCACGGGACTCCACAAAAGTTCCCTGAGTATTTCTGGGGAATGAAACTTGCTGTTTGGGGGAGGAAATAACTGACGGAGGTGGTTTCTCTTCGTGGTAGTCATGACACAAACATGGAAGTATATTGTGGAGGTCACGACAGAAGGCAACCTTAGGATGAACCAGAGATCATACAGTAAGCAGGAACAAAAGAAACCAGGTCTTTGGTGATATCATTGAACCAGAGGATCCAGCCTCACCTGAAACCCTCCTGGACAGCGGATTTTTAAGTTATGGGAACAAAAAATATACTTTTTATTGTTTAGGCCATTTTTTATTATTTTGTTTTTTTTAAACTTAAAATGTATTATTTGCTTAAGGGGTACAGTATGCCAATTTTTCAAAAAACATAGACTATTCTTCTTTGTGTGTGCTGTTTTTATTTTAGTAATCTCTACACCCAATTTTAGGCTCAAACTCATGACCCTGAAATCAAGGGTCACACGGTCCACTGACAGATCCAGGTAGGTGTCCCTGTTTTTGCCATTATTTTTTAAAGATTTTATTTATTTATTTGACAGAGAGAGAGACAGCAAGAGAGAGAATACAAGCAGGGGGAGTGAGAGAGGGAGAAGCAGGCTTCCCGCTGAGCAGGGAGCCCGATGCGGGGCTTGATCCCAGGACCCTGGGATCATGACCTGAGCCCAAGGCAGACACTTAACAACTCAGCCACCCGGGCACCCCGTGTTTTTGCCATTTTGTATAGGGTTTTAGGTTGCTTACAATTACAGGACTGCTAATTGAAAATCTGGGTTATTTCATTCTTACTCGATAAAAGGAATGCATACTAATATAGTAAAACAGACAAGTTCTTTGCAGAGACTAATTTATAAGATGGACGTAGCACAAGTCCTCAGTTGAGGCCAAGGCTTTGATGCTGACTTTGGGTAGATGGACAGCCATCCATCTACTATCATATCAATTAGACCTAAACAACCTCACAGATCTGCTTGTTTCCTTCCACCCTCTTGACTCTTATCCTCTTTCAGACCACCTCCATCTTGCACCTGAATCACACCATACCTCAGTTTCTCCTTGCCTCCAGTCCATTCCCCATACCACAGCCACAGTGCTGTTTACAAAGTATAAATCTGATCATATCTCTGTCCTGTTCAAAAACTTCCTGTGCGTCCCATTACTCTTGGGATCAAGTTCAAACTCCTTAACCATGATCCAGTATGATGGAGTCCTACACCTCTCCAGCCTCCTTTCTCCTTCCTCCCCTCTCTTTCCACATCCAGGCACGCTGGCCCTCTCTCTAGCCCTCACATAGGAAGTCCCAGTCCAGCATGGACTGTTCTCTTTACTGGAAGATTCTTCTCTCTCACCCTTGGGACAGCCATCTTGGCTGGCTTTTCCTCATCTTTCAGGTCTCAGCACGGATATCACTTTCTTGGGGAAACCTTGGTGCTTCTCTATGTGCCCTTTGGCAACTGTTCTCCACCATCACCCCACAGGCCTACTGCCCAGCTCTTACTAACCTAGAAGCTCTGTGAGGTCAGGATCACCTTCCTCACTCTCAGTCCCCCAGTTATAACACAGTGTCTGACACAAAATAAGAGTTCTATAAATACTTGTTGAATGAATTAATTAGAAGATTATGTATATGGTAAACCCAATACATAATACATACATAGCACATAACATGGCAATGCAAAACACTATATTGTATATACATATACGTGTGTCTAATCCTGAAAATTATTTTTTTGGCCTTGTAGCACACTAAGTGAAAGTGGTTCCAGTTCTAAAGAAGTTAAAAACATTTCATTTGGGTTTTCATTTCATGAATTGCAGAACCTGTGCCAATTTTCTAAGCAAACTGCTGTAACTCTGTTACGTGAGATGGTGTGGGGGAGAGGGCTTTAAAAATAGCCGACCGGATATCCCTCTTGGTGGCTTGGGTTATGTAAAAGTATTTTGTGTTAAGCCAATGTCTCACAATGGATCACTGAGCTTTGAAAAGGCTATTTGGGATCCCTTTTTCAGTGTTAAATATCTGCTTATGAACAGAATCAGACTGAAAATCTCCTAGAGAAAGGGTACAATATCCAAAGAGTTATCACTTTATAACTCAAGGTGCTAAAAAAATTCCCATGTTAATACTGAAAGTGATTTAAGAAAAATAAAGTCCCTTCTCAATTCAGTGAGAAAGAAGCCAGGATTCCTATAAAGAAAAGTTGTTAGACTTGGGCTTAAAATATTTTTTCTATTAGGGCAGAACAATCAGATAGTATCTGGCTTTATTAAATATTTACTTTAGTTTTCAAAAAGAAGTAATTTGGGGACACTGTTCTCATGAAGACCACATAAAAGCAAAATGATAGGGATTGTTTTCTGAGAGTTTGTCATGGACTGAATCCTTGGGCACAGCTGAGTGGGCCAAGTAGATGAGTCTGTTGTCCTGTGCCATGTCCTGACCCAAAAGCTATATACAGGCGAAGATGGTATGATTAGCTGGACCAATAAAATTCTCTCTCAAGTGGGGAATTAGGTGCTTGGTAGTTGGAGTGGATGCTCAGACCAACAGAGAGAAGGCAGAAGGGAGCCAATCTGGTAAAAGATGTGAATGAGCAGAAGCCATAAGATAGGACGCACACGAGTTAGGGCATGAGCTCGTTGGTTAGCTGGGGCAGAAGCGACAGAAACAGAAACTTCTACTGAGTTGTTACAATTCCTGCTATTGAAGGAACAACAAGATAACTTGGTCAATAAACAGGCATATTCCTACAGTAACTTCCATTATCCATGAAACCCGCCTCAAGACTTAGATTCCAATTTCTCTTATTGATGGGTGTGTATACCTACCAAGAACTTGTTTCTTGAGATATCAGAAGAATCTCTGTTCCACATCAAAAATACTCTTCCAGATAGAGATATCCAAAACAGCATGCAGACTCTAGTGGTTCGTACACAACAATTCCTTGCTGACATACTTTCTCTTGGGCATGGCCACACCGTTCAAAGCCCATTTGTGCAAAAGCCCTGCCAGATTCACCAGTCTCATCCCAGTTAGAGTGGTGTGACCACCAGCATCCCCCCAGCCTCACTCCCATCCTTCCTCCCATTTTCTCAGTTTGCAGAAGAACCCATTTGGCATCTTGGTAACTTGGTATCTGAATGGTTGCTGGGATCCCTGATTCATGAGAAGATGGAGGAATTACTCTGTTATGCTGAGGAAGGTGTTCTGAACTTTTAAAGACATTATGGCACCTGGATTACAGGACAGAAGAAATGCATTGCCACTCACCTGCAGTTTGGCTATGTGTCCTGAAAATATCTGGGAAATGTGAAATAAGTGAGAAGAACTTCAATGAGAAGAGTTGTTCCAAGTAGTTTCTAACTAGTTGTTCCAGGTGGAGTTTTCTGTCCTGTTGACAAGCATCTAAATGCATGATATAATCAAGAACTAAATTTTCATTTTCTCTACATGACTCTGCATTGCTTGTAATAATGTATTATTTAAGTTTTCTGCCAAGTGTGTTAAAGGTACAGTGAATACTAAATATGGGGCTGATTCTTAGTTATTTCTTGATGTGTTCAAAACTTCTTTGAAGATGTAAGTTAATTTAACAATACGGTTGTATTTTTGAATATACATTTGCCTGGAGCCTTTTCTAAAATGCATCTGTTTTATATAGTGAATTACACTGATGAGGAAACAATAGTTTTTGTTTCCAACTAAAGTAATTGTATTTTTCTTCAACCTTCACAAGTATAATTGTTACACAATGTGTTACATAGATGCATATATATTTCACATTGTCTAAAACACAACTAATAATTAATATAAATATGTGGCAAAGTGAATCTATAAGATAAATATTAAAAAGATTCTCAAAGCTGACATATGTTAAAGAATTAAGAAGAGAACCTCTCATATTCTCCCTTGTGTCCTGAAACAAGGATATTCATCTTATAGAATATCTCTTAAAAATGCATGGTCTACACTCCTCCCATGGCATACCAATCATATTAAAATCTACAAACAGGGGAGCCTGCTTACTCCCTTAATAAAACCCAACTCAAGATCATCCTACATTGGTAGAGAGGAAGAATCTCCTTGCAAAAAGAAGTAGCTTGACTTTGTAGCTTTGTTTTGGGTCAATCAAAGTCGAATTCCCCTTGAAATGTCTCTCACTGTGAGACTAGAAGCACTGATACCAACATAAAAAACTAGCTTGGGGGAGAGGGGTTGATACCACTTCCTCCCCTTAATTTCTAGTCGGGCAGCAGAGACCATGGTTGTCATCATAGTCATCACTAATGGACTATCATCATCAACCAACATCACTCTCAAAACAGCCAACATTGTTTGACTTACTTCTATGTAATATGCCTGATGTCAGTCAGTTCTAACAATAACAGAATGATGGAGATATAGTAGAGGCCTGAACATATAGTAGAAGTCATATCAAATATTCCCTTCTCCCTCCTCCAAAAATCTTTACCAAAGGAATAACTAACACAAAACCAGTCACAGTGATTTTCCATGTATGGACCATTCTCCTATTTTGCTAGAGTCCTCCCTGGGCAATGTGGAGCAGACCCTCTGTAGGAGAGGCTGACTTGTTCAACTGTGGGAACTCTTTCAGTGACTGGTCTGGGATTCCAGGCTCCGGAGGATGAGGCCCAGAGAGAGGCGGGCATTCCCTCTCTCCCATCAGTCTGAGGCAGTGTTTCTACAAGAAAGTTTGAAGGACCTCTTATACCAGAATCATCTGAGATGTGATGAGTGAAGATTCCCAGGCCACACCATGAGTATTTTGTCAGGAAATCTACATTCTAAAATAAGTCCCACAAAGGACTATTACAGACTAAAGTTTAAGAATTAGTCTAAGGCTTTCCTTCTGAATTTAACTTCTCTTTTCACTTCTTTCTTGTCAAATGATGGAATAGTCATCCTTTTCTGTGGGGACCGTAATGATCCATGGAGTAGGGCCTTACCCTCTGGTCTCAAAAGGGCCATTTATTTATAAAAGAGGGAAACTGGTGTACTGTATGATACATAAAATGAAATCTATTCCTTCCACATTTGAAGATGAACACAGTATCTTAAACTTATATTTATATAACTCCTCCAGTAGGAATGACTGATTTGCCGTATACACAAGAGCAAAGATGACTTGTAGGACTGGCCTTACCTCAGACGGCTAGATGTCAACCAATCCTTATGAGATTTTATGTGATCTTTGTATACTAACTAACAGCACCATGTACTAACTACCTGGGGTGATCCCTGAGAGCCCTGTGGCAAATCACCTCAAGCTACCCACTCTTCATTTAATCAATGATCAACCAAATCTTGCACTTGGCCAGAGCTCTTAATTTTTTATAATTTAACCAAATCCACTTCTAAAAAACAATTTCAACCTACTGTCAAAAGTTCAGTGAGGCAGCTATGCGGAGTAAGGGTCAAGAATGTGTACACCAGTTTACAGAGAATTTTTCCAAAATGTGCATAATGAAAAGAACAGGATTAGACTTTTTTACATACTTATAATGCTTTATCTGGTTTGTATGTTTCTGTGTATGAACTTGAAACATGTTCAAGTTAAATTATTTAAAGCAGCTGAAAAAAACACAAATATTGCTGGAGAAGAAAAGACAGACCTCACAAAGTTAAAGACGTATTTCATGACAGGAGACTTAGAAATGAATCCCTAAAGGTGGAGTGTAGCAAAAATTTTGACCGGATCCTTCTTGGTAGAAAAGGCAAGGACCATAACTTCTTGAGGGGCCTGGACGAGCAAGGCCGAGAGAGGGCTGAAACCAAGCTGATGAGTGAGGTTACCTTGATGAAGGTCTAAGTCAAGCAGTAATTCCAAGTGACGTCTTCTGGGAAGACATAATAGTTCAATAGTTACCATTTCTTCTACACATTGATTGAGTCAATCTTGATTTTTACCTGGTCTGGCACTCTTACTAGAGACATTCAAAACAGAAAGTGCCTCATAATTGGGTGATAAGCAATAATTAACCAGTAACTCAGTTCTCACATTCCCCTAGTCCATCTTGGGTAACTGCCAGATCAGTTTCCTAGCAAGAGTTCACCCGTGTGCACTTGCTGGCCTGAATCCGTTGCTCCTGAGGGGAACTCTCTCCTCACATGTTAATATAAGAGGCTTCTTGGCCAGGGGAGAAGGTTGCTGACCCACCAGTTCTGCCGGCCAGACTGGTGTCTGGATTCCTGAATCCTTGCCAGGGTTCTTTGGTGGCAAGCAACAGAAATTATTTAGGCTAACTCAATGATAAAAGAGGAATTTGTTGGAATGACACGGGGCAGCACACAGAAGTTGAAGAAAAGTTAAATAAACAGGCATCAGAAAAGACCAGCCTCAGGGCTGTTATGAGGATCAAGGTACAAAAACTAACAGAAAGTTTTTCAGGGCACTGCTGTCAGGATAAATAAGCTCCTTGCATTTTCAGTTGAGGATCCAAATTCCTGGGGGAGGGCACTTACTGGCTCAGCTCAGGTCATGTGCCCACGCCCTTGGCAATGAAGGGATGATAGTTCCCTAAAGTAAAATCAACATGCTACCATCAGAGAGGGACAGGGGAGAGGTCAGGGGGGAAAAAAGCAGATGTCCACTGCATTCTGTTTTCTGGGGTCACCTGGTTTCCGTGTGCCTGTTTATTGACCTTGGACTCACTGTCTCCTCTCTGTTTAGGTCCTTCTGGCCAGTTCTGATAACCACCAAGTTTGAGTCAATCTTCTACCTGGCCTGACCTAAAGTCTGAAGTCAAATGAATTCCAGTGAGCCTTCTGATTTGTATTTCCCTTACTCCCACACACTCCTTTTCTCTGTTCTCTGCTTGGAACATTCAGATGTTCCTGGGTCGTCAGTTTCTCAGAAATTCCCCAGATTCACCCTGTTCTTATGCTGGTCACTGTTATCCCGGGCTCTCTGGCCCCAAATGCTTATTTTAGGCACAACAATTCAAGCTGTTTATATATGCACTTCCAAATCTTTTAAAAATGGCAAAGCAAGCAAGCAAGCAGAGAAACAGAACCACTCTACTTCCTTTGGAAATGCAGAACCCTTGAGAATCTATTTACGCAAAAATGACTTCACGTATGTTCAAAAGTCAGATCTTTCAAAAATCCAATGTCAGTGAGTACAATGCCACGAGGAACAATTCTAATTTAATTTATGTTTATTCCTGTTGGCAAGCTGATATAAAAAATTAAGATGTCTACTTTGTGATACCATTAGAATCCCATTTTAAAAAATGAATAGCCCAACTGATCTCCCAGGTGTGCCATAAAAGACTGAAAATGAAAGACTTTCGACTGCAGGGTTCTAGTAGGTAAAAACCCAGATGTTGCTTTGATTGAATATTGCCAAATATCACCTCTCACCGCAATACATAACTGAGTTCCTAACATGTCAAGCACGATGCTAAGCCTTTATAGACATTATCATATTTAACCATTATCATATATATGAACTTACAGGCTATATTATTATCCCCTTTTTATAAATAAGAAAAACAAAGCTCAACAAAATTAGCCGCGGACATGCAGCTAGTTCTTGGTGGAGTGAGTTATATAAGGACTGACTATCTATCTTCTTAAATAAGTTTGTGAAAAAATAATTGTGCACAATGGAAAGGGTTCTCCTAGTAAAAATGGTAAAAAATTAAGGATTTAAGAGTTTAGGGAGAAAATATAATTGGAAATAAGAATCCCTTGATTTTATTTAATGCGTAACTTTGTTCAATTGTTTTTCTCCAGAAGGCCCCAGATACAGACCCCTGGAGACCGCCTCTGGGCTGTGGCTCACTGTGGTGGTTCTGATGAACACCATCGTCTTCAACGCACTTGTAGAATTAGGAACTACCCCTCCAATGTTTGAAACACAAAGCGCTGCTCTTCCTCATAGTGAATAAACAGGAAAACTTTAGGCCAAGAAAAACTTATAACAACAACAACAAAGAGCCCACTCTAGCCCAAGTCAGTGATTTATCTAAATGAAAAAGCACAGCAGTCTCATATGTGAAAACAAGTCTGGCTCTTGTGAAGCTTTTCTGACAGCTACTTTCTGAAGGTGAACTGTACGGAAATAGATTCCCAAGTAAATCATTTACAGTATGCTAGTAGTGGATGTTGAGAGTACTTGGTATTAGTCTTTTGTTTTTATATCAGAGAATGTTAAATGCATTGCATTCATGCTAATCTGATTAAATAAAGGGCTCATGAGTAGTATGTGTGATGAGGTTCGAGAGGGGTCCAGGTGGTGTTTTGTTGCGATTGGTATGGTCAAAATTTCCAACATTTTCCTCCTTTACCCCCTCTATGGGTCTTAAGGTCTGTTCTTCATTTCAATTTTTTTTCTGCAACAGTATTTGCTTCTGAGATTATAATGTACCACTATACAATCTACTGAGATTGTACGATAATGCTTACTAAGTTACTGCTCAACTAGACATAGGAAATCAATTTGATTTTGACGCCTGGTTTAAGCCAAACTGAAAAAGTAGAGATAATGCTGGGGAACATTTAATAGTCAGAATTTGGTTCTTTCTTATCCTTTTCAAATACAGGCTTTTTGGCATGGATTTAGAAGAGATGCAACCAGTTTTTGCACACAGTGTCCCTCAGCTCCCATTAATGTTGGGATTGAAAACTAGAAATTGACAACTAAACTAAAACTAAAATTGAAAACTAGAAAAAGTGTAAGAGATTTTAGGTCCGAATGTCATCTGCTGGTAAGTCATAAAAATGGATGAGAGAAGAAAGAGGAGATGGGGTAGATGGAATGATGCTGGGAGAGAAAAAAAAAAAATGCTCTTAGACTTATTGATTGCAAATGGTCTGTTTTCCCTGAATGACTGGAATGATCTAAAACCAATGGTGTCATATAGTAATGACTAGTGGGGGTCTTTGAGCCTACGCCCTTCCAGATGCAGAGCTAAGAGTAAGGGATGAGGGAGCACTGAGAAATGGTAAACTGATTGAGGCGAGAGTCTGTAAATCTATCTAATGCTACACTGACTCTAGGTCTGTAACGATTTAAACAACTGGTAAACCCCATTTTTTTTTGTGGCCATTAGCCATGCATCTCATCATCAGCTCTGTGTCCCCCAAAAATTGTGGCTCTATTCAAGATGTTGTTTTGATTTATTTTTGAGTGGAGCTGAGACCAGTAGAAGTCAATGGGGGAACAGGTAAATTATTATAAAACTAATGTTAGGGAAATTGTCTAGTTTGGGAAATTTTAAAAATTTAGATCCTTGGCTCAGGTCATACACCAAACAATATTTTGGATTAAGTAAAAAAAAAAAAAGACAATAGAGTATATATCAAAATATTATCTCTAGTTATATTTACATGATAGGATTTGGCCTGATTTTGTTTTTGTTTTTTCCTACTTAACAGTATTAAAACTATGCCTATCATTTGACAAGTAGAATCTGTGGTATAAAAAATGAAAAAATTATACCAGTTGATCTAGTTAATAATTTCACTATAAAAATCTATTACAAAAAGGTACATGGGCAAGAATTCATCATAGCTTTGTTTATAATATCAAGAATTTAGGTTAAATAAACCTAATCAGTATATAAACATGATGGAATACTATGGAATTATTTGTAGAAGATGTTTAATGATATGAAAAAATAATAGTATAATGTCAAAAAAAGCAGGATACAAAACACCTTATACTATATGATCTCATTTTCATTACAAATATAACAAAAGATTAACACTGGCTACCCCCGGGTTCTTTGACTAGGAGTGCTTTTTAAAAATGTACTCGTCTATATATCTTGAATGTTCAAAAATGGGCACAGATTACTTTTACTGTTAGGAAAAAAAAAGAAAAACATAGAAAAAATATTTTTGGTTAGTCTGATAATTAGTTCCAGTGGCTTCATTATCAAACTTCCCAAGGAGCCATCCTGTTTAGAGGATAATTCAAGAGTTTCCTTAGCAGAGTGCACTGTACTTAAGGTGTTCAGGGCATGTGCAGCTGGTGAATTTACACTTTCAACCCTTGGCTGCCCATGACACATTAATGGGAGCTGAGAGACAAACTGTGTGCCAAAACTGGTTGCAGCTCTCCTAAATCTGTGACAAAAAGCCTATATTTGAAAAAGACAAGAAAGTACCAAATTATGACGATTAAGTGTTCCCCAGCATTATCTCTGTAATTAACAGGTATTTTAGGCGAGGTGTTTGGAAAGTCACCACGAAAGTGATGAAATCACTGGATGAGTTTTAGCAATAGTATTTACATGGGGTGGTGTAAGGTAAACACACTGTTCATTCTTTAATGGGGACAGTGCTCAGGGAGGATGCCATTTCTGCTGATGCTTCCAAATAATGTTATTAGAAAATACCAGCAGCAAAGAATGCACTGAATAGTATTTTTGAAAATAAGAAACTCCTTAATACATTCCAGGAAGTTGATACTGAGTCACAAAATAACAGGAGAATTAAATGTGTATAAGAAACATTTGGACTATTGCTTTTCTGATATTGAAACTCATTCCTGTCTCAATACTGCTTGGCATTTGTAGAATGCCAAATGTGTTTGGTTAAATGATTTATGGAGATAGGAGGGATTGGTTTTATCTGCCACATTTTATGATTGAGGGGAATTCAAGAGACTTGCCTCAACTGTCTCAACAATGACTCTTGGATGGTGAGGTATCTCAGATGTCCTTGTCTCCATGACTGCTTTCCTGGGGTCTGGAAAGCTTTTGGGTCACGTGGGCTCTGAATGTTCTGTCTCTGAAAGGCCTGAGCAGTGACAGTGCGTAGGAGCTCGGAATATTCCATGGGCACAGCCACGGACACATGCAGTGCTCAATCAGTTCACCTCTTGGTGGACCTCTCCAGAGGATGTGGGCATTAAAGAGTGTTGGCCCTTCCTTGGGCATGCAGTCTGGCTTCTAATCCATAGGATCTTTATCTCATGAGATTTCAGATATACTACTGTTCTTAGTTTTGCTTTTGTTTTTTTTTTTTCCCCCTTTTTGGAAAGGATTGTGGATTGCTTTTGTTTAACATGGCAAAATAAGGAGAATCCCACTCGTGTGTAAACTCTGGGGCTCTACTAACTGAATGCTGATGAGGGCTCTGGCAGGGGTGGAGGCTGGAAGCAGGTAGAAGGACCGACTGCCAGTAACTCTACATGCTACGTTCTGTACTCATTCCAACATTTTTAAGTGCCTTATTTTGAAGATAAGCTGCATTTTTCAAGCCACTGAAATCTTACTACTTTCTGGCTCTATTGTTGTTACATGATTTATTGTCGTTACATGATTTATTCTCATTACACAATAAAGCCCACATGTTCACTGTTCTGGACATTTAACCGATCTTTATTCCTTCTCAACTCCACCCAAATTTTGCTTTTCTATATCTGGCCTGTTATAACATATCTGATTTTATTGTTAGTGTCTGTGTATTTATCTAAAGTCCTCATTTGGGGGCATTCTCCATGAGGGCAGGAGGGACCATGTTGGTTTTTCCCAACTTTTCCCCAGCATCTAGCTGAATTAGTGGGTGAAACATTCAACATTTCACCTGAAGAATAATGTTTTGTTTTTATTCTTGTGCCAAAGGATTCGAGAATCTACTAATTCTTTATTGACTTTTTAGATTTAGTGTTTAAAATAAAATGTTGGTCCAAATCCATAAACCTTCATTGAGGACTACTAGTAGTCATGCCAAGAGCTGTTGTGCCAACAGCTGAAATAATAAAGACGCATAAGATAGAACACCTGTCTTCCAGGGGATCAGTAGGGGAAGCAACATGGAACTGGGTTAAACTTTTTCTAGACTGCAGACTTCTTCTAGACTTTTTCAAAACTTCAGTAAATAAAAGTATTGCATTGATGTGTTGATTATAATGGGATAACAGTTTCAGAAATCCTTCTTTCTGAATAACCAAAACCAATCTTATTTAAAACCAATCTTATTCAATCTTATTTCAAATAGTGCTTAATTATTTAAATAATGAATAGAGTGATATCCAATACTCCTTTTCGATCATCTGGGAAGTTTTGGTAAGAAAGAGTCCTATGAAAAGCCCAAATAACCAGAACTCCTAATTCTAAACCTACTTTCTCTACAAATCTGATGAGTTCTCTTGGTTCAGACTCTTACCAGTTAATCAGGAATGATACTACTTTGCCATCTTATTCAGAAATGCACAAAACCAGACATTTGGTAAGAAAGCATCTACATACACAATTACTTAAAATATGATTTTACTAAATGTTAGTCTTCAAGGAGTTCCATTATAGCTTTATTTCTAAACAATGGGAAATACCCCCAAAATTCAACAGTAGGGTATTACCTAAATAAGTTATAGTACCAACCTACAATGAAGAGTTCTGTAGACATTTAGAGATAAACTTGTAATAATTAACAACTCAGAAATTTTTTTCCAGTCCATTGTTAGGTGAAAAGAGTAGAATAAAAAAGAAATAATCCCATAGAGAATAGAGAATAGTGATCACCTATGGGTAATATGATTATTGGGTCATTTCTATTTTTAAATTTCTTTTGGTACTTTTAAATATTTTCCAGATTTTGCACAACACAGGAAACTTTTTTTTTAAAGCTAGCATGTGAATGAACACTTCAGCATTCCTGATATCATACATAAATAAACAGAATAAAATTATCCTATCATCTAGTTAAACAAGGAAGATGAATATTAACCTTGTTGTTTTGGGCCTCTGCAGACATACTTTGACATTTGATTCAAGGGAAAATATTGCAGATTTCTTGATGTTCCCTTGTAGAACTTCTTCCTTGAGAAGTTCATGTAACAACAAAATATCCTGGTGGGAAAAAAATCCAGTGACCTGACTGTTTTGTCTACATAATGACAAATCTCTCAAGGTTTCGAAATATACTTGAACTCCTTTTTAAACATTGGGATCACTTCTCTAAGAAACGAAGTTGGAGATACGCTCTAATTAACAAACATCAATCTTAAAGATTAAAAATGGAAAATTCCTAACTTTCCCCCAAACTGTCAGAAAAATAAAAGATCTTTATACAGTTAGGATTACACTTTTTAAAAAAATAATCAATGCATTGCAATAATACCAAAATATGAGACTATGAAATACTCCTTAAATGTGTATTTACATGTACATATGCAATGCACATATATATTACCTACAATGATGTGTGGAAATATTTTTTTGACAACCTGATACTGTATGTACAGGGCATCAGACTGGATTTTTAACCCTCCTCTCATTGCATGTATCATTATCAAGTTAATTGCACTGAATCAATTAACAGGGACAGATTGAACAACTTCTCTGTTGTTCTTCTCCATTTCTGGACTGGTTCTCCTCCAACAACTTCTCTGTTGTTCTCCTCCATTTCTCTCTGACTGCCAAGCCAACAAAATCCAAAAAAAGAGAAGCACCACCAAGACTTGCTTCCCGCTCTGTAACCTCTCCTTTACCTAGGCTGGGTTCCCAAGGAGAACAGTCAGCCTTCTCCATGTGTCAGTCATACAAGTCTTTAAAATAGAGATTATGTCGCCATTCTTTTGAAATGCAGTGCCATCCCTCTGCACCTTGGGAGAACTTCACAGTCCTTACCAAGGCTGGCACAGTTCTCAGACAGTAACGTACCCAGGAATGGAATCTCCTGGGGACCTGGTCAGAATGCAGATTTCAGTTGGAGTGGGTTTGGGGAAGGGCTCAACAGGAGGTTCTGCCTTCCCAACCAGCACCCACCAGGAGGGGAAGCTGGTGCTGTAGGTCCTCTGAGTGAGGAGCTCTTCACCTCCTACCGGCATGGCCTTAGGTGGGTTTCATTCTTCCCCGGCTTGGAGCCCTCTTTGGCCTGGGACCTTCTCAGCTGGGACAAGGGCTCAACTGGGACAAGGCCCTAGGCCTCACAGCCACATCTGACAAATTCAAACCTGTCCCAGTGAGGTTGAGGAGAGGATGACAGACACGCCCCCAAGGATGAAAGACGAACATTTTCATCACATCACTTTACACGTGGGCCCATTACCAAGTTACAGTGTAAAGTCATTACTCATCCATTGCTAATGCAACAACTGTCTTTTGAATAGCATAAGTACACTCCACTGTCTCTTTTTTGTTAAAATATTAATCTGTTAAGTGCAAACATTAAAATGATAGGATGGTCACCCACATACGATCCTGTGGACTTAACTTCGGGTTACCCAGGGAGCAGTTTCCCCTTCTTAATCAGTACAACCACCATGAGCCTGTCTCCCTCTGGGGCATCCCATCCCCAACCCACCTTTAGCAAAATACCCAGAATATGTATTCCCTCATGGTGAGTAAATAAACACAACGTTTTCTTTTTCTTTTTCTAAAACTTCTGTTGGTCTTGGTTTTATTCTTTGACAACCCAGGAGCCGTAACATCAGAAGCGTCTCACCTCTCTCCCCTCTGGAGAGGTCCGGGCCTGAGTCACATTCCTCAGTGCTTTCCACATTCCTCAGCCTCCACGTAAGGCTGCGAGCCAGTTCCTCAGACAGGTTTTCCCCAGCGACCTCTAGCTAAGGTAAATGTTCTCCTTCTCCATCACCACATTATTCTCTCCCAGTAGGTACCCCAATCTATGGTTATGTTCCTTTACTGAGCTGCTGTCTCTCCCTCCTGTTCCGCTGGACACCTAGCTCCAAATGGCCAGGGACGCAGACCGTTTATCAGTGAATCTCCAATACCCAGTCCACATGCCTATATTTCTGTCCGATTATCTCCTTCCTGATTTTAATAATAACAAAATAATTGTAACTAGACCGTAAGAGCTGTGAGTCCTGGTGAGTACTTTTTCTGCAATAGATAAGGTATCATCATTTAGAGATAAGAAAAGCAGAGATTCTTTCGGAAGTAACTTGTTTAAAGGAACACTAAACTTCTTGCCTGGCTTGACTGTAGTGATAACTTAGTTTATAGTTTCAGATGAAAGGCAAGTCAGTTTCCAGTATATTTCTCCTTTTCTCCTTTTCTTTTGCAAATATTTACCGGTTCGTGATTTTCTTTCCACTCTTCAGGTGTACAGCTTACTCATATTTTGATAATGGGGCAATATAATTAAAAGTGTACAAAGTAATTTGTGCCGCTTTAAGCACTGCAGCCAAGGTCAATATCTAAGCTTTCTGGAGAAAGAGCTGCACAGGCACTTAGGCACAGTCCGTGCTCAGTTACTGTCTTTAATTGAAGTTTGTCATTTTGACAGTGTATTTATTTCCTATGGCAAATCAGCAAATAAAATGTGTTCTTTTCAGAGATACGACCTTATGGGCTGTATCTCCCGCTCGTATCTGGACACCGTGTATGTGGGTCTGCGCTATCAAAGATGGTTATAGATGGTTATAGATGGTTATGTGGCTATAGACACTTGAAATGTAGATACTCTGAATTAGGATGTTCTGGAAAGGCAAAATAGGTACAAGATTTTAAAAACTCAATATAAAAAAAAGATTGTAAAATATCTATTAGTGTTTTTACTAGTGATTACATATTGATATTATAAAATTATGGATGCACTGGGATAAGTGAAATATATTCTAAAGTTAATTTACCTGTTTCTTTTTATTTTTTTAATGTGACTACTGAGAAACTTAAAATTAAATATGTGGCTCATTGGTATGGCTCACAATTTTCTATTGCATGATGTGGACACTGATGTTCATTTATCTGAACTTATGAGGGCACGTGCAGTGTAAAATAGTAGAGCCAATGTACTGCCCTTCAGCCTTGGCTAGAAAATATATCTGAAGCCAAAGCCCTCAGCTGGAAGTTGCACTAGAAATCCCAAGAAGGCTGAAAAGACTGACATGGGTGCTTCCAGAAGACAAGAGCCGGCGAGATACCTTGTGAGATAAACATAGAACAAGGAGTGAGAGTCTTTCTTATCTGATTTTTAGAGATGAAGACATCTCGGATGGATTAAGTAACTGGTCAAGGCCACAGTGGGAGGGCTGAGAGGGAAAATGTCTATTCTGTTAAGAAGTTGATATGATCTCAGTTTCCTTACATTCTGAAACTGAAAACAGAGGTGACATAAATAAGTCACAGTGAAAGTCTGTTATGATTAAAAAGTCTAGGCGGGGACCAGATGTAAACTTTGTAAAACAAAAATGCTCTGGGCACCACGTGTTTTCACTGATCTTGGAAAATCTTTTACTCCGTGGCGGGTGGATGCTTTTTGGCTGAAGGCCACAGCATGAGCATGGTCAGACGCACACGGATGAAGAACCACAGGGCATTTGCAAACCAGACGGCCCTGTTGTCAGAATCAGACACTGACAGGTTTGAGGGTTTCCATCAATTGCAATATTTCACAGAATTAACCTCACTCACAGTTAACACTAGACAGTTGCGGCTGTGCTCTCCATAGTAGGGCAAATATTCTAAGGGAAATGCAAAGACAGATTTTATTTAATTCAGTTTTTCCAAGGATCATGTCCAAAAGCAAACTACCCAGAGAAATGTTCAAGGAGGAAAGCCCGCCTCAGAGAGGGAGAGGAGGCTGAGAGAGAAAGTTGGTGGTTTAGCTGTTGTTGACCTTGACCCCCACCTCATCTAATGGAAGTCAGAATGTTTGGAGGAAATTGGCAGTGGGAGGGCCAAGAGGAGGGTGGCCCTGAGAAGACAAAAGGAAACATGTTTGGTGCCCTCCATCCTCCCAAACCGTTAGGACGTAAGTCTATTCTAATGGGAAAAAATTCTCTGGGAGTCACAGAACTACTTTGTTCTTTTTTTTCCCTCCCAGGGCAGAACAGCTCCAATCTGTGAGCAATGAGGTGAAATGGAGGGGGTGGGGCAGGCTGAGTGATGACAGAGGAGGCTTTTATTTTCCCCAAACTTCTCATTCACATGGTCTCCCCATGGGTGATAATAGACAGAAGACACAGGACAGACCCGACCTTGAAATCATAGAAAAAACAATCAGAAAGGGATTCGGTATAGAGTATGTGTAAAGTGATTAAAGGCATAAGATAAAGGGGAAATCTACAAAAGAAAAAAAAAAAAAAGACAAAACCAAACCCAGACGTGGACTCCAAAAAGGACTTCTAGAATAGTCACTGAAATTAAAATTTAATGAATAAAAATAATTATAGTTAACATTTATTGAATGATTACTATGTGACAGGCATGGTAAAAGTATGTGTTATGTGTATTAAATCACTGAATCCTCATTAAAACCTGAGGTCAAAAAAAAGGCAAAACAAAAAACAAACCTGAGGTCAGTTTCTTACTTCCATTTTAAGGTCAAGAAATTGAGACAAAAATATAAAAGCTGGTAATAAATAAATCTGGGGCTATAAACCATGTTGAATGGTTCCATCCAGAGTTCTTTTTCATTCCTGAAAATTACAATAGACTGAAAAATCTACTGAAACTTATAAACAGCAGAAGAGAGAATTAAAAATTGGAAGAAAGACATGAGATGGCTTCACAGGGTGTGACAGGGGAGAAGTAGTGCCTGGGACAGAAGTTGAATGTGCTACCCCGTGGTCTCAAGTCCAGCTGATGATTGGTCTCATGGAGAGTCTGGGTGAAGCTCTGCACTTCTAACCACAGTTCTTCCGTGAGGAGAAGAGAATTTGTGCAATAGCTCCCATTGCCCACACATCAAAGATTTGTCCCACAGGGGTTAATACCCTACATCTAAAGGACAACAGGGAGTCATGAGTAGAGTCTAGAGGAACCATAGACTGTTCCATGTGCAAAGTCTGTGGCCAGGTTGGCAGCTGGGGTAAGTCAGTGCCCAAAGCCCAGGAGGACAGTGGGACCCAGAGGATCCAAACAGCATATGAAGGGTCTCTGTTATAAGAAGTTAGGAGAACTAGAGGAGAAGACAAGAAGGTCCAGGATGCATCCTAAGAATTTCAGGAGTAGAGACAGTGGGGAAGGAGAAGTATAAAAAGGGAAGGTCTGAGAATTTTGAAGATTTGATGAAAACTATAGACTGTCAAATTAAATAATCACTGAGTAGGATACATAAGAAATACATGGGCACAGATAATTTTAATAACATGATTAAGAAATCTTGACCATATATATACATGTACATATATCTTTGAAGACAGAATATCATCTCTATCATAATTTCATAAAAAAAGATTAACTAGAAAATCTACATTTGGAAATTAAGAAATAAGTATGTAAATAACCCATAAGATGAAGAAATCAATTAGAAAGGAGTCTGAATGTAATTATGCTAAAAGAGTGCTTATTAAAATATGTGTGATATTGTTAAAGCAGTATTTGGGGGAAAGTTTTTAGTCTTAAATACATTTGAACTATTTAAAGTTGTTTAATTAAGGTCAAAATACAGAATTTACCCAGTTTGCTATATCTTTGAGAGTAAGGCTACTAAGTCTTGAAAAAAAAATACCATTTACAATAGTACTGAAAATATCAAATATTGATAAAGAAACAGAAAGCTCTAAAAAATAATGAGAAATGAAAGCCCTAAATAAAAGGTCCCTTAAATGAATACAAATAGACCCATTTATGAATGAGTGATTGGTACACAAGCTTGCAGATATAACACTGCAAAACAGTAAGGGAAAGAATGCATTGTTTAATAAATAATGTTGGGACAATTTGTCATCTATATGGAAAAAGATAAAATCACATCACTTAAGTAGAAAAATAATTCCAGGATTAAGAGTCCCAAATGCAAAAGAGTTAAATTGTAAAACATTATATATTTTTTTAAGGTAAGACAATATTTTCATAATCTCAGGGAAGAAAAGGATTACTTCAATGAGACACAAAACACAAAATGTCCAGAAAAAATGAATAGATTTGAGAGTATAGTGAGAAAAGTTTTATATGTTAAGACACCAGTAACCAGATGAAAAGTTAAACCAGAGAATGGAATGGAATCTTTGCTGCATGTTTAAATGGCAAAAGTTTGGCATCCAAATACATAAGAAACTCCTAATTATTAGCAACGAAAAGGGCAAGGCCACAAGAGATAGATAGGAAAAGAGCTGCCATGCAATTCACCCGGAGGTAATCTAAACTGCCAATTAAAACAAGAACAGATCCACAAACTCACTAGTCAAAATGGGAACCTATTTTATGCCCACGAACATCTAAACACACCAAATTTTGCTGAGGATGTAGGGAAACAGGTGCATTCTGGGTAGGCTTTCAAAATCTAGTTGTCACAATGGTACCTATACGAAGATGTTACATTCCAACTTCCTGAAACAAGACCATGGAAACAAACTTCCTGTGTTTAGGGGGATGGAAAAATAAACTGTGCTTTATTTATATAACTGGATACTTGTAGCAGCTATCACATCCTATGTATATGCATGAATCACATCTATATGTACAAACATGGATGAAATCCAAAACCGTAATACGGATTGACACAAACAAGAGCCAAAAGGTATCTATTAATGTGAAACCATTTATTGCATTTGAAGGACAACAAAACAATAATATTTATTTTTTGTGGTGACTAACACACATATGCGCACACACATAGTGTGTAAATACAAAACCATACACAGAAGAGGGGGCAAAGAATGTGTGTATGACTTTTTTATTCATATGCTGTTTTCTCTAAAGGGAAAGACGTTACTTTTATGTTACTTAACGTTACTGTTACATTACTTTTTGTCTCTTTGGAATGTTTCCCAATTCAACTTACTTTTTAAAATTTAAGAATGAAATCAGTCGAGAAAGCATCCTCCCTAAAATGTAACTGTTATTCAGCCCCCGGGAGTTGCTTGCTGCGTTTAAGCTCTGTCTGGAATTTTAAGGGGAAAAAAGGCAGTAGAAGCATACCTCAGACCATGAACCTCGCCTTTGGCAGCTATCAGAGAAGGAGCGCTCTCTAGCTCATCTCCCAAATCTATGTCCTGAGGCAACAGCAATGTGTCTCCCAGTTTTCCAGTTGATGAGCTGAGCCCAGGAACAGCGATGAACCTGAGGAAACCCTGAGCAGCCAGGTCTGAAACCACAGTGGATTTCACAGAGGGCACTTGAGAACAAATTATGTGGGTGGACAGTTCCACCCTGTCTGAACTCAAAATGTGGAGTCAACGCCACTACTACCTCCCTGATTTGAGAAATTGCTGAGGTACAACTGCAGAAATTGAGAGCAAAATGTATTCTTAACTAGTGCAGTCCCAAGATGATAGACATGCTCGCCCAGAGGCTAACTGTAGCCTGCACATGCACATTACTTGGCCGGGTGTTTGTTCAGCCCTTTACAAAAACACAAAAAACAAAAAAAACAACCCAAACACTGTGTGTTTTGCCAAAATTTGACTTATTTGCTAACATCTGGAGTTTGAGAGATTTCTTATGGAAATTGGACCCCCCCACTCCTCACCCACCCCCCTTCTCTCCTGAAGAAGGCAGGGATTCTGGCATTACTGAGCCTGAATTCTAGAATGTCAGTGAAGTCTGGCCCATACCCCATGGGCTGAGTCAGTATCTCACCGGCTGGTCCCTCTGGAAATTTCAATTCTCCCATTTTACAGAGAGACCTGAGGCTCAGAGACGTCAAGTCCCCTGCCCAATGCCACAGTTATCCTAAGGAGAGAGCCATCCTGGCATCCCCTAGACCAGTGACTGGTTGACTTATGATTCTTTTTCTCTACAAACATTTCAAGGTTTCTAATGACACTTTTTATATAATTCATCAGGTGCAAAGGAAATGATCATTCTTATCAATTTTAACAAAAACTTGCTTCAAGCGATGATAAAAAGAATACAAATGGATTAACTGTATTATCAGCAAGAAGTCATTAAGATTTGACCAAACTCAAGACAAAAAATGTTACATGTAGAAACTAATAAGGGACTATGACAATATAATTAAAAGTTGGCATAATTAGAGGTTGTATGATCACAGAGCATCACTTTTCCAGGCTGATCTTTACATACCCCTCGTTTCCCCGTGCCCCCCCCCCTTCCCCTACCTCTCCTCTTCTTTAGAGTCTAGAAGGATGTGCAAACCCTGCTCGGGACCTCTGCCCCATGCCTTCCCACAACATATACTTTCTTTAGGTTTTTGCTGTTGTATTTATTTGCTCCTGGATTAAAGATAGTAGACAATCTACAGTAACTTGGATGAGTTTAATATGCCATGCCTGGAAGTATTGGGTTGGGCATTTCTAGTCTATGCAAAGTGCATTTCTGTTAGAACCGGCTACATGAAGAGATTACATGGATTATAAAATTCCTTAAAATGGAAAACACTCAATAACCTAAGTGTAAATTGACATGGGGATGGTTTAATGGACTTTAACATATTCATATACTGTGGAAAATCATGCAACGGGAAAAAAAGAAAGAGAGATGAAGGTGTATCACATATAACATGGACAGAGCTGAAGGTTGCAAAAGGATGCATATAGCATGGTACCGATTATGTTAAAAAAAAATAGCAACAAAATCACATGTTGTTTATAGGTCTATTTATGTCTACTCAAATGCATAGAAAATGCCCAGAAAGAAACACGAAGTGGTAAATGGATGACTTTTGTTTGGATGGGGAGGGGGAGAGGTATAAAGATGCTCAAAGAGGATTTTAGCTTCATCTTTCATGTCTTAACTTAAAAGAAAAAGTACATAGATTACATATGGTAGTAACACATATTTATGTTACTATTAACTTCCAATCACAATCTCAATCATGAAATTGTAAAACTGCTCGTCTTTCGAAATGAAACTTTCACTGCACTATCACCCGAATTAACTTTTTAAGTGTATAAATCACAGATGCATCTGACAAGTTAAATTTGACTCTCACGAGTTCAAATCAAGCCAACTAGGAGTTATAATAGTTTGGAGGACACCTAATTTATCTTTGCAAAGAATAAGGAAATACGGAGTGCATTTAAATGAATCTGGGATCTCTCAGATTATAAATCAAAATCAAAGTGACAGATTGCTTAATTTATCCTAACATGAGTTTTATTTCTAAGGTGCTAATAAGTTTTCAGTGATAAGCTTTTCTCAACAATAACGACAGAACATTGGAGTGTGGGTTTCGACAAGGGGGAAACGAAGCCCCAGAGAGGTCAGAGTTCAGTGTGAGGTGACATCTAGGAAACGTCAGGGCTGGGAGTCCCCCAGCACTCTATGCTTTCTGCCAGGCCATGCTGCCTGCTCTGGCTCACCAGTATGACACAGTGTTTCTCTGGAGCCGGTGTTTTCATCCCTAGCCATTATCTCAGACCTGGGTCCCTCTCTCTCTCTCTCTCTCTCTCTCTCTCTCTCTCTCTCTCTCTCTCGAATCTATCATCATCTATCGTCTTCTACCTCTGGAGGCCTTTCCCCAGAGGAACAAGCTTGTTCCTCTCTTCCACCAGCCTCCCCCAGCGCATTCCACCTGTTACCCCGGCATGCCCGCTTTCTCGCATCCCCACGCTGCCCGCCCAGCACCGGCGTGGAGCCCAAAGTCACGCACGCACCGGGACTCAAGGACTGCACCCCGCGGGTGGGGCCTGCGCGTTCCCAGGACGAGGGGCTGGGTATCGCGCCCCCCATCACTCACCTTGCCTGCCGTTGGCGCCGCTGCCAGGAGCACCAGCAGGAGCAGCCGCAGCAACACGGGCGGCCTGGGCGCCGTCCCGGGGCGCATGGTGGGCGCCCGCTCAGAGCCCCGGCGTGTCCAGTGACCCGCAGGCTCTGCGGCCACCGCGTCCCTTGCGCGACGCGGGTTGGGGAGCCTGGTTGTGAAGCTCGCCTCGCCAGCCCGCCCGGGGAGGGTTATGTAGGGCTCAGCCACGCCGTCCGTCCCTCCCCACTGAGGTTTTTGACTGCGGCTCCAAGGGAGGGAAGAAGTGGCTTAGGTCCCGCCCTCGTCCCCCCTCCCCTTCAACTCACCAGGCAATGTCCCTCCGACCTGGGCATCGTGCCCAGCAGGGGAGAAAAAACTGCGCTGCGGGGCAGGTGGGCGCAGATCCAGGGTAAGGGGTTAGGAGATGATGCCCCCAAGGTCCTGGGGCCTAGGCCGGGCCGGGGGGCGCGGGTCGGAGGTGGGGAATTTGGGGGTGTGCGCTGGGGAGGCGGCTCAGCGGGGTTGGGGGAGTGGCCAGCGGCCGTGCCCAGATTAAGCGGGAGGCGCGCTGGGGCGTCCGCACTCGAGCGGCCCAGCCTGCTCCCGGCTGCCGCCGCGCTGCCTTCGCGCCGCCTCCGCGCCGCCTCCGCTTCTCAACCCGCCGCGGACCGGCAGCGGCCGCACTCGGCGGTGAGAGCGCAGAGACCCGGCCGCGGAGTCGCGCGTGGATTTGGACGCGGCGGGGCGGGAAGGCGCGGCGCGGCGCGCGCTGCGACCAGGCGGCTTCCGGCGCGGCGGGTGTCCCTGAGGTAAGGCGCCCACCGCCCAGACTGCGCAATCGCTGCCCTCGGCCTCGGGCACCTGTCCTGGAGTGGGGGTGGGGGCAGGCAGTGGCGGAAGCTTGACAACTGAGGGTGGGGCGCGCGGGGTGGCGGGCGGGGCGGGGAGTCGGGGTCCCGGGGTCACCAGAGGAGAGCTTGTCTGGCTCCCGGGCTTGTCTGCCCGGGCTTGAACCGGGCGCTGTGTTTTGATTAATTTGGAGACTCGAGTTACCAGCCTGGCAGTCTGGGCACTCCGGAATGCCAAGAGCAAGAGGCAGCTGAGGGGAAAGAGAAAGCCCATCCTATTCTCTGCTGCGCTGAACTGGCTTTTCAGGGTAAATCTTATCTGCGGAAATGGCAGAGGAAACCAAAAGCCAACTCTGTCCAAGGTGTCTCCCTCCTGAGAGTGCTCTTCGTGGAGGTCCAGTATCTGGCTTGTTAGGGCACTATCTTCAGAGCAGGGCTCCTGCCCTTTCATGTGCCACTGGCCATATGAGCCCTGGGGAGACATTTAGACCCCTTTTCGGAATCATGTCATTAAATACACAAGATCACAAAATTTAATTGTGTGATCTTGTGTATTTAATCCCAGTTTTACTGGGATGCAGTTATCAGAGTATTAAAGTCATGATATAGTGACAGATGTGCGACATTATTATTGCACCAACTACCTGCATCTAACAACAGATCTATCAAACACCTGTGATCCCAAACCAGTGGTGACAGCAAAACTAGCATGTGACATGGAAACACCAGCAAGTGCCCTCTCAAGGGCTACCAGTATGTAGTTTGTTGCCTATATTCAGAACTGCAGGAAGTGCCGAACTTCCAGGAAAGGTTAGTGAAAAAAAACATGTACTTTTGGTTACTGTATAAGATCACAGACCACCTGGATTCCATCTCCACCTTAAGGCCCCCTGCTCTGAAGCAGTGTTTGCTGACATCTGCAGTCGTTGGTCATCAAGCACTACGTGGGAAATACGTGCTTTAGTTACTGATTGTGGAGAACCACTTGCTCTCCATTAGAATAGGGTCTTTTACTGTATTGGACCTACTGTAGCTATGTAGGTGGACAAAATCCTAACAGCGAATGAAGGCATCTCCCCCCGACGTTTTGGGAGGGGGTTGGTGAATGAATTTACTGTCTTCCCTCTGTTTTTTTTATGCCAGCAATTGTCGACTGTGTCTGTGCATTAGAATCTCCTAAGGAACCTCTGAAAATCCTGATACCCAATTGATTCCAAGCCAATCACACCAGACCTTTCAGTGGTGGGACTCAGGTGTGTTTTGAAGCTCTCTGGAGATGCCCAGGTGCAGCCAAGTTTGAGAACTACTGTTTTACATGCAGATTTCAGTTAGCTGAATTGAATTAGGGCCTCCTCTTTGTAGAAAAATAAAAAAGGACATATGTTAAACTCTCTATTAAGACAGGTCTGCCCAAGCCACAGATGTTGCAGTGTGGGACATAGTAGCTTCTTTCTGTTGACAGGGAAGCCTCTATGGAAACCTCTCCTGTCACTCTTGTTAGATAGGACATCAGGAGCTCGGCTGATGAAATAAAAGTGTCTAAGAATTCCGAGTATGATAATATTGCATGAACTGACATTTCCTCCTAGAGGAAGAAAAAAACAAAAACAAACAAACAAACAAAACCACCCTCAATGCCAGTGCTAAGTACTCTTTCTTTTGGTCAAATTCTAGAAGAGCTCTCAATTTTGGTTTTTAATTGCTTTTTCCTGAAACCAAGTCATTTTGACAGCAGATCAGACTTGGCTTTATTAACTTTGAACTGGGAGGCAGTGGCCAAGTGCATGTCACTTCTGATGCTGCAACACAGCGGGAAGGAAGCCTGGGATGTAAATACAGAAAGGTGGAAGCAGTGGCGAAGAGCTTGGTCTCTGGGGTAGCCTCTAGATTTCGACTCCTTTTCACACTTACTAGTATGAGTTAACCTTTCTGATGTGGGGTCTTCTCTTCTGTAAAATGGGCATAATCATAGCACCCACCAGCAGGAGTTGTAGGAATCCAGTGTGGTAATGCATTAGAAGCCCTCTGTCCAGGGTCTTCACAAAACAATCGTATCTTGGGATCCAATTCTCCAGTTGCATAAAAGTAAAGAGGGTGAACCCGATGAGAAATGGTGGCACAAGCTCTTCTCAGCTCAGTGGGAAAGGGGTGATGGCCAAGCACATCCCACCAGCTCTCTTGAGGTCAGCCAAGTACTAAGACATCTAGAACCTTGCTACTTGGTACCCCTGGGAGCAGGAGCTTTGGCCTCCTGGAGAGCTGGTTAGAAATGCAGAGTCTCAGGTACCACCCCAGACCCATTGAATCAGAGCCTGCATTCAGCGAGGCCTCCGCTGCTCCTTCTCACATTAAGCTTTAAGAAGTGGCTTTTCTAACAGCCAGATTTCACCTCCCATTTGTCACCTCCCCACCACATACATACATTCCCTCTGGTCCAGTGTTGTATACCTGAAACTAATATCATATTCTAGGTCAGCTATACATACATTCAAATAAAAAAGAATAGTCTCACACACACACAAAATATTTGGTACACTCACTAGGTGGTGTCAATAAATCAGAATTCTTGATTTTTTAAAAAAATAGGCTTGGGTTGAGAAAGTTGTTTTTTCCACTGTTTCTTTATTTTTCTATTTTTATTTTGTTTTTTCAATTTGTCTTTATTTTTCTAAGTACATCACTGGTTTTTGATATAGTGTTCAATGACTATTAGTTGCGTATAACATCCAGGGCTCATCACGTCATGTGCCCTCCTTAATGCCCATCACCCAGTTATCCCATCCAATGTAATAAAGCAAAAGTAAAGTGGGGATGGTTCTTTCTGTCTGTACAAAGGACACAGAGACCTCTACTTTTTACACTGAGAGCAGATGAGGGTTTTGAACCAAGTGGTCATTGCCTCTGACAAGCTTGATATTATTACTTTGCCCTTTTTCATAATCACAATATCATGTGTTTAAATGCAAAGCGTTTGCCTCCCTATATGTGAGTGGAAGCCCCATGAGGTCAGGGGCCTTTTTGGAGTTCTTCACTGTTGTTAAATGAATGAAGTTGAATGATGCCACCAGTTCCCTCAGGATTCACATGGCCTAGTACTGCGCTCATCATCTATGAATGACAATAGCTTTCTAGCTCATCCCCTGCAAGTTCTCTCTGAAACCCTTCTTCTAAAACATTGTCAGAGTTCTACCTAAAACTGCACGTGGTGTGGGAAAGGACAGATTGCTTCTGGAACACTTAGAAGCGGTCTCCAAGTTTCAGAGGCTTAGGGTAACAAGATTGTTTTCTCCCCATTTTCCTTACATGTTCATCACAGAGTGTGGGGAGGTGAGAAATGCTCTGTTTATCATAGCCACTCAGGAACCTCCTAGAAATTCCCATGCAACACGTTCTCTGATCTCCTCAGAAGGGAGAGAGAATGTGCCAAATCTGAAGCTGCTCTAGAAGCTTCCACCTGGAGGGGACACGTACTACTTACACACTCACATTTCATTGGCCACACTTCATTTTGTAAGTGACAGGGAAATGAAGTCTACCACGGCCCGGAAAGAGAGCAGGAAGTATTTGGCGAATGTTAGTAATGTTCATCACGTACATGATCCCGTTTGCTTATTTTAAAGCAGCCAGAAACCCTTCTCTGTCTACTTTACAGCTAATTTCACACTGTTTAGAATAGAATAGGATGGTTCCAAATCAACTTTTTGTACTGCATATTACTTTTCTGGATTACAAGGGCAGGGACTGAGGGTGACTTTTTTTAATGTAATAAATGCAGCACAAAAATTAATTTACTGCACCATAATTTTTGTACAAAGAACAGTACCTAAAGTACACAATTCAAGTTGCATTCATCCTGTGAAACCGTGATACAGATCATGATACAGAGCTTTTCTCTCATTTTTTGCTCCTTCGTAGTCCGTCTTTCTCTACTCCAGTTCCCAGGCAAACATTGATCTGCTTTCCGTCACTGCAGATTCCCCGGCATTTTCTAGAATTTTACGTAAATGGAATCAAACAGTATGTGCCCTTTTGTGTCTGGCTTCTCTGACTCAGCAGAATGATGCTGAGACCCATCCATGTTGAATATAACAGCAGTTTGTTTCTGCTGCTGAGTCGGGTTCCATTGTATGGATAGCAGCTTTTTAAGTGCCACTCACCAGTGGTTGGACATTTGATTTGTTTCCCAGTTAGGGACTATTACAAATAAAGCTCCTGTGAAATTTTTTTTTTTAATTTTTTAAAAAGATTTTATTTATTTGACAGACAGAGATCACAAGTAGGCAGAGAGGCAGGCAGAGAGAGAGGAAGGGAAGCAGGCTCCCTGCCGAGCACAGAGCCCAACGAGGGGCTCTATCCCAGGACCCTGGGATCATGACCTGAGCCGAAGGCAGAGGCTTTAACCCACTGAGCCACCCAGGCGCCCTAACTGTGAAAATTTTTGTACAAGGCTTTTTGTGGACACCTGTTTCCAATTCTCTTGAATATATACCTAGAAGTGAAATGGCTAGATGTATGTTTAATTATGAAAGAAACCATTTTCCAAAGGAGTTGTATCATTCCGCATTCTCGCCGGCAATGTATGAGAGTTCCAGGGCCTCCAAGCACTTGTGGTGCATTCTTGTGGTGTCCTCAATGTTCTTAGCTTTATTGTAGTAGTTATACGGTGGTATGTCAGTATGCTTTTCATTTGCCTGATAACTAACGATGCTGCATATCTTTTCATGTACTTAACCATTCATAGAACTTCTTTTGTGAGGTGTCTGCTCAAATCTACTCCCCCATTTAAAAAACATTGATTATTTGTCTTCTTACTGTTGAGTCATAATAGTTACTTATATATTCTGGACACAGTATCCTTGCCAGACATATTTACTATAAATATTTTCTCCCATTCTCTGGCTCATCTTTTTATTTCTTTATTGGTGTATTTTGAAATGCAAATATTTTTTCTTTTCTGAAGCTCAGTTTATCAACATTTTCTTATTTTGGTTTGTCTTTTTTTGTTACCTGAGTAATCTTCACTTCCACTAAGGTTACAAAGATTTCACCTATGCTTTCTTTTTTGGTTGTATTTTTATGGTTTAAGTCAATGATCCATTTTAAGTTAATTTAGGAATATGGTGTGAAGCAAGGATCTATTTTAAATTTTCCTTTGCGTATGGCTATCCAATTGTTCCAGCACCATTCATTGAAAAGACCTCTCTCTCCACTAAATTGTCTTGGCACGTTCATAGAAAACAAATTAATCATCTATATTTGGGTCTTTTTTTTTTTGTTCCCCTGATGCACACGGGTCTTTTTTTTTGTTCCCCTGATGCACATGTCTCTTCTTTCACCAATACCACATTTCTTTATTACTACAGCTTTAGAGCAAGGCTTGAAATCAGGGTATGTACGTTCTCCAACTTTGTTGTTGTTATTTTAAAAAATAGCTTATGCTATCCTAGATAATTTGAACATACATATATGTGGATTTTATCAGCTAATGTTGTGCTATGGAGAGTTGAGTCTATGTTCATGAGTTCATGAGTCTATGTTCATGTAGTTTTCTTGTAATATCCTTGCCTACTTGGAATCTGAATAATACTAGCCTCATAAAATGAGTTGCCCAGTGTTCTCTCTTCTATTTTCTGTAAGTCTATGTGAAGAATTTATATCATTTCTTCCTTAAATATTTGATAGAATTCACTAGCGAAGGCAGCTGACCCTGGAGTTTTCCTTGTGGAAAGTTTTGAGTGACTCAGTTAATTAATCCTGAATTTGGTTGATATAGGGCTATTCAGATTTTCTATCGCTTCCTGTGTCAGTTTTGATAATATTCACCTTTCATGAAATCTGTTCATTTCTTATACATTGTCAAATTTATTGGTATATAATTGTTCAGAAGATTCTGTAACGATCTTTTTAATACCTGTAGATCTATAATGTTTTCCCTTTTGCATTTCTTACCATTGGTAATTTCTCAAGTAGATCCATTTTTTTTTACCTTTCCAAAAAAACGAAGAACCAGTTTAGAGTTTCTTTTGTTTTTCTCTATTGCTTGAGTGCTTTCTCTTTTATTGAGTTCCTTTTCTACCTTTATTATTTCCTAGCCTTTACTTCAGGGTTAATTTATTCTCTTCTCCTAGTTTTCTAAATAGGGGTCAGATCATTGATTTTAGACTTTTCTTCTTTCTTAACATGAACATTTGTAGATTTATTTTCTTTATCTAGGCTAGCTAAGTTGTATCCCATACATTTCGCGATGTTCTTTTTATTATCATTCAGTTCAAAATATTGTCCTTGATGAATATGTTATTTGGACAGTGTTGATTTCCAAATACTAGGAAATACATTTCCTAGATGGTTTATGGTTCAGTTCTAATTCAATTCTCTGTAAGATTTTGGTCTTTAGAAACCTACTGAGACTTGCTTTATAGTCCAATGTATGGTCTATCTTGATGAACACACTACATCCACTTCGAAAGAATATATATTTTGCAGTTGTAGGGTGTAGTGTCTTATATATATAAATTAGGGTAAAGTGGTTCATGGTGTTGTTCAGATCTTCTGTGTCTTGGTTGATATTTTCTACCTTGTTCTATCAGTTACCAAGAGAAGCATTAGTTTCCAACTGTGTTTGAGAATTTATCTATTCTTTTTATACTTTTTCAGTTTTTGCTTCAGGTATTTTGAAGTTCTGCTATGAAGCCCATATATTTATCATATTTGTAGCTTTCTGTTACATTAATTTTTTGATCATAATTATGTATTCAAATCTATTTTATGTGCTATTGGCATAGCCAGTTTTTCTTATGCAGACTGTTTGCATTGTTATCTTTTCCTAGCCTTTCCTTTCAATCTATTTGTATCTTTTTATTTAAAGTGTGTATCTTATAGCATATAGTTGGCTTTTTTCTTTTTTCTTTTTTTTAAAGATTTTATTTATTTATTTGAGAGAGAGAGTGAGAGTATGAGAGGGGAGAAGGTCAGAGGGAGAAGCAGACTCCCCATGGAGCTGGGAGCCCAATGTGGGACTTGGTCCTGGGACTCCAGGATCATGACCTGAGCTGAAGGCAGTCACTTAACCAACTGAGCCACCCAGGCACCCTCTTTTTTAAATCCCGTATGACAATCTTTGCTTTTTTTTTTTAATTTTAATTTTAATTTTTAATCTTTGCTTTTTAAGAGGGATTTCTAGTCTATTTTCATATAAAGTAGTTGATATGGCCATATTTAGTTTTCTCTATTTCTCTATTTCTCTTCTATTTGTCTTGTCTATTTTTGTCTCTTTCCTTCTTTTTGGCATTCTTTTGTGTTACTCAATTTTTTTTAGTATTCCATTTGAATTTTTTATTGACTTCTAGTTACATCTTTCTGCATTATTTTTAATGGTTACTTTAGTGATTACAATATTGCCTTTAACTTTTCCCAGTCTGCTTAAGAGTGATATTTTATTACTTCAGGTAAATCGAATTCATTTTTATATCTACAGTGCCCAGATGATATTTGATATTAAATGAGAGATTGATAGATATTTCTTGAATGAACAAAATCATAGGTATTTATTTATATTGTACCAAAAATTAATGGAATTAATTCCAGAAAAAAATTTTTGGTTAATGCAAGTTAATTGAAAATCACTTCAGGTTTTAAACATTATTACATTTTAGTGGATTTGAATTTACAAATCTTGTGATTTTCATATAAAATCAAGATTCTATGAATTATTTTATTTTCTATATATTTGATATTTTTGTTGTAAAAAATGTGGACCTCTTCCTATCCTTAATTTCTGAAGTTTCAAAAAAAATTCACTTTCAAATTTTAGAACAGGGAGACAGTCTTACTTTAATAATCCTGTACGATTTTATGAAAATTCTAGCTGTTAATTGTCTTGGCTACTCTGCCCACATATCATCTTCATCCAATACCAAGCACACTGCCTTGGTTTTGTGCTCTTATTTACTGATTCATAATGTCCACAGTGAAACTCCGAATGTGTTCTTACAGTCTGTAGCAGACTGTGGGATGGCCTAGCTCTGAAGCCCAACTTTGAGGGATGCCCTTGAGATATTTATTAGGTTCCAGAGTGGCAGAAGCATTCTTAGAGGAGTCTGGTTCTAGGACATCCCAAGGGATGAAACCCAGTAGGAGATTCTGAGTTTCTAGGAGCCAGCTCCTGCTGGAAGCAAGACAGATGGACACTGGGCAGAAGATAAGAATGAAGCCAGAGGAAAAGGAGGTAGTTAAGCTCTCCTCAGAAAAGACATAAGAGTTTTATGAATACTGTGCTCCTTCTCACCAAGACAAAGCTTCCCTTCTTTTTTGGAACCAACTGCATGCTCACTCCAGTATTTCTGTTAACATTCAAGTTTGTTTGGACACTTCGGGGAAATCTCCTTCATTTTTTGGCCACATAGCTACCTTATATGCTTGAATAATTGACTTCTTTACATTCTAGTTAGAAATGGTACATTTTAAGATCTCCAACTATTCGATAGGATTTCCCAGATTTGAGATTCCAGACATAAAGACCTTCTCGCAAGAATTCAGGTTTTCTGGGATTCACCGAAAATGAATGTCTTTGTATCATAGTGCACCACTGCATTCAGAATTGACTGTCCTTGCTGCTGCTGTATTGGAGGCTAGAGTTGTTCTTCCCAGACACAAATCCCTGAAGCTTATCCAGGAATTTGCATGCATTTTGAAGCTGTGTAGTATAATGGTCAATAGGGAAAGCCTTGGAGTTTGAATCCTGGATGTGCCACTCACTGCCTGCGTGACTTCCTTGTAAAGGGAAGTAATCATATTACTTACCTCATAGGGGTGATTGTGAAGGTTGCAGATCTGTGTTAAGCCCTTAGCAGTGCTTAGCACCTAGGTGGCCCTCTGGAGATGCTGCTCATTATACTTTCTTATGGTGGGATAGTGGTGACGATGGCGATGATGGAGAAGAGAAGAAAGGAAAAGAAGGCAGAAGAAGAGGAGGAGGTCTAAGAGGAGTGTGTGTATAGTGGGGTGGGGGTGGGGGAGAGCATTAGCAGCAGTGACAACAGAAGGAGCTGGCTTCCTGGTTGATAACACCCAATATCAACTTTTTTCCTGGTGTCTTCTCAGAGTCAACTTATGTTAACTCTGTGATTGTCTGAAGATTCATCCCCCTCCATAAGTTCTCTCTCTTCATGTTTAAAAGGACTTCAGGAGGGACTGTCATAGCTTATTCCTCTTTTCATTTCCCCAGATCTTCCTCCCTCCTCAGATCAATTTTCCCCTGTTTCTGGGCTCTGCCCAGGCTTGATCCAGTTCCCAATTTTCTAACCCTTTTCTAGTATATTATATACAGGAGCTCTTTTCATCCTAAAAGAAATTAGGAAGGAAGGAAACAAACATTTCTTGAACCACTGTGCCAGACACTATGCTAGGTGCTGATTTGGACTCATGTAGTTCTCTTCGGGATTAACTTCACATGCTGAGAAGTCAGGAGTTCAGAAGAGTTACGTACTTGCTCAGGGTTATGCTGCTAAGTGATCAAGATCTGAACACAAGTCTTTCTAACTCTAGACCCTGATTTTATACCTAACATGAGATCACATGGTACCAGGAGAAGGAGGCAGACTGTATCTATGGAGGAGGGGAGTAGTTACTGAAGATGACAGCCTCACAGTATGGGTGGTCCCTGCCTGCTGTATCATAGGGTGTTACTTCCAGAGCTCAAAACAAAGACAGTTCCCAGAGGTCTGAAAGTTCCAGAGAATTCATATAGAGCCACCCCAGTCCTGTCCTGAAGGGAAAATTACAGACCAAGAGCAACCTTGGGGATTAATGCTTTTGGCAAGAGACATACCACATTCTGAGTCAAGAATGTCATTCTTAACTTGGAGGTACAGAGCCCATTTGGTTTTGAAAATCAATTTATAATTTTGGGACATATATCACTTCCATGTGGATTCCAAGTGGTGACATTATGGTCATTGTCAACTTTTCTGTTGATATTGGGAGGAGTTCTCAAGGAGAAAATGATAATAAAACCTATGTTGGCAGAATAGTAGGTTAGCTGAGATATGGTCTGGTTGGCTCTGGACTAGCAAACTGAACTCCAAGGTCAACTGAGGACTCCGCAGCATTCTCAAACAATTCAACTGAACCTGGAGGGAGGGCAAGGTGGGGGCGGGCTTGGTCCTAATCCGACCGCATTCTGGTCAAGTTGGAACTGAGTTATTCTCAAGAATTTACTTGAGTAGTTCTCAGAGTTTTTCCATGTTGCTTCTCAGAGAACATGGAGCTCCAACCACATTCCAGTGATCCATGGACCACCCAGATTCATGACCTGCTTTAAAAACCTTGTGATATTTGTTGAGATTGACTATTTTTGCACAAAAGCTCAAACCAACCTGAACTGTTTCAAAGTCTGAAGAATATGGGATTGTCAAAAGACTGAAACCAAATAATCAGCTTGAATGTTGGGGAAAGGTCAGGTCATCTCTTAACAGGGAAAGTGTAAACCTCAAAGGCAGATATCCAGCCACCAAGGTGGACAGAGCATGTCATTCTTTTCCTGGGAGCACTATCCTTCTATCCTTTGAGGCCTTTTGCTTATTTCTTTGCAAAGATGAGCCATTAGGAATTCTATCTTGGAAAGATAAAGGTATATACAAATAGGTGTTCAGACCACCAAAAAAAAAAAAAATTGCCTTGGAAATAGAGTCTTCAGATAGCTCAGTGTCAGAAGGTCAAAGGAAAGAACATGTAGACATTAAGTTAATAGGGATTTATTTCACTGAAAGAACAAAAATATTATTATTAAAAAGAGCTCAAAGACTTAATGTTACTTGGGAAAAGAAAAGACATTGTACTTATACTACCTTTTTATGACTGGAAGATTTTCATACTCAGTCTTTTGTAATCTGGCCCTCTAATCTTGGCCATTGCCCACCCCCATCCCCCAGTCGATGAGAACCCAAGCAGGGTGTATTTCTTTTCAAGATTGGGCTGCAGAGAAAACAAATTCCTCGTAGTAGAAATAATGATTTGGAAGATCTCAGATCTTGTTCCCAGACAAAGTATTTGAAAAACATCGAGCAGAGACTCATAAGAAGTCCCAGAAGTCCCAAGGGAGTCCAGGAACTTTCATAAAGTAGTGAAGAAAAAAAAGTCAGCCCAGGGAGTTGGAGGAAGAGAAGCTAACGACATTTATTGAATCTACATTCTAGAAATGACTGAAATAAATAGAGGCTGGGAAAGAGTGTGGGCATGTCACTTGGGTTGTGGAGTGAGGCCTATGTCGAAGGTTCAGGGTGCTAATGTTCAGCCTCTGGCGAAACCTCCAAGAGAGCTTCTGTTAGGGTGTCACAGGTTGGGACCAGCTGTGGGGATGGGGCAATGCTTTTGTCAGACTTGGCTGTACAGGTCGGTTTGCTCAGGTAAAGGGAACAAACTGTAAGCCTGCATCAAAAACGGGGCAGCTCTCGGGAATGAGCTCATCTTTCATTCTCTCACTGTAGACCCTCTGTCTTTCTCTTTTCTTGCATTTTCCTCCCTTAAAAATAGCTTTTTATGATTACTGAGGATATCTGTGTCCTCTAAATTCAGGCTTTTCCTTCACCTTGATGTGTCCCAGCCTTCGAATGGCTGACTGTACCTCAGGGCATCTCCTGACCCTCCTCCATCCTTCATCCCCTTTCTTCTCTTTCCTAATTTCAGCTCTTCAAGAGGACTGATCCAGGCTATCCTCTTGTGCCATCCTCCTCAGCCCCGAGTCGAAGTTCCAAGTCAAGCTCTGGGTTGGGCTGCCTTGGGGTGAGGTGGTTCCTCTCCTCCACAATGTGGTGGGTGATGAAGATCTGGCCACACCCTTGCTTAGCTGGGCTGAAGATGGTGCCTGAGTGGGTCCTGATGCGGCAGCTTGTGGAGAATGCTCCCTTCTTGAGAAAAAGAGTAGGCTAAACAAAGTGTGTCCCTTGAAAGGTGTAGAACTTTGGTAGAAGTTTCCTGGGTAGGCAGTCTCCCAAAGCTGCTGTTCGCATACATTTTAGTGGCACAGCACTTTGGGTTGTTAAAGCTTTTTTTTTTTTTTTTTTTCCCCTGTACTAATGATAGACTCCATTGAAAACTCACTGCTTTGGCCAATCCCATGGGATGACAGCCACGTATTTTTGAGAAGGTAGGTCAGAAGGACAGTGTCCTGAGTGAGAGTATTTTTGTTTGTTGTTTGGTGCAGTCAAAAGCTTGGTTGAGACAGAAGTTTTCATGCTCTTAACATAAGCAGTTGCAGCAAAGAAAATCCTCTCAGATTACTGTGGATTTCCTGTGTGAACCATAGGGCACCGTGCACACCAATGTTCATGGTGTCCAGCTGATAATGAGATGGACCCTCTGCTCAGTTATGATGCAACTTAGGAGAACAGTTATAAATTTATATATATATATATATATATATAAATACACACACACACACACACACACACACCCCTTTGGAAGTTCATCTAGAGCAGAGATCTTCAAGCTGAGGTACATATACCTCAAGACACAAAAAGATTCCTAAGAGTTGTGCAGGCAGCTTGGAAAATCAAGTAAAGGTATCAATTTCTAGATTCTCAACTGCTATAGGTATTTGTTCTTAGAATTGTTCTATCTAAAGATGGGCCTTTGGTTCAGGTTCTCACCAACCCCTTCATAATTTTCATTCTACTGCTTTTCACCAGATAGGTATAACCCTACCCCCAGCCATCCCAAGGGTTACCACCCTGCTTTGCCCCAAGGCAAGAACTGTTTGTGGGCCAGATGGTGAGCAGTGCTGAGAACAGAGGCACTCTACCTCTCGGGTTCCACATCCCAGGGCCAGGTGTTTCCCAACATTTTGCTTTTCATCACAATTCAGGGAAGACTTATCAGATAGTTGATCACTCAAAATGATTCTTGATGATGAATTCTATATTGCTTTTGATACACAACTCAGGAAAAGTTCAAAGCATTGAGTGATATATAGAACAAATTTCTTCCATTCACAATTTCTTTTTTTCTGTGAATAGGTTTATTGGAATTTACAGTTTCAAGAAGCTAAAATGGAAGCAGAACTGTTGCTTGACCTGCCTCTTTTCTTGACCATATCTCCTTATTGATCTGGGCTAAATAAACTATTTGAGAAACCAAAAAGCCCAATTCATTTGTTGCCAACTACATTTCCAGTAAAATTTCATTTGTAATGTGTTTAATAATTATTTATTGAAATATGAATTTAGGGGCACCTGGATGGCTCAGTTGGTTAAGTGTCTTCCTTCTGCTCAGGTCATGGCCCGAGGGTCCTGGGATCGAGCCCAGGTCAGGTTCCCTGCTGGAGGAGCAGTGTTTTTGCTTCTTCTACTCCCTCTGCATTCTCTGTCTCTCAAGTAAATAAATAAAATCTTTAAAAAAATTAAATTTATTTGGTTTTGGTGGATTACATACTACTTATCATTATGGCAAGCAAATTCAGACAAAAAGATTTTAAGACAGAGATTTGTGATCATAGGACATAAAAATCACTTAATTTATATACATATTTTTGTTGCAGAGAAGTATGATAGGATGATCAATATAAGATTTCCAAATATAAAAATATATTGCATTACAATATACGTGAGAGAGTGGAATGGAAATATGAATTCAAGAAGAAAAATGGTGTAAAATTTCTAGCTGTTAAAGAAGTTCTGTGCATGAATTTTAAACTGATGCTGGTGAGATCCATTCTTATGATGGTCCATCGGCTACATCTAGAATAGTGTTGCAGGGCACCTGGGTGGCTCAGTCGGTTGAATGTCCAACTCTTGATTCTTGAGCGTCTAGCTCAGGTCATAACCTCAGGGTTGTAAGATTGAGCCCTGCATTGAACTCCACACTCAGTGGGGATTCTGCTTGAGATTCTCTTTCCTTCTCTCTCTGCCCCTCCCCCACTCATCCTCTCTCTCTCTCTCTCTCTCTCAAGTAAATTAATAAATCTTTAAAAAAATACAAAAAATAGTGTTGCAACTGTTTTTATTTTATAGGTCACCATGTACAATGTTCCAAATTATACTTTGCAACTTTCTAAAGAGAAAATGACAATTTTTAGATGTTAATTTGGTTTAAAAAAAAAAAAAAGACGAGGTACGCATAATTTAAAAACAATTCCTGGGGGGATGAGAGCAGACATCAGCAGGCTGCCCTGCTTAGGTGTCTGTTGGAGAAGGTATACATATTAGAGTAAAAAAACCCTGGTTCTACCATTTATTAGCTCTGTGACTTTGCACCAGTTACTTAAATGGACCTAATTTGGTTTTCTTTTACAACAGAACCAATACTTTCCTTACTAAACTGTGGTGAAGTAAGTGACTCGATGTGCACAGCCCTCTTAGCAGAGGGTCCCTGATGTAATCAGCATGATTATCTTCCCCTCCATCCCCTTCATCCACTTCCCTCAAGGCTGTATGATCCCTCTTTCCATCACCCTTTTTATCCTTTCCTCCCTCACCCCATGTGTATACAAAATTAGCCTTATCTTATATCCTCTATTAAATATATTTGATTCGCATTCAAAAGGTCCCAAAGTATCTTCTGTAAATTCTCATCCAATGAATGAAAAAAAAATATATGTCTATGCTCCAAGCACTATTGTGGCACTAGAGATAACTGTGAATAAAAAAAAAGACAAAATCCCTATTGTCACAGGGCTTACTAAGTGCACAGTAATGAGGCTGCAATGGCACTCCCAATCAGCAAGGTCCTTTCACTCCCAAGAGACTAGTTAGATTTCTATGGATTGGTCCATCTGTCCATCCACCCGTGCACCCAACTGGCCAGCCATCCAATTACAAAATGTATTGAGAAACTCCTAAATGTTAGTGCCCTGATTTGGTGTTCTTGTTCTGAAAGTGACTGCAACAACACTCTGTTTTAATAAAATCCCTTTTTACACCCTTTATCACGATATGTATGGAGATTAATTGCATCATGTGTCTGTTTGGAGGTTAAAAGCAAATGTCCCTGTTTTCTTTAATTTTTGACTCTTTCCTATTTGTTTAAAATATCGAGTACCTTTTGAATGATTCAAGCCAATTTGTGTATTCCTTCCAAATCAATAATTTGTTTTACTGAGACTTGCTCCCAGAATGCAGCTTCAAAAAGTATTTAAAATGATGGATTTGGGGATGGGAAATGATTGGGCACTCAGCGGATTCTTCTCCTACTTGATTTTCAAACTGTATCATGGAATGTTCTCCCACCTACTTGGAAAACTAGACTCCCATAAATACAGCACTGAGTTAGTTTTATCCAGATTTTATCCAGAAATTTAAAAATAACTCCAACACTCCCAGTTTTCCTCTCTCTGCCCAATTCTCATTGGTACAGGTCTTCAGAGAAGCCAGAGTTTTTAAGATGAGGTATTTCAATTTCAAGACACTTCCAATTTCAAGACATTCCTTTAAGCCAGAGATCTTTTATCAAAGATAAAGAGGCTTGGAGTAAAAATATTTTTTTCTTTTTTTTTTTAATTGAGATAAAGTTCACAAAATAAAATTCACTGTTTGAACTCTTTTAAAGTTTATAATTCAGTGGTTTTTAGTGTATTCATAATGTTGCACAACCAACACCACTAATTCCAGAACATTCCATCACCTCAAGAAGAAACCCTGGACCTTCCAATTCTCTCCTCCTCCAACCCCTGACAATTACTGCTCTATTTCCTGTCTCCATGGATTTGCCTATTCTGGGTTTTTCATGTACATGGTATTATATAATATGTGACTTCCTTCACTTAATATAATGTTTTCAAAGTTCACCTATGTATCAGTACTTCATTCCTTTTTATTGCCAAATCCAATGTAGCACATTCTGCTTGCCCATTCATCAGTTGATGGATGTGTGTGTTGTTTGCACTTTTTGGCTACTCTGAATGTTTATGTACACATTTATGCATGAACATAGTGTCAGTTATCATGGTATATACCTAGGAGTGGAATTCTTAGATCATATGGTAATTCTGTGTTTAACTGTTTGAGGAACTGCCAAAATGTTTTCCATAGAAGTTGTACCGTTTTACATAAAAATATTTTTATACGTATTTGCTGTTGTGTGCAAAGTATTTCTTTCTATACTAAATGGTCCCTTTCCTAATTTCAAAAGGTGAAAAAACAACAAAATGAAACCAAACGAAACAAAAACTCACTTGAGGGAATTTTAACTTGGATTTTCAAGGGCAAATGTTATGTAGTAGAAAATGCTGCTTAACAACATGAAGCAATAATTTTTTATACAAGCATTATATACACCTTTTTTCACTTCTCAAAAATATATTTATGACATAAATAACTGGAAATTATTTTTATTTCTAAGAATGAAATTGATATTTATTTGTTTAATCATCACTAAGATTCTCATCAAAAAAATTGAATTCCCCTTTTAGAAAATATTTCCATTACTATGAATGATGAAAGTCATTGTTTTCAACATTATAATGCATGTTGTGTTTTAAAAGGTATCTTTATATTTAAAATGTTGTATCTTACATCCTTTTTTATATGTAATTTCACCCTGTTTTATATGTAACATATCCAGACTTTAAACCCAGGACATAGAACCTCACTTATAAGTCAGAGTCTTCTGGAAGAGAAGAGAAACCTGACAGAATTTTTTTTAAGTACCAAGACTTGAAGTAACCCATGCGCATGGCGTCAATAAGGTGCTCATTCAGGTGGATCAAACCCTTGGCCACAGATCCCTGGTGAGTGTCCTTAGTGTGATCACTTGCTTTTATTCAATAATTTCTCCTAACTGTTGGTTTTATAGTCATGAATCGTCTGAATGTTTCATGTGTCAAAAAGCCAAATTTTTCCAGAAATCTGTGCATTATGCCTGCTTTTTTCTGTGTGATTCGTTTTTATTAAACACCAATTCTCTCTGCTCTCCCTGAATCACACCACATCATCACCAATGGGAAAGACACTCATCTAAAGGCTGTAGATTGGTGCTCTCTTACTAGGTTTGCATAGTAAAAACTTTCCTGATGTCCAGTGCAGGAGGGGCCCTCTAACTAGCAGAGATACTAGAGGGCACTTCACTAGTATGGTAGGCAGGATAACAGCCCCTGAGGAGGTCCGCATCCTAGTCCGTGGATCCTGACAATATGTTCTGTTACAGGGCGACAGGGAATATGCTTGTGGATGACATTAAGCTTGCTCAGCATCGGACCTTGGGGAGATTATTCTGGGTTATCTGGATGGACCCAGTATAATCACAAGGGTCCTTAGAAGTGAAAGAGGGGGAAAGGGAGTAAGAGGCAAAAGCGATGGGACAATGGAAGCAGAGGCCAGAGGGATAGACAGCCATTGCTCGTTCTGAAGATGCAGGAGACCATCTGAACTACTTAACTCTTCCCTAACTGGTTCATATTACTTTCCTTCCCTTCCAAACGATCTCCCCAGTCCAGATAGGTTTTCTTCCCTCCTCCCTCCTTCCAGATGGTTCCACTTAACGTCATCCACTGGTCTTTGCACTGTCTCTGAACAAAGCTGCCTCCTTCCTTCACTCCTCTGCATTTCATCCAGAGAGTCGCCTCCCTTCCCTCAGCTACTTATCTGGGTCTCGCCTTCAGGGTGTCCCCAGGGCCCCAGACCCAGGGCCCCAGACCCAGTCCCCAGGGGACCCCACTAAATGGCTGTAAGTACTTCCTGACTGATTAGCAACAGGGAAGGTAATGATGACAGCCAGAGAGAGGATAACATTTATCTTGTCACAGATGACAGCTGCCTATTAGAAATAAAAAGAAGCTTTCTGGGATGTATTCCTTTGTTCTTTCTCTGTTTGCTTTGTTTTGCATGAAAATTAAATTAATCTCCTTTTTTGCTATTTCATAGGTCACTTATGTTCATCCTCTTTTCTGTACAACATGTATATGGGGTAAGTACATTAATTAGCTCTAACTACATGCATTACTCTCATTATAAATCTTTTTGTTTCAAACAAGCCACTCGGTGGGACTCAGTTTTCTCATCTGCAAAGTGAAGGGTTGGACCAGGTGAACTCTGAGGTTTCTTTTCTATTTTACAGTCAAGACTACTTAGCAAATAATTGCCCGCGTATTGGTGATTTCTTTATTTTATGACATAATCTTTTGTTAAAATCTTTTTTGTTTTTGTTTTTGTTTTAATTTTTTGTTTTGTTTTGTTGTTGTTGTTATTGTTGTTGGAGAGGGGCAGGAAGCAGCTGGGTCACTTCAAGATTAAATCAAGAAATACAAGATTAAATGTGAACATTCTGACTCTGGAGAAAGAGAAGCCTAGAATATTCTGTAACAAGATCTCTTTCTTCTGCTTCCTCACTGAGGAATCAGAGTTACTAAACCCCACCCCAGGCGTTTCTGGGAAATCACACCACGGACCGCCTGTAAGGTAGACCTTGAGACAACCGCATGGGTTCAGTCACGATAGAGCACATCTCCATCTGTCCATCCTCTCTAGCTTGGATTTATCCAATCCAATTTCTGTGATTATTTAAGTTAATAACATAGGTCTTTTCAAAGCCAGTCAAAATAGGAAGTTGCCTTCTGGTCTCCTTTTCCTACCAGTCAGGAACAGAAAGTGCAGGTGTCAGGGAATCAGAGCTCTCCCCAAGCAGGCATAGTTCACATGCATTTGAGAGCCTCATCTGAAATAATGAATGGAAACCCATTGAAATATATATATGTCTGGATTTTTTTACCTGATTTCTCCATGTTTATTTCTGTATTATATTATTTTTTTCCTATTGTAAGAGTCAACAGAGTCTTAAATTTCACTTCCTTTGTTTCTTATGCTCCATATGAGTGAATAAAATTCTTGAACCGGACTGTTCTAGCCTGGACCCTCCTAGCAGGTTGTGCTGTACAGAGGTTTTAGAGATTTTGCCCCAAAAGTAGCTTATACTGTAGTTGGGTTTGAAAGGTGGTGATGTAAGTCAATGCAGTAGCTACGAAGGCAATTTGGCATTATCCATCTGAATTGCAAATACATAATCCTGCTGAACATAGGTATTTTCCTTTTTGGAATTTGTCACACATATTTATACTGACTTGGGCATAAAGAAAATGCCCGGGAATACCGGCTGCAGACGAGCGTTCAGTAACAAGAGAAGGGAGAGATAGCTAAACACCCATCAAGAAGGTCTGGTTAAACAAGCTATAGTACTTCATGTGATGGAGAGGGGTTCTGTTAAATTGGAATGATTTTGAAGACGTCTGATTAAGAAAACAGAAAGGTACAGAGAAATACACCCTTTGGGTTAAAATAAAACAAGACCAAAATGGCCAAAGAGTGCATCTGTGTGCGTGTACATATGCCTGGGTGTATATGTGGGTATGTGTGTGCGCGTGTATGTCTGCATGTGTGTGTATGTGTGTACATGTGTGCGTGTATGTTTACGTGTGTGCACATATGTTTGTGCATGTACATGTATGCGATCATGGCATGAACATGCTCGTAACTAACCAGACCCTGAGTGAGAACAGTGACTGCCTCTCCTGAGTTGGAAAAGAAAATTTCTTCTTCCATTATACTTTTGCCCTATTTGAACTTTTAATTTTGTGCAAATGTTGTTTTTCAAAAAAAAGAAAAAATAGAGGAAGAAATGTAGGACTGTTATTAATCTAGAAATTAATAACTTCTTAAACATTTTATTCAAGATAAATTTGTTTAAAAATATCTGAGATAAAATGGATAGGAACTTTTCCATTTTCCTCTTTGAGGGGTAACATTAGTTTTTGAGAATGCCAGTGTGTTCCTGGTGAATATGGTTTATACTTTGAATGTTGCCTTGTCTGGGATATGTTCTTTATCTTTTTCAAATGGGTTTACATGATCTGTTTTTGAGATGCAGCTTCTTCCTTTACAAATGCCTCCCCCTTTTAAAGTGGCATTTATTGGGAAACATGTAACATAGAAGAACTTCACAGACTAAAATTATCTCTTGCCTTTTCTCTTATCAGTACTAGTCAAAGCTTTATATGCAACTATTTCTTTTTCTTTATTTGAATCTGCTAACTTATCTAATTTATTTTAAAACGATTCTTTCCTGAAATGTAATTTTGCTACAAACATCTCTGTGATGCTTGGCACACAGTTAAGTAAAAAAAAAAAAAAAAAAAAAAAAAGCCAAAACAAACAAACAATAAGAGAACAAACTTGCCTTTATTATCAAGCCAGCTAATCAACGAACCTTCTTTTTCTGGTTGTTTTGATATCTCACTGAACACATAGTAATGAATCCCAACCTTAAGTGAACCCAAGTGTTCAGACTAGTTATTTTAAGTGTTTTCATGCTGTCCTGGACCTGGGCTATTTCTTTTTTTTTCACCTTATCACAGTTTTGAACTTGATGTTTCTGCATTCATAGATAACAATGTGACTCAAGCCTCAAGAGGTATATATTTCTGAAACTTCAAATACCTTCTTTAACTTAACTCTTGTCAAGGTTTACATTCTTATATACTTTCAATGACTCTAAGGAGTTTTGTTTAAAAGAATGTCTTTTTTATTAATGCTCAATTTAAAGATTTTTCTTTTGGATTGCCTCTGAGTATATTTTCCCATAAAAAAGAGGTCTAAATTGTGTGATTGAAAAAAAATGCATTTTGGATAGACTCTTTTCCCTCCCATACATATATTCATATACATGTGTATGTATACACATGTATATATTCCCATGTACACTACTCAGATGTATTTACATATATGCTTATGCACATAGGTGTGTATGTATGTATAGAGATCTCTTCATCAGAACTATAACTATTGGTTCAAATGTTTTATGTTCCCCGCCATACTTTGGCATAAAAGCTTAAATTTATAGCCTTGAGTGTAAGAGATCTATCAATCATAGAAATGTGTGGTTAATACATAAGAGTTGCAGTGAGGGCTGGACCAGCAAGATGATGAACTAGGCGAAGTTTATCCCTGGTGCCCTTCTGATATTCCTATCCATGCTCTCAACTCCTAGCATCTGGAGCTGCTTTTGTCACTGTTCCCTCCCAACCCACAGCCCCAGGCTCTGAAGGAATGCTCAGTGTCCATTGTCAACGCAGGTGCCTCATGGTGGCTGTTTTGTTGTTAAGGGGTCAACTTATGGAAACAGTTACTCTGGGATTATGCTTTTGTACCGAAGTGACAGATGACTCTGGATACAGACAATGAGGATTTGTGAGAACAAGGGGCTGATTCTTCCCAAAGGGTGTGTGTGTGTGTGTGTGTGTGTGTGTGTGTGTGTGTGTGTTTGGGGGGAAGCATGAACATTAAGAAAATATGTGAGTATGGAGTAACTCTTTAAAGAAAATTTTGGAGAGAAGTTAGGGGGAAGTGGAGAAAGAGCCCAAATGATTCAAATTCAAGAGCTTTCTGGTTGAGAGACACATTAGAAGAACCTTCTTGGAGTTTCAGCAACTTGCAGGAAACAGTTGTCACGTGAAGTCCACAGCTGTGACTACAGCAGTGACCACGAAGGACTCAGTGTTCTTGGAGGGGAAGCAAGAGGATCCTAAAAAACAGCCGAATTTATAATCTAAGTGAGACACCATTGTGTGCTTACAGTCTTCCTAACCATATTACTTATACTCTAAGATTATGCGCAACTTAGTAAGTGATATCTTGCTAGGAGAGAGACATTGCAGAAGATTCTGGCCAGTGAAAAGTGGGTTCAGAAGCAGGCTTTTTTTTTTTTTTCTTTTTAATGCTAACTCACATGAACTTTTATTTTGCTCGCATAATCATCTTCCCTCTTATCAAGCCACAGTGTAATTTCTTTGCCTTTTTATATATCAACATTAGCCTTTTCTTTTCACAAATCCAAAGGTCAAAATATACTATGGAATTCTCATGGGTTAGGGAAAGCAAGGTGTTTGTTATAATGTACACAACGGGTACCCAGCAAAGTGAAGAATACTGCTTTACTAAACCAGATGCTTCACTTTCCAGAGTGGAAAGAAGTTTGTGGGTCCTTGCGGAGGAAGAGATTGCTCAGTGTGCCAGTGCTTTCCTGAAAAAGGGTCTCGGGTAAGTGATATAAAAATCCTCATGGCCGGTGGGAGGGAGAGATGGGGAGTTGCTAATCAAAGGGCATAAAGTTTCAGTTGTGCAAGATGAGTATGCTTCAGAGATCTGCTCTACAACATCTTCCTACAGCCAACAAAAAATGTAATGTTCACTTAAAAATTTGTGGCAAGGGTAGATCGCATATTAGGTGTCCCTACCATACTAACGTTTTTGAAAAAGACCCACATGGACAGCATACTGGAATTTGAGCCCTTGTGAATGCTTCATACTAAGGAGTCACAGATTCTTAGCATGTTCTGGTAATTGTCAGTGTTGATAGGTTTCACAATTGAAGTTCTGTATATCCTAATAAAAGATCCCAATTATATTACACTATGTGTCATGCTTGGAAATGCAAACTGTGATTCACCCAGTGTTTTCTAGTCTTGTGAACTGCCTTATGCAAAAAGGGTCCTCGTGTCAAATGGTCCATACTTGGTCACCACCATCTTGAAACTCAGTTTGCATATCAGCATTTTAAAGGCTCTGAGAAGTACTGCAGTGAGGGGGGGATGGTATAGCCAAGACTTTTTTGGAAAGTATCTATTGAGATCACATGGAATAGTATTCTATAGTTGAAGTGATAGCTGCTTCTCCTGTGCCAGACACTGTTCTGTGTTCTGAAAGTTTTTCAGCTCTCTGGCTCCTCATGACAACTCTCTTACTATCTTATCATGCAGAAGATTTAAGCTCAGAGAGGTTTAGTGTCTTGATCAAGTCCACCCGGGATGGCCCCCTGGGTGACTGTGCAAGATTCTCTATCCTGCCATGTACAATAGGCCTCTTAGCTACTGTGTTTCAGGTCATTTGAACATTTATGGACTTCTCCCTTATATTCCGACAGCAGCAGTTGGCCGCCCACTAACTCATTTGTGCTGGAGCATTAGATCAAACAATCCTTCTGATTTAAAATACTCCCACAATCTCACAAGAAAAGAGCATGCTTCAGAAACTTCAGACAGTTTTTTTGAGTCAGAGCAATGATTCTGTTGGAACGTGTCTACATCAATCCTATAGAGCATGACACTCAAAAAGCACAATTCAGTAAAGATCAGTCTACAAGGATGCAAAACATCTCCCAAGAGAAGGGACCTTATATTTTCCCCACAACTTCACTTTATCTGCACACGATACATGGGCAATATGTCAGAGGCTCCTCTGTTCGGCTCTTTCCCTGAAAGCTGCCACCCTGTTGAGCTTCTGCTCTGGCAAGTCCCTTTCTGTTCAAGACGCCTTGTTTCTTTAGTACTTCCTGAACTTTGGTGCTCAGAATTTATCTTGAGCTTTTCCAAGTTGTCTTCATGATATAATTTAAAAACAAAAGGGGCAAACTTCTAGTTTTAAAATAAATAAGTCCTGGGAAAATACTGTAGAGCATGGTGACTGTAGTTCATAATACTGTTTTGTATATTTGAAAGTTGCTGAGAGTAGATTTTAAAAGTTCTCATCCCAAGGGGGGAAAAAAAAAAAAACCCCAGTAGCTGTGTGATGAGAGATGCTAAGGAAATGCGTCATGGTGATCATTTTGCAATATACACATGTATCAGATTTTGATGCTCTATACCTGAAACTAACATAATGTTATATGTCAGTCATAGCTCAATAAAAAATTCTTTTAAAAACTAAGGATGTCTAAAGCTAGCAAACTAGGAAGTACTTAAGCCTCTTTTACATAAATGTAAACATTATTTGGGGGTGAGGGAAGCCTGGATTTCACATGAAATTTTTTGATAAAAACATATGAAGACCATGTAAATGAGAAGAAAAAGAAACCAGTGCATCTAAATATTAAGACCCTTTGACTTTGAGACCCAAGAAGAATGGATCGATCAGCTTTAGGAGAGGAAGGGGACGGGGACACCAGAAAACAAAGGAGTAGTTGCTTGGATAAAGCTCTGATTTAAATGAGGCTGAGAGTTATTTTTAGTAGGGACATTTAGTGATGTCTAGAGAGATTTTTTGGTTATCACAGCTGGGTTGGGGGGCGCTACTGGTGTTTAGTGGGTATAGGCCCAGGGTGGTGCTCAGCATCTGCAATGCACGGGCCAGCCCCTACCCCCAAAACTTACCCGTCTCCAAATGCCCACTGTGCTGAGGGCGGGAAACCCTGCTTGAACGCTGCCACAGCTATGTGAGGCTGCTTTGACACAGTTTCATGTTTCCCTGCAAAGCACCTGAATTTCCATTTGCTAGTGTGTTGAAGAGGCAGGAGCCCCGCCCTGGTAGCTGACTTCAGTTGCAGCGTCTGACCCACAATCACGAGGGGATGACGACACTCAGATTCAAACACCAGACCTTCGTCATAACTTTGTGAGCTCGGGGCACCCGAGCCTCGGTTTCCTAGTATTCCCACTATTAGTCCTTTCTCTCATGTTTCCTGGGATGTTTGGCAGACATAAGCAATGCACCTGGCGTCCCATAACGCAGTGTCCGGGGCCAGGGGTTGCGAGGGCTGACGGGCCGGGCCACACTCTGGCGTCCGTGTCCCCATTCCTGTGTGGTCAGGGAGAGCAGAATGCACACCGGTCCACCTCTGCCCTTTCCAGCTAGACGGCCCCCACGTGCAGGCTGCGAGTTACTGGCGGCGGTTTCCAGCTGGGAGTCTGGGAGCTCGGCTTGTGCGTGACTGGGAGGTGGTATGGGCGTGAGGGCTCCCAGGGGCTCAGCAGTCAGCCAACTCACATACCATCTCGGGGCTGCAGTGACAGCTCAAGGGGGGCTAGAGAAACAGGAATAGACCCAGTTTCGCAGGGTTGAGGAGCCGCCTAAGGGGGCAGAGCCCGTGAGTGGCACAGCCAGGCATTCCTCAGAAGGAAATTATTCCCCTTTTCGGGGTGAATGCCTGAGTGAGTAGTTTAAGCCCCGATCAGAACTGCTGTGTCTGGAGCAACTGCTGGGAAGCCAGGCCGGCCCCGTGCCCTGGAAAGGCGGGGGTTAGGGCTGGAACCGGGGACCCACGTGGGAGTTTGAGGTGGAGCTGGGGTGTATCTGGGGCAGGGAACCAAGGACTGACAGTTCTGACAAAGTGAAGTTCAGCTGCATCCATGGACCGTGGAGGCCCCTAGTCGCTTCACCGTGTTTTTCCACCAGCCGTCCCTGCTGCTTTCCTTTCACCCCCTCCCCCCCTCCCCCGCCCCAGCTGCATCTGTTGAGCCAGTCACTCCTTTGAGCATAATCTGAACTTCTCCCCTGCCTACCCCTTTCTGGAATGTCTTCCCACTTGCACTCAGCCTCTGTCTTTCCTTCTGTCCCCAGAGGAGCTCTGTGGAGACCCCAGCCCTCCCAAGGCATCCCCTCCAACTCCCCCCAGCCAGTGCAGATGCCCCTGGTGGGGACCCCGTTCCCTTCCCTCATACTGCTCATACCTGGGCCTGCAGCTCTGTTTGGGTGTGAGCATGAATGCCCTTGACCCTCTTGCTGAGATCATAAGCACACCCTCCTTCAAGGTGCTCGTATGGACACACGTACAGTGTTGATGTTGGCTTCTGGCCCACAGTGGACACCCTAGAATTGAAGCTGCTTACTTGTGTTTCACCTCTTAAGAACTGGGGGTCAGTTTCTTGTACTGCTTCGAGATGATAACGTTACATAGTACATTAAGACAGGTAGTCATAAATCAAATACATTAAAACCAGACTCCAGCCTGGGCAGGATCGGGAGCTTGGGTGGGTAGTCATGCTGTCCTAGAGCATGCCTACAGGGACACCTACCGTATCTGAATGGGGGGGATCAGAGTTAGCAGGGAGCCCCTCACCCCAATCCTCCCCACACCCACACACGTATATCTTTAAGCCTGTTACTAAATGCATAATCTCATGTAAGTTCAAATTCCCTTGTGGTTTCAGGATGGGCCAGAAATAAGTGCCTTGAGCAGTGGCAGCAAACAGCCCTTTAAGGGCTCAGGACCATCCTGGAAAGAGCTCCAGGTAGAGGGTGGGAGACTGGAATGCCTATGGCTTCTTCTTTGGGGTTCAGAGTCTCAGCTGGAGAATAAGTGTTTGTCCTGTGGGGCTGATCCTGTCCTCCCAGCCCTAACAGCCTCAGGTTCTGTGATGTGGGCGTGGCCTTTTACATGTAACAGCTATATAATTGGCTTCCAAAATATTTTGCGACTATGCCCTAACATCTCCCCTAACTTCATGGTAGTCCCTCTTTAAGGACATGAATAAGGTAGCATTGGGCAAGATTTTAAGGTTTTCTTTACTAATTTCAGCGGAGGAATCTTCACGTTTTTGATGGCTGCCTCCTTGCAAGGGAAATTATGTGTCTTTACAGAATAGGATGGGACCTTTTACAAGTTCCACTTTAGTAACTAGAAGGATACTAAAGACTCTTTCTACAGCTTTTTCCAGAATAAAATATATATCCATACTGTCTTTTGTTCAAGGGAGTCTAGCAGCTGTTGAACTGTTAACTGTTATAGTAAGAACTTTATAATTTGGTGGTTTTTATACAAGGGGTCAAAGAGCTTAAAACTCAAGACCTGTGTTAGTTTTTGCGGTTTGAAAGCTAAAATCACACATTAGCAAATCAGTGTTTCCTATGGGAATTTTAAATCACAAAAAATGTACAAGTATTTTTCCCCACAATCCCATTCATTTGTCCCACACACTCCTAAGAGCCTGCATTCCATGATAAAAATGGAATTTGCTTGGGGGATTTTAATTATTAACATTTTTCATTGTTAAATTATTTGCACACAAAGTTCTAGAGCTCTATCTCTTTATCCCTCACACAGCTGTATTCTAGTACACTGTAGCCTGATAAATGGTACAGAGCAATTAGTTTTAGATCCCAAAGTTCCCATAACTCACTTATGCTATATTTTCGTGTGGGCCGATTCCAATGACAACTGACAAATTTGATCTGTCACGAACCCCTTAGATTTTTGGTTCTACTTTCTTCTCTTCCTTCCACATCTTTCTCTTCCAAGAACGCACTCCCTAGCTCATGTTGTCTCTGTTGGAGAATTCTCTGAGAAATGAAGCCATGCCTCAGGGAAGTCTCAGGGGCTTTCAGGGGACAACAGGTAACTCGAGGGTGGGGCCCTGGGAGGGGATATTGGCCTTGGGGACCTTAGGGAGCTATATAGTGCATTAGTCACTGAAAGGCATCAGGACCCAGAACTGGAGAAAATAGTGTCTACAGAACAAATTTCCCAGTACAATTTAGCTCACCAGCTGTTTATGACTTTGGCTTTGCTTGTTGAATGTTCCCCTGTCAGGAATAGTAACCTTGATTTCTGAAGAATGAAAAATTTGCAGACGTGAACAGAATAGATCTTCAGCTGGAGGGAGTATTTCTGAGCAGGGCGTGGGAAACCAAGTGGGGAGAGTGAGGATACATGTCTATCATTTTATACTATTTGGTCTATTAATAATCATAGTTACAGTAGTAGCTTGTGTCCATATACAAGAATGACTCCAACTAACTAACGTGGCTGTCAGTATGCTGACAGAGCGCTCTCTCTCTCTCTAAATCTAGTATTTGTGCTTGAGAAGGCAGGAGAGAAAACCAGCTTATATTTGGCTATTATGTGGTAGAACATGTTTTTCCAAACAGGCCAGGTGTGCCGAAGCTCACCGGGGAATCCTAGTGGCGGTGTGGTTGTGAAGGTAGGTTTTGGCGTATCTGCCCTGATCAGTCACCTCATTAAATGGCCAGTGATTTGTAGCAGAGCCTTTGGCCTCCGCATGTGGAGTTCAATTCCATAGCAACGAAGACTGCTGAGCTCTGCGACCCAGCATGAGCTGAGGCCAGGCGGCCGCAGAGCTCAGCAAATGTGGGGACTGCGCTGAACTTGAGAGGATCAAGGTCATTGCCAAAAGGGAGACAGTCTTGTTGGTGGTGAGAAATAAGGGCCAGCAATACAGGTGCTTCCCAAAGCAGGCCATATTCCCTGCAGGAAAACGGGAAATAGTATTTGTAGCTCTAGAAAACCTCTCTAGGGCAAGGGTAACATCTGACTAAATTAATTAAAATGCTGAATTACAACGAAAGTTAAAGTAGATTTCTCCTTTCAAATACTATTTTCAGTAAGTTGCCAAGAAATCCCTGGGGGAAACAGCTATGCCTCAAAGGTGCTGATTTTTTTCATTCCTCTGTCCTAGGAGCTCATCTGCAATTCATTCAGCAGACGGCCTTTCATTCATCCCACTCATTCATAGTCATTGAGCATTTGCCCTGTACCTGCCATCACGAGGCTTTGATGAGTAAGAAAAGGTCCTTGTGGCCTGGAACTCAGAGACCAGCAGAAGGGACCTAGAAGCACATTTGGCCATTATTTCTGGGTGCCCGAGGAGTGCCAGGCACTGTTAGGAATTTGGGGTGCATCAGAGTAAGAACAGAGAGAAAGCAAGGATCTCTACCTGGGATAACTTGATGCCCTAATTCGGTTCTGTATGAGAGCCGGTGGGCGGGCGGGTGAGGCGGAGACAGCAGTGGAATCAGAGACCATCTGGCAGCATGTCCTGTCAGTCCCTAGGGCAGCCACAACAAATTACCACATGCTTGGTGGCTTAAAACCACAGAAATGTGTCTTCTCGCAAATTCTCGAGGCAGAAGGGCACAGGCAAGGTGTTGCCATTGCCATACTCCCTCCACAGGCAAGAAGGGAGGCTCCATTCACTGCCTCTTCCAGCTTCTGTGGGGACTATCAGCATTCCTTAGCCTGTGCCCGTGTCACTCCAACCTGTCTGCACACCGCACCGCCTTCCCCTCTGTGTATTGGTGACGAATCTTCCTCTGTGTCCCAGGACCCATCAGATAATCCAGGACCAGCTCCTCCTCTCAAGGTCCTTAATGTCAGCACCTCGTTTGCCATCTTGCGGGCTTTCCACAAACCCCGGGGTTAAGATGTGGACATATCTTCTTGTGGACACCATTCAACCCACTGCAAGTGTCTGGGCTGAGAGAACAGCCTCTGTTCGGTCCTGAAGGGAGAAGGCGATGGGCTGGTGTGTTTGAGGAATCATAAGGAACCAGAAAGCTTTGGCTGTGGTAGGTGAGGGAGGAAGGGACATGAGGTACAGTGGGAAAAGCTGGCACAGGTTCTCTCCAGGTAACAAGGAGGGCTCTGAAGGATTTTGAGGAGTGTGGAAGCATGTTGGGTATGTGTTGTAAAAAGATCATTCTGGCTGCCGTTTGGAGGATACAGGGAGTGTACGTGGGGGGCGGGGGACAGTGTTAGGAAAACCTGTGAGGTTTTCATCCCAGATGGGAGGTGAGGTTGCTTAGCAAGGGGGTGCGTGAAGAGGTAGGGGAAGCAGATGGGTGGCAGGGATATTTGGGAGGCAGGATGGATAGGAACAAGGAGGACAGTGGAGGAAGGCAAGCGAGGTGCGAACAGCTGTACAGGGAGTGCAGTATGACCAAGGAGCACATTGAGGGACATGATCGTGGGTCTGCAAGTCCCATTTTGGATTTGTAGAGCTGGAGGTCAGTTGAATACGGCCAGGGTTCCACACAGAAGTCTGGGCTAGGGAGGGAGGTTGAGGGCTTGGTTGTTCAGCATTGGATGCCATTAACTCCATGGAAAAGGTCAAGTTTGCCCAAAAGAAAGTGAGAAGAGGCCGGGGCAGCCCTGTGGAGCTTCTAGGGGCTTCTCTGCAGCAGGAGGAAGGGCGTGGGCACAGAGGACACAGGAGAAAAAACACGGAAAGGACAAGGTGCAGGGATACTGAGAAAACAGAGCAGGGGCCAGCTGGTTCCAGCTCCTCAGGGAGACCACTGGGAGCTCCCCACAGTGTCTCATTCAGTTCCCACAGCAGAGGTATGATGCTGGGCTGCTCTTCCGCCATTTTTAAAGATGGGGAAGGCACTCTTCAATAACCAGGTTCAAGAGGTGATTTATTTATTGCTCAGCAGCAAAGCCCTATCTTCTGGTTCTCAGAGCAGGGTTCCTTCCACCACACCATGCAGCCTCTCAAGAACACAGCTGGGAATCCTGAGTCAGTGGTACTCCTGGCCGAATGGACCCGTTGATGCTCTCATTAACAAATGAGGTGATCCAAAGGTACAAGAAGACACTCTGCCACCGCAGTCCAGTCTCCTTGGACTGTACTCCTTGAATAACACCTTTTCATTATTTAGTTTTATAACCCTTCATGATATCCAGCACTTTTTCCCATTATAGGGGGAGACCTGGTGGCACTTATATTAAGATCTCTGTTACACGTGGAGGCCTGTTCAAGGCTTTAGGTGATGCTGTAGTGTCACCTAGTGGATCATTCTTTGAATTACAGCCAAGCTTGGAAAAGGCAGGAGGGGTGGCGCTGAATTGTGCGTTTGAATCAGAAAGTCTTAATCCATTCAGTATTCCCTGAGTTCGTGTTTAGAATGTACACCGTGCCAGGCAGTGGCCACGGTTCTGGATTGGTAATAAAATGTACATGGATTCCTGGCCCCAAAAAGCTTACCGGAAGACATCACCCCAAGCAGATATTCTTTAAAGTAACATGCATGAAACAATAATGAAAAATAGGTGATGAGTCTTTTTAGGTGTTATTTTAGGGTGGACAGAAGGGTTTGTGCAACAGTGAGATTGATCAGAACTGGGGTGAAAAGAGAAGAAGCAATTGAAGTCTGAGGACCTGAGTTCGAATCTTCGTTTCCCCAGGCGATAATCAAGTGGTCTCTGTCTCTCTGAGCCTCAGTTTCCTCATTTGGGAAACAGAAAAAGAGCTATAGGGTGGCTTTCTGCTTTATGGATGTAAGGATTCCATGAGACGAATGCACGGTGCTGTGTTGGTGCCTAGAACAAGTGTCTTCCCTGCCACCACCACCATGATGGTTTGGGTTGGGGGAAGGCCGAATCTGAGCTACAGATGCAGAAAGGGTGCCATTGCTTCAGGCAAACAGGAGGCATATGTGTGATTGGAGCAGAAGGTGTAGGTATGGAAATGACAGGGAGTAGGTTTGGCTGGGGTGGTGAAGGGCAGACTGTCCCCATGATAGGGGGTGATGAAAGCAGTGACAGGGGCAAGAGAAGACTGCAGAGGAGTTGGCAGTTGTCTGTAGAAGTGTGTGGAAGCCCAGGGTAAAGGAAAGGAGGGAGGCTGGTGCTTGGGTAGCCCATGCGAGATGACAAGACCAAGACAGGGAGTCTCTGCAGGGGGATGACAGTAAGACACATGAGATTTAAGTCAAGGAGTGTAGGGTGGCTTTGGCCACAGGGTGGACATGGAGAGCGAGGGAAAGCTGACAGCCATGCAGTGAGCTTACCGGATGGAAGGAAAAAGTTGCCATCTGTTGGGTCTGGGAAGAGGAGGGCAGGGAAGCTAGTCTGGGAGTGATGTGCTTGGCTTCTCATGTGATGAGTGTGAGGGAGGAAGGTTCAAGAAAGGTCTAGAAAACAGTTTGAGATTGATAGGATTTGAGAATGACAAAAATAGAGGCCTTTAGTTAATTTGATGAATACTGCTGTTTCCTAAAGAAACTTTACAAAAGAATGTAGAGTACATTGGGATAATTTTCTTTTAAGTTTAAAAATAAGATGAGGCTGGAGGTAATGGACATGTCACTGCAGGTGTGGTGTGAGTAGGGGTTGGTGGAGGGACCCTCCACTGTGCCAGGCTGAGGTGTGGGAAGAGGAGTGGTTTGGGGAGCGACTGACTGATGCAGGTATGAGGCAAGCCTACTAGATATGGGAATCTGAGTAAGTTATACCCCTAAATAGGCTTTTCTCATCCATTTGGGGATACTAATTCACATTTCTCGGTGTTGGTGGATGGCTTAAATGAAGCAAGGTCTGGAGAGTGACGGGCACACGACTGGACTCCATAAACAAATTCCTTCCCTTCCTGGACACTTTGATGATGACTGTCATGGTCATAGAGACAAAGGGTGATTTGGAAATGTGTATGTAATTAGTATAATAAAAATATCTTTCATAGTCATTTGTTCACTCACTAATGAATGAATGAACAGACATACGTTTGTACTTCTTTGCACTGATTCAGTTTCTGGTTGGGAAGGAACAGCGAGCTGTCACAGACGAAGCGTGAGTGTATATGGGCTTGTAGTTGTCTCTCTGTCATTATTTCTCCCAAACCTCATACTGCTAACATGACAAGTTTCTTAGATTTTTGTCATTCCCTTAAGGGTTTGCTCCCTAGGAGCAAGCACATCAGTGGCAGCCCAAAAGGCTGAGTTGGAAGATTTTGGTTTTTAAAAATGTACGTATTCTCTCATCTATTGATCTGTTCTACCAAGTTGTGGAATCATAATGATTTGGTCTTCACCCTGCTCCAGAGCCGTGCCTGACAGAGATTCACAAGTGACAGAATCCTAAAGGAATGCCCTGGCCACAGAGGGCTGGGTGACTCTGTCTGTTCCGATCACCTTCATCAGCTCTTTGAACAGCTGGCCCGAGAGCCTACTGCTCCTGGCAGCCTCAGGAGGGAGGCACGTAGGGCAGGTCTGATGATACGCCATCAACGTGGGCTTTGAGGAGGATGAAGAGGATGACCTGTGCATCACAGGGCATTCTGCAGGTTCCTCAGCAGGCCAGACGACGGTCATTTCTGGATTCAGGGAATCTTTATTGATTTCACTGTCTCTCACTTGAAAGTCATAAGCCACAGAGTCATTTCTGTGCACACAGTGGCAAAAAAAGAAAAAAAGAAAAAAGAATTTAAAAAAAGGAAAGGAAGGAAGGAAAATGAAGAAAAAAGTTAAAAAATTAAGAAAGAAAGATCAGTAGATACATCAGGGAAACTACATCTGAAAGTCAGTTATTCCACGGGGTGTTTCTTTTTTCCTTTTTGCTAGCCTGAATCCAGTGTAGCAATCCACCGCATATCATGTTATTGTTCATGGGTGAAGGGCACGTAGTTAGGAGCAAAATATTTCTTTAAAATTCTTTTTTTAAGATGCAAAATTCTTTTGATTATTTAATGATCCTCTGGTTATAGAAACATCGCTTACGGGCTTGTTATTTATGTCTGTTCATCCTAAAGTTAATTCCATTATAGTCTTATATATGAGTGAGCTCAAATATTTACTTGTACTTTATAGTTTTTTTAACTGACCCCTTTTTAAAATATGAAATAGTTTAAGAGGATTAGAATTATCCTCTACATTGCTGTGAATAAATTATTTACTCAAATTAGATGAACTAGCAATGACTATTTCAAAGAGTGGTGTTTGGAAAAATTTCATGAGCAGCTTTCTGACAGATTTATTATTGTGATACAAGGTTTAGTGTATTTCTTTTCTTTTTTTTAAGATTTTATTTATTTATTTGACAGACAGAGATCACAAGCAGGCAGAGAGAGAGGAAGGGAAGCAGGCTCCCTGCTGAGCAGAGAGCCCAATGCGGGGCTTGATCCCAGGACCTTGGGATTATGATCTGAGCCGAAGGCAGAGGCTTTAACCCACTGAGCCACCCAGGCGCCCCGGTTTAGTGTATTTCTTTAAAAAATTTGTCCTATAATGAATTACCTATTAATGTGAAAAATAAAAACAACACTAAAAGTTAAACAAACCACAGTCTTCCCCAGTGGCTGCAAATAAATAAGCATTTAATACTTTACGCTAGTTTTTCCACCTATAAAATAGGGGTTATATTTGCCATTTAATATGGTTGAAATGTGGTATAACATCACTGTGTTTCACCTTAAGAAGAAGTTACAAATATCGTTGCAATTAGGGCCATTGCTCATGATGTGGGGTTGTGCTCCGCTCACCTTAGTGTGGAATCATTGACTATTTCACTGTTCGTGTTCTATTAAGTATTTATTGTCCTTCCTATCATCATAGTCTTGGGCACACAGCCTGTGCCCTCCAGGAGTTCATGGTTAGCAGTTGTGGGGTTGAGGGATAAAGAGATGGTCACTGTAATAGACGATGGGTGTTATTATAGAAGCATCTTCGAGAACCATCTAGTTCTGAAGGATGTGTGAGGGGAGGACAGGAGGTTGGAAAGTCTTTCCATGGGAGCATTAAGAGGTAATCTTAGGAGTGAGAGGGACATTTCTGGGACAGGATACCAAGTCTGTGAAAGAACAGAGCTTATTCAGAAAGGGCAAGGAAGTCAGTGTAACAGATCAGGGTGAGGGTGGGGGGGCAGTGAGGAAGGACACGGGGTTCAGAGATGAATAATGTAAATAACCATTCCTTGTTTTATTTTATTTTAAAAGCTTTTTAGATGGCAACTTCTCAAATCAGGACCCATTTATATACTGAGCAGTGTTTTATTATTCTTACCACCATGGGAAACATTTCCACTCCTTTTTCTTTCTCTCCCTAAAGTTCCATTAGCTCACCGGATCCAGTCTTGCGCGTCCAGAATGAAACGCATTAAGGAGATTTATAGGCAGTTAATTGACTGTCTCTTTCTCAGTTACCCTTTTATGTTTAAACGTATATTTTGTTGTTTCTAAATGTTACATTATTGTAAAGTACAACATTCACAAAAGTAATTTAGGAGTTTTCTTTGGTAAATTACCTGTAAGATGAAAAGATAATTCCCAAACTTAATGAAAAAGCAGTTAATTTCCTGAGTCTTACATTCAGGAAATCTTACCAAGTAAGAACAATTAACATAGGTTTTTTAAAAAAGGGAGCTGAAGTCATTATTTATTCTTTTAGATTGTTGTTTACAGTTTGTGCAATATTTAAATTGATATGCCCTCAAAATGCCCCCAAATGATTTGTTCCTGTATAATTACATTTCATATTTTATTGTTGTCTGTTTTATAATACATATTTATAGATTTAAGCTTCCTTGAAAATTCTAAGCTTTTAGTATTTTGATGGATACTCAATAAATAGTAGCTGTTACTATGATGATGAAAAAGCATGAAGAGAAGGGCAAGTTTAAATGAACTATGATTTTTGATTTGCGAAGTTTAGTCAGGTGATAAAGGTTGTTGATAATGTTTGTTGAGTCGGTGACTTCTTGGTGAAAGAGAAATGTTAGTCTTTATTAGAAAGGACAGATTTGCTGTTGGTAAATGGTAACATTGCTCTGGCTTGCATTTTCCCTCCTGAGGCATGACAAAATGTTACTTCTTGTATATCCTTCAAGAAATGTACCTTTATAAACATGCATTTAGAGAAGATGTCTGTCCATTTGTTTCTCTACAGGTGGGATAAAACATGCAACTTGTTTTTCCCCCTTTGAACAACGAGCTAAATAGATATTATAATAATTATAATAATATTATAAATATAATAATACAATAGTTAGCATAGATGTGCCGGGCACTATGCCATAAACATTTGCCATGCATTATTCTTTTTATGTCCACCAGCCATTGACAGAGAAAGAAGCTGAGGAATAGGGAGGGTAAGAAATGTGCCCGTGGTCACACAGCTGGTGGGCCTGCGCCTCAAATCCAGAGGCCTGTCTGCAGAGCCTGGGTGTTCGGTCACTGTGTCTACTTCATGAGAATCATGAGGGTGAGCTGTGCCACCTCAGAAAGCCTCGCCCGCTCTCTTTAACGTTCAGGCCTTCCACATTTCCATCAGGCCTGTTTCTTCTGTGCTCCCCTCGGGGGTCTCCAGCTGCCGGTCTCTGCATCTCTCTGCAGGCTCTGTCAGAGCCCCATTTGCCTGCCTGCCAGCTGGCACTCCCCACCCACCACCGTGGTCCCCCAGCGAGGAGGTAAACCCTGCAGTTCCCTCGCTCTTGGGTGGGATCACTCTGAGGTGTGTATTCTACCCTGAGTCCCGAGGGCCCGCTCTGGGGTGAGCTCCAGTGACCCACCAGTCTTGTTACCGGAATCGGATTCTTGGGTCTGACAATACAAACGAGGCTGGACCCCAAATCAAAGACACAGGCAAGGCTTTCTTGGGGGTTGCAGCTTGAGCTGAAGGGAGACTCAGCACCAACCAAGAGTGTGGTTAGGCTGGCTTCTCCAAGAGACAGGGAGACCCTGCTTATCTGGAGAAAATTCCCACTCACTCCGCTAATGAGGGAAAGGGGGACAATGTCTTTTCCTGATTGGTTAGCGAGGACCTTGTCCTGATTGGCTGGTATGGCCTCATCCTGATTGGTTGGCAGAGCCTCATCCTGGTTGGTTGATACTGGCAGGTGACTCAGGCAGCTCATTGGTGCTTTTGGAGCAGGGTCTTCAGGGTCGTGGAGCTTCTGTTTCCAGTCAAGATTGTGTATGGGGCTTGGTCCTGGTTCTGCTCTGTAAGAGAAGCGATTTAGCAATAACAGCCAACAGAAAGCACCCCAGGTACATAATGTTTTTCACTTGGGGCTTGTTCCCATGGCCCCTAACTGTCCCAGTGACTGGCTTGATTCTGCACCGTGATCGCCTGCCTTCCCTTTTCTCTGTCACATCCCTGCTTCCTTACCCTATGTCCTTTGAACCTCAGACAAATGGTTTGCATTGACTCCGTGTCATGTGCTTTGCGTCTGGGGCACCCAGGCTAAGACAGGCTGTATGGTGTTCGGCTGTGTGAAGTTACCATAATCTATTCTATTAATCTCATTTAGGGAGATTTTTATAGGGTTTCCAGTTTTGCTTGTTATCACAAAAAATGTTGTGAATATTCTGTCATTATTGTCTTTAGACCAGGGCACACAGAGCTTGTGTCCAGGGCCCCAAGCCCCAGGCCGGGCCCCAGCCATCTGTCCTGTGTCTGGGCTTGGCCAAGCCAGCAGCATTGTCCAAGGTGACTCATCACGGGTAGACTGGGGCTGGCTGGCTTCCAGAGTCTTTTTTTTCCCCTTCAAAGTTGTTAAAAATGATTAAAGAAGACAATTGTGATACAAACTTTAACACTTCATGAATTCCTGAGAACCCAGGGAACTGCAAAATGGGCAGAAGTCAGGAAGCTTTTATGGGATAAAGAGTAAGGAACAAGGAAGAGAACGACTGAAAATGAGTAAGGCACAGGCTAATATGTATAGACCCCAGAGCTGGCTTGGTGTGTGGGGATTGGCAGATTGGAAATACTGTGTGTTTGGTCAACGAAAACATTTATAGGGACCCAGAAGTTATCTAAGTTTCGGTTTGCTCACATGGAACCTGGGCTCCATCTTGGGCCTAGAGAGTTGTTTTAAGGGGTGCTCTTAGATCCTTCTTCCTGTACAGGATTCACCTCATGAGGAGCTCAGGGGTTCGTGCTTATGGCTGGTCTGGGACCCCATGGCTGAGCGTGTTTCAGGAGCCCGGCCACCTAACAGAATACTCCCACTCGCCAGCTTGTGGAATTTTGTTCATGGATCACAGGAGATTAGATCACTAGAATAGTGCTGACACACTGATTTTCATATAGATGAGGCTCTCCAAAAAATATTTCTCCTGGTCCCTGCACACCAGAGGGGCAGCCCTGTATTCTTGTATGTGGTCCCGATTGGAGTTGAGCACCAGTAGTTCAGAATTGCCCAGAGGTTTGAGATCTGAACTGAGCAGATATCTCCTGAAATCCATCTGACTTTTCTCTCCACATATCAAGATGTGCTTGTTCACTGAATCATGAGAATGTGGAGCAAAGGGATACAACATGATTTTTCTCACATCTTTGGAAAATTTTAAGAAGCACAAAAATTTGCTGGTGAACATCCTGACTTTAAATGAATACCAAGAGTGGTTTCAAACTGGTAAACTATAGCATGGGCTCCGAAGCATGTTAGACAACACAGTTGAATACCTTAGACACCACAGTGCATGTGCTGTGCAGATAAATCACCTTGTATTGGTAGAAACCTTATTGTAAACTTCTCATTATAAAGCTTAAAAAAAAAAAAAAACTAATGTAAGGGTGTTGTCTTCAGATTGCAAAGTGAGCTATTTAAAAACAACAACAACATATGAATCTAAGATACCTTCTGCCCAAATTAAGTTATAGACAGAGATTGAATGCCAAAGCTAGAAGTATCATTTAGAAACTCTGATTTTAGATTCTTAAGTTCATTCAAATAGCCTCACTGTTCTCATACGTTGATTATTTTATGAAAAGTAAGTAAGTTTGAGTGTATAATATCATTTTATATGTCATAAAGATGATAGTTGATAGAATTGCCTTTTTCAAAGTTCAAAAATCACTTTCCTAACCACACTGGATCCAGGTAGAGTGTGTCCAAAGTGGCTGGTGGTCAGGCTGGACCACAAGCCTGGGACCATAGTCACTGATAGTCCATCTATCCTGTATTCATTTAGAAGGGATTTCCTGAGCCAAAGTCTGGGATAGATGGTAGAGGGAAGACTTAACTGGTGAGCAAATACCCTTGTCCTCATAGCGCTAATATCTAACTAGAGAGCCATCCAACTGATGAGCAGGTAACTGAAAAATAGGAAATGCTAAAGATGCAGAGAATGAAATGGAGAGGCTAATGAGGGTGGCACTGGATTGGAGATGCTACCTCATGGAGTCGGGGGAGAAGTTAGGGGTCAAGGAAGCCCGCTCAGCAGGTGGCAATATAGGAGAGATCTAAGTCAAGTGGAAATCTAGAGAAGGAGCAGTCCAGAGGGAAAGCTGAGCCAAGGAAGAGCTCCCAGGGCTGGCTGGCAAGTAGTGAATGTGGAGTACAGGGGAATCCAAGACCACACCTTGGAAGGTTGAAAGGGAGCTTGAGGTTTACTTTACCTGCAGTGGGAAGGAAAGGAAGGGTTTTAAAAAGTAGGGCAGTGCCATGATCTGATATCTGTTTCAGTGTCACTTGGGTTGTTTTGTGGAGTTCTCTCCACAGGGGAGAGAAGAGGGGAGGGGAAGAGGAAACTAGAGAGCAATTTAGGAGCCCAAAGCAATAGTCTTGATGCTGGCCTGCACGAGGGTGGCAGTAAGGGGAACTGTGAAGAGATGAGTTCCAGATCTGTTTTGGAAATGAAATGGTAGTAATTGATCATAGATTCAGTGTAGGTGTAGCAGAAAGAAGAATAACAAGATGACTCCAGGACTCTGGCTGGATTAAAAGAGTAGTTCAGGAAGGTTGACAGAAGATTAAATTTCAGAAGAAAATCAAGAATTCCATTTTGGATCTTTTTTTTTTAAGTTGGAGGTACCATTATATCCAAGAAGATGTCAAGAAGGCAGGTGGATATGCTCAGCCATCTGGAAGTTAGAGAGGTCTGTGCTGAGACATAGACGTGGTGCTATTCAGACCCATGATATTTAAAATTTCAGTCCTAGAGGGAATCATGAGTGTACAGACTGTGGAGAGAGAGAAGGGAGCCTGGGACAGAGAAGGGGGCAAATCATGGGGGGCCCAGAGAGTGTGCTCCTCTGAAACCAGTCTTCCCTACTCCAAAATAGAGAGAGCTGTGAGACTCAGTGCTGCTTCTAGTGAGCAATGACTCAGTGTCCATTTGGTGCATTAGCCCATCTAAATGCAATGGAGGACAGATAACAAGGAAGCAGAGAGTTTCTTATATTTGTACTGGAAATGTACCCACTGTGGGTTCAGGGGGAGAACTGAGTTCATGAAACTTCTTCACCTAAAATAAGAGGTGACCCTTTCATTCATGGAAAGTCAGATTGCACCAATACAAATTGACATGTGGAGTCTACTTCCCAATTAAGAAATAGATATTGGATAAAAGTAACTTAAAAAAGGAAACATTTTCCACTAAAAGAGCAGAAAAATCATTAGCCACATGAACTTTTCAAAAAGATCTGGCAGATTTCTCCACTCTTGATTTGTGTCACTAACATAATGGTAATGATGCTTTGATTTTTTTTCCTTGCCTTTGCAAGTTCCTTGTTTTGCTAAACAGCTCAAGATTTATAAATGTCATTGACATAGTGAAAATAGTAGGAGAACTACAACCAGTTCGTGTGTGTGTGTGTGTGTATACACATGGACTAATTCAACTTATTGCGTGCCTTAAATTCAGATTGAAAAGGGCAATGTTGATGTTCCTTATTTTTGTAATTAATAGATTATTTATGTTTTTATGACTAGAATTCTACTCAAACTCTAATTTTCTTGTCTTCTATCAGCCAAGTGAGCATGTTTGTGTTAGAAGACATAAGAAACAGCCAACCCTCTGCCTTTTTAATCTTCCTTCTTAGGGTCAGCCAGGACCTCCAGGGCCACAAGGTCCTATTGGACACCTGGGAATGCCAGGACCCATTGGAATTCCAGGAGAGAAAGGGATGAGAGGTGACAGTGGTCCTCCTGGAGCACCAGGTGACAAAGGTGATAAGGTAAGACTCTTCTTAAGTGAGAGATTCTTCCCAACCAGGGTTACTATGCCAGATTTTTTTTTATAATCACAAGTAGTCCCTACTAGCACCTTATAATAAATTAAGTCTAAACTCCTCTTCTGTAATCAACCCTCATTCCCTAACTCTGTTCTAGAGGAGCATGCCTTTCTAGACTTTTCTATGCACTTAAATACATGAGTGTCCCCAGTGAAGGGTTTTATTCTTTCATGGCTTTCCTAAAAACCTAAATGTTATATTTATCATGCTGAGCCTTTCTTTTTTTACTCAACCATATGGCTTAGAGATCATTCCATATCAATTTATGTAGATTAAAGTTATTCTCTCAAAAATACTGCACAATATGCCATAATTTAGATAAAAACCATAACTTATTCCCTGTTGATGTAAATTTGAGATCCTGTCCCAACTTTGAGTCATGCCAGGTGCAAAAGCAATCCTGTAAATGACCTGTGTTTACATTCAAGAGTTTATTTCCCTTGAAGAGACAGATTCTGAGAAGTTGAAATTCTGGCATATAGGGTATTGAATGTTTTCTTTCAACTGATGCTGCCAAACTGGCTTCCTAAGTATTAAAAAAAAAATGTCCAAAAGGTTTTTTTAAATGTTGGCTTTTAAGTTAATTAATGTAAAAAGGGACTCCTGGATAGCTCAGTCGGTTAAGCGACCAACTCTTGGTTTCAGCTCAAGTCACGGTCCTGGGGTTGTGCAATCAAGCCCCATGTTGGGCTCTGCACTTAGCGGGGAGTCACCTTGGGATTCTCTCTCTCTGCCCGCCTCAACTCTCTCAAATAAATAAATAAGTCTTTAAGAAAAATCAAGTGACAATGATTGCTAAGAGTTTTTTTTAAAGTAAGTCATTAAATATTTATGTTTTCAAGTAATCAATCTGTTAATCTAATACTTTAATAACTTTTATATTTTTTGTTTTGTTTTCGGGGACGTTAGGGTCCAACTGGTGTTCCTGGATTTCCAGGTTTGGATGGTATACCTGTAAGTATCCCTAAATTTTCTCCACTTCTTTTTTAAAGGGAAAAGCACTCATCAAAGCCCTTAAAATCACATTTTATCTCTCTACATATACATTTATTTGGCAAACTCTTCTTTATTTTCTTTTGGTAGTACATGGAAGGTTGCTTGCATTTCAATTTTGTATAATGACTTTGAGACCAAAACACTACTTGAAAAGCAAGATTTTCAAACAGATTAGAGAAAACATTCTAAAACATAAACCACATGTATTTGCCATGTTCTAGAAATAAATGTATGCTCATAGGGAAAGTTTTTCCTTGTTGGTTAGTTTTAACAGAGGAAGAGGGTTTAAATCTCTCATTTCTATTATGAAAACCAAATGAAAGAAGGAAGATGTGTTTCAAGGGCTTTATAGTCCATTAGAGTCTTTCTAAGGATTTTTAAAAAGGTGCCCTCCCAAATCTCTTGGACTATCCAAACTAAATTAATTTCAGCAGGGGTATATTAAAATTTATCTCTATATTCTTACTGTGTCACATAGTACTTGTGGGTGGGAAAGAAGTTTCACAAATTCAATAACACCTGAGTCACAACTGTCATAATTTGGGGATCCATATTGCAGAAACTTTGTGTTATAGTATTCTTGCAAAAACACCTCACTTATTGGTTTGTTTCTTACAGGGGCACCCAGGACCTCCTGGATCCAGAGGCAAGCCTGGCATACATGGCTATAATGGTTCACGAGGTGATCCAGGGTTTCCAGGAGAAAGAGGAGTTCCTGGCCCAAGGGGCCCCCCAGTAAGACCCCCGCAACTCACCCTAAACAGAATCTTAAGTGAAGGGCTCTACAGTGGGCATGAGCTTGATGTGTTCAAGAAACAGAGTTTGTACAAGTGTGCCGGGAGTGGGGTGAATGAATGGGGGTGGCTGGGAGGTGAGGACAGAGAGGTGTGTAGGACCCAGAGCTCTTGGGCCTTGAAGACTGTGAGAGGAGGCTGGAGTTTCTCTACATGCCATGGGAAGGCACTGGGGGGTTCCAAGTAAGGCAGCAGTATGATCTGATGGATGTTCCATTAAGATGTTCTAGGCTTCTGTATGGAGAACTGGATAGTAAGGGAAGGAGCAGGGAGGTCAGGAAGCAAAACTTAGATTGTTTATCATTCAGGGTTCACTGCAGACTTGTTAACCCTCTACATATTCCAAACAGGAAGGTATTTCATATAGGGAATTTGACACATATCGGAAAGGTTGGAGGAGGGGAACTCAGGGGCCACTGCGGGACTATGATTTCAAGGTTTCAACACTTAGCTGAGAGCCAGCAGCCAGAAGGCTGCTCCTGCATCTGACCACTGCCTCCCACCCCCACATCCAGACACCGCCAAACAAACACTCAAGTTTCTAACCTTCCCTGCTTGGCAGTAACGACAATACTGGGAAGAGGATGTCTTCCTCACTTCTGCCTTCCAAATCTCATAAGCCCGTCTCCTAGGTGGACCCTAAGTCCCATCCAGCTTCAAAGGGGTCTGGGAAATGTAGTTTTGGCTTTCTCACCCCCATCATGCAATAAGAAAAATAGAAGGCATTTTGAATGGATGTTCAGAAACAGTTGCCAATATCCAGCACTTCAGGAAATGTTATGGCTTTTAGGTATTTTTTTTATTAAAAAATATGACCTTTTATGTAAATATGAATTTAGTAAGAACTATTCTTTCCTGTACCTCTAATATTTCCTTTCACTCTCTTTTCTTTTTTCTCCCATAACGTTTGGAGATGATTTGGCCTTTTAAAACTGGTTTTCTGGAACTCGGGCAGCTTTTCCACCTCCCTATAAATACCATTTCCCAAGATTCCTTCTAAAGGATTTCTTATCATCACCACCGTAATCATCCTGCTTTCTCCTCATTTTCCATTTGCTCCCAATTCTAGTGGAGCTGATCTGAACACAGAACTCAAAAACAATTTCCAAATTTATATCTTTCTTTAGTACCAAGGAAGAACAACAACCATCTTCCATAGTTAAGCTTCTCAACTACCCTTTGTTTTCTTTCTTTTTTTTTTTTTTTTAAAGATTTTATCTATTTATTTGACAGAGATCACAAGTAGGCAGAGAGGCAGGCAGAGAGGGAGAGAGGAGGAAGCAGGCTCCCTGCCAAGCAGGGAGCCCGATGCGGGGCTCGATCCCAGGACCCCGAGATCATGACCTGAGCCGAAGGCAGAGGCTTTAAACCACTGAGCCACCCAGGTGCCCCCTTTGTTTTCAAACTCAGCCATTTGGAGGCTCAACTGCAGTCTGATGAATGCACGTTTCTTAAGATCTTCGATTGTTTCTAACTGCATTCTGCTGCGTGTCCATGAACATTCAGAGGAGGGGAAGTTTTTTATTTTAGCTTTCCCATGGCGTTCTGTGGTGACCACCGTACTGAAGTTTGTCGTAATGGCATCTTTGCAAAGCAGATTTCTTTCCCTTGACCCACCTCATTTATAGTAAGTCCTCACTTTGCCCAGTAGTGTGAGGCATTAATAATGACCATGCAAGCTGGCACCACACAAAGCAACCTTAACATCCAATGGGAAAGATTACTATTGTTCCTTGACCTTTAATATGTTTTGTTAAAATATTAAAAACTCTCTTCATGGTAGTTATAAGTACATGGGGAAAATTTTTTTTAAAAAACTAATATTGATTCAGTACACTGTCATTTAAGACATACACAGTGAGAATCGAAGTGTTTCAAGTCTTTGTAAACACTTACCAAGAGTGTTTTGAACAGTGCCTTCTTCGGGCCAAGTAACTGACAGTAATGAAATGAAGGCGTCTTTCTGTGCTCTGGTGAATTGTCCTACACTTTTCTGAGTTTGGATCAGCTTCTAGTGCCATGAACTATAATCTAAGAGTCCTTCTGCGATGAGAGTCCTGTGCCTATGCCATGTCCTCTGGCAATTCAACCTTTTTGTCCCAGCCACTTCCCTTTGTTGTGTTAAGAACTTTGTCTTCATGGAGTCCCTCTGGCTATTTCTTCTATAACTTCCCTGACATTCTGTCTGAATTTCACTACCATCTTTATCATTTTTCATTCCCTCACTTACTTTCATCTTTGATGGTCAATTGCCTCTTGCAGTGGGGTCTATTTTCATGAAATGTCATTTAGGCTTATTACTGAGAGACAAGGAGGGAACACAACTACACATGTTGCTGGTGTGTGCGTGTGCACCCACTGACTCAACATATGGGCAGTGACCGGTCACTGACAGACTGAAAGGAGTGATGGGACCCGTGATCATGATTCCCATCTGTTACTTATATATACCTACCGGCTAGGGGTGCAATTACTCTGTTAATTTAATGTGGTAACTGAAATTTGAACCATTTTGTTGGAGGACTGGTGCTGTTTAACTTAACTGTGGAACTAAAATTCATGTGTATTGGAACTGTGTGAAGCAAGGACGGCCTGTATAGGCACATCTGATTTCTCAAGGAAAACAGTTGCTGTAACTTACCATTAAAGCTCTAGGTATCTCCCATTGGAAGCACAGTCAGGACTTTTTCAGGAGGGATTTACTTTGAAATGTGCATGTCCTTCACGGGAGCTTGATACACAAAGATGGCAGAATTCTTATGTGGTAACCAAGTTAAGATATGTTAAGATATCCAGTAGGAAAACTTCAGGGAAAAAGAAAACATTGAGTTATTTCAATCACTTTAAAAAAATACTCTAAGGAAGGTTGCAGCTACTTACAAAAACCTTCCAAAAAGGAGATATGTTTTTAAAAGTTAATCTTACAAGGATACAGAGGCTCTATTTTGAACACAACAACTGAAATGAATAAAATCAATCTTTAAAAAATGATTTCTAGGGCATAAGTTATTAACTGAGAATTGCAAAATTGTTTACTTATAAGAATAATACATGTGAATTATTTTGTTTGAAGGAAAATGCAATTTTCTTGCTGAATAATTAGTAAATGGCTATGTATATTATTGTATAAAGTATTACCTATATACATATTTATAACATATATGTGTAAGTATATTAATAGATTTTTTGGAGATTCTATTAATAGATCTTAACTGAATATTGAATAAATATGTATGAGAACCTTAGGATGATAGCAATAATGAAGAAAATAAAGAAATCTTTAGTGAAACTAGAGTGAGACATGACTATAATGGTATTTTACTGATGAGTAGTATTTCACACAAAAAAGAAAATCCTGAAATAGTAATGTGCTTTTTTTCCCCCCTCTTTAAGTGAATATTTTATTTTCAGGGTCTTCCTGGGGAAATTGGAGAAAAAGGAAACTCAGTGTTCATTTTAGGTGCCATTAAAGGTATTCAGGTAAGGTTTATGATCATGGTAAGTTGAAAAAAAATTATTTTTTCCTCTAGGTAAACCCATCCAGGAAACACTTGGACACACCTCTTTTGAAATGTCCTGGAGCACACTGTTTTTTATCATTACACTGACTCTCTGGATGGCACCATACTTCTTGTGAGAAGGCACTTGGCTTTAATTGTGCTGGCTGTAAATTCCAGTGTCTCCTAACTATTCTTGCAAAATGTGACAGATATATTTATTTCAGGGTTTCTCATTATTAATACTATTGGCATCTGGGACCAGATAATCATTTGTTCTGGGTGCTGACCTTGTACATTGTAGGATGTTGAACAGTATCCCTGCCTTTACCCACTACATGCCAATAGCATCCCCCCACCTAAATAATATCTCTAGATTTTATAATGTGCCCTGGGAAGAAAAATCACCCTAGTTGAGAAGCACTGATTTATTTGTAGATAGAATGTTGTAATAATGATACTTGCCATCCAGAATGAGAGGAGTCACTACCACATTGAACTTGAAAATTTTGGAAATCGTATAGCACTATCCTGGGTAAAATAAATGTTTTTGTGATTTTATATACAATGATATACAAACATTCACAAATAAACTCTTGAATGCCTACCTAATCTCTAATATGAGTACCATGAATAAGCAGGAGATCAGTAGATATAAATCAAGGGGAAAAATGCAGTACATTTGCAAAACATGGTCATTTTTTAAGGAAGAATATTCTACAACAGATAAAACTTAAATTTCTTCTATTAGACCTTAAGATTCACCTGAGTGGTGATTCCTTTAGTGAGCTCACAGTATTAGTTCCTAGGCTCTGAGACTTTACAGGCTTGTTAAATAGCAGGAACTATACTTTTGTTTGTGGCTTAAAGGATATGTTAACGAACTTAGCATCAAAAGCAGGGTCATTCTAGGAACCAGTATGGTGTATTGGAAGGAGTAAACTGACCCTTACCAACCACTTTGACTTTGAGCAACCCCCTCAACCTCTCTGAACCTCATTTTCCTTATTTGTGAAGAAAAATGAAAATACTATCTACCCAGCCTTCCTCTCAGTGCTGATGATCACTTGTAATAGTTTATATGGAAACACATTGTCAACTATAACCCACTGTATGATAATAGTCATGACGAGTTTTTTAAATTTAAATTCAGTATAGTTAACATAAAGTATTTTATTAGTTTCAGGGGTAGAATTTCGTGATTCATCATTTTCATATAACATCTGTGCTCATTACATCAAATGCCCTCCTTAATGCCCATCCCCCAATTATCCCTTCCCCCCACCCACCTCCCCACCAGCAACCCTCAGTTTGTTCCCATAGTGTCTCTTATGCTTTGCCTCCCTCTTTGTCTTTATCTTGTTTTAGCTTTCTTCCCTTCCCCTATGTTCATCTGTTTTGTTTCTTAAATTCCAAAATGATGAAATCATATGGTATTTATATTTCTCTGACTGACTTATTTCACTTAGTATAATACCCTCTAGTTCCAAACACGTTGTTGCAAATGGCAAGATTTCATTCTTTTTGATGGCTGAGTAATAAACAAAGGTTGATGTGATATATATATATACATATATACATACATATACATAAACATATATACATATTTACATCTCCTCTAGGGAGATAAAAAGCAGCAAAGTGTCTACTAGCGGAGACAAGTTCTGGCAATTAGACCAGAGACAGTTAAACTGTAATGGAATTGGACCACTGGATTGAGAATTTAGATTGTAAATGGAAAGATGAAAAATCTCACCTTGACTCCATGGCATCATGACTTGAGCAACCTTTGGTTTCAGCTGGATTCTGGGGTGAGGGATGGACCCAGAAAGTCTTCTCCACAGAACCCTCCACGGTGTCAACACCAAACACTCAAACAGCCTGTATGGATGGTCCTAATAATTCCTGTGTAAAGTCTTCCTTCTACAACATGTGTGTTTTAGGGAAGTGGTGTTGCTCGTCTAAAGCAATACATCATTCCTGTTGCAGGGCGACAGAGGGGACCCAGGACCTCCTGGCTTGCCGGTAAGTCTCCCGAGCAGGCCCTGGGCTTCTCTTTGCTCCCCAACCAGCCTGTGGTCCACACCGTTTGTATCCTGGCGGGACCGGCTGCATCATTTGCAGAGCCCACCTAGTGCAAAATCAAAGTATAGATCTCAAACTCAACAATTAATGAAGAATTTCAAGGCGGTGCCAATAGAGACTTAAATCACCAGGGTTACCGCACAGGCCGCAGGCCCATGGAACTAACTGTCCTGGAGTGCCAGCAGGCTTCTGCTGACCTTCCTTTTCTGTCTTTTAATGATCATTTGGCATTACTCGGGGACATACGGGTCCCTTAATATTTGGGAAGTTAAGTCTCCCTCGAGTCTACCTAAATAATACATGTCAAGTGGAAATGATTTTGCTCTATACCATTCTGCCTGCTGGATCAGTAACGGTGTGTTACATTTAATTTTTCTGCCTCATCTTTATCTTCCTGAAATTTGTAATTCCATGATTATATTAGTGTTTGTAATTAATCAATCAGTGTTCACAAGATTAAAATTGAAAGCAGTTTTGCCTCCAAATTGATTAACCTATAATTTTGCTTGGTAACTTCTGGCTGTAGAAGGGATTACTCTACCACATTACTTTCCTCACTACCCTCGAAGCTCAGTTCAGTGTCATCAATGAGATAACTTTCATGTCGCTGTTAAAATAAAGACCAATTCATCCTCCTTGAGAGAATAATATCTGCACACTTGCAAGTCATTTGATGTGGGCAAGGTTGGTGAGAGAACAGAGAGGCTCTTCCCACACTTCTAGGAATGCACAGCTATAACCCCTCCTTGTGAATTTGTGTGGAATTATGCTATAGCCTACATGTTACAGAAAGTTGTGGCTGAGTCTCCTTAATCTTGAATTGGGGCCATTTCTATTCACGTTAATCTGAGAGGGTGTGTTTTAAAAATATAATGAGTAGTATAAATACATTCCTATTTTAATATAAATTATTATTAAGTAATATCAATATTTTTTAAAGCATCCTGATGTATGGCAAAGTTATAACATTTATACAATTTAGGAATAGCTGGTAACAAGTTTTCTTTGTGCTCTACTTTTGCTATTATAAGATTTATATGCAAACAAGTAGATTGATTTTTCAGTCTTAATTCAATCCTGAACATAAGAGTTGGTCACACCTGCCAGAGTGCAGCTGTCATGGACCTTTTAGTGGCTGTGTCGGCTGCAGGGAAGGTCCTCCTGCTACAGGGCAGGTGTGTCTGTCACCATGATTTCTTTGGAGGTTTTTATCCACTTAGGATTACACGGAGGTTTTGCTATGAATGATGATTTTGAGTTTTGGTAACCAGTGCGTGGATTGTTCTCATGTTTAGGGATTGAGGGGGGCAAGAGGACCGGCGGGCCCAATGGGACATCCAGGAGAGCCCGGGTTAGCTGTAAGTAGAGCACTGCTCATTCTGTCCCTCTAAAAACCTGACCTTGATGTTTAAATTAAGCAAAAAAAAAAAAAAAAAAAATTGCAGCCTTGGGTGGCATGCACAGTTGGGTTGTTTGAGAGGTTATCATTGATGAATCCGTGTATACCCCCATCACCGGGGTAGGTTTATCATGAAACGTAGGTCCCCAGGGCAACAAGGGGTCCGGCCATGAGAGGAAGTCCTGCAGGCGTGTCTTAAAACTCGGGGTTTCCTAAAGAGGAACATGGGAGAGCCAACGCAGACACATTGTGATTTCTGTGCCTGTTACTTGATATGTGTGGTTTTGCTCTTGATTTAGGGTGCTCGAGGCCATCCTGGGAGACCGGGCTTGAAGGTAGGTGATCATGAGTAACATACAACAAACAGAGACCATCCGTGTCCAATGAGCTAAGTGACCGCTGAGCTTGGTCTGAATTATGTCTTTCTCTCAGTAGACTTCCCCAAATAGTTAATAAACTTCAATTAATTGCTTAACCAGAAGTCTTACTTGCTTGTAATTACCTTTTTAATATTCAAAAGCAATTACATTTTTTTCCTTTTTCTTTCCCAGGGTAATCCTGGCGTGGGAGTCAAGGGGCAAATGGGAGACCCGGTAAGATTACCCTTTTGCCCAGAGGAGTTGGTGTTAAAATGTATGTGCTGGCCAGGTGGCAGAGGCTATTCTGATTATCACTTAAATTGTGTTCATTATCCAGTCCCTGCTCAATTTTATGGCTGAGAATTTTTTTGCTGAATTATTATGGTGCCAATACACTTAACTGTAAAATGACAGTGCTGACAAAATTTAACACTAAACTCAAGTTAATATATATGATGCATTTTACCCTAGCCAGAAGAGATTGAACATTTCTGATAATTTAGTATATCCAGAGAGACAGTTTAATTACTGATGTTCATGGCTTAATTTCACAAATTTTCTCAGAATCCTAAACTCCACCCATAAATAAAAGTATATACCTGGAACCAAAACCATTTAGCATCTGTCTCCCAGTCCCTCCCACCTCTCACCCATATCCACTGTCCCCTCCCTCTACCCCCCACACCCTTGGTCCTTTCTGCTGAAGCAGGAAACTTAGCAAAGAAAAGCTTTAGATCAAAAGCTTCTGCACAACAAAGGAAACAGTCAACAAAACAAAGAGGCAACCCAGGGAATGGGAGAAGATATTTGCAAATGACAGTACAGACAAAGGGCTGATATCCAGAACTCCTCAAACTCAACACACACAAAACAGATGATCATGTCAAAAAATGGGCAGAAGACACGAACAGACACTTCTCCAAAGAAGACATACAATTGGCTAACAGACACATGAAGAAATGTTCATCCTCACTAGCCATCAGGGAGATTCAAATCAAAACCACATTGAGATACCACCTTACACCAGTTAGAATGGCTAAAATCAACAAGACAGGAAACAACGTGTGTTGGAGAGGATGTGGAGAAAGGGGAACCCTCTTACACTGTTGGTGGGAATGCAAGTTGGTGCAGCCACTTTGGAAAACAGTGTGGAGATTCCTTAATAAATTAAAAATAGAGCTACCCTATGACCCCGCAATTGCACTACTGGGTATTTACCCCAAAGATACAGATGTAGTGAAAAGAAGGGCCATCTGTACCCCAATGTTCATAGCAGCAATGGCCACAGTCGCCAAACTGTGGAAAGAACCAAGATGCTCTTCAGCGGACGAATGGATAAGGAAGATGCGGTCCATATACACTATGGAGTATTATGCCTCCATCAGAAAGGATGAATACCCAACTTTTGTATCAACATGGACGGGACTGGAAGAGATCATGCTGAGTGAAATAAGTCAAGCAGAGAGAGTCAATTATCATATGGTTTCACTTATTTGTGAAGCATAAGAAATAACACGGAGGACATGGGGAGATGGAGAGGAGAAGGGAGTTGGGGGAAATTGGAGGGGGAGACAAATCATGCGAGACTGTGGACTCTGAAACACAATCTGAGGGTTTTGGAGGGGCCGGGGGGGTGGGAGGTTGGGTGAGCCTGGTGGCGGGTATTATGGAAGGCACATATTGCATGGAGCACTGGGTGTGGTACATAAACAATAAATTCTGGAACACTGAAAAGAAAATTCAAAAATAAAAAAAATTTTTTTTAAATAATTAAAAAAAAAAGAAAAAAGAAAAGCTTTAGAAAGGTATTTCAAAAGGGCAGCTCATCTGCAAACAATCTAAATGGCTCCTGTTGGTAAGCAGCTCGTGCCACAACTGTGGGCAAGTAGATATGGAGCATCTACTCTGTGCCAGGCCAGGACTGGTGCTGGATGTGGGGAGTTAGTAAGACCGACCTGATCCCCACTCACGTGGAGTCCCAGTGTGGTTGAATAAGTTATGGTATAGCCGTTGAACAAAATGGCTTGATTGCCTGAGGTGTATTGCAAGACTTCACGATGTGCAGGCATGCTTATGCTATAGTGTTGATCAGAAAACACAGGTTACAAAAGTAGAAGCTCAATTTTGTCCATACAACACAAGACATTAAAATAGACACTTAGAACAGGAATTTGTAACCTCAACACTGCTCTTTCCTTGCTGTGGGGACTGTCCTGTGCATTGTGGGGTAGGATGGTTGGTGGCATCCCTGGCTTCCACCCACTAGATGCTAGGAACAGCCTTTCCTCCCCAGTGTTGACAACCTAAAATGTGTCACGACCTTGTCAGATGTCCCTGGGGGGGGGAATAGTGTGTCCACTTACTTACCCCCCTCTCCTTAAAAACCACTAATTTAGAGAAGTGATTGGAAGGAAATACACTAAAACAAGGTTTTTCCAACTTGGGAAGTCATGGAGCCCTAAGAATGTGCTTGTCAGAGCCCCAGAAGCTCATGCCCCCTGGCTTGAGAAACTCTGCCCTGTAGAGTAAGGCAGGCACCGGGAGCTTCCAGACCTCAGCCCCAGTGCAGTCAGATACACTTGCAAACTCAGGTCATAGAATCAGGTGGAAATGTTTGGCTACGAGGTGGCCGTTCAGATGATCCAAAATAGGCTTATTTTAATTCTTTTGGATTGTCTGCTAAAGGAAAACATCATTGTGGAATTTTCATGCAGAGCTCTCAGATGGAACATGTTTGTTCATGAAATGCTACCCCAAGCTGTAGGTGATGCGATTATGGGTGATCTACATTTTGTTCTTCATGATTGATGTTCCTTGTACTTTTTCAGTGTGAAAAAAATAGTGGCACATTTTGAAGAGGCTCCCTTGCTTGCTTGCTTGCCAGCCTTCATCAGTTTTGCTCAGGCTGATTACAGCAAGACTAAGCATGGTTGTTTTTACCAGTGTGTGTTACTCACTCGCCTATGTACCGTTTATGCATTTGTTCAGTCATTCGTTTGCTAATAGAAATCTTCAGAGCAGCCGCTACAACAGCACGGTGTTAGGTCCGGGGCTACCCTGAGAAAAAGGAGCCCAGGTCCCTACTCTGCTTGTTCTGTAGTTTCCAGGTATAGGCAGGCATTGAAGTGCCGGCTGTATTCACTTATACTGGAAATCTTCTTCTTCTTCCCCAAAGCCCACTTACCCCAAACACTGATGACTAAATAGTCATGTATTTGAGAATCTTCTTTGTTTCACTCAGTGCAGTAAGTATTAAACATTTTATGTGTGTTATCTATTTAACAAAGTAATAATACTTTGAAGTAGGTAGCATTATAACCCTTATTTCACAAAGAGGGAAAGTGAAATTCAGAAGAATCAAGGAAACAAAGGCTAGGAGAGATTTTTAAGGAACTTTTATATTATGTTTATGCACTTTATATAGTATCCTAATTATATCTTACATTATATTTAACACTTCATTTGATCACATCTACATTTATGTACTTATATACATTATTCACATACGTGTGTGTGTATGGATACATACACACAAGCACACACACCACAAAGAACTATACCAAAGTTTTGTTTTTTATTTCTTTTAAGGATTTTATTTATTTGAGAGAGAGAGAAAGAGAGGGCACTCCGGAGAGAGAGAGAGCACAAACGGGGAGAGGCAGGTAGAGGGAGAAGCAGACTTCCTGCTGAGCAGGGAGCCCAATGTGGGATTCGATCCCAGAATCCCGGGATCATGACCTGAGCTGAAGGCAGATGCTTAACCAACTGAGCCACCTAGGCACCCTATACCAAAGTTTTAATAGAGATTTCAGACCGTAGGATTATGAATCACTTTTGGTTTGGGAATTTATTATTAATGATAAATATCATTACTTAAGAAAAACAATAAATACTTTCAATTACCTGATGTGTTTGCCATGATTTACATTTTAAATCCATGACACACAGGATTGTATGTGTTATACCACGATACAGGGGTGAAAATTCATTTCAAATCTTATTTCAGAATAAAGTTAATATGAAATTGCTACTATCTTGATTTTTTTGAAAGGGTGAAGTTGGCCAGCAGGGTTCTCCTGGACCCACCTTATTGGTACAGCCACCTGATTCTTGTCTGTATAAAGGAGAAAAGGTAATTGCCAATCCATATGTGGCCTTGATAAAGTAGTAAGAGCCAGCACTTCCTGAACAGGTCTCCGTGCCAGCAAAGGGCCGGGCACCTGCAGGCATCACTGCATTCACCCCAGAGCAGCCTCAGCAGATTTCTACTGCTACTAGCCCCATTGTACAGACTTGAAAGATGAGGCTTAGAAAAGTTACCTGTGTTCTCAAGTTTATTCAGTTGCTGAGTCACAGACCTAGCGTGGGCTGCTACTTCGTGACATGTCCTCCAGCATATAGTGCCCCACTGACACTGTCTTTGTTATATGGGCTGAAAGGACCCCAGGAAGCCCAGCTGTCCTTTAAGTATTACATATGGGCTTGAGGTTTTGATGACTGAAAAGGTGGCAGGGACATAGTAATGGGCACGTCCTCTGTCAGCCTGCAGTACGGATGTTACTGATGTCATGTGCAGATTCTCTTGTCAGTTTTCAGTTACTGGATTAAATTTCACTGATTTGCTCAAAATGAGCCACGCCTCTCAAGGACTGCATTCCCAGCTTGGATCTGCTTCCCTGGTCTGTTGTCGTGCCCCTTGTACCCCGCAAAGATACAGCTCTCACGCAGAGCTGGTCTGAATCATGTCAGGTTTATAAACACTCCTGGACCTTAGCTGTTAACTAGCAACAATTGAGGAGTAATCCTTCATTTTAAAATTTAGTAAAATGTTTCTTGAAAAAGATTATTTCTGAAAGACATGGCATTAAGTAAGTTAAATACTAAGAGGGAGCCTGATTATATTCATTGCGATTTTTAGGGCATAAAAGGAATGCCTGGTATGACTGGACCTCCAGGACCACCGGGACCCAAGGTAGTTTATTGAAATACCTTTTTTCCTTTTTATTTGTATAATACTATATCTTAATTAAAAATTTTTTTGCATGGTCTTTATCATTGCTTTAATGTTGATATATGTTATCAGAAGTTTTCACTATTTTATCGTAATTCCGTAGGGCATCTCTTCAAAGGTAGTTCTTTTCTTTATGCTGCTAGCAATAATTTTTACATCTCATTTTGTGTTTGCATTTCATATTGCGGAAAATATTGTTGCTTGAATGCCCCTAAATGTTGTCATCTCTTTAAGGGAGAACCTGGAATTGGGGCAAAAGGAGAGAAGGGTATCCCTGGGTTCCCAGGACCTCGGGTAAGGATCATTCATGCCATTCATGCTGTCGCTCACATCAGTGGGTTGGAGGCCTTCCACTCTCACATTTTTACAAAACCAGATCCATTTTTATAGCAATTCAAAAGTAGAGATTTTCTCAAACAGGAGCAATAGATTTTGGATAAGAATTACATCATAGCTAAATGCCCCAACAAGACATTCTTCCAGTGACATCATTTAGATAAAATGGACAAGCAGAAGATAGAATTGGTGGGAAGTAAAAGGATTATGGCATTTCCTGCTACAAATGGGCTCAATGTCAGTGTGATAGCAGCTTGGAATTGTTTATTTAAGCCTATCTGATTAAAAAAGGTACTGACCTCGGGGCAGTAGCTACCAAAAACTAAAGCATCAGGACTCAAACATCACCACACATGCCACTAATGGGGTCACCATTGATAGAGTCACTCTAGAGACCAGCGCCCTCATGGGTAAGGACACTCAGTTTATTTGGCTCCAGATTCAGCAGTTAATGGGATGACATTGGCTTCCATGGTAATTTTTTTTTTTTTGCTGATAATGCACAGACTGCCTATTAATCTCTAGACAAATTATATTGCAATGATTCCAAAAATATTTAGCCCAGTTCCAGCATTAGGCTAAATAACTTAAAACATAAGAATAGCAACAAAAAAAATTATGTTCTTAATTTAAAACACTGACAAGGACATTAATTTTTAAAGTAAAACTAAAGATCAGTTAAAATAGCAAATGTTATAAAGAAACAGACTCTATTCTATATGTACTTCCTTTTATTCGGCTACCTTTGTTGACGAGATGAAATATCCATAAAGCAGTTTTGTAAGATGAAAAATAATGCATTGAACTGATTTCAGGCACTTTGATTTGATTCTGCTTGTGTTGATTTTTGTGAATTTATTAGGGTGATCCTGGTTCCCATGGATCTCCAGGTTTTCCAGGATTAAAGGTAAATGTACACAACTGTAGAGATGATAAGTACATTTATTCATATTCATAAATTCAATTCAGTGTTCAGAATTCAATTCTGAATGTTTAAATGCAATTCAGAATTCATAAATGCAATCCAGTGTATTCAAAAGTTGTACTAGGGCATGCAAGTATGCACACACTAATTAGAAAAGGAGACACATTTATTTTACAAATTGCAGGATCTAGCTCTAGATGCAAAAATTAATTCCCAAAGCTGTCTGAATCTCAGTGGGCATATGTCATTCAAATTAAACAAGAATGTGATAATTTGTCACCCAGTCAGATTTTTTTTTTAAAGGCATGTTTGTGGTTATTTGTAGGGGGAACCAGGACTGTTTGGGGAGCCTGGATCATTTGGATTTCTTGGCCCAAAGGTAAAAAAAAGCAGGTGTATTTGAGTACAGCCTGATCAAATTCTATATCCCTTATGTTAAATAATTTCTTTTATAAAAAAAATCATTGAAAGAATCATTCAAAAATGTAACTTTTGAAAGAGACAGAGTTAATTTTGTTTATATTGTTTCAATGCATGTTGTAATGATTATGTTTTCCCTTTGAGAAAGTATTCAATCTTTTGAAGGTAAATAATAACAAATGTTTCAAAAATTCCATGGGGATCACCTGGTATCACAATTAAAATCAGAGGGAGGAGTGGAGAGCTCCTGGCTTTCACTAGTGCATTTTTTTTTTCCTTTGTACCTCTGTGACATCATATCCAGCATTTGCTTGGGACGAACCATGGTGGTAGTAAGGGGAAACAATTGAGAGGAATAAACATTTGCTGTTAAGATAGGATGTAGATTCAGATTGTAGGTGAATAGACTATTTGTCCTAGAGTGCCAAGTTCAACACTAATGCTCATAGGACTAAGAAACTTCATGGTTTCAGAGGTATCTAATTTATGGGCACGAAATCTTTTTTTTTTTTTTTTAAGTTAATTTTTTTTTCTTTTGTGAGAGTTTTGCCAGTTGGTCGTTTACTTCTGCGTGTAAGTGGGAGGTCACATGCCTTAGTTATTCCCAGAACTCCATGAACCATTCATTTTTCTGGTCAGCCTATAATCTTTATTTCTTACATGAATGCACTCTTGGTCCTTCTAATAGTTATGGGCAACATGAGAAAAATGTTAGTATTTTTTTTAAGATTTTATTTATTTATTTGACAGAGAGAGAGAGAGAGAGAGAGATCACAAGTAGGTAGAGAAGCAGGCAGGGGGGAGGGGGAAGCAGGCCCCCTGCTGAGCAGAGAGCCTGATGTGGGGCTCGATCCCAGGACCCTGAGATCATGACCTGAGCCGAAGGCAGAGGCTTAACCCATTGAGTTTCACAGGTGCCCCAATATTAATATTTCTAAGAAAAGTGTATGAATGGTTGATTTCAGGGGGATCCTGGAGACCGCGGGTACCCAGGACCGCCGGGGGTTTTGGTAACCCCACCTCTTCCACTCAAAGGTTTGTGTTCAGTTTGGTTCTTCTCTAAATTATTAGGAAATGGGATTTAGGTGGTCCTGACAGAAGAGTCTGGCTCAGTATTTCTGTAGTTTGTGTATTTGCTATGTTAAATATATTCATTTTAGCAAGAATATATAATTTATAGGTGCAGGTAGATATGTGCATCTGAATCATTTCAAAGACAAATGACTCCCAATGTTATTTTAGGGTGTAGAAATTTTTATTATCTCACCTTTCCAAAAGTAGGTTGTTTTTTTTTTTTTAATTGCTAAATCATTTGGTTAAGACCTACTGAGATGTTGCCTCCAAGAAAAAAGTGACCCACATCAGCGAGCGAGACAGTGCTGTCTCCAGTTTATGTGATTGCAGAGCAGGGGCAGTTGAAGAAGGGTTTCTGGTCTGAGATCCTGCATTGTTGTTGTTGTCGTTGTTTTTTAATGTCACAAGAAATCACAAGAACAGTGTCTTAGCTGCACTCAACCAAGTCTCACAAGAAGTAATTGTGCGTGAATTTTAAAATATATGTATACAGTTATTACATTGACATGTGTTGTTGTTTTGGGCAGGCCCTCCAGGGGACCCGGGGCGCCCTGGCCGCTATGGAGAAATGGGATCTGTTGGACCACCTGGTCCCCCCGGCCCCTCCGGTCCACCAGGGGAAGCCTGTGCAGGTAGAACTCTACTGACTCTTCCATGCCAGGTTTCCCACATCCTTACCCTCAACTCTAGCTGATACTGAGATCAACTAGGAGCATTTCAGAAAAAAACGGACGGCTGTCCTGGACCCCCAGACCAAGCATGTTGGGCTCTCTGGGACCTGGACCTAGGTGTCTGCTATTACAATAGATCGCCTTATCTCTAATGGACAGCTGGGCTTAAACCTGAACTCAAACCTATGAACGGGTTCCTTGGAAGAAAGCCAGGCTCCTTAGCCACACCCCAGCAATATCAGTCAGCATCTCGGGTTGGGGGCTGGTGAGGAATAAGTACATGCAAGAAGCATCCCGGAAGACTGTCACAGGCAGATAAGATCTGGAAATGGGTGCCAGGGGTAGAGTATTTTTTCAGGTCGTAAAACCCTCCCAGCAGGCTCTCCTAGACAACCTCTGTTTGTTAAAATTGAGCTCCTCTCCTATGCGAAAGGAGGAAATACAGATTGTGAATTTAAAAATGTTATTAATTAAAAAATAAAATGTGATTCAGTTTTAGTTAAGAAACCAAAACCAAGACAACAGTCCTTATCTCTCCCCAAAATTTGCACCACCTCCAAAAACAAACAAACAAACCAAAAACACCTTAGAGTTCCTGGTAATAGTGAAGGAAGAGCCTGGAAAAGAATCCTATTGATACAGGACTTTGAACTCCTTTAGGTGCTGTGCTGGTTAATAATCCCCAGTAAGATTAAGAATAGAGGCGTAGAGGATATTTGCATTCTGTAAACTCGGGAGAACTGATTTGACATGTGAGAAGAGAGTCTTGAATAGATGTAATTTTATCCAGTCTGTGTCTGGATTTATATTTACTGAGAAGGAGTAAGAAGTTTCCTGAGATTCATCTGTTAACTACCAAGTTCTTTAACCTTCCCCGAATCTAGCTTCCACTTTCTGGGATCAGATAACCCACTGCAAAGGGGGACAAAGCTTTGTGTAGTTGATCTAGAGAACACACAGCTGGTCAGGAATCATTTGTGCCTGGCCTTAGTTGTCTCCTTTCAGGCTTGTTCATAATAAAACAGGGCTCCAGCAGATTGAAATCAAAACCCAGTGGGAGTAAACAACACATATCCCTAGCAGATTGAAAACCAAATATAACAGAAAGACTCTTGATTCCACAAGATTTTTAAAAAGAACTAACCCAGTGGCTTTCAAATCTTGACTACAACCCATTATAAAAAATACATTTTATATTATATTGCATTTACATCGCATTGCATATGTGTGTGTGTGTGTGTGTGTGTGTGTGTGTGTGTGTATTCTCATATACATATGACTGAAGCACAAATTTCAAAAGAAAAAAGAAACATAAATTCCACAAAATAATACTTTTTTGTATATGGGTACTTTATTTTCTGCCACTTTTTTCTTTCAAAAAATTTTTCTTAATGCTGGCCACAACTTCAGTGATTTCGTGGGTGGTCAGGGCTGCTATATGCCAGACACTGTAACCCATTTTCTCTGTTGGAAGGTGGTTGAGGATTTTCCATGGCACCAGGACAAGATACCAGGTAGCATCCAGGTCCATCCAATGATTGTAGGGGTTTGGACACGAGTCTTAGGAATGATATGAAGACAAGACAGCAGCCAAGTCTACAAGAACACATCTCATTTAAGTCCACCTATATGTCTATAGCCTTTATCATACATATCTTGTTTTAGAATCATCTAAAGTATTTATCATGAGATAAGCAAGGGTTTGGAGTTAGATACCCGTGACTGAATTCCAGCCTTGCCACTTAGTGTAGTATACTAAAACAGTTATACATTTACACTATGGACTGAAAACATTCCAGGTTCTACTACGTACAAGCCGTGTGAACTTAGACATTTACTAAACCTCTCTGTGCCTCAGTCTTCTCATCTTCAGGGTGCAGTTCTCATTAGGGTTGAAAGAAGTAATATGTATACAGTTCTTGGAATACCATTAGCTATGTTAGTTATTATCATTACTCATGTTTGGCCCAAATGTTTGTGCCTTATCTATAAGGTATAAACATTGCAAGATTGAGGAGTAAGGATAATGTAATCCTTATATGTTATCCATAAATATCCTATACATGTATATGTTATTCATATATATCCTACATGTGTAAAGCCCTAGCACATATGCACATAATGAATGTTATTAATTTAGGTAGTGTGCTACTTACCGATTACTGACAGGATTTCAGTTGTCTATTGCTGAAAAACAAATTTACCAAAACCTAGTGGCTTAAAACAATAATCAACATATCACCCCTCACTCTGTGGTTCAAGAGCTAAGCTGAGCAATTCTAAATGGGGATGTTCCTATGGTGGCAGCCACGTAACGGCTGGAACTGAAAAGTGGGGACTGGCTGGGCATCTCTGTCCTCTATCTTTCATGTAGTCTCATGGCCTCTCTGTCTGGCTCTGTACTTATTTATGCTTCCTTATAGTGTGGTGGCTTCAGAGCAGTGATATTGCTTCCATGGTGGCTCAGGACTCCAATCCCACACATTTTGGCTCAAAAGGCAGAAGCTGAATCATCTTTAATGACCTAGCCTTGATCTTATTTTATATATATATATATATATATATATATATATATATATATATATAGTCACTCCTGCTGTACTTCATTAGTCCAAACAGTCATAAAAGCCTGTCACATTCAAGGGGAAGGGGACATGTCACCTCTTGCTAGGAGAGCGTCAAGCTTCTACAACATTGTGAGGGAGAAGAGCTACCATGGTGGCCATCTTGGGAAACTATAGTCTTGCACTGAGAGATTCATGCTCAGGAAGAAGAAGAAGCTGTGAGAAGTGGTCACTCTCATAGGAAGGCTTTGAGCTGTCATTAGCCAAGCCCCCAGCAGGCGGGTCAGATGTCGCAGGAAAGCAGGATTCATCTTTGACTCACTTTGGCCTCTGAACACACTGAACATCTCAGCATTCCTTGGGCATGTGTAATTACCAGATATTACACTAAGCTCCTTATGTGAATTATTGTATTTAATCCTCATAACAAGCCTCTGAGATAGATATAGATGGTTAAAGAAGTTCAGTAACTTACTTAAGTACCTGTGGCTGGAGAGAGAAAGTTTGGGTTCAAATCCAGAACCTCTGTGCCTCCCTACCAACCTAGGTTGCTATGAAAGGTATGGTATTTCGTGTCTCACATAGATGATATAGGAGTCCATATTTTAACTCACTAAATGTGCTAATATATTCATTCAGATGATTTTTAACCAAATTATCAAAGTCGCAAGATATAAAAATAATATTTTTAATTAAATAATAGGTCCTTTCCCCCAATAACCCTAAATAATAGGGAAAAGGTAAGAAAATCTGATTCCATAAACCTGTTTCCATTTGTATGCTTATTTCAAAGAAGGTGAGGCTGGGATATTTAGTTCATTTTGAAGTACATTTTTTTTTTCTTTGAAAATATTTACAGCCTAAGGAAGAATGTACTGATTTTCATTTCTTCTAAACACAGGTTTACTCTGGGAGATGTATGTGGTTTTCATTCTCGATTTCTCCTGCAGGCATGATGGGACCCCCTGGGCCAAGAGGGTTTCCTGGTCATCCTGGATTTCCAGGGGCAGCTGGTACCCCTGGGAGAGCTGATTTCAGTCCAGGAAAGCCAGGGAAGCCAGGACCACCGGGGTTGCCTGGAGCCCCGGGGCTGCAGGGCCCTCCAGGATCAGATGGTAAAGTGCTCCCCATTTGCATACATTGGCATTTTTGTTGCATGTGATATTTGCAGCTTCGTGCAGAAGATGTGACTTTCTTAATTTTTTCTAAATTTTTCTATTATTTCATGAGTCAAGTTAGTATTATTATTAATAGTACAAAAAAAAAGTAGACTGATGTTGGATATCACATCAGCTACAGCATATGAAAATATTTGAGAATTTAAGTCTGAATTATGGAATTATATAAGTGAATACGGTTTTTATTTGTTAAGTGTAGTTTTAATTTTTATCAGAGTTACAGATGGACTTGGCTTGAGAGTCAAACAGTTCTATGAAGCCTGTTGTGAAGAACTGCCATCCCGGGCAACCATTCTCCTATTCCTTCCTTCCCAGGGGAAATTCTTTTCATACAAGTAGTGGGATTTTCTGTTATTTGCCTTTCTAGTGACCCCTATTGCTAATCCTTAATTTTTTTTTAAAGAGAGAGAGATGTGAGTAGGCAGGGGCGGTAGGGGAGGAGGGTGGGTGCAGAAGTAGAGAGGGAATCCTAAGCAGGTCCCACGGCAGCACGGAGCCTGGTGTGGGGCTCAGTCTCATGACCCTGAGATCATGACGTGAGCCCAAATCAAGAGTCAGTCACTTAACTGACAGAACCACCCCGATGCCCCATTATTTTTTCATTCATGAGTTTGAGCCTTATCTTTAGACTTTCCTCCATAGAAGATGAAATTAGCTCTTTTTCAGTCTCTTCCCACTGCACATATGAACATTTTCCACTCCTAAAACCCATTCAATTTAGTTATTATCTTAATTTTGATTAAATATTCATTACTTACACTGAGTGGCTACATAAAATCTATTCACCAGTTCAGCCATATAAAAATACACATTATTACTTTTTGCAAAACATTTTGCTAATGTCTTGTTTTCTTTGTGTGTTTGCTTGGTTTTCAATATAACTTAACTGCTAATTCAACTTCAAACCGTCTAGAATTGTATAACTCTCCATTCTAACTCATTAAATATTTTATCAGTATTATCTCTTTGAATAAACCTCTCCTGGAGCTTTTTCAGATTAGGTCAGTTTGCAATTTTTTTAAAGACTGATTTATTTATTTGAGAGAGAAAGAGCAATTGAGCTGGGGCCGAGGGAGAGGGAGACATACAGACCACCTGCTGAGGAGGGACCCCCCCCCCCATATTCTTAAAAGCTCTGAAGCTCTGCTCTAAAAGCTTATAGAAATTTTTCTTTCTTCTTTTTTTCTTAATGACCTTACATTTCACAATGACTTGCCTCTGTGTGGGCACATTTGCATTCATTGGTAGGCGCTCAGTGGGCAGGTTCAAGCCAACACAAATCCTCCATTTTTAGGTAAATTTCTTGAAGTGTTTCTGAGGATACTGTCTCCCCACCAAGCACCCCCTGCCGTTTTCTCCTTCTTGACTATATATTTGCCTGTTAGAGAATCTACCCTACAGGACTCTTTCTCTAGTCTTTATTCTTCTTCACCTTTGTATTTTTCTGTAGCAGCTTCTGATAGACTTGCCCAACTCCATCTTATGACTCTGCTCCAGGATTTTTTGATTTCTGCTTTCATAATAATTTTTTTTTTAACTTCTAAGCGTTTTATTGTTGCTGTTGTTTTAATGTTTTCTCTTGTAGCTGTCCATGGTCTCAGGATGAAATGCTTTCTTTCATCTACTTTTTAAATTATCTAGTTTATTTGAAAGTTTTCTTCTTGCTACATTGTCTGTTACCTCCAGTTCTGAAGGGTCATAGTTACTGCTGTAGTTTCTGGGAAGGAGATCTTAGGATTGAACTGTTTCTTTAACCAGTCGTTCTGATCAAGGCATCACTGTTATTCCACTTCAAGGTACTAATTCCTGGGGTGCCTGGGTGGCTCAGACAGTTAAACATCCAACTCATGATTTTGGCTCAGGTCATGATCTCAGGGTTGTGAGATCGAGCCCCATACCAGGTTCTGTGCTGAGTGTGAGTCTCCCTTTCTCTCTGCTCCTCCCTCCTCTGCTCCCATGCACAAGCTCTCTTTCTCTCTCTTAAAAACAAAAACAAAAACAAAAACAAAAACAAAAAAAAACAATTCCTGAAGTCTGGGAGAGATTTCTCATGTAGACTGTGTTTTTGTTGCCTTTCCACACAGCCTGCTTAGAACTCAAATTTTCAGGGTCTGTTAGGTTCTCTCATGTTTTTTTCGCCCTTGTTTCCCCACCCCCCTTTTTTTTGTCCTGCAGGCTTACACATTTTTATCATATCCCTGTACTGTTTGCTATTTTACTGGGATTTGGGAAGAATAAGGAATTTATTGTTTGTGTTTCATGTCACCTTTAATCAGATATCTCTGGATTTATGCTTTCATGAGCTATGTGCCATGCTTTCTTTGATTTGGTAATTATTCATAATTGGAGGGGAAAAAGATCCTTGCCATATAGTTATTTTGTTTGTTTGTTTTATTGTCCATTGCCTTGCTCTGCAACCCACTAATTTGGGGTTGAGAGTAGGAAGACTTTATCGGTGACTATGGTAGCAGCAACACACTGGGACATGTGTATGGTTGATTTGTATATATATGTTCTTCTGTCAGAGAGAAAGAATCAGGGGAAAGGAATGGAAGAAAGGTGGGCTTGAGGGGAAGGTAGGAGATCAAGAGACACTCCCACTTGTTCTGTAGAAGACATTCACGGAAATTGTGTGATTCTCTTGCCTCCTCTTTCCCCCTGTAAAGTTATATATTGTAGTGTTGGGCACCCTGGACCACAAGGAATAAAAGGCAGAATGGGTCCTCCAGGAAGAAGAGGTTCAAAAGGAGAAAAAGGCAAGTATGCATCAAAGGTCAGATTTCCAGAAGACAACAGTGTGAGGGGGACTGGGGGCATTTATGAAGTGGGCAATGGGACATTTCACTTCAATGTGTTATATGCCTTATTTACCCCTGTGAGCACTCCTCTTCATTATGAGCTTATCAGGTGATTAGAACTTACCAGAAATCAAGTCTTTCTGTCTGAGAGTCTAAGGGACACACTTCCCCTGCTGTGAAATTAGCTCCAGAGTGATGACTTTTTTTCATGAAATCCTTTTTATTCCTTAAAAAAGGAAAGAGAGGATAGTCTAGGTCTTTTAATTCCCTTTTTTCCTGTGGGTCTATATTTCCCAGACTCACAAAATGCCTCAGGCTTCATGTTTCTCCACCCCAAAAGTTGTTTCATGTTTTTTTGACCATCTGGGATAGGTGAGTATAAGACCATAAACAGAGCTGGGTTCAACTATCCTAAAGGCATTTCTTTTAGACCAAAAGTGCCAATGATTAGAAAATGCATTGTAAATTATCAGTTGTCATACACAATACAGTCAGTAATCCTTTTCACATATTATTTTGTTTGTTTGTTTAGAGTTTATGCTCCAACTCATTTTTCTTTTCTGTTTCTTCAGTGGGAACTAAATAAAAGACTTTCACACTTGTAAAAATAAGATCACTTGTTTTTAAAGTTTCTTTAGTAGAATTGGATATCAACTTTTCCCTTAGAATTTGTCAGGATGGGTTTCTTAAGACTACAAACACCCCGTCTGTCTAGAAATGACATATCTGCCCCACACAGACCATGCCTAGCCACCCCAGCACAGTGCCCCATGCCCCCATGTCACACATTATCAGACCCTCTTGTTCTTATTTTCATTATTGGTTTTATTAAGTAAAAGCTTTGGGGGATTTTATGCAGGAAATGTGACAAAGCTGCCTTTTATCCTCTGTCTAGGAGACGCGGGGCTCTGTGCCTGTGAGCCTTGTCCCATGGGCCCACCAGGCCCTCCGGGACTTCCTGGGAGGCAGGGTAGTAAGGGAGACTTGGGGCTCCCTGGGTGGCTTGGAGAGAAAGGTCACCCAGGCCCTCCTGGTGCAGAAGGATCTCCAGGACCACCAGTGAGTAGCTCTTACCAGTAACAATTTTTCTAGTTGAAAGAGACTAGATAGAGATAAAATTCAACTGTACCTCTTTCTGATGTATAGTGTGATACATATTTTATGTTTTGAACCTATACATATATTAACGACCCCAAAGTGAACTATATTCATTCATTCATGCATCAAACTAATATTTATTGAGCACCTACTATGTTCTAGGTGCTGTTCTAGGTGCTGGGGATGCAGTAAGGAGAAGAACACAGTTTCTGCCCTCCTGGGGACTCCAGGAGTTGGGTTGAACAAAGAGTATGTAACAGCTGAGTGCATATGGCTGATGATGATAAAGGCCGTCACCATCTAGTGTGACTTGAGGGCAAGAGCTGGAGGAGATGAAGTCAAGGAAGTGGCTAGAGGTTAGGAGGGGCTGTGGAACATGGGGTTTGGTAGGTAGGTTGGATTTGAGCTTTTACTCTGGATGACATGGAGTAGCCAGTGGAAAGTTTTAAGAAAAGAGAGACATAATCTGCCATTAGCTTCAAATGGTTCACTCTGATAGCTCTGGTGAGAACAGATCACGGGGGACAGGGGATGAAGTAGGCAGATGAGCTGGGTGATGATTCCAGTAATCTTGGTGAAATGTGAAGGTAGATGGATTAATGTGTTGGTGCTGAGTATGACGAGAAGTGGTCAGATTCTCTAGATGTTTGAGGACAGTGCTGATAGATGGGCCGTGAGGCTGAACATGGGATATTAGAAGAAAAGTAAAGGCTGAGGCCCAAATGGGGAGGACAGTGTGAGGCATAGGTGTGGAACGGGGAAAGGAAGCAGCATTATTGGCAACATCTTAAATTTGAGGCACCTGTTAGATGAGGAAAGGTGTTGAGTAGGTAGGTAGTAAGATGATATTCAAGTAAGAGATTCACAGGAGAGGTCCAAGCTCGAGATACAAACATTGGCTTTGTCAGGATTTACATGATAGTTCGAGCCACAGAGTAGGTGGATCTATTTTTTTTTTTTTTTACAGATTTTATTTATTTGACAGAGAGAAATCACAAGTAGGCAGAGGCAGGCAGAGAGAGAGAAGGGGAAGCAAGCTCCCCGCTGAGACAGAGAGCCTGACACGGGGCTCGATCTTAGGACCCTGAGATCATGACCTGAGCCGGAGGCAGAGGCTTAACCCACTGAGCCACCCAGGTGCCCCTAGATGGATCTATTTTGAAACGGTTCACATCCGCTGACCATTACAAGTAACTTGACTTGAGGAATAAAGTTTCAGCTACTTGGCTCTTCAGAACAAAGTCGCTGCCCTATAAGACACCCCTCTGGAGGCTAGACACAGCCCACCTGTCCTGTCTTTATTGAAGAGCCTTCATGCTGGCATGACCTGGGGGCCTAGCCACCAGCCCCAATGTGCTCTTTTTCATTTTCCCCGAGAAACGGCATGAAAATTAGGCTCCAGTCTGAGAGCCTTAAGTGAGGGTGACAATTGGGCTGTCCCTGTACCACCCCTTGCAAAGCATGCTGGTAAAGTCTGCTCAGCAAGAAATTAATTCCTTAATGTGTGTGTGTTGAATGGACATGGCTGCAGCTGTTAAGTACTCTGCCTTTCATGGCCGGCTTTTTAAATTCAACAGTTTCACATAGTCATTGTTTATATGTTGGTACTTAATCTTCTTAATGAAGATTATACTGGCTCTAAATTATTTTTGTGGCTTCCTCTTGAGTTGCTCCTCAGGGCTGACATCTTTGAGTGTGAATGACTAGTTCGTCCAGCATTGCCCTGACTGAGCTCTGTAATTCAGTTGGTCTAGGGTTCGCCTCTTTGGACAGCTTCTATTTCTGACGCCATTTTTCTGTGTCTGATTCCATCCATATGAGTTCTCTGTATTAAATTTGTCACGGGGTGGTCACTGTTAGGTGCTAGATCCATAGCGTGGGGTGTTATGAAAGGAAAAGTGGTGGAGGGAGAAGAATGGACAGAAGGAAAGAGCACAGATGAGCCATGGATAATCATGGGTGCACTCACCTCTTCAGACATGTCCTTTTTCAGCAGCTGGTCCCTGGCCTCAGCAGCCACAGATGGGTAGTAGAGTAGAAAAAGAAAAGTAGGTTTAGGTTCTTTGCAATTTTTTCTGTGGTTAGACCAAAGCTTGTAGTCTGAGGATGGGGGTTTCCCACCAAGATGCTGTAGTACAAAGCACGGGGGCTTAAGGGTACACGGACCCACCTTCACATCCCAGCTAGGACATTGGTGAGCTCTATAGTCTTACTGAGCTTTAGGGCCTCATTTATAAAATGGATATAATGACACCTGTTTTACAGGTTTATTGTTAAGGATTCAATTCAACAGTGTATTTTGAGGGCTCTAAGGTATACACACCAGGGAACAAAGAGGGTCACTGTCCCCAATGAGCTGCAGAGCAAACCAAAGGTCACAACTGACATGTGCCAAATCTGACCTACTGGCATGCTGGTTTTGCCTTCATGGTGTTTGTTTTTATATTACTAATAAGACTTATGGCTGCCCTTGAGAAACTGGAAGTTCATTCACACAGGGTCAGTGCATCCCTACAGTCACCAGGAGCTGAGAGATGGCCGTGCCTGTGGGAGCAGGGTAGGGTGCTCATGTCCCCACTTGGTCCATCCATCTGCTTCCCGTGGTAGGCACAGTCCCTCCAGGCCTCTGTGGCTGAAGTCCCTAATCTAGACCATGTTTTAAACAACCAGTACATGCCTGACAGAGAGGGATTCTTTTGTTGCTGCTGAGATTTTGCGGTTGTATTAACACATGGATTTAGTAATCTCAGATCTTAGAACAGTGACAAGTAGCTCTTGATCCCAAAGCTTCTGGGAAACTTTGGCCCAAAAATCTCTTAAATTAAACATTTGTTTCACTAAGAATCTAAGCACCATGAAGGCAAGACGGTCTGCTATTTACTGTTGTGTCCTTGATGCTCCAAGTACCACCTGGCATTTTAGATTCTCAGTAAATGTCTCTTTAGTGAAATCCAAAATGAGTGCTGGTTATCATTTTGTTTTTTCTAGCTCAACTAAGTCTGTGATCTGGATCTAGTGCTTAAAATTCTATATCTGCAGAGCCTTAGAGTAATTGATATTACATTCTAAGTCTCCAATATGCTGACTAAGAAACTGCTCACACTCCAAGGGGACCAAGGTCTTATTTATTAAGCATTCCACTGGCGTTGTCCTTCTGGAGAGGAACTGGTTCACATGCTCAATGAATGGTTTTATGCATTGATACATTTATCCATCAGAAGGACGTTATCATTATAATGTGGCCTGAGTACTGTGCCTCATATACTTTGGTCCTGTCCATTTGTTACTTATAACAGCATATACAGGAAAAGTAAGAATTAAGCAACATTCAATTCATATTAGCACTTTATAATTTCTAAAGTTCCTTTCCTGTCTAATCTAGCTATTTCTATTCAGAAATTTGTTCCACCCACTTTTCTCATGTCTGATAAACATTGTTACACAGGAAGTAGTATCATAGTCATGCTCCTGGGAGTTTTGAGTGGGTTTGTGGAAATGTTTTTTCTCTACATTAAATGGCTCCCACACATTTTTGCCATTTGTGTTTTTAAGCCTGTTGCGTATAGTTTTGGCTTCTTCTTCTTTCTTACTGCTTAATACTGCCGTTATGCTCATCTCTATTGGCACCTTCTTCTCTTAGTAGCCAACTGCTTATAAAGTGCCAGTTGAGAAGGTAATGAAGCCTGCATGAACATGTCGTTCAATTGTATGAGAATAAGACGAGGCATCTGTGTGACAGAAGATGGGTTTGCTCAGTCATTTTCACCTCCTTCTAAATTCTTGTCTATGTTTCTTGATTTTCAAGATCACAGGATAAGTAACCTTAAGCTCTGTATAGTGTTCCTGTAGCTGTATTTACTATGGTGCTTGGCCAATTTAATACTGATGGTAGGTCTCCAGATTTTTGACGCAGATTAATGTTCAATGATAACATAACACTTATAAAACCATGACCCAATAGTCGAGTTTCAGAGCGATGTTGAGGTCAAAAGGTGATGAGCCCATTGGCCAAAATTAGTTGTTTACTTGCTATATGGAGGAAATACATTAGCTATGGTGAAGGTTCAAATACATTAGCTATAATGAAGGTTCTTGCTCATCAACTTCTCTCAATATCACACACTTGTCCCTAAGCCTCTGCCTTCAGCTTTAGTGGCAGCTCTTGTGGTTAACCTACCCACCCCCTTCCTCTTCATTCTACATTAAAATGCCCAAGATAGTTACAAATTTTTGTTATGAATTTTTATTTTGAGATAAGTTTTATTTTATGACTCAAGGAGTTTGCAACATCATGCAGAGAAAGAGAGTTCCTGTGGACCCTTCATCCAGCTTTCCCATGATAGCATATATAACCTTAGTATATTGCCCAAACCAGAACACTGATAGTGATACACATTTCTGTTGAATATGGTACAGAACTTATCCAGATTCCACAAGCTTTTAAATGCAGGTCAAGAGCCTCAGTTTTGTAAGGTAGGACCCACCTTGGAAGGCAAGAAAAAGAATGATACTAAGAGTACCAAACCAGAATCTAGAACAGGTTATTTAGAAAGAAACAAGAGAGAGATTAGATGTACATGACTAACTTTTGACCTATCAAAATTAAAATGATTTGTTCCTCTTATTTTTCACCAAGGGAAAACATGGTGTTTCAGGACCACCTGGCAGCAAAGGAGAAAAGGGCGACGCGGTTGTATCAAGAGTGAAAGGTGAGCCTAGTCAATCACGAAACTCCCTGCCATTTTGTGAATGGTATGGCAACCATCTTCTTGCATTCATTTCCCTTCTGACCACAGATCAATTCTATGACAAGATACAGGGCTGTTGAGATTGTTTAAAAAATATTTCTTCCCCCTCACATTTCTTGTGATAATGTTGAGCCTCAAATCCCCTATCCCTTATTTGAAAACATAAAAAAAAAAAAAAACATATTTGAGTCCTTATTATTGTGACTCTGGGTTTGACAAAAGACCACCTTTGACTTGCCTACTGTTTATCCAGTGCATTATAGCATCCTGTATTAATCAAGGCTATTTTGGCCATGACAGATACTTAGCTTGAAGTTGTTTTAGAGAAAAAAGTAATTTATTGACTCACCTAAATAAAATTTGAAGTCTTAGCGGTAGGGCCTGCACTGGCATGGCTGGATCCAGGAGATTCTTCCTACATCTTGCATCTTTCATTGCACCAACTGCATTTCTTCCCAAGACTAGTTTCCTAGGCTGTGCGTATACTGCCCTTCCAGCCAGAATCTCCAAGTTCCCACAAAAAGAAGTAGAGCTCTACCTTCTCAGCTCCAGTTTACCAAAAAAATAAAATAAATCAGGAAGAACTGGACTAGCCTAGGGGCAGCACATCACCATGGACTGCTCCCCCATTCACCCTTGCCAGGGGATGGGGCACCACATTCAGGGCTGTGTAAGCAGGGGCAGATGCTCTTATGGTTGGTGCCCCTGCATACAGCCTCCCTGGCAGAATGAACAAAGGAGCACTTTCCAAGTAAGAAGGTCAATGGGTTTGGCAACTGTCACTCTCCTCTCTTCCTTTTTTTTTTTTAATTTTTTTTTAAATTTATTTATTTGTTAGAGAGCGAGCGAGCACAGGTAGACAGAGTGGCAGGCAGAGGCAGAGGGAGAAGCAGGCTCCCCGCCGAACAAGGAGCCCGATGTGGGACTCGATCCCAGGACGCCGGGATCATGACCTGAGCCGAAGGCAGCCGCTTAACCAACTGAGCCACCCAGGCGTCCCTCTCCTCTCTTCCTTTTGCATGGTTGTCCTCATGTGACTTTAGTCAGTCAACTGTGATACTCTGAGGAATCTCTGCCCAGCCCACACAGAGGCAAGGTCATTATTTTTATGCTTGTCCTGTGTTTCCTTCTACTTCACCTACTGCTGAGAAGGGTTTGAATGTCTTTTCACCTTTGTTCCCAGGGCAGAAAGGAGAAAGAGGTCCTGATGGGCTCCCAGGATTTCCAGGACAACAGGGACAACATGGTGGGGATGGACTTCCTGGAAAAAGGGGGGATCCAGGCCCTCCAGTATGTATAATTCTTCTTTGGCTATTGAATTTCATTTTCTTATATGGTCACGAAGCATCTGTTTCCCCCTTCTCAATTTAAAACTATAATGTAGTCAAGTGTCAATGTGCTGTAAATCAGAGTTGCCTTCTGTGACTGCCACAAAAAGTTGATTTTTGTTGAAGGTGTGGTCTGAATCAGATGGTCTAAAGAGCAGATGGTCTGAAATCCCGAGTGGTGGTTTAGTCATGGGAAGACTTCCTGTCCTGTCTTTGGTCTTTGTATCGTTCTCATGGTGTGCATCTGTTTCTGGGGCCCTCGCATCTACAAAGCCCCCAGCGACCTCAGGCCTGTTCAGTAAACTCTGGAGGGTGGAGGATAGAACACAGGTCTTGATAATGACCTTTGATTCTGTCCCATGGTGAAGAGGCACATGAGGGGAAGTGGCAAGCAAGAGAGGGTCAACTAGTGCAAATCCCCTGGATTTTGACATATTGCTGAAGGGAAATCCCACTGACAAATACTGCTGCATTTTTCAAGCACATTTTGGGTAGAAACCATGTGTGGGTAACAGAGGCCATAAGAAAAGTCTCTGATGCATGACCCAGTGCTTAGGAACTTAAAACACCTTGGGGCAACGTCACAGGAGCCGAGCTAGGTGCAGTCGAATGCTCTGCCACTGAGCTGTACCCCCAGAGCCTGAGCTAGGTGTTTCATGCATGTCATCAATCTGCTGAAGGGCAATTTGCTTTCAGATTTTACCATCAGAAACGGAGGCTAAGGATATGTTATTCCAGGTTACCTACCTATCAAGTGGGCTAAACAGGAGTGAAAACCCGAGTCCGTCTTACGCCAACGCATGTGCTCTTTCTGCCAGACGTGCTGCCTGCCGTTGAGAGTATCAGGCCTCCCTTGTATGTGAAACTGTTCATTCCATTGACGTGAATGACACGAGCTCTGAGGCAGACGTGGAGGTAGCCATGGCTGGAGAGGCTCCTTCTCCATAGGAGCACATTTTGCGGGGACCCCATGGGGAACTTTCTGGTTCCAGGAACCATCATTCAAGGAAGCCCCAACAAGGGTTCCACAAAGATCTTTCTAGTTTTCCAACCCGATGCAAATTTGACAGCTGGGGATTGATTGTACCATAAGCAATGCTGCCTTGTAATATACTGGAAATCCTGTTTTCGTGAAGTTGCTAGAGGAACAAAACTAGACAGTTAACCAAAGGTCAAATTCTTAAGCAGGAGCAGAAAGTGTTTGTCAGCCCTTTGCGTGCAGATGTGAAGGACGGTGGAGTCTATCCCTGTGCCTTCTCAGAATATGGGACCATAATTTCAAAAACATAAGAACTTACTTATTCAGTTCATAAGCCTTCAACCTCCCTCTAACTACGTATTTCTCTATCTTCTTGTTTTGATATCAGAGAGTTGTTCCCACATAAAATTTCTCAAATGTATTTAACACATAACACACACGTGGCTTTCTGTATTTGAGGCTTAATCTCCCCCCACCCATAGCATGTAAGTGTTTGTAAATATTTATGTTATCAATGAACAAGAAGCTGAGTTAATCATTTAAAACTACAATTGCTTTTGAGTCTCCTGGAATTATGAGGTTTTTCTATGTGTTTCTGTAGCTTATGACAATGACTGCTTTGAACGCATGGACTAGCAAAGTTGCTAACTGACTCATGATGCAAACATTCCCAGGGGGATCATGAAGACGCACTCCCAGGTGATAAAGGGTTTCCTGGACCCCCAGGTCCCCCGGGCAGAGCAGGACCTAGAGGACAACCAGGTCTGGGATTTCCTGGCCCACCAGGAGAGAGAGGGCCACCAGGAGCTCCAGGCCGCCCTGGTGAGAGGGGCCTTGAAGGCTTGAAGGGTCGGAAAGGTAATTTTGAATGTTATGTGTTATAGAATGTCAAGGGAAATAGTGGAAGCTAAAGTGAGCCTCTCTTCTAGGAAAAGTCATTATAGCGATGGCTAGAACCACTAAATAATATTTCTTCTAGCTGCTGTTCAAACTTTGAGTGTTGTCTAACAAAAGTATTACAGCACAATCAATATTTAAAACAAATTCTTAAAATACTGAAATGTCTTTGTTGCTGTATTTGTCTGGCATACCAAAATTGCCTTTCATTCATTTCTTAGTACCAGCTCATGCAATTGGTATTAAATTTACATACATATTCAAAATATCTATTTGTTTACTCTCTTTTGAGACACTGCAGGGTATATTAATAAAAAAACACTAGTGTTTCATTTAAAAAATACATCATCGTCCTGGAAAACCCATGTGTAAGCATTCTAGGAAGGAAAAAAGAAAAGAATGGATTTCAAATATATTTGACAGTTATCTGAATTTAAAACAGTAAAGTGACTTGTGGTATTAGAACTGAAAACTTTTGAAAAGTCTGGAGAAAGGTTTATTTAAGATTTTTTTTTTCCTTTGTAATATGTACATATGCCTCAGGCTACAGTGTTAATTGTGAAGTGTTAGAATGAGGTGATATCATTGGTTCTCGCTTTGACAACATAGGCAATAATTTGGTCCTCAGTAAGGTTTAAGATTATGGTTCTGGACCCTTAAAAATCTAACATTATTTTTATTCAGTTGATACATTTCTGATTTGAGAGCATATGGAGCGGTACATTATCATGCATTCATTCCATTATAAAAGAGAAACATTCCATTTCAAAGGGAGAGGGAACCGGGAGGCACACGCTTTGGTGTCTTCCTGTCTTCACCAGCGAAAATGGGGGGATGGGAGTGACCGCAGTCCAGAGTCATTAGCAAAACCAAGAGACGATACATGTGAAGGCCCAGATCCGTGGCAGGCCCTCAGGAAATGGCAGCTGGCGTTAATATCTCACCGAGGGTGCTCATCTACACAGGCCTCCCACACCCGAAACACACTCCAGTCCTCCCAGCTCACTGTTCAGTGTCGCTTCTACGTCATGATTTTCAGGTCTTCTGATTCCATCATCTTGGGTGTCATTGGGCCTGTCAATACATATCTTCTTTTGGGTTATTAAAACTGATACTTCTTGGGATTTTTCTTATTCCCTTTACATTCATAGCTGTCTGACAGTTGAAGCTCAGATTTCAGGACCCACCTTTCAGAAATTCAAAATAAAAGTTCAGATGCTCTAAGGATACTTGGGAGTCTTCTTTCCCCTTGCAATCCACATATACTCTATGAAGAATTATCCTGGTTGGATTATCATTGAGATTCACTTTACATGGGGCTGTCAGTTGCATGAATGCCATTTTGTTTGTTTTTTCATTCCAGGCGACATAATTTCTTGTAACATCACCTACCCTGGGAGGCCGGGTCCCCCAGGAATTGATGGACCTCCAGGTAGGATCAATGAGAAATGGCTGTTTTACACATTCCCCAGAGTAAAGGAACTGGTAAGACAGATGAACCCATAGTTAATCATCTGGTGACTAGTGAGAATAGTTTTAAAATAATCATCAGGTTTTGAGGGACTCTGAGAAAACAGCATCTGTGGTAAGACACACCGGGGCTCAAGTCTACTGGTTTGGGTTTACCCTAGGTGGGGTATTTTGTTTTATTTGTTTAATCTCTATGCAACAAAATTTACCTCGATTTGATCACATTTCAGTAGAAATATCTGCCCTTTGAGTATTTTAAAGCTGTACCTTCTTTCTTTTCCTATGCGCCAGGAGGAAAACTGATAATGTACTTAGTGATTGTAAGTTTTACCCTGTTGTGCTTTGCAAGCCTCAAGGGATGTGAACACACAGATTTTAAGCTGCCAGTTGTACCTCCTTTAAAGTTATTTTAGCTGAGAGAACTTCCAGTTGGAGATCAAAGAATGAAGAAAAAAAATCTCGATTCCTTTTGCAGGTGCTTCTTGCCTATACTTCCTTGGAGGGCAACATAGTAAGGTGTAGGGAAGTAGATTTTGGCCTGTACCCTGATGGTTTCTTGGCAGACTACATGCTGGCTGCCATCTCTTTCCTCCTACAAGGAGGGGCTATGCTCAAATATTTGTGTTGAGACAGAGCATGGGAAGGCACCAAAAGATTCATCGGAGTGGTGGTACATGTCTCAAAGGCTTTTAGGGAGAATCCTTTACAGTATGGCTTTGGAGAAAACACATTAACAAAAGTACTCTCTTTGAAACACTTGTTTGGAGCATACGATTCCTAAAATGATTATGTAAACCAGGCGAGGTGATATCTACTTACATAAAGTAAAAATACTCTGAAAAAGACAGCACAGATTCTTTTTAAATAACCTGATTTTCATTCTCACTTGATTTGCATTTTATTGAGCCTGTGTTTTATTGTTATTATTTAGGACCAAAGGGATTTCCAGGTCTTCGGGGCACTCCGGGGTTGAGGTGTTTCGATGGGCAAAAAGGTCGGCGTGGCAAGCCAGGAATATCAGAAATACCGGGTCCACCTGGTGAATAAGCATTTTTCATTTAAGAACGTGTCTGTACTTCTGAAACTCAATGACTGTAGTAAGCAGACAGCTCAGGGATCCCTACATAATGGGGTTTTTTTGTTGTTGTTTTGTTTGGTTTGGGTTTTTTTTTGAAACATTAAGCTCTTAGCTATGTTTTGGTAACTTTCAGATCCTGGTAACTTTGTAAATTCTCAGGGCTCCTTCCACCTGAAGCGTAAGTTCCAGGCAATCAGGGGTCTACTACTTGGTAGAAACGGCTCAGTCCAAACAGACTGCCGGTGAATGAAAGCAATGAGAGAAACATCATTGGCTTCTAGGAAATACAAAATCACAATGTATTTTCCTACAAAAGGTGCCAAAGCAATGTTGCTTATTAAGTTACTCTTTTTTTTTTTTTTTTTAAGATTTTATTTATTTATTTGACAGAGAGAGATCACAAGTAGGCAGAGAGGCAGGCAGAGAGAGAGGAGGAAGCAGGCTCTCCACGGAGCAGAGAGCCCGATGCGGGGCTCGATCCCCTGGGATCATGACCTGAGCTGAAGGCAGAGGCTTAACCCACTGAGCCACCCAGGCGTCCCTATTAAGTTACTCTTAATTTTGTTAATGCTCCTGTATTTTTAAAAAATACATTTTTGTCAAAGTAGTCATCTTCCATTTGTATTAGTTCTATATTTGTACATCCAAAAATTTAAACAATTTTTTCCCATAGGTTTTCGTGGTGACATGGGCGATCCGGGTTTTGGAGGTGAAAAGGGGGCCTCCCTTCCTGGGCCCCCAGGCTTTCCTGGTTCTCGTGGAGCAAGTGGTCAGAAAGGAGTCATGGGAGACACTGCCTATGGCCAACCAGGTGCTCCAGGAAAGAGAGGTCTTTCAGGAGTGCCAGGGTCAAAAGGTCACAGAGGTGATCCAGGACATCCAGGCTTTGAAGGTATGAGGGCTGTGCTGTCCCTGTGGTCCATAAGCTGGCTCAGCTCTAGAACAGGTCACTGAAGACTGTTTAGACTATGTAGCCTTAGAAATCTAGAATGCAGAATTTTCCCCCTAAGCATCTTCCACCATAAATAAGCACTGGTCACATTTCAAGGAACCTGTATCCATAGCATTGCCTTTGCATTTTATGGGTTGTTTTCAAATCCGGGGCAGCTCACTGTGGATCATCCATTCAGTTTGATTCAGCAGCTGCTGGACATCTCCCTGCTTTAGACTCAGGAGAACACGTGAGCCCTGTAAATGCCCAAGGAACAGGCACTGAGTCACTTGCCTGCTGCCAAGGCCAGGGTGAAGGAGGACAGGCTAAAAGAAGAGGGGGAGCTCAGAGGGCAGAGCAGTGTGCAGTGGTGTTTAGGGAAGCTGGGTGTGGTGTGGGTTGGGCCTGGCAGGCACGCTGCATTATTTGGACAGGTGACAGGGTGGAGGGGCTTTTATTCCAGCAGGGGTAGTGGGCAAGGAAGGTGGGAAAATGTTCCTGGCACTGACTTAACATCTATTTCCAAAATCACTAAGGATTCCCTCAGCAGAAGTCTTTAATGTATTTAACAGTAACAGTAACCCTGGGTCCGGGTCCTTAAAATCATCATCTTTGGGGCCCTAGTCTCAGGAATTTTGATTCATTACATCAGAATTGGGTGGGTCCCAGCAGTCCAGACCCTTAGGTTGTGGTGACCAAGAGTGGACCCCAGACCAGACTTCTACAAACACTGTTCTGTTTTTTTTCTAACAGTGGGTGGGCCAGTATTTACTAGGTATCCACAATAGCATCATACTACAGGGCCAATGGAGGGCAGGGGTCTAAGTCTCCTTCTCTGGCACCAGGGGACTTACTCTGTAGTTGGTAAGTCAAAATGTTCACATACAAAACCCCAATTAGTCGAAAAGTAACAGGAGAACACATTCTGTGAGTCAGTGAAAATAATTTTGGCTTAATAATCCTACTCTCTCACTTGTGACAATGTATCTAAGGGAAGTATTCAGCAGAAGATAAAGATTACTATGAAAATACCCTTGTATCATCCACAAAAGATGAACAAATGGGAACAATAAAGTTAAGTAATACACACACACACACACACACTCAGCGAAATACCATTCAGCTATTTTCAACTAAAATTGTATTTATAAAGATTATAACAAAATGAAAACATTTGCAGATTAATACGCAATGTAAAATAATCCAACAATGATATACTGTGATTACTACTTTAAAAATGTAAATGTATGAATAGAAGTATAATGAAAACAAGGAAAAAAGTAGATTTTTAGGGTAGGGCATGGGATGGATGATAGGGGAATTGTGATTTTTTTTTTTTTCTGGAAATGACACTGCCTTTCCAATAAATAGAAATTTAAGAGTTCAAGTGATGAAATGGCTTACAAAAAACACATCCGTAAACTGTGAACTGGGTGTGTAAGTACTGTGGAGATTTAGTGTAAAGCCTGCTACAATGTGAGAGGTTAATTAAAATCAAGAAGAACCTCGTGGTGTTTAATTTGCCCAAGCAACTTCTTCGTTGTCTGTGTAACCGTATCAAGTAACTCTCCTAGTAATGCGTGGTTTTCCCATTCATTTGGAGCTCACGACCATCTGGGATAAGAAAATCCTTTGAGAGGCTTTACTCATTTGAGCCCTAAGCTGGATGGAAAGGCTTGTTTCTGGTATTGCAAGCGTGTACCTGCTATGGCCGGCTGACTCCCTAGTTTGATGCCATGAGTGTCAAGAATGCCTTGTATCATTTCAGGGGCAGCTGGCAGGCCAGGATTCCCAGGTCTTAAAGGCCCCAGAGGCAGAGAGGGAAGTGCTGGGTTTCCAGGAATCCCAGGTCTACCTGCTCGTTCCTGCAAAGGAGGTGCCCCAGGGTTACCGGGGCAGCCAGGACTCCGAGGGGCTCCAGGCCATCCAGGTGAGTGAGAGCCTGTGCCATGCCCACGCGTGAAGAGCCTGGGTCTTGACTCTGCTTACAGAGGAATAAACTCACCTGCTACTCCTTTACATACCAGTGGAACCAAGAGTCCTGGGGCAGAGACAAGGACTTTACTGTTCACAGGACGGCAAGGGGCATGCACTTCCCGTGGTTTGGGTCATTTCCCCTTGTCACCCTAGTCTCATGGGGACACAGAAGTGGGGTTCGATGGATGTTGCATTGCACACGCAGCAGGTTGCAGGATCTGAGAGGAGCACTGAGCCTGGGGAGCTGCTGCTTTATAGCCGCAGGCAGCACAGCCTGCTCTTTATGTTGGGACAAGTGCTGTATCACCTGCCAAGGCTGTGGGTGTCAAACACAGCCTTAAGAACTAGCCTAGGTAAAGAGTGGCCAGGACCTTGTATTTTGGGGGCACCCAGCAAGACACGTAGGAACTTGAGAAACCCAGGAAGAAGTACGTCTCAACCCAAGGCACTAGAGTGCTGTTTCCAGTGTGATCTTCATTTCGCCATTTGGTTTGTCTCCTGTTATTTATATCCTGTTGCATTTATTCAAAAATGGCAGGAAAATGGATCAAAATGGGGGTGAGGCAAACCCTGCCTCTACAGCCTTATTTCCAGCACCAGTAAAAACCAGATGATGATGCTGTGATTTCTGCAGTCCTCTCCAGTGAACAGCCTGACCAAGTTCACTTGGCCAGAGCTACAGGGAACACCTGGGAAGTTTTCTTCTACTGGTTTCAAGTGTAAATACAAATACTATTTTTGTTCCTCACCCTTCCCTGTTTTCCATTTTTAAAATGCTCTTTATAGTATTTGTGTATCTCTACTGGGAAATATTTATTCAAGTAATCTGCCTTTCTTCTTATAGCAGCCAGGAAAATAGGTTTGGAGACTGATGGAGCTTTGCCACTGTGGTTGTAGCTGATAAACATTGTTTCATAGGCACAGATACACAATTTAAGCTATCAGTGAATTTTTTTTCCTGCCCATGTGTGAAGCCAGTGTGTTCAGTCTTCACACATTTGTCCTTGTGCTTTGTCCTAGGTGCCCCAGGTTGGAAAGGACAGCGAGGGGATATGGGGCCTCCTGGTCCAGCTGGAATGAAGGGCCTCCCTGGAGTCCCGGGATGGCCAGGGGCAGACGGTCCCCTAGGACCCCCAGGCATCCCAGGCCCCTCAGGGGATGATGGACTGCCTGGTCTTCCAGGCCCAAAGGGTGGGTAGCACTTTTCCATTATTTACCCCTATTTTATAAACTTGAAATCCACTGCCAGATGAAGAGTATTACATATGATCATACTATTAAATTTACTGTTATATCAGCCTGATTTTGTCCTACCCTTAGTGACCACTCCCTTCATCTTATCTCCTATATTGTTATTTCCTGTGGCACAATGTTTTGGCATAGGTAAATGGGAAAATGTTGGGGGGTGTTAGGCCCACAGAACCCACAAATACTTCTGCTCAACACAGTGGGTAGAGCTGATCAGGTGTTGGGTCAGGGCTAATGTACTTCCACATGGGATGAGTCCCCATTCTCCAGCCCCACGTCCCTGGCTCCTGATCTCTTCAAGCATGATGAGATCAAGACTCAGAAACACAAAGGCTCCCACTGCAGCCCTCTGGGGTGGAAAGCTGAGTCCTCGAGCACAGCGGTTACACGAGGTGGGCCTGGTAGACGTTGTTTACCTTCAGTATGAACAGGGCTATGGGAAGGGGCAAGGAACACAGATCTAGGAACACAGATCTAGGAACCGTGCAAGCTTTTAAAATGTCTTTCTATAAAATCATGCTTTCGTTTCATCAGGATCCCAGGGGCTGCCTGGCTTCCCTGGTTTTCCAGGGGAGAGAGGAAAGCCTGGCCCCGATGGATGTGCTGGCAGTAAGGGGGACCCAGGAGAGGACGGTCAGCCTGGCTTCCCTGGAGACCGGGGTGTGAAAGGTGCCAAAGGTAAATGCACTTGACAGCATGGTGATGCTACATCTCGGTTTTGGTATTTGATCAGAACCTATATAGATGGTCTTTGAAAAGTAAGTGGAACTGTCCTGCAGCTTGGATTCCTCTTCCTTTTGGATTCCTGGTGTTTTAGAATTTTAAACCAAATTCATTTTCCTTACCTCTCAGTCTTATTGCATATAACTGATAAATGAATTGCTCTATTAGTAGAAAAAAAATATCAAGTGCTTTGATATATGGCTATTGGATTTAAAAGAACCTTCTCCCTGGTTAGGAAGGAAGTGAGAAAGGTCCCCAAACTCTGTTTCAATCTTTTCCTTTTCTTTCTTTTTTAAAATATTGTTTTTGTAAAAAGCCAGATAATAAATATTACAGGGCCTGGGGTCCCTGTTGAAGGCACTCAGCTCAGCTTTTATAGCATGAAATCAGCCAGAGACAGCATGGAAACACGCTAACATAACTTGTGTTCCAATTGAATTTTCCTTATGGACACTGAAATTTGAATTTCAATCAATCTCCTCATGCCACAAAATATTGTTCACGTTTTGAGTTTTATCCCCTAAATGTAAAAGTGTAAAAACCATAGCTCACGGATTATAGGTAAACTGGCCACAGGAGAATTTGACTCTCAAGTGGTTATTTGCGGACCTCTGAAGTAGAGTAAATCCACTCTCCTCCGAGCCATGAGCTATATACTTCCCCACCTTCACTTAAAGAAAGAGTTTTCAGGGCACCTGGGTGGCTCAGTTGGTTGAGCATCCGACTCTTGATTTTGGCTCAGGTCATGATCTCAGGGTTGTGAGACTGAGCCCCATGTCAGGATCCACACTTAGCGGGAGGAGGGAGGGGTCCTGTTTGAGACACTCTCCCTCTGCCTGCCCCCCTGCTCATGCCCTCTCTTTCTCTCTAAAATAACTAATAAATACATCTTTTTAAAAAAATAAAGTTTTCAAATACATAAAATCCTAAGAAACAGTTTTCATTACTATTAAAAAATAAAAATTTTAAGACCACTGGTGTAAATGTTCTGTGTCCATCCCTGTTACATATTTACTTCTAGCACTTAGCTGGGAGGCCGCAGTGAGTGAAGGTAACAACATCTCATTTCCAGTGTTGAGAATGAGTGCTTGACAATTTGAGAGACAAGTGTTTTGTCCTTAAAGCACATTGGGTAAATAACCTCCTGTATAATTTAAATTACCTTTACTTCTTGGTGAATTGATTCTACTCTTATTTTTGTTTTACTAGCCTGTTAGTTTGGTTTTTTTAAATAAAGAATCAAGGAATCAGAGTCGCTCTTAGCTAGCTTAGATTAAGTGATGTTTGCTATGCTATTATGGTCTCCAAAATAAAACAGATATAAGAAACTGATAGTACATAGTATGTTAACTAACTAGAATTTAAATGAAAACTTTAAAAAAATGCTCTGATTGGTGTTTGCTGTATAAATACCCACTGTGGCTGGTTTAAAGCTGTGAGCACTTTAACAACTGGCTTACAAAATTCTTGGCTGGTTAGTAATTGGCTCTCACCACACTGGTATGAGCCCCTTCAAGCACACTTCTACAACTGGACAGTGTTTATGAAAATTGGGTAGAAATACCGTGTATTCTTCCTACCTTTCAGAATTCTCTAGGTGGAGAAGCAGTTGAAATAAGTGATCTTTTAACATAAGGAAAATAATAGAGGATGGCTAGGAAGGGAAAGACAGGGAACGGAAAAATATGAGATGGGTGGTTCACGTTTTACTGGATGAAGAGACGTATTTTAGATCTGAAATCTTTCAAGCCCATCTGCTTTCACCTAAGACTCCGAGATCTGTTTGGCTGAATTTAGTAAGCATTCACTGATCACTCTCTGTAGCCCAGACCCTGTTGCTGGACACGTTGGGAGGGGAATGCAGAAAGGTATGGCCCTTCCTTTATGAACTCCATCGGCAATGTGCAAACTATAAACAGAAATATGGTTTAGGAAATGAAATGTGTATTTGCAAACTGGACCTGAAGGGTCTTAACAGAAGAATCACAGGTGTGGTGCTTCTGTTTGTTTTTCTCTTGCATACTTAATATCTGAAGGAGCGAGAGGACCCCCAGGAGATGAAGGAGAGATGGCTATCATTTCCCAAAAGGGGAAAACAGGGGAACCTGGACCTCCAGGAGATGGTGGATTCCCAGGAGAAGCAGGTAGGTAAATCCTCATTCTTTTTAACTGTATCAAATGTGTTGATCTTTCTAGATCATTCAAACAAGCATGCGTTTGTTTGGGAAAGGGAAGGCCACTTTCTTTACATACAAATATACACAGATTAACCTCATGCTGCATTTTTCTTTTGCTTTTCCATGCCAGAACTTAATTAAAGTTCATACATAGGTCTAGATTTGGATATTCCAAATTAGGGTGTCAGTCCAAAGATTATACTTCTAATACCAGTTCCAGCTTTTCAGTACCCTCTTTTGTGGTGACTGGTATTAAAACGACTGACACAGTGATGACTGTCCAGGTCATTTTGACCCATGCTTCTCCACCTTCAGTGCGCCCATGAACTGTTGGGGCTCTTGTGGAAATGCAGATTCTGGATCAGCAGGGCTGGGGCCGACCCCAACTCTGCCTTTCTAACAGGCACCCTGATGCCCGTGCTCCTGCTCCCCAGAAACAGCATACAGCAAAGACTTTACCACCACTTTTGTATTCTCTTCCCTCCCCGTCAAGTTCAGGTTTAGTCTGCAGGAGGCGGAGCTCTTGTCTTGGCTCTGTCCTTAACTAGTTGTTGGGGGCAGATGTTCTTTAACTGCGCTGGGTCAGCTCTTCTTCATTTGTAAGAGTCCATTCTTGGGTGCTTCTTTCCCAGTGAGGTCCGTGAAGCCCAAAACCATCACAATGGGCCTTAGGGCAGGAACTAGGACTCCCTAAAACCTTGGGCTTCTTCTCCTAAATATAGGACCCAAACCCTCAGCCTAACTACTGTCCCACCCAGGATTTCCTGCGAGAGGTTTGTCCCACTTGCAACCCCCCCAGGTGATAAAGGTGATCCTGGGATGCAGGGGAGGAGAGGAGAGCGCGGAAGACACGGAGCGCCTGGATTTCACAGAGGGGAGCCTGGTAGAACCGGGCAGCCGGGGCTTCCAGGACCCCCAGGACCCCCAGGCTCACCTGGTCCAAGAGGGATTATTGGTTTTCCGGGATTTCCAGGTGACCAGGTAAGTGGCTGTGGTTGGGGAGGAAAGAAATAATACAAAACTTTTGCTCTGGGGTGCCCATAAAGAGTCCTAATTTGCCAGTGTACATCATCGCCCTTTGACTGGCTTTTAGAATATAAGTGAAGAATGAAAGGTTCTGGAAAGCCATGATGTGACTATAATTTCTGAACAGTGCTCATGCCTGTTTTCCCATGACAGATGACAGAGTCCCTCACTCCACCTACTGTCCCCTCCTCCAGCCTAGTTTAAACAGCTCTACAGAAACTTCCCTCATGACTGCTGGTTTATCCAAGTAGAGTTCTCTGAAAAATAACCCAAATTCTGGTGTCGAAGCCTTCCTATCTGATTGCAGATATCTCAGATTTTGCTGTAAATACATTTGGTCTTCATAAGCATGAGTAAAACACCCTCCTGAGAAGCCAAGAGATATAATATGTGTCATGGCCTACATCACAGCTTATAGAAGATGGCTATAATTTGCTACCCATCTTTTGGAATCAAATAGATTTTTCAAGTTTTGGGTAAAAAAAAAGAAAAGTCTTCTAACAAGATTTTATTTGGTATTAATTCGCTCATTCACACCTTAATATTCAAATTATGTGATATATTTACTCCTTTGTAATCAGATTAGAGAATTGGATGCTGTCGACACCTCTGATTCTAGAGTTTTAGCCACTTTTAAAAGCTGGACACATGTATTGGTGCACCTGCAGTCCACTTCTGATTTCCTTTACCACTGCAAATATATGGAAACTGGTCATGGAAGATTGTAACTGGGTCATGTTATCAACATATCATTTGTATTCGAAGCCAAATTAAATTCTTCTGTTTTGTTAAACTGTCAGGGTGAGCCGGGTTCTCCAGGGTCCCCAGGACATTCGGGAATTGATGGAATGAGAGGACCTAAAGGTAAGCTTTGGAAACAGAGCAGCCACCTGCCACGTTCATAGTCCTTGGTGTTTGTAGCATTGTGAGCACACACATTTGGCATGGAAAGTGGAATATATCCAACAAACTGCAACATCCAAGGGCTTCTTTTTATTTTTTTTAAGTTTTTGTTTAAATTCCAGTTAGTTAACATGGAGTGTAATATTAGCTTCAGGAGTACAGTATAGGGATTGAACATTTCCATACATCACCATGATGACATGACAACTGCCCTCCTTCATCCCCATCACCTATTTCACCCATCCCTCCACCCACCTTCCTTGGGGTAACCAGCAGTTTGTTCTCTATAGGTAAGTGTCTGCTTTCATATATATATTACATATATATATATATATATATATATATATATATTTATAGCAGAGTCTGTGTGTGTGTGTGTGTGTGTGTGTGTATAACATCTTCTGTATCCATTCATCAAATGATCTTGGACTATTTCCATAATTTGGTTATTGTAGATAATGCTTCTGTAAACATTGGGGTGCCCATATCCCTTGTATTCTTTGGGCAAAGACCTAGTAGTGTGATTGCTGGATCACAGAGTAGTTCTAGTTTTAACTTTATGAGGAACCTCCATTCTGTTCTCCAGAGTGACTTCACCACTTTGCATTCCCACCAACAGGGCAAGAGGGTTCCGCTTTCTCCACGTCCTTGCCGACACCTGTTGTTTCTTGTGTTGCTGATTTTAGTCATTCTGACAGGTGTGAGGTGATATCCCACTGTAGTTTTGATTTGCATTTCCCTGACAATAAGTAATGTTGAGCATCTTTTCATGTGTCTGTTGGCCGTCTGGGTGTCTTCTTTGAAAAAATGTCTGTTCATGTCTTCTGGCCATTTTTAAATTGGATTACTCATTTTGAGGGGCATTGAGTTTTATAAGTTCTTGATATATTTTGGATACTAATGAAGGGGTTCATTTTAGACTCTGCTAAGTACTCAAACACTCAAGACCCAAGTCATCCACATTTGTCGTTCAGAGTCAAGGATACAAGCTAGAAAACAGCATGCTTGCAGAGCACACAGGCCTTTCTCCTTAGTGGGGGGTCCTTCAGCAGTCTTTGTAGTGACTGCAGCTCCTATCAGATCCACATTGTGGGCAGTGTCTACCTTGTCTTGGAAGCCTTCTGCCCTAGGAGCCAATATCTCTTCTAAGGATTTTATGGATTTGGCTTTTAGGGTCCCGTGACAAGAGTTACAGGACACGGAGAAGGCCAGAGCCATCCCATCAGGTGTTAATATGTCACTTAAGAATTTCTGGGCCACATGTAATGTACAGTTGGGTTATTTTTTACCATAAGCCAAGGGTCAGGAAGTTGTGCATGAAAGCAGCCAGACAATATGAAAACAAGAGGTGTGGCTGTGTTTCATTAAAAATTTATTTGCAAAAAGCTATAGGTTAGATTTGGCTTCATAGGTCTTGGTTTACCTTGTGCCAAAAACAATGTTGCCTCATAACACAGCTGATATTCTACCTTAATCAGATTTGTAGGGAAACAGAAACACAAAGTTACCTGTGGGTAAAAATATTCTTAAAGAAAGAGAGGTTTCATTAACTCTTTATTCAGACAAACAAGCAAACAAAAATCAGGACATCTTAAATTATGATGTTTACATAAAATCTTCAATATTGTTACTGCTGTATACCATTGGGTTAGTATTTTTCTTTAAATCTACTTAAATATGATTCACTGTTTTAACCTTAGCTTTAACCTCACTGTGAATTCAAAGGTTTGATGAGTAGTTATATTTTACTTTAATACAGATGAAAATGAATAACTTTAAAATATAAAAGAGTAAGAGAACCTGGTTGGTTCAGTCAGAAGAGCGTGTGACTCTTGATCTCACGGTTATAAGTTTAAGCCCCACATTGGGTATAGAGATTACTTAAAAATAAAATCTTTAAAGAAATATCATGAAATGTTAAAGAGTAATTAATGAACCACCTAAAAATCTCCTCCCTTACCACCCATGAAACATGTTTTGCATTTTGAGAGACACTCCATAAGTAATATGATAGTTGCTATAAGAAAAAATGAGTTGTGCACACTTATTTATTCAGAAGTAATAATCTAGATTTCTTCCTCGGAAATAGTTACAAGTAGTGCAGTTCTCATATTTGAGTAGACACTGTATAGCATCATGGTTTAAAACTCAGTCCTCGGGGCGCCTGGGTGGCTCAGTGGGTTAAAGCCTCTGCCTTCGGCCCGGGTCATGATTCGAGGGTTCTGGGATCGAGCCCTGCATTGGGCTCCCTGCTCAGCGGAAAGCCTGCTTCTACCTCTCCCACTCCCCTTGCTTGTCTTCCCTCTGTCATTGTCTCTCTCTGTCAGATAAATAAATAAAATCTTAAAAAATAAAAAAATAAAAAAGTAAAACTCAGTCCTCTTCTACTTCCCTATGCATTTATTATAGTCCCTTTGCCTCTCTCAGAGGATAAACCTACCTCTTCTTAGGCTCTTCGTACTTGTATTTGGCCATGTTTGCAAGGAACTGAAATGCACTCCTGGTCCCTGGGGTAAAAGCTGCCTTCTGAAGCTCACCATAAGGCTAATGAAACCCACCCCCAACAACCCATGGTTTCTCTCTTGAGACTATTCCGTTTTTCTTTATGGCCTGGCTTTTACTTGCCTGCCAGCTGGCTTCATCACTCTCTATTCAGTATCCTTTCTGGATCTTTCTGGATATGTTTGGATTGCAAGCACGTTCTGCCTCAAAGCATCATGGTAACAACATCATGGGGGTCTTTTTGATTGCTGCCTCAATAACCAACAACCTCAAATTCTTGCTTTTTTATTCCAACTTCTCAAGGAAAGACTTGCTGACCTGAGAAGGACAAGATTTCTACCCCTCAAAGGATCAGTCACAATTAGGAGTAGCGTCAACTGGAAGAGAAACTTCCACAAATGTGGGTGGGACCCCTTTGAAAAGGGTATGGGGAGGAAGATATTATAAATCACACTTAATTGACTCTTGTTCTCTCTTATAACCCCACTTGTTGTCTTGCCCATCCCTACCACACCATTTTAAGATCTCCATTTGTAACTGGCTCCCAGCCATTAAGTCCTGTGTCCAGAAGAATGCAGCAGCCGTGTGGGACAGCTCTGTGGTACTGTGGGAGCCGTTGCCTACAGTAGCCTTGGAATGTGTGGTCTCTTGTGAAGTCATCAACAAAGTATGCCTTTGTAATTTTGTTTTTACAAGGACACCGAGTTGAGCTTCCCTTCACAGAGATTGAAATGCGATTATAGTAGCTAAAACGGGGCAATTTCTCCATTTTGTTTCTAAAATACCATCTAAGAATATCGTCGGTCAGTGCCAAGTAATTTCTTACATAGATACCTAAATTTGAAACTATTTTTGGGTATTTAAGAATTCAAACTTATTGTCGATTGGAGAAAGACAACTATCATATGATCTCCCTGATATGAGGAGGTGGAGATGCAACCTGGGGGCCTTGGGGGTAAGAAAAGAATAAATGAAACAAAATGGGATTGGGAGGGAGACAAACCATAAGAGACTCTTAATCTCACAAAACAAACTGAGGGTTGCAGGGTAGTGGGGGGGAGGGAAAGGGTGGTGGGGTTATGGGCATTGGGGAGGGTATGTGCTATGGCGAATGCTGGGAAGTGTGTAAACCTGGCGATTCACAGACCTGTATGTACCCCTGGGGCTAATAATATATTATATGTTTATAAAAGAATTTTAAAAATTATTTTAAAAAAAGAATTCAAACTTATTAAGATCTATAGTTTCTTATGATTGTTATGAACTATAAAAATGTGTGTGTGCATGTGTGTGTGTGTGTGTACGTGTGTGCTTAAATCACATCTTGCATCTATGTTTCCATTGTTTTTATATAGAAAAAAGCATTTTTTCAAAAACTCTTCTGGAATATTTGAAGACACACTCTAAAGACAAATATGACAGTTTTTAAGTCATGTGTATGAACTAAAATTAAATTCTCTTAAATAATGTTATGTGCATTTTATCATTTACAGGAGACAAAGGTGACCCTGCAAGTCAGTTCGGCTTCCCTGGTCCAAAGGGTGAACCAGGTGGCCCTGGATGTCCAGGTAGAGCTATAGCTACATGTTTTTCTTATTGAAACCAAAGAGAATAGGGGCAACTTGGTGGCTCAATCAGTTGAGGGTCTGGGTCTTGGTCTTGGCTCAGATCTCGATCTCAGAGTCATGAATTCCAGCCCCATGTTGGGCTCCACGCTGGGTATGACGCTCTCTGCTCAGCGGAGAGCCTGCTTCCCCCTCTCTCTCTGCCTGCCTCTCTGCCTACTTGTGATCTCTGCCTGTCAAATAAATAAATAAAAATATCTTTTAAAAAATCTTTAAAAAAAACAATAAATTTAGTTTGAGAAATAGAGCAATTACTTTATACTTTAAGTGGGCAATAATTATATCAATATTTTCTTCCCCCTTTACACACTAAGATACATGTCAGAAGGATTATAAACACCGCCACCACATCCTTGGCTTAGAAGGACATCAGGATTATAAACCAGGGATTCTCAGTCTTTGTCCACCATGACTCCCATGACCTATGATGTTGACATAACAATCCACTCTCCTTGACATGCCCAGATTTTGACATGGTCAAAAATGATTATTGCAAGCAAATAGAGCTGGGCTGTTTCACAATCACTAGAATTATAAATGATAAATTAGCAGTAACCACTCACACTGACCAACGCTTCAGGTTGTTACTCCAGCCCTTTCTTTCCTACTCAGAAAATGACATGTGAATGCCAGTGAGGAGTGGCATTGTTAGCTATCACTCAGTATCTCAGTTATTAAATATCTAATTTACTAAAACCCAAACCAAAAGAAAAAAAAAGTGAACTTCATCACCTATAATGAATATAAACTGTTCAAAATGGTACTTTGTGTATCAGTGATAGCTGACACGTAATCCCTCAGAATGGATAGCGATGTACCTGTGATCTCTTGCCTTCCCCTCAAAACAGTGGCTGGCCACAGTGCATGACCCACCATTGATGAAATATACATGCCTTTTAACTTAGTAATTTTACTTGTAAGAATTTATCTTAAGTCAGTTACCAGACGAATGGATAAAGATACATGCGCAGAGATATTCATTGCATGAAAAGAAAAATGCCATCCACAAATGATAGGTTTAAGAAGTATGCACAATTGTATTCAGTTGGTAATGGATAGGTTTAGATCTGTCCCTTGTAAGATAAAATATCTCACATTAATAGGTTTGTGAATTTTATTTATAATTTGAGAGAGATAGAGAGGGTGAGTGGGAGGACGGGCAGAGGGAGAGAGAGAGAATCTCAAATAGAATGCCCACTGGGCACAGAGACCGACTCGGGGCTGGATCCCAGGACCCTGAGATCATGACCTGAGCTGAAATCAAAAGTCAGCCACCCAACGACTGAGCCACCCACATGCCCCTTGTTTCGTGCATTATCTTAAAATTCTCTTTGGCAGAAGTCATGTTTCATTACATACAACAGAAAAAGTATCAGAGCAGAAGTATCATCAGAAAGTTAAGGAGTGCCTGGGTGGCTCAGTTGTTAAGCATCTGCCTTCAGCTCATGTCATGATCCCAGGGTCCTGGGATGGAGCCCCACATTGGACTCCCTGCTCGGTGGGGAGCCTGCTTCTCCCTCTCTCACTCCCCCTACTTGTGTTCTCTCTCTCATTGTATCTCTCTCTGTCAAGTAAGTAAATAAAATCTTTTAAAAAATATTTTTTTGTTTTTATACCATAAGATTGCTAAAATAGAAGTCCAACAGAAAAACAAGCTTGCTACAATGGCAAAAACTTTCCCATTCTTCTTCCATATTGGTCTTTACCCCTGACATGGTCAAATAGACTTAAATAATATAGTATTTTAATCAAAATGTACAGCTTAAGTGTACATTTGGAGGAGGGAATAGTTTTGAGGTTAACATTATGGAGGTTCATATTAAGTACCAGAGTAGGAAAGAAACCTTAAGAAGGGAAACCAGGTTCAAAGTCAGTCTTCCTTATTACTGCCCATGTGGTCCTGGGCAAGTTGCTTGTCACCTTTGAGCTCAGTTTCCTCACTTGGAAACTGACCCCATGCATAATTATAGGATTGTTCTGAGGATCAAATAAGATTCCTTGAAAGCTGGTGGTAAACTGAAAGTTCCACTTTTACTGGTATTTTTATGTAAACCAGTAAGATAGTAAGATTTTATAAGCTGAAACTAGTCCAAAATGGAAGCCTTTAATATTACCTAGTATTTTAAGTGAAAAATTATAAATCTGAGTTATTTTACACTTGGGCTAACTTTTTCAAGGAAATTTGTGTTAGCATAATTTCCCTGCTGTCCTGCAGTTATCACCATTTAAAATGTTCTTTTTCTCATATGCTATAGCTTTAGCTTAAAATTTCTAAATTATGTCATATGTTATTCACCAGCACAGAGTCTACCTAAATATGCAAATTCCATTGACTGGGAAAAGCTGCATTGATTGAATTTGAACGAGCCCAAGAGAAAGCATAGAACTGCTGCCTATCTCAGGGGATTTTAAATGATTGTCCTGGGTTTAATTCTACCTGTCCACCACCCCCCACCCCGGCTCTGAACCCCTTTTAATTCCACGAGAAAATACAGCACAGATTAACTCAGAAGTTCAGTTCTTAATACAAGTATGACAGGGGAGGCAAGCCTCAGTGTTTCCATTTGGAGATTAGAGTAACACTGCCTTACCTTTACTGCAGTAATGTTTACAGGATAAATAACATAACACACAGTGAGGCTCATAGATCTTAAATTCCATCAGGGAGCAGGCATAGACTAACAGAGGCTTGTTTCGTGTGTGTTCTAATAAATAATGTCTGTGCCCGTTGCCAACCCCCCACCTTGGGTCTGTAAATCCAGAACCATGTATTCTATTTGCAGATTCAGCTGGCTAATTTCAGTACAGACTACTGGGTTATCCTGTAAGTCTGAATTGTATTAAAGCAATACATTGTAAATAAACCTGGGGAAATAGTCATCTTCTTTAGTAATCAAAGAAACGTAACTAAAGGGAGCCTGAGGTAGTATTTTCTTCTTACAGAATTAGCAGGAAAACAAACCAACAAACTCACAAGTCCCGAGTGAGCACAGGGCATGCACTTAGAGTTGTTGTAACCATGTACACAGCAGTGATGGGAATTAGGGCAACATTTACCTGGCCCACCTGACCGCCTCTGTCAAGAACAGAATGGTTTATTCTCAAAGACTAAACAGCAGCTGAAGTGTTCTCTTCAGCAGGTCTTCGTCCTGAGAAAGAGACTGTAGTGGATTTTTTTTTTTTTCTTTAACTTAAGGCATGTAACCACCAGATGGTGTGTTTCTGGAATGAGAGCCGGTATGGACAAAGCAGTGTGAAGGACATTAAGGGCACAAGTGGGGGAACCCAAATATGGAATGAGTACTAGAGGATATTAATGATTGGTATTAATTTTCTTGGCTGTGATGATGTTATTTGGGCCATGAAGGAAAATGGTTTTTTCAGGCATACCTCTTGAAGTATTTAGCGGTGGAATTCCATGATGCCTGTGATTTACTTTAAAATACTTCAGCAGTTTGAAATGCAGAAAACTGAACCAAAATGTACTATGTTACCTAGAAATTCTACTCCCAGGAATTTTTCCCAAGGAAATAATTTGAGAAAAATGGATTAAAAATGTATAAAGGTCATTATGCGTAACAGCAAAGAGAAATAACTTGAATGGCTAATAGTAAGAGAAAATTAGGTTAATTAATTTATTAGGATTAACTCAGTAAGCTATCAGCTAGTCTTTTTGAAACAACAATTAGAGGGGCACCTGGGTGGCTCAGTCAGTTAAGCATCTGACTCTTGATCTCAGCTCAGGTCTTGATTTCAGGGTTGTGAGTTCAAGCCCTGTGTTGGGCTCCACACTGGACATGGAGGCTACTTTAATAATAATAGTAACAATGAGAAGAAGGAGGAGGAGGAGGAGAGAATAATAGCAAATTTGGAAAATTACTTATAATACAATGCTAATTTAAAAAATCAGAATGTAAAACTGGGGGACTTATTTGCACATTGTTATACACGTGAGAAATTGTATGAAGGTGGTAGGATTAAAGATGTTTTGTTTTCAATTTTTCCTTAGTGTTATCTTTTCAACAGAAAAATTGTAAATGTAAACAAGTACTACTAGAACAGAATGTCAAGTCCTGAAATTAGAGGTTTTATAGATGCATGGCCTCAAAGACCAATCCACAATTACTCAGATGCTTGATTCTTCTTTCTTTAGGACATCCCGGAGTACCTGGGGATCAGGGCTTGCCCGGTGTTCAAGGCCCCACAGGACCACCCGGAAGGCCAGGATTACCTGGTGCCTTTGGACCACCCGGGTGTCCAGGTATTTTGAAAGGAGCCTGGAAACTTCCAGAGTACTCATCTATCTTCCAGTGTATCAGAAAGAGCCAACCTTCCCTTAAACTCTGCCACTTCCCAGACCTGTGACTCTGGAGAAGTCACTCACACTTACTTGTTCCTCACCCATGGGGTGGAGTTAGTCAAGTCCCACGGGGCTGGTCTGGGAGTAAACCAAGACGACACCTGTCAAGAACCTAGCAAGGTGCCAGTCACAAAGTGAGGGGCTGACAGATAGAAGCTCCTTTCCGTCCCTCCTTAATCCCCCTGCCATCCAGATGCTGGTTTGCTTCTCTCCTTTAGACTTAAGGCACATATCACACGGACAGCACAACCTCTTAATGGCTCCTCCTCTTGCCGATGAGGAATATAGTGAAAGTTTAAAATTATAAAAGGCAGCAGTGGTCACTCCAAAGTGATTTGCTCCCTCTGAAGTTAAGTGTAGTTTTCTCTCTAGAGTTAGAGGTCTAGGGGGAAAAAAGTGATAAGACAATGTTCCAGGGACCCACCTGTTAAGAGCACAGATGACCTTCCCTGTGAAGGTAACTCATATCTCATCTGGGTGTCTGCAGAACCTCCCTCTCGTCCTCAGGTAATCAAGGGGCGCCTGGGCTGCCGGGACCTCCAGGAGAAACAGGGGATCCTGGACCAAGAGGCATGGTGGGAGATCCAGGGGCACCTGGGCTCCCAGGAATAAAAGGTGAGTGGAAAGGAAGCCTGACCCATGAGGACAAATTGACAGCACCTTTCCTGTGCCAAGTGACACCGCTCTTGGTCATGGTGCTTCCTCTTTCCCACAGATGTCCTTCATTAGCTCCTTCTTCTTCTCACTCAGAGCTTCAGGCAGGGTATCTCGGCTCTCTGCCCGCCTTTGACCAAAATGACGGTGCTGCCATCTTTGAGAACATTTCTCCTAGCATTTTCTGTAATGCTAAGGCATCTTCACTTATTCTCTCCTTAAGATAGTTAAGCTTCTGTTATGTTCTAGATTGTGTGTTAGACACTGGGTATACAATTCTGAAGAGAACTGACATTGTTACTGCCTTTGTGGATCTCACAATGCAGTCCGGGAGTTGTATTAGAAACATACTTGTAACTACCTTTACCATTACATTTAAAAACATAAATGTAACTACATTTACCAATTGTGATATGTGCAAGAAAGAGAATATAAATGCTATGGAGAAAGAGTTACCAATATTCTTTATCTTTGTTAGATAAAGAAACATTTTTCCTGGTTGAATTTTTGGTCTTTATGAGTAATAGAAAACTCATTATAAGTTTCATTACAATAATACCATATACCCTATTGTACATCCTGTTTTTTTGGTTATTAACAAAGATCCATGCCTCTCCATTCCTCTGTGATACTTACTTCTCTTCAGTCCATTTCTTCCATTTTAGAAAAAAAATGTTTTTCCTGGGTAATTTGTGTACACCTGTAGTGTAGCATGTATGTTCTATACATTTGTATGTTTAAGATCTTTCTCACCAAGTAAAATATGGTTTTTATATCCTTGGCACCCAGTGGATACCCAGTAAGTCTACTGGATGGTTATGGTAAGTATTTTAAAATTTGTGAATAAATTAAAAATAGAGGGCTGGACAAGGAGAAGAATGGACAGCTGAGCTAGTCGCTATGAAGTTGAAGGTCTTCGCTTGAACCACAGATGAAGAGTCAAGCCTTACTTGGTAGATTTCTATAACTAAGATGCTCTCTTCCCACCTTCCTCCCCTTACCTTCTGCTAGTTGACTCATCCATGTACTAAATTTTGGTTAAATAGAAATCACTTCCACTCGGAAGAGTTGGAAACCCCTCCTTTGGGCTTGTTTCATTGTTTTGAAAATCCAAATTAAAATTTTCCACTCTTTCATCTCTTCCCTCACCAAAGAACTTTCAAATAATGTTTGTTTCCCAGTACGCAGTAGTGTGGTATGTAGGACCTGGTGCAATTCTGCAGGGAGGGAGGCCCTTTATTCTGGAGCACTGGTACCTTATGTATTTCCATGTGGCCAAATATTATTTGGCTTCTGGTTCCCATAACTAAACAAGACATCTTTGTACTGTTCCTCTCCCTCTTCATTGACATTTAATGTGAAGTCCAGCGATTTGTGATAAATTTAGGATCTCAAGCAATGGCATAATTGTTTTTTATTATGTTGTGTTAGTCACCCTACTGTACTTCATTAATTTTTGATGTAGTATTCCACGATTCATTGTTTGCATGGAACACCCAGTGCTCATTGCAATACACGGCCTCCTTAATACCCATCACCGGGTGTAATTTTTTTATGTTAAAAGCTTATCTAGTAATCGTGGCTGTTTGCTGTCCCTGGAAATCCCTGAAGCCCTGTTGGGGTGTTCTCCAACACTTTTTTGAACGTCTGGAAGATGAAATTGGTAAAAACCCAAAAGGAAACATTTCCATTATGAACCACTCCTACTGCATTTCCCCTTCATCTTACCCCCCTAGTTTAATAAAAATAGCGAGGATCTTCAAACATCCTAGTGCCATGACAATAGACACTCAGTTTGACTAAAATGACTAGGCTCAGGTTACTATTGTTGATTTGTCCTGCTCTTGAATTAGTTCGCATTTATCATATCATTTCACTATGGTGTGTTATTAAAAAACCAATAGCCAATGATGTTGACTGAGTAACAGAATCGCTCGAAAAATGATCTCCAACCACATTAGAGTTCTGTGCTATAAAATAAAGGGTTTGTCAAGAGAAGGTGGGGAAATGACTCTGTCAGCCCAAATAATCACCCCAGCACACTGACAGACACTGCAGTGGTGCCTCCTGGCCATGCAGCGACACTGTTTCTCTGCAAACAGCCCAACAAATGACCTGTCTTTAAAAACCAAACCAAACCGAACCGTGAATACATTCCTAAAAATGAAAACGTCCACAATATAAATCCATTGTTGCAGTTTATCATGCTGTTATAAAAATGAACCGCACTCCAGCAGAAACACTTTGATCTGAGAAACTAAATATTTGAAGTATGTTCTAAATAAGTCAAGGGGACTGATTATCTTGTTTGAACAAACCAGCTGTTGAACTCCAAAGTTGTTTGCTCTGCTGGAACGGGCCATATGGATTCTGAGTCCTGCTTGTGTTCAGTCAGATTTAAACCCTAACTTAAACATGTGCTAAAAATGGCTTGATTTGTAGATTTAAATGTTCAAGCACATATGCCCTCTAAAGGGAAGACACTCAGTTCTTCGTTGGGCGTTCATGAGATTGGAATAATGAAAATCTAAAGACAACTGCCTGCTCCATGGCGACAACCGTAAAGATGTGGATTGGGTTGTTTGGCTGGTGGCAAAATGTTTCCTCAGAAAAAAGGCACCTCGAAATGTCTTTTATCTGGAAAGAAATGCTATCATGTTAGAGCTGTGGAAATCATGGGAATGTTCTCCCCCTTTCTCTATGGGGGGGTGGGGTGTCCCTTCTGGCCCTGCCCCCACAGCACTTACCACTCCTGAGGTAATTGCCCATTTGTTCTGTCATGTCAGGGACTGCTTCTCTCGTGCTCTCCATTGTCTTGTCAGCCAGCCGTCACCGAGTCTATTTGGGGATGGGAGCTCCGGGGTTAGGAGACCATGTCTTTATGCTCTTGTGCCTATCCTTTATGCAGTCGTGTAGTTTCTGAACTAAGAAACATATATATCTTATTTCAGATTCTGTTTTGATACATTTTCAACTGTGTTCAACCATTACCTGTAGTTACATGGGTCCCTTTCCCATCACCTTTCATGTTCCGGTGACCAGCTGTCCGAGTATGCCTGGGACGGAGGGGTACCTCAGAACGCCAGAACTGGGCAAGTCCCTCTCGCACAGGGATGAGGTGGTCATCCCATTACATGTAAAAACCTGTACAAAGGCCACTGGGGATAGAGTGGCATTTTCAGGCTTTAGAACAAAAGAAAACCTCAGTGAGAACCTAGTCTCTGAGTGCGCTGGCTAACCAGGACGGCTGCGATTCCCATTAGGGCTGGATCAGGAGATTCGATTCTCTGACCGGGCTGGGTGGAGGGGAGAGCACCCCGGCCCGTGAGCATAGGGAGGTGCAGCCTTACGTGAAGGGTGTTAAGCAGGAGGACGGCCAGAGAGGTGAATAAAAAATCCTCATTACCAAGGAATGTGCTTTGTTAGCTTAATTGCCTCTCATCTGCTCTGTATATATTTTATGCATGAACAACTTTCTGATTTAGAGATGGGATTGATAAAAAGCTTTCAGTAGAAAGGAAAAATTGCCCTTAAAATCCTACCCAGATGTAGCTGCATTCAATTTAGAAAGATAACATTGGGTCAGATAAGGGTCGGCCAGTTCAACAATGGTGAGGGGCTGGGCCTGTGACAGCCCGGGATCTGGATGCATTGATGGGACAATGGAGAGTTGGCAGAAGCTGAGACATTCCACCCCAGCTAAGTCCCCAAGCCATCAATCTTGGTGGCTTCAGCTGGAGATCAAAACACATTGAAATAGCAAAGTGTTCTCAAAAAATTTATTATCATTTCAGATAGATTGCCATAAATATCCAGATTTGGCAGATGAAGAAGGTCTGTGTGTTCTTTTGGTGCAAACTTGAAATGTTGGCTCATTAAGGGGAAAGAGGATTGAAAAATAAACTCAGCCAGAACTGTGAAAAGTGGTTAGGAAATAAGAGCTTTAGGAAAAATAAGGGTGCATTCCCATTTTGGGGGGGCGGGGATGAGAGAATGCGGCTCCTTTGCACCAATCTAAAGTTTAAGTTTAAAAATAGAATAACCATCCATTTCAAGTACTGATAATAAATAGAGTGAAACTAGCTAAGTGTTCCTTCTTTTAATAAGAAGCCCACAGAGGACTTGCATTAATGAGTAGATAATAATTAGCACTTAAATTATTTATACACAAATGGATGCCTCTAACTTCACCAAACCTTATTTCTCCCATAAATTTATTAAAGAATGTGTAACATGCAAATCGACATTGTACCCCCTCCTTCCGACAGCTTCCTCTCCACCCGTTCATGTCCCGACACTCCCTGTGGCACATTTCCTCATTCACTCATTCATGCATCCACTCACCCATTCAACCAACACCTACTGAACACCAACTGTGTGTCACATGTTAAATGGGGGCATGGGATGACTCATAAGATCCGATCTTGCACTCAATTAGTTTACCCAAAGTAATCCAGTCATCCAGACTCGCTTGTTGCGTGGTATGGGACAGGCACCAGCAGAAGGGCATCAGGGGAGCTCTGTGTAGGTTTCATGGGGTAGCTGAGGGCCATTTGATGTGTGCTAGAACACTACAATTGCAAATGACAGGGATGCGGCCCTAAATTGAGTGACAGGCTGGACGGCTCTCAGCCTTCAATGAAGATCCGCTGATGAATTTGGAAGGTCACCAGGTTTGGCCAGGGGCTGAGCAGAAGATGGTTTCCCCCAAATCCATGAGACAAGACATGTCTGAATCACCCAGCAAGAGGGCCCTGCTCCCGGAATTTTATCAGTCATCTGCCTTTCTTCCCTTCCTCCCTCTCTCTTTCCCTCTGCCTGTCCCTTGTTTGTCTCCTCTACCGCCTCCCTATAAATCTCTACACTTATATAAGTATCTATATGTTATAATATAAATGTATTTTAGATACTTCATGCATTTATCTTTTTATGAGTCTATAGATTGATGGGTGTTCAGTGTTCAGTGACAACTCACTTCGGGAAGTCAGGCTGGTAGATATCTGTCTCCTTGGAGGACCACACTGATGCCTGGCAGAAAGAAATCATACCTCATTATGGACACTGGAGTTTTCAGTGATCGTTATGACATAAATTGAGTTTCAGTAAAGAGGCATCAGAGTGGTTCATTTTGAAAGAAGTCGTGGCAAAGAAATAGTGCCAACCAAACCTGCCCTGCAAGCTTCTTCTTTCTGAGTAGTACAGAACTTGAAGAAAAGTTAGGTAGGTCATGTATTCCCCAGTTTGCCACAGGCCTCACCTGTCCCTGTTGTCTTACTACCTTTACCTGACTAGATCCCAAAGAAATTAGTATCTACAGACCACGGTGGAGTGGACAGGTCCTGAGCCTCGGTGGAAGGAGACCTGGGTTTGCTCCGATCCAATTTCTTTTCTCTCACCTAGGATAAGTTCATTGTCATAGCGTTCCTTCCTACAGGAAGATTCAATAATTCTAGACTGTAATAGATAGAGAGATGTCCACAATATGGTCATAAACCAAGAGCAGTATGTTAAAACCAAAGAAATGTGCTAACCTGTCTTGCAGAAAATGTCCATCAAATGAAAATGTTAAATAATAACCACTGGCATGGTTTTAGCCTTGATAATGACATCTAGAGAGTGTGACCTCAGGGCCCCCGCCTGGAGAATCTGTCGGTGGCCATCAGCGAATCATCCCCTGGGTGGTGCCCGGGCCCAGTGGCCGGTGAACTTCAACACTGGGTCATCCCTGGTGGGTCATAGGCCTGTGATGTGTTTCAGGTCCCTCCGGGGCGCCCGGTCTGAACGGCTTGCATGGTTTAAAGGGTCAGAAAGGAGCCAAAGGCGCTTCAGGTAAGAGAAAATCCTTTGCCAAGACTGAACTGCAGTCAACAGACTGTGAGAAACTGCCAGTATTCCTTCACGACACATGATTTGGGGTGCCGAACTAAGAAACTGGCTTAGCTGGGAGACACGGTACTGGACTGTTCTTAATACTGAAGATGACTTCTCTAAAAAGGACCCCTGAGAAAACCTAGTTTAAGAAAGAATAGTTGGTTATTAGTGTCTTCTGTTGATGATGCTTGGAGCTATCCTCTGTTAAAAATATTCTGAATAATTGCTTAGGTGGAACTCAATTTTTTTTTTAATTTATTTATTTGACAGACAGAGATCACAAGTAGGCAGAGAGGCAGACAGAGAGAGAGGGGGAAGCAGGCTCCCCGCTGAGCAGAGAGCCCGATGTGGGGCTCGATCCCAGGACCCTGGGATCATGACCCGAGCTGAAGGCAGAGGCTTTAACCCACTGAGCCACCCACGTGCCCCGGAACTCAATTTTTAAATGTTACAAATGACAGAGAGTTGGGAGGGTTTTTTTTGTTTTTGTTTTTTTTCTTTTTGGTATTAAGTGTAGTGATGGCATGTATGGCCACTTTTCAAACCCTCAACCGGATGCTGTTCAAACAAGTTACTTGAGCAAGTCACTGTTACCTTTGCTACCCCAGATAGGTTCATCGTCAGCAACCGCATTTGAGCTTGTTCTGGGATTTTAGTAGAGGGCTCGTTTGTTGTTTTAGTGTCTCAGAAAAATAGCCCACAGACAAGGCGGCTGGAATCTCACACGGAGGTAGGAGGGTGTTTGGCCCGGGGTTGGGTTGTCGTGCTGCTGGGTTTGACACAGTTGCTGGAGAGAGAAAGAATCTTGATATGTGTGGAAGGCCAAGAATTAATTCAGGTCACAGAGGATTCATTTTAGAGGTTCCTCCAAATAGTCTGATAACATATGTACCTCCCCCAAGAAACCAGTGACGTGGTCCCACTGCAGTGTGGACCTCCTCTGTGGTTGTTACTTACATGCCAGGTTCCCCCTGAAATGTCAAACCACCGTATTCAGCTTATTATTATTATTATTATTATCATTGTTGTTGTTGTTGTTGTTGTGATTCCTTATGGCTGGATCTCATTTGGTTTCACTCCTTCTGGGGTAGAGGTTGGAACGTTGATATGGTCTTGGTTTTTTTGTTGTTTTGTTTTTGTGTTTGTTTTGTTTTAACCGGGGAAATAATCGTAAAATAAGCCTATGGCTGACCTGCGGGGGGCCGTGTGATGGGGCGTGAGAGCGTAGGTGATGACTGACCCAGGGAGAGCTTACGGCATGGGGGCCACCACTGCAGCAGGCGGTCCCTGTCACCCCGTCCGGAAGCTGTTCTTTTCCAGGAGCAGCAATAGGGACAGACAGAGAGAAAACGCAGAATTAATGCTCTTTCCCTCGTCAAGGTTTGCACGAAGTGGGCCCGCCTGGTCCAGTGGGCACACCCGGGCTGAAAGGGGAGATGGGAGACCCTGGGAGTCCGGGAATTTCTCCCCCAGGCCCTTCTGGAGGAAGGGGTCCCCCCGGCCCCCCAGGTAAGAAGCAGCATGCTTTGCTCCTGTTAGTAACTAAATCCAAACCTTCCAAATGTAACGAAGCTGACATCAGAACACGTCCCTTCTCAGGGAGACCTGGATTACCTGGTCCTGCAGGTGCCAGAGGAAGAGCTCCTGAAGGGGACATTCCTGACCCAGGTCCACCCGGAGATCAGGGACCTCCTGGCCCCGATGGTCCAAGAGGTATGAGAACATCCCAGCAAAGGATGGTGACCCTCCCTTCCTTACATGCTGCCAGCTCCGGAGGGACGTAGGATCTGAGAATGGCAGACCATTCATGACACCATGAGCAGCCCCATGGATCTGGCAGATGGAAAAGGCGGGAGTGTGGGCAGTGTTGGGCTGTCAGAGCCAGCCCTGGGGCCGGAGGGCTCCCGCACCTGCTCTCTGGGTGCACGCTGACTCTCAGCGGGCCTCTCCCGGTGCCAGCACCAGCATCATGCTGAGCACAGGGTGCAGAACACAAGGCAGGATGGGCTCTCACCCTGTCTGGTGGTCTCCGGCACCTCCCATGTGAACCACTGCCCCCAGCCAGCCAGCTGACTGTGCCGGGGGCCTGGCACACACAGGAACAGAGCCTCTTCAAGGGCTGCTCACAGTACTTGTTCCCCTCGGCACTTGGCAGGGACAACGGCCAGCAAGGCAATATTTCACACAGTGGGGTCTGACCAGAGCCGTCCAGGGCCTGGGGACCAGAGCTGTGGCACCGTGGGCTTTTGCAAAGTGCACAATCATGTCCTAATAGCTCACAGAGCTCCTTTGGACAGACCCAACCCACTGCCTTTATATCTTTAGGGTTTTAATCAGGGTGAGCTAAAGATTATGGGATCCTATTTGATGCTGGGAAAAATTAAATTCTCAAAAATATGCTAGGCAGTGTAGAAGCTAAGTAGAAGTAGAAGTTGGGCTCACTTCCTGGGTGTAGACACCTGTTTTCAAATAGGATTAAACATTTAATTTCCATCAGCCAGATTTTTGTCAAAAGCCTGTCATCTATGTGTCTGTCTGCCCATCTGTCCTTCTGTCTGTTCATCCGTCCTTCTACCTACCATATTAAAGCAGTGGGATGACAATGCAAAGAAAAGCCATAAACCCTTGCTTCCAGACGGGCTGGCTTGGAACGGAAGGAAGGCTTTCTGTATGCTCATTTGTCTAACTGTTCACAACAGACCATTTATACCCTCTCCTGGCTTGGGGGCTCCATGAGACAATCCCTGCTTTGCTTCGGATATTGTTGACTTTTTTGTTCTTCTGATTCGCTCTGTCTCTTGCTTGCATTTTGTTACTTTCCTTAAGAAGCTCTCAGGTAGGGGCGCCTGGGTGGCTCAGTGAGTTAAAGCCTCTGCCTTTGGCTCAGGTCATGATCCCAGGGTCCTGGGATCGAGCCCCACATCGGGCTCTCTGCTTGGCGGGGAGCCTGCTTCCTCCTCTCTCTCTCTCTCTCTCTCTGCCTGCCTCTCTGCCTGCTTGTGATCTCTGTCTGTCAAATACATAAATAAAAAATTGAAAAAAAAAAAAAAAAGAAGCTCTCAGGTAACCTGCAGTCATATTTGTCTTTGACTGAAAGAAGATTTTTGCCTCCTCCTTGTGGTCAGGAGCGCCCGGGCCCCCAGGCCGCCCTGGAAGTGTCGACCTTCTGAAAGGGGAACCAGGAGACTGTGGTCTGCCAGGACCTCCAGGTCCTCCGGGTCCACCCGGCCCTCCAGGACGCAAAGGCTTCCCAGGATGTGATGGAAAAGATGGCCAGAAAGGTAGGCATGCAAGTTGTTCCTTAAGTAGTGCATAAAGACTTTTGTTATCTTGACCTTCAGGGTCTGGTGTTCTGCACCCCTGGGAGGTAACTTCATTTCCTACGGACATAGTCACGGCATTTCGGTAGTGCCCCGACTTTTCCAGAAAGTCCTCAAGTTTGGGTAACATTTGGACAAGTAAGAAGAAGAAACCCAAGTTCATCTTCAGCCCCTAATAACATGCTTGGTAATCTTTTAGACCAGAACTGGACAACAGAAATATAACACAAGCTACACCTGTAATGAAAAGGCACGGTAGCCCCATTTTAAAAAGTAAAAAGAAATAAGTGAAATGAGCTTTCATATTTCCTTTAACAAATATATTCAAATATTACTGCTTTAGCATATCATCATTGATATAAATTATCAGTGCAATGATCAGGGCTGTTCCTAATGAACTAGTTCCTCTCCCAGATAAGACACTCCTCCTCCCCAGCTCTGAAGCCTGGTGCGTGTTTTATGCGCACAAGACAACCCAGTCTGGATGCGCCATTTCAGGCGTTCAGTAGCCACATGCAGTGCAGTTAATGGCTTCTGTATTGGACAGTTTGGGTTTAGACTGCTGACCTTTCTGTTTCATATTCGTGAAAGAGTCTCTGTTATTGAATTCACCCATTATTTAAAGCTAAAATATTTTTTAATTCATTTTTACTTAACTGCTAATATTTGGGGACGTTAGTTTTTGGTCACCAGGTTTCAGAGAACTATTCAGTTCATTAGAACTTTTTTGTTGAAAAGGAACCAATATTGGTTTTCCATTTTAACTCCTTTCCATCACACATAAAGAAGATGGATAGAGAAACAGCTGTCACAGTCTGCCCAGTAACTAGCTGAATGTGAAATAAAACAAAAGATTAGGGCAAAATGAAGACCAAAATTACCATAAGGCTGCCATGCTTACAGTGCAAAAGGCATCCCTGTAATGGTGCAGTACACAACTTGCACAACAGTACACAACAACCCTCCCTCAACTTTATTAGCAATAAAATCAATTTTAGAGAATGTGGCTTATATCTGCAGATATGTGGGCTTCCAGTTATCGAACCCTAGAATCAGACAAACATGCAAGCATGCTAGTCACCAAAAGGAAGGAAGAGGCTAACTATATAACCTTGTTCCTTTCCCAAATAAGATACTTCTTCTTCCCAGTTACTGCTCTAGAGAATGAAACTTTACCTGGAAATATTCTTCAGGTTCGGGAAAACAGTATGCAGCATAAGTAATAGTGACCCCCCCCCAAAAAAAGGATATACAAGGACTTAGAAATATTGATGAAACCACTAAGCATGCTTCTTAACTCCCATTTCAGGGGGGCATGTGGTCCAAAGAGTGTTTAACTGTGGAAAGGAGGAGGGAGTTTTGTCAGTTTACCTTTCAGACTTAAACAGTGGGAAATATTTGATCTCTTCCACAAACATTTATTAAGTACCTACAAGAATATAACAGTGAGCAGGCTTACACAGTCCCCACTCATAGTTGGTGTAGAGTTTCATAGGGGAAGACAGACATTCACACTAAAGGATCCATCAATATAAACTGCGGCAGGTGCTCCGAGTAAGGACAGTCTTCTATGACAGCACATCAAGAGCAAATGGAGTTGGGCTGGGGCCCCAGAGAGGGCTTCCCTGAGGAGGTGAGGCTTGCTGGGCACAGAAGAAGGGAAGGAACCACACACACGAGGCACTGAGTGGCTGGCAGGGCTGAAGGAGGAGGTTGTGAGGAAGAGAGGCAGGAGCCCAGGGCCAGGAGGCACATCGTCCCACGTGGCTGAACACCGTCCCATTTCCCCCTCTCTTCCAGCCCTCCATCTCCAGAGAAAGCTCAGGACGACAGAGCTTTTCATTCTACTTTGGTCTTGCCTTGATCATGAAACCACTTTCCTTATTCCTTTTGACCGACTCTTGCGTTTCCTTCAGACAGAGGCAGCTCTTCTCAGCTTTACAGAAAAAAGTGAGAGGCTCACCCGGATTCCAAGGCTGACTTTGCCCTGATTTGTGTTGGGTTCTCTGAGTTCAGTCCACCTGACTGTCATTGTCTCGATATTCCTCCATTCCAGTGTCCCTGTCTTTATGTTCCTTTTAGGACCAATGGGGTTCCCGGGACTGCAGGGGCCACAAGGACTTCCTGGCTCCCCTGGGGAGAAGGGTTTACCTGGCATTCCAGGCAGACAAGGGCACCCCGGTCTTCCAGGTAAGCTCCGAATGCCTGATGATCTCACCCAGCAGCCTAAGCCAGCCTTTTGTTTCAATAGTTACTGTGAGGGTCGACTTGAAGCAAGCAATTATTCTGAAATTGCCTGCAATTTCTAATGAGTTAAGCTGTATTTATTTCAGGCCTCACTACACAGTCTTATGTTTGGTAAACTAATATTTATCATTAGAATGAGTACGTTTGCAAATTAGGAGTTGATTTTACAGAAACATTTCTAAGTTAAATAAATCTGTGTTCCCTCACACAAGAGGCAAAGGCTGAGTTGATTACTGTATGCGAGGACCGTATTCATTTCTCTCCCTGACTTCCCACTGATTTTCCGAGATGTGTCATTTAACTTTTTCTGTAAAATACATTAGTTCCCGCAAAGACAAAAAGGCTATTCAATTTAAGCTCAGTCGACAACATGTTTTCAGCAGAGGGTCAAAAGTAAGCCAAGGGAGAGTTGGAAGGGCAAACAGACATGTGTATTTGAGATTGGCAGAACTGATATCTTTGGGGATCCTAAACCAATATTACAGTAATGTGGTGTCAGCTCGGAATATTTTGCAATCTCCTAAATTATGTTGGTAGTGCAAAGAATAAATAGACTGCACTGCTTCATGACGGATCACAGAACAACATGACAAACAGCTTACACTTGTGCTCATCTCCTATTTCCTTTCTGCGCAGAACCTATAAAACTTGGCTAAATAGTATGAAGTTTTCAGAAGCCTGCCAATGAACAGAATTTCTCTATATCTTAAATTAGGGCATATTTGCTGTAAGAAATCAACTCATGTTATGTTGTGCAAGAGAGCTTCATTTCACGTTTTTCGAGATGGGAAAGCTCTGTGACTGTATCCTAGCTGTTCTTGTCAGTAACATTGATGTGGGCTTCGTTATGTAAATAAGATGCCATCATTCTGTTCATCACTGATGCCATCCTCAAGTTATTATGTATCTTCTCAAATAACCCATGTCACTTTGGTCCTAATTTACATATTTAAAATCTCTTTCCACCACATGAAAATCATTGCGTGGCTTCATTTTTTGACTTTGGATCTCTCCAGGTTCCAGAGGTAAGCCCTGCTATACAATTAGTAATTTGCTCTAAATCGGGCTTCTGCTTGTTTCTGTACATCCTTTTTCACCATACTTGTGGGTTTGTTACTTTGTTACCTTGTTACATTTTCATAGATGGGGTGCTGTAATTACATGAGGCATCAGTGCTTTGGCTTCCTCATTACAGATACGGTAACCCCATATTAGAGCATCCTACAGTCGAGTCTCATTATAGGTTGTCAAGGTGGAGTAGACACTCAGCTTACAGAATTTTAATTCAGGCACAAAGAGTGAGTGCTTTCTCTGTCAAGTGCTACAGTACATACCCATGTAAGTTTCCTTTATAAATTCTATAATATAAATACATAGAATATCCCTAAAATAAGAAGTATCAGCAACATAAGAAGATGGGTCCTTCACACCCAGTAAGGGGCTGTGACAAGGTTTTCCTGTAACATCGAAGTCCATTTCCAAGGAGCAAATATCTGTGTGATACAATGAAAATGCTGTTATTCTTTTCAACTAAGTGTTCACCACAATGCAGAAGCAACATATTACTTTGTGTCTGGGGTTTTCAAAGAGACTAAAAAGAGTCTCTTAAAAGAAGAAAAGAAACATAGTGAGGGCACGCATTTGTCCTTTCCAGGCATCTCTTATTAACCGTAATGAAAATTTGCCCTGAATTCAGGATGCTTACACAAGAGACACTTTGGCGCCTTTTAGCTCCTGGTTTATTAAAAAGTAAAGAACAGTAAAATCAGAATTTAAAAAGAATCCTACTATTTTAAATGTTTATATTTAAAAATTATAATTCCGGGATACCTGGGTAGCTCAGTCGGCTAAGCGTCTGCCTTTGACTCAGGTCATGATCCCAGGGACCTGGCATCAAGCCCCGCATAGGGCTCCCTGCTTGGTGGGGAGTCTGCTTCTCCCTCTGTCTGTTGCTCCCCCTGCTTATGCCCCCCCAACAAATAAATAAAATCTTTAGAAAATAAAAATAAAAATTTTAGTTTTATATTTAATGTTTCCACTTCCATCCTCTTAGTAGACACTAAGACTACATACATACAGACTCTGTATCTGTATGTATAAACTCACTTGAAGATAACATTAGAACCCTGAATATGAAGCACCAGCCAGATGCCCACCCCCACCCCTCGTTTCCTTACTTGCTTCCTTCACCCCACCAGAATTCACAAGGCAATTCAGGGAAAATATGAAATATTCATATGCATCTCCCTCAAGTCACCCAGAGTAGAAAAGCCACATTTTATATTAAACTACGTACTGTAAAAATATACCCAACTCTGTTGGCTGTGGTTTCCCACAATATTTTATAAGAGATTAAATTCCAAATAGCTGACAAGGGTTCAAATCTGGTTTTTTGTTTTGTTTTGTTTTGTTTTTTAAGATTTATTTATTTGAGAGAAAAGAGAGAGGGAGCATGAGCTGGGGGAGGGGCAGAAGGAAATGGGGAGAGAGCCTGATGCAGAACTTGATCCCAGGACCCTGAGATCATAACCTGAGCTGAAATCAAGAGACAGACACTCAGCCAACTGAGCCACGCATGTGCCCTGGGTTCGAGTCTGTTTTGCATAGACATGCTGTGTAACTTACATTGTCGCAATGACCACAGTTTCTACAGTTTTCTTGCTGCCTAATCACTATATTCATAAACTTACTTTGCACATTTGCATGAATTTTAAGAACACCACAACTGATAAGCAGCGTGTTTTTAAAATATGTTGTATTTCTTGGAATTCATCACACAGATGTGAAGAGTCTTGTAGACAGTATGGTGTCCTGGTTAAGGGCACAGCTTTAGAGGAACGCCATCTTGCATTTTAATCTAGACTCTGCCACGGGTTAGCTGTGTGACCTTAGATAGGCACTTATTTACCTGAGCCTGGGTTTTCTTACATGTAATATTCTAATAATAGCAGCACATACACGCACAGGCTTGTTGGGAGCCTTTAAACGTGAGGCACTCAGCAGGGGGCCCAATACGTGAGAAGGCATTCAAGAAGGGTTAGCTGTTATCCTTGTTGGTTAGCGTTATTATGATTTCGTTTCCCTGTGTAGTATTTGCAGGGTAACTGAACGAAGCTTTAGGAAAAATACTTTAAAGATGTGAACATAACCAAGAAGGAAGAACATGCAAAGCTTTAGAGCGGTGATTCTCCAATGAGATCCGCAGATCAGCACCGTCAGCCTCAACGGGGAACATGTTAGACACACAGACGTCAGACCTACATGCTCAGAAACTGTGGGCTCTGACCCGCCGGCCAGATGATTCTGATGGACTAAAGTCAGAGCTACAGCTTCCTAGCGCTGAACAGTGGTGAAGCCCCGGCTGACACTGGAGTCACCCCGGGAGCCCTCCCACTGCTTCCTGTGACCGACACCCAGTAAAAAGTAGCCCAAAGACAGGAAATCTAGTGAAGGTCACCAAACTGTTCCTGCCCCAACGAACCTTCACCATTCTGTACTTGTTTTGCTTCCTCTGAGATCCCACTCAGTTAGTCAGCCAGTCAGTCATGTATTTAACACAGTGCTTTCCAGAAGTTTCTCTGCCCCACGGTGGACAGAGTTGGGTGGTTGAAGCAACATCTGCTTCATGGAGCTGATGTTGGGTGGTTGAGCTCTGATTCTTCGGTGTTGTGTCAGCAGTCCGTCTAGCTGGAGGGGGCAGAAGGAGCTTGTGTGTAAGGTGGGAGTCCCTCACACAAGCAATAATTGCAATTTCAGGAGAACCAGGGCCGCCTGCCGATGTGGAGTCCTGCCCTCGAATCCCTGGGCTTCCTGGGGTACCAGGCCCGAGAGGACCAGAAGGAGCCATGGGGGTCCCTGGAGTGAGAGGGCCCCCAGGACCAGGTACGAGGCTGGGGTCTTTTGTTCATTATGTACATCAAATGCTGCTGGAATGAACATCTAGGCATCTTGCTGTGCAGTTCTTAGCACGGAGTCTAAACTCCTCGTGAGTAGGAAGCAATGTAATCTCCTCCTCTTTGACAGTTTTCTACATTTCTCCCAAGGTTCCATCACGTCCTCGCTGGATCAGCACAAGCCCGCTCTTTTTATGTTGAACTCGTACTTGAATCTCTCCCACTTGGGCAGCTTTTGGGCATGAGGCTTTGAAGCCTATTATACAGCAGAGTAGATGCTCTATTAATAGTCATTAATAGCTGTTGACTTGATTTTGAATTACAAATACTCGCATTGGGGCTCAGTGGAGCAGAAACACCCTAGGAGAAGGAGGAAGGAGATGTCTCACTTGGAGAAGGATCAGAGGAAAGGGGAAGGGTCAATCTAAATTATGGCCGTGACCTTGAGTGTTCATTTAATTGATTTGGGCATTGCTCATGTTAGGGTCGCAGGAGCCTTGGTTAAGCACTTCAACCAAACCATCCCTTTAAAAACTATCTTCCATATGCTTTATTTGCTCTTCACAGATCCCCACCACACTGGTCATTGACAAAGATATTAGGGAGTCCAGGCTGGTCTGCTCAAGGTCACTGATGTCTTCAGACCAATTGACAGTGCCCGTGGTTCTAGACAGCCTGTGCGCAAATTACCCGAGGAGCCACAAGGCCCTTCTCTTTCCTGGTTTCCCATTGCCCAGGTGTGACTCTGGCTTTTTCTGGTTTGGGGCCAAAGGAATTCGAAATAGAACTTGAGTTTTGCATCACCTGTGTGTGTGTGTGTGTGTGTGCGTGTGTGTTTCCCCAAAGCCAAACAGCTATGGGCCCAAAAGATGTTCCCTCTGCTGGTGTCTGAGTAGTTGTTGGGTAGTATCCAGAACCTGGAGCTCCCCTCAGACTAGTAGGGGGTTGGTTTGTTTTGTCTGTGTTTGCTGCACTGCATCTGTGTTTATGCACTAAGTTAATTAGGTGTCGGTTGGAGCAACTTCCATTTTCTGGCGTGGGGGACACTGGGAAGTGAGCATAGTTCTTTGTCACTCATGGCATGGATCGAGCTCTCTGTCCATCAGAATCACTCATCACACAACCTACTTTTAAAACCAACCCCCTTGTTGTGTATATAATTGCAACTGAGGGCTGGGACAGCTGCCCCCTATACATACACACACCCCTTCAGAAAAATCCACTTTCAAGTAGAAGATATGGCTGGTAATGGGGTTCTGCAAATGTATTTCCATAAATACTTCCAGATCCTCTGCACTCTTTAGAAAGTATGGTACTAGGCGTTGTGGGAAATACAGACGTGACTAAGATGTGCCCTACCCCCCACCACCCCAGTGCCTCTAACCTCATGGCAGGAAGAGCTGGTAGAACAGAGGTAATTCTAATTAACGAGAAATTATAATTTGTGTTTTCAAGGAGTTTCTGGCAAAGGCCTGAGGACAATGGGACAGGGAGAGGTGAACTTCAGTATGGAGGGCTGTAGGACAGCTGAGACCCAGGCAAGAACTGGCCTTTGAACAGAGCCTTTAAGGAAAGATGGGGCTTTGAGGGACCAGAATTCTCCAACAGGGAGACGGCAGGGGCACCGTTGGGGCAGCTGCATCCTTGCTACACAAAGTGTGGTCCAAGGACCAGCGCAACTCAGGCACAGACCTGCCAAGTTAGAATCTGCATTTTAGCAAGATCCCAGAATATTTGTATGTATATTCAACTTTGAGAAACCCTAACCATATTATGTGAGTGGGGTCCTTAAAACAGTCAGCTAAGAGTAACACCATCCCGAGTGACTCAGTGCTCACTGTGGGCTCAAGTCATCTGGAGGGGCTGGAAACAATAGCGATGCCTCCTCCCAGACCAACGGGATGCAGAAGGCAGAGCCCGAGGATCAGTGTGTTGGAAGCGCTCCCCAGGTGACCCTAGAAGACAACCAGGGTTGAGACCCACAGCTGCCCCCAATACCAGTTGAGACCAGCTGGGTGGGTGGGCTCACCCATGAGGGAGACTTTGGAAAAGAATGAAAGAAAGTAACTGAGAAGAAAAACCAAATGGCCAAATAGTTATTTGGGGACATGGAAGATTCTCTCTCCATAGATTGTGAGCTTCCGGAAGAGGGCTGACAGGCTACACGGGCCGGCTGTGATCGATCTCCTGTCATCTCTCATTCTGCCCGACTGGGGTCAGATGGGCTCATCTAGTTGCAAGTGGCCTCAGAAGGGTGTTCTCTGGATCCCTGTGTCCTCTCCTTATCGATGTCACTGACCCTGCCTGCTGGCACTGGGAATACCTGAGGGCACCGTTGTGCCACAAAATATGACTTATGTGGAAAACGAAACAAAACAAACCAGGTGCACAGCCCTTCCCAGAAGGCGCCAGCCATCCTTCCCACGCTGTGCTGCTAAATGGCTCACCTTCCCTCAAGCTCCTTTCGACCCTTCTCCCACGTACCCACTCCCACGCCAGTGTTCCCTTTTGGCTCCCCCTTCTCTGATGTGGCCTCCACCTCTTGGCCTGCGGCGTATTCCTGGGGCCCCCACCCTGCCTGTTTTTGTTGGCCAACCCTGGATACATCGGCCATACTGTCCAGTGGCTAAAAAGTGACAGGTCTATCCTGAGGGTCTAAAGTGGCCGAACCCTGACTGACTGGGGTCATCGGCAGGGCATGGGGCTCGTCATCTGTCCTCTCCTGAAGGTGACTGTTCCGGCTCGGTGTTGGGGGCCATCTGTGCCGTCCCCGAGGTCAGCTGTGAAGGATCAGCCGCCACTAGAGCGGACCAGCCCCACCTCAAACGACGTCGTTGGCTTCTTCTTGTCTTCCTTTCCGAACCTCTTTCATTGCCAAGCTGATTTTGTAACCTGGTGCTGTAGCCGAGGTCTATACAGAAAAAAGTAATGAAGTTCTGGCTCTTTCCTGCCCAGTGTGAGCAGGTAACAGCCACACTAAATATATCTTGTGTCTGTTAAGAGTCCTCCACCATGGAAGGCCTCCTGTCTTTCTGCTCACACGTCTCTTTGATCCACAACTTTTCCTTCCCCGGGGGGCCCTCAAAGGCTGGGGCTTCCTGGGATGCACACAAAGGTGGTTTCCATATTGGTTTGAACTGTTACTGCCTAATGGACATTCCCACATCCTGTTAGAGTGTTTAATCTTCAAGTCAACATGTGACGCTCTCCAAGGAGGGAATCCATCAAACACTGGAGGGCTTTTAGATGTAGCTCTAGTCCTTAAAACAAGTTCCAAGTGGAGAACAAGTCCACATAGGGAAAGCCGTAGGCACACAACTCGGATAACAAAAGCCTTCCTTCCTATCTCTGGAAATTGCCTGACAATTTCTCCAAAGGGAACAAAGCCTCTATCACAACATCTGGCGGGGGAACTCTTTCCCCAGATCGACAGTGATCTTGCCGCACGTTGGTATTTCAGGAAGATGCCTGCTACTTTTTCAATGATCAGTCCGTTTGCTGGCTTGTCAGTACTCAGGCAGCCCTTTGCAGAATAGCACAGTGGCCTCATGTTGCAATCATCTCGTGGCTGGGAGAGATAAGAGAATGCTCTGAGCTCACCATCAGGGCCCTGTGCTCCTTCCAAAGGAACTGATGTCCTTGAAGCTGGTGGCAAGGGTACGCCAGCCAGCACACAGCAGCCCCACCTGGAAAAAGGTTTCTGCCCAGTTACTGGAAAGTAGAGGATGTCTCTCAACCAGAGAGGGAGAGGGAGTTTCCTTTCTCACTTACTGAACGATAACACGGACAGAACGCAGTTCAGGAACTGCATGACAATCCAAGAGAATTTGTTTAAAACCCAAGGAAGCAGAAAGTGAAATGACTGGGTATACCCACACCAGCTCTACCAGCACGGATGTAAGGGAACAGACTGGCTGGTTGTGGGGACGGAAGAAGGAGGTTGGTATGGGACACTCTCAGGCAGGCAGTGGTAGAGCAGGATTTCCAAAGTGGTGAGGTTTGGAAGGGCATGCATTTCAAATGGCTGTAGGATGGGGTCCCGTGTGAGGCAGCAAACTGAGTGGGACATCCAGATGATCACCCGAGCATGGCAGTCCCCTGCTCTCAACCCTCAGGTGGCTTCCCACGCCCTTGAAGAACAAGTCCAAGAGTGAAACATGAGCCCTGTCTAACTTCATGGTTGGTTTTAGTCTAATTCGTGGCAGAGAGAGAGAAAGAACAGAGAGAGAGAGAGCGAGAAAGGGAGAGAGATTAACAGGTAGAAACCAGAATCCTTGGGAGGGTTAGTAATTCAGGGAATTCAGTAATTCGGGCTAATGGGAATACACTCCTCTATAGGCAAGGACCTTGTCTGCTACCCAAGAGAGGATATTGTGGCTGATGAATTAATGCCTGGACAAAAGTAACCAAACACTTAAAGAACCCCTCAAGTATCAGTGTGACTGCTGCCAGGCCCGCAGTTTACGTCCTCCAGGGGGCACACCTGAGCTCTGCAGCATGTCAAGAAGCAGGCTGGCAGCTGATGGAACCCCCTTGGGTGAGGTTCCTCCACTAGCTCTCAGCTCTGCCCCCTTCCTGAGCCTCAGTCTCCCCCACCCCACCCCCAGCAGGCTGGCACATGAGAACACCTGGTCATGGGGCTGTTGACAAGACCGAATAGGCTAATCCACATAAAGGGTCGTACCTCCCACCTTGTAAACGCTCAATCATCATTTTAAAAAATTGCTGCTCTTATCTTCCTCCAAATGGAACTTGACTCCCAATCGAATCCTATTAAATTTTACTTATTCCTCTGCTCAGCTTTCTAAGAAAATCATTATTAAGGATAATATCTAATTATAGAAATCATATATGTTCGATATAAAAAAAAATATGAGAATATGAAGAAAGGTGAAGACCTCTCCTCCAGCATCTCCCCGGTCTGGCCCCAAATCCCGGCTCTGCCCACGACTGGCTTATCACTTAAGCAAATGACTTGGCCTCTCAGAGCCTAATGACCCCAGGACCAAGTGGAGGTAGTACAATCCCAGCTCCATGTACCTGGAAAGATGACATGAGTGAATGCAGTGTAGTCCAAAGGGGGAGCCCCGGGCCAGGAGTGCTAGCAGGTGTCCTACTGTTCTCACCACTGGCATCGTGAACTCTCGTGCAGGGTGCAAAGGAGAGTCTGGGCCGGATGGCAGGCGGGGCAAGGATGGCCTCCCAGGGCCCCCTGGGCCTCCTGGAAGCAAAGGGGATGCGGGAGAAGCCGGCTGCCCTGGAGCACCAGGTAAAAATTTTCAGCTTCTCTTCTTTTTGTGGACACCGTATATCTGAGAACTGTGTACGAGATCCCTGGTCTCTCGGGCGTCTTTCTAAACTGCTCCTATTAAAAGCATTTGCCTTAGATGTGGACTCACCAAGTATTAGGGAGGCAGAAGCAGCAGGCGCGGAACAGGATGACTTCCCCCACGTTCTGACCAAACCTCGATCGACCATCACAAAGATGAGTCAAGGTCCTCTCCCCCGTTTAGTATTTCCCCAAACCACTACTTGGAGCTATTTTAGCTGTTGCCTTTCCCAAGGCAAGCCTGGTGTTGTGTGTGATCGCCACCGAGAGGCCGTGAGGGAGATGGGGTGGCGAGGTGTTCTCACCCTCCCCGACTAGCCAAGTCACTTGGGCTCTGTTTTCTGAGTTCGCTTCATCTTACTGATGCATTTATATAGAATACAAGACGACTCCTTAAGAAAAAAAATCAGGGAGTAGCCATTGTAGCGGACAGAGATAAGACATGACAGAATAGTCACTTGAAATATAATGTGTCAGGTAATATGGCAGCGGGAGGGGACGCAGAGGCTCTCCCAGGTGGGTAAGGAGAAGGAGTGACGGGGGCTGAGGACGTCTGTAACAAAATGCAGCCTGAAAGTCAGCCTCAGCCAATTGCAGCGTGTAGAAGGGAGAGCTCCGTGCTGCCTACGCTCCGCTCTCCAAGTCCAGGACCCCCGCCTGTGCAGTCCGGACAGGTCAAACGAGACACAAGAGCGACCCCGGTCCAGTGCACAAGCTCCTGCATTGTAACTTCTGGTTTACAGCATAGATGGGGAGACCCTGCCAGTCTTCCAGAAACGAGTTAAAAAAAAATAAACAATTTTTTGTTTCACCTTTGCTCTTGGCAGTTAGAGGCAGCCATTGGCCTCCTTCAGTGGGTCAGCCCCTCGGAGATGCACGGGGACAGACCCTGCTCGCACTGTGGAGAGCTCTTCATTTCCGGCTGCCAGCAAGAATGCCAGAACTAGGCCTCCCTTCCCCCTCCCTGCCTCCAAAAATAAGGTCCAAGTGGTGCATGTGTTTGTTAAAACAAACCCCCTAACCTGCCTCCATTTTTTTCTTTATTCCTCCAGGCCCTCCTGGGCCCATTGGGGACCCTGGGCCCAAAGGGTTTGGGCCTGGATACCTCAGCGGCTTCCTCCTGGTTCTCCACAGTCAGACAGATGGAGAACCCGCCTGCCCTGCGGGCATGCCCCGGCTCTGGACGGGCTACAGCCTCTTATACCTGGAAGGACAGGAAAAGGCGCACAGTCAAGACCTTGGTATGTGTGGAGCGTGGGGTCACTCCCAAAAAAGCAGAATACAGCTTTTGGGTTAATCTTACAGACGCATCAATATCTGCAGCAATCCCTCCTCTCCTGCGGAGTTTTGTCATTTGAAACAACCACACTAATTCCCAGGGAATTCCCACGAGTGACCCCGTGGGGCGCCGGAGCTGCTCATTCTGGCTACAGTAGTTATCGTCTGGCGACTTACTCATTTCTAAAAAAATGATCCTTCCTCAGCAGGTTAAATTTAACTCATATATATATATATAAAGCATAGTTGTTACCTCCAAATGTACATTATTTAATCAGGACACGGTCAGTCCCTGTGTTTACATGTCAAAGGGTGTGTCCCCAGCAGCTGGGGAGGGGGGGGGGTTAGACGAGACAGCAGGGGCCAGCAGCTGCTCCCCACCCTGCTCCAGCTGGTTTTCTAAGTCACACAACGTGATTTGGGGAGTCATTGCTTGGTGCTGCTTATTTTCTTTCTTTTTTAAAATATATTTATTTATTTATTTGTGCTCGTGTGTGCAGGAGCACACAGGAGTAAGGTGAGGGGCCAAGGGAGAGAAACTCAAGCAGGCTCCCTGCCGAGCCAGGAGCCTGACATGGGGTCCATCCCAGGACCCCAACATCCTGACCTGAGCTGAAAGCAAGAGTCAGACGCTTAACCACCTGAGCCACTCAGGCATCCCACTTGTCTGTTTTCAGTAGTAGATCTGTAAGCTGCAGGGACTGATTTCCAGTCAGGAGTTTAAGGTTCCAGGTGCTGGTGAACACGGTCTTTCCCAGATCATGGTGGCTGGGTGGTGGGTGCAGGAAGGGACACAACAGCAGGGGGCACTGACGGAGGGGGAACCTTGTCACTGCCCTCCCTGGGCTAGGATCCCTGCTGTCATCAAGGGTGGTCCAGGAGTACAGGCCTAGGGTGGCAGCTATTTGTGGTCATTCTCTGTTGGGCTTAGCCATGGCCCTTCCCATTTGAGTGCCTGGGGTGCGTTGGGCTGAGGGAGGAAGACGTAATGTTCAGTGTTTTGGCTCCATTTCCACCTGCCAACAAGAATGCCAGAACTAGGCCTTCTGGCGCCGGTCTCCTCTGTGCCTGGCCTCTGTTCCGTCCGTCTCCTCCCACCCTGGTCTAGCCAGAGCCTACCCACAAAGCTCTGCAGAGCTGCAGGATAAAATCTGAGCTCCTTACAAGACAGACAAAACCTGCAGCCTCTGGTCTGACTTCTCCCTAGAAGCCGAGACAGAGACACAGAGGTCCTAGTATAGGATCATTCTTCCAGTCATCCCCTCTGGAGTCCCGGTGCTCCTTCCTTCTCACTCCTAGGGCTGGCCATGCTGTGTGTTCACTGTCCAAATGCTCAGCCTTCTCCCCAACCAAGCCAGGGCGTCAGTTTTGTGGAGACCTAGCGGGACTAACCACACCCCTCCAGCAGCGGGCCCATTGCTCGGTTCTGGCGAGAATGAGTGGATGGGGGCTGGCCCCGGGACCAGGGAGGTGGCAGAATTGGTCAGGGCCGCAGCCTGCCGTCCCAGCCGCAGAAACGGGCTTCGGCAGGTGCATCTGAGAGCTGTGGAGCGCACGTCCGCGAATGGCACCTGCGCGAACGGTCCCCGCGTACAGCAGGCCCGGCGCCTCGCCCACCACATGGCCTCGCCTTCCTTCCCAAGGGCTGGCAGGGTCTTGCCTTCCCGTGTTCAGCACGCTGCCCTTCGCCTACTGCAACATCCACCAAGTGTGCCACTACGGCCGGAGGAACGACCGGTCCTACTGGCTGGCGAGCGCCGCGCCGCTGCCCATGACCCCGCTCTCGGAGGAGGAGATCCGCCCGTACATCAGCCGCTGTGCGGTGTGCGAGGCCCCGGCGCCCGTGGTGGCGCTGCACAGCCAGGACCAGTCCATCCCCCCGTGCCCGCGGACCTGGAGGAGCCTGTGGATCGGGTACTCGTTCCTGATGGTGAGCCCCTGCACGCCCGCCGCGTCCGCCCCGGGGTTCCCTGAGCTCCACAGGACGGACGGACAGCGCTAGGACAGGGGGTCGTGAACACATCCCTAAACCCTAGCCTGGCGAGACCTAGGGCCATCTTCCTTACTGACGATGTGGGTTTTTTGTTTGTTCGGGTTTTGTTTGTTTGTTTTATGATTTTGCGAGGGTGTAGACGTTGGCTTTGCTTCAACCCTCAGAGAAAGTGGTTTCCTGTTGTGTGCACGGCCGCAGGCCCCCGACTCCCTTCCCCTGCGGATCCTACCTAGATCGCTCTTCCCGGGAGACGTGCGCGTGGCGCGGGCTGGGTCTGGGGTCGTCCGCCCGGGTCGGAGCCCTAACTCTGGCTTGTTGTCCCGGCAGCACACGGGGGCCGGGGACCAGGGAGGAGGGCAGGCCCTCATGTCCCCTGGCAGCTGTCTGGAAGATTTCCGAGCCGCGCCGTTCCTCGAATGCCAAGGCCGCCAGGGAACTTGCCACTTTTTTGCCAACAAGTATAGCTTCTGGCTGACGACCGTGAGACCCGACTTGCAGTTTTCCTCTGCACCGACACCGGACACCTTAAAGGAGAGCCAGGCCCAGCGCCAGAGGATCAGCAGGTGCCAGGTGTGCATGAAGTACAGCTAGAGAAGCCACGGCTCGCCAGCATGTCACCTGGGGAAACTTCCTGGGGGCCCTGGGGGTGCCCAGGCTGTGCTGAGAGATTCATGGTGCTCATTTCAGACTCCAGTTTTGGCGGTCCCTTCCCTTTCCATGTGGTTATCCTCACGGTCCTCTCATCCCTTCCTCTTTTCAGGACAAGATTAAGCAAATGTTCCTCTTACGGATTTACTTGCACCTACCAATTTAGATGAAACCCAGATATTCTTATGTTTTTGAGGATGATGGAAGAGCTGGCTTTATTTAAAATGATGCTAATTCACAGGAAGGCAAAGAGATGATAAAGGCCAGATTACAAATTACATTACTGAAAACTTCGCTCATTGGTTATAGCATCTCAAACAATTGAAGTCAATTACTCTATAATAGGGTGGGCTTCTGGACAGATTTTATAGGAAAAAAATAAATAGGCCAACAAATGAAACTAGAAAGTGGAGATTTCCAACCTCTCAAAATGATTTCCTCTGTAATCTGTTTTCCCATGCACTTTAAATAATTGTAAAACCGTGACCCAAGGAGATGTTAAAAAAAAAAAAGAAAGAAAAGAAAGAAAAGAAAAAAATCCACACAGAGAGTGTTAACAGTTCATTTCAAAGCAGAATGAATCATTATGCCAGGAAGGACCACAGTCTCTGCATTCCAGAGATGCTGCATTAGCATAAACACATCACGGATGAACATAAAACGTGTTCTCTTCTGCATTTTTCAGAGAATGGAAATGCCTACTTTGGCAACCCTTTTGAAAAGTAGCATTTATGGAAAAAAATATATTCAATAAGGGATTAAGAGCCTAAGAGCTATTAATGAATATTAAGGCAGTGATTCACAAAAATGGACTCCCCATTGCAGTGCACTTCCAAACAGACGGCATTTGCTCAGTCGGGGTCCACTGAGTCTTTGGTGTGTGCGTGCTAATGGGACTGAAGCCACATGGGGCTTCGCTCAGACACACCAGCTCACACAAAGCATCCTGCTCCCCACCCCAGGAGCCCTGCAGAGCTGCCTTGCAGACCGCCATGGACGCTTTTCCTCCAAAACATAATGGCATTTCATACCGGGAAGTGACAGAGCTATCATTATGCACTTGGGAGAAAATTAAGGGCCGGCTTAATTAAACTTAGGTAAGAAGATTCATTTAAGTCATGATAACCCCACCAGGAAGATATGGTGCTATTTTAGGAAAAAAAAAAAAAACACAAAAAGCAAAAAACCTGCAATTTGAATTTTATGTGCCTGTTACTGGTTTTTACAGAAGCATCCTATTTTTCCAATTTTAAAAACATTCTTCTATTTTTTGTCAGTATTCTACCAAGGCAGCCATTTGACATTTGGAATTAATATTTTCTATAAAAGTTCAGAAGATATATCAATTTAGTAGGAGTAGTTTTCTGAATAGGAAAGGATACATTTCCTATTCTAGTAGGGATTCAGCAATCTAATCCAAAAAATCAGAAAGCTTGTTGGAAATAAATTAGAGGAAACCTGCCTTCCTCATTTAAAAACATGTCATTTTAGAAGAAAAATCAAGAAATTTCTCATGAGCAAGTGATACTCATTTTCGTGCTTAGTTTCAATGCACTTAAAAATAATTGAGAGGAGAAAAACTCAATTAAAATTTTGTTTATAAGAGATGTTTTCCTTGCCAAACATTGATTAGCAATGAGCTCTTATATGTAGAACATATTTCAAATGAGTCTTGCTATGGGCTACTCCCAGGATGGCAATTTATTTTAATACTTTCCAGTAAAAAAGGAAAAAAAAATGTACATTTAAGATGAAAGCAGAGTATTTCATAGTTCATTTGACCCATTTATTGATTGTTTTTAATCGTGCTATGGCATGTTAAGGATTTTTGAGCAACTGAAATTTAAGCCAATTTCAACCTCATTTATAATTACACTTTTCCGTTTCCCAAGTTTTATTACATGTTACCAAACGTCAAGCCTTCTAAAATTTCATCTTGTTCATTCATGAATTTGGTCTGAGAACATTTTCTGGGAAGAGATAAGGGTGAGAAATAGAACATTGGAGACGTGCTTTGCGTGGTGAAGTATTTTACCCGCATTAGAATACTATCTTAGTAAGCTCGCCAAATACATCTTAAAACACAGGCTGAATTAAGTGGGCAATTTACTTCATGGTGAGCCTGGGATTGTGTTTGAGACTGTTCAAAATACTGGTATTGCAAGAACCCCTCTCTGAATGTTGCATAATTGTTCCCCTAAAGGGCAAAACCTTGGAACAGATAACTCCTCAGATTAGAAGTCTCTGCTTTCTTCACCACCGTAAATATCAGTACTTTGAAATGTCCTTTTTCTGTGAAAGATGAACAAAGATTTATGCTGGCTAATCCATGACTGGTGAGGATCCTTGTCAACATTCCTTCCCAGGAAGGCTCCCCCCTACCTTGCTGGTTGGAAAGCATCTATACTGTCAAGTGGGGACTTCTCTGGGTCCCCGGGGAGGACAGGATGTTTCCTCCTGGGTTCTCATGCTCAGTCAGTGGAGCCCATCCATGTCCATGCAGGTGTCCTGGTACCCAGGCCTCCATGCTGCCAGTGGTGGGTCGCTCATTCCTTGTCCTCCCATATTTCCCAGACCGAAACTCAAGAGGCCACTTCCGGTGGATGGCTGCCTTCCCCTCTGGCCTCGCAGCGTCTTCCTGTAGCCTTTGTCTCTCCCCCGTATTCTTGATGGTCAACAGCTCCCAGCTGATGCCTCCACTTGTCAAATCCTATTCATCTCTCCAAGTTGCAAACTTGTTTTTTTTCCTTTGCCTTAAAAATTGCTCGATAACTCCTGTGGCTGGGAAGTCCATGTGACTTCCCATGGGGTGACAGGCTGCACGCAGCTCACCTATGCACGCATCCCAGAGATATGTTCCCAGCTCTGTGACCCGGCTCCTGCTCTTTCTCCCAGTGACATCCCAGTTCCAGGACCTTACCTGGGACACAACTGCTTCTTTACAGACTGAAGGAGCTGGAGCGGAGGGTGGGTGTGAATTTCCCCAGGGAGACTAGGACTCCCTTCCTCTACTCCCAGGACAACAGATGGGCCTGGCCACTCTCTTGCACTCCCGCCTCGCTCCTGTAAGGTGTCCTCATACTTCCTCCATGCGCTTGCTCCAATGCAAGCCCCTTGAGGTCAGGGCCAAGCTTCACTCAACTGTATGCCCAGTGCCTACACAGAGCTGAGCCCATTATTGATAATTCTGTTTTCAGTGACAGTTCAATAAGTATCATTGTTGGATCTGTGCATGTAGGGTTCTCGTGGACAAAATGGTAACAAGTATAAGTCATTTCTTGTTTCAAAGTACATGAATGCGCCCACAGATCTACACACCCACTGTCTCCTCTTCACAGTTACTGTCAGAAAGCCAATTAATAAGCTGCAATCATTACCCCCTCCTGAAATTCAGCTTGCTTTTCCACTGAAATTTCAGAAATGATAAGATCCCTGAGGTTTGGTTGAGAGAAGGTTCTTCATTGTAACGGGACAAGACTTAACTCGGGCCATAACCTGTACTCCCTCATCATGTGAGAGCTTCCCAGTCAAGATCCCATCGACAAAGTTTGTATACAAGTTTTCGGTGCTTAGAAAAATAGTCAATAGACGGTCCAAAACTGGATTTTACCAGATTTTATTCTGAGCCTCTTGTAGATTATAATAAAGGAAACCAGCTCTATGCGATCCAGGAAATCACATTAGATTTGTTTCTGTCAGCTCACCCAACAAATCTGATAAGTTTTACTTTTACTTGGTATGACTGCAGGAATAGTGGGAAAATGTGGACTCTGGGGCTGGTTTGAAGCCGGCTCTGCCACTGCCCCGCTGTATCACCCGGGGTGAGTTACACCTCCTCTCTAAACCCCATTTTCCTCATTTATAAAATGGGACATGATACCTACTCTTACATCGAAAACTCAGTTAGATTGTATGTCTAGCACATAGCAATCATTGTGCATATACTCTGGTCACATCTTCTATTTAAAACAATCTAATATGAGAAAACATTTCTTGTTTTTTTTTCCATAGTAGAATTATATTAGGATTCTTACAGGGCCTATAAATAACTGATTAGAATTATTTATACCTGGTCAATTTTTATGTCTTTAGGAATGTTATTTTATTTCAATTCTCAAAGTTACTGTAACCACCCCCCTCTCCACACACACACAAAATCACAATTTCCTACAGGGACTTTATCAGGAAGTTCTGCAGGGAACAAAACAATTGACATTAAAAATCAGTACTCTGCAATTGTCACTGTTATTATCTGCCAGAGACTCTGCATAATGTATTTTAAACCACCGAGGCTGGCTGCCACATCCTTGTGAAATGCTTGAATTTTATGGTGCTTAAATATTTAATGATTCATAGGAAAAAATGTGAGATGTGTCCAATAAATTGCATCTCTTTCTCTATCCCATGGTTGTAAAATATAAAGATTTTCAACCATGTAACATTTGCAAGATACCTGGTCTGTGATTGTCACTTCAATCTTTGTTGTATTACAAGTTATAATATTGTTCATTACATATATAAAATTCTGTGATGACCTCCAAAAACAACTGTGTTCTATCTGGTGCATTTATTTTCTTTCAAGCCAAAGTAAGCTTACTTTCTGATGTACCTCACTCCTACTGTGGCCCATTTAGGAGCTGGCTTAGAGGGGAGAATGGGTTACATGGTCAAGGTGTAGACTGTAGCGGAAAAGAAGATGGGCAGAGTGTAGATGTGCCCCTTTTGAGGAGAGGGTGGAATTCTGAGGCTCTGGGAAGTGCTGGCCAGCACACAGTAATATTATAATATAATCAGGTCTCAGGGCCAAAGGGTCAACATCAACCCCTTTTGAGTTGCATGGGCAATAGGTGGGGGGCTCAGACTCTGCGGGCCTCAGTTGTCCCATTAGTTGAAGGAGAATTAGACCACCTACTTCACAGGGTTGTCCTGAGGATTAAAAGTTAGGGATACAAATACAAAGAGAAAAAAATGTCAGGTGCGATCACTGATAACCATAGTAACTAGAAGTTAGGTGTTAGGCGTTGGTAGTCAATAACTTTTCCTAGAGTTCCTCTTTCTAAGTAGGAGTATTTGGTCCAACCTCTCACCTGATAGAGAAATAAAGGTATTTAGCATTTCTTGGGCACCTACTAAATGAAAAGAACTATATTAACCCTGTTGAATGTGATCCCCCTCAACCTCCCAACTCTCCTATTTTATAGAGAAGAAGACTGAAATTTAGGGAGAATAAGTAAGTTGCTCAAGGTCACAGTCAGCACCCAGTGGAACTTGAACCCTGGTCTGTCACTAAAGTGCGTGCTCTTTCCCATTAAACCATCACCTCCTAGAAGCTTTCCCATTTGTAGGTTGGCTAGTAAATGGTCTCATATAGATGTCACTGTGAGCTGTTGCTATCACTGCAAAGTCCCAGGTCACACATCCTCCGCAGCCTGCCCAGCTCAATGTGGAGATGGTCTTCAACTGTCCTTGGAGGGAGGGAGGTGGGGAACCTCTGAGGACAGAGTGATCTGGGGGAAGTCCCAAAAGGCGTGCTGTATCTCGGGTCCACTGAAAACCAGCCAGGCCTCCAGAGCCCCTTGATGCCTATTCCAGGTTAGCCAATCAGGAGAACTTTCTGAGCTGGATAAAGGAGTATCTGGAGGTCTTTCCCTGGAGGCTGGGTCACTGTGGCACCAGCCAGCTTAGCTGTTTTCATTCTCCCGTTTGCCAGCAAGGCACTTTCTGTCATGCACTATCTGGGCTTGCATCCTCAATGATAAATACCTAGGGTTTTTTTATCAGCTAACACTGCAATTTTCAACCAGTCATCATTTTCATCTCTTTGGAAAAAGGAAGAACATTTGAAAATGAATAAAAAGCTTTGGTTGCCAAATAGCCCATCTGCTTTACAGTACACACAATACACGGGGATCCTCCGTGACCACGTGTGCTGGTCAGACCCACTGTCGATGCTGCTCTCAGGATAAGGAGTCACCAGCACCCTGCACATCTATGGTATCTCAAGCCATTCTAGTTCTGAGCCCCACAGCTGCCACTCACAAGGACTTGCGATTGCCACCTCGTGTGCAAGAGGGAAGTGGTGTGTGGCTGCAAGTAAGTTCTTCCCTTCAAACTTCCTTCTGCTGAGATCAAGCCCGATCTTTCCTGTTCCTCGTGACTGGAATGGCAGATGGTGCTGCCAGGCACTGCCTGCTGATCCCAGATCCCTCACCTCAACCCTCCCAGCTTTGGGATCCCAAATGAAAACAGGGGTGGCCTGGTTCTCTGACAGCATGCTTGTCACAATCCTACCAGGTAACGGATGATCCTTTTTTTTTTTTTTTTTAACAGCTTTATTTATTTGAGAGAGAGGGAGTGGGGGAGGAGGGCAAAGGGAGAGGGACAAGTGACTCCACACTAAGCACGGAGCCTGACGGGGGCTGGATCCCAGGACCCTGAGATCACCACCTGAGCCGAAAGCAAGAGTCTGATGGTTAACCCACTGAGCCACCCAGATGCCCCCGATGGTCATCTCCAAATGCATTTGTGCACACTGAAATTTGAGAAGGATTTTGGTGACTAGAAACTACTTGAGACCATTTTTTCCCCCCTTCTACCACCATATTCTCATTATTCTCCTCTGGTGATGAGAACCATTAAAACCCACTTTCTTAGCAAAGTATTAACTATACGAAGTATTAACTATTGTTACCATGCTGTTAGATACACAGAAGATACCCAGAAGATACCCATCTTATAACCAAAAGCTTGTGCCACCATGTCCTCATTCTCCTCACTCCCTGGTAACCACCGTCCTATTCTGTTTCTGGGCTGGATTTTATTTTATTATTATTATTTTTCTTTCTTTTTCTTTTTTTTTTTTTTTTTTTAAGATTCCACACATAGGGGATTCCTTGGTGGCTCAGTTGGTTAAACATCTACCTTTGGCTCAGATCATGATCCCAGGGTCCTGGGATTGAATTCCACATTGGGCTCCCTAGGGAGCCTGCTTCTCCCTCTGCCTTCTGCTCCCCCTGCTTGTGCTCTCTCTCTCTTATTCTCTCTGACAAATAAATAAATAATATTTAAAAAAAATATTCCACACATAGAGGAGATCATAACAGTATTTGTCTTTGTCCATCTTACTTCACTTAGCATAATGTCCTCAAGGTCTATCCATGTTGTCACAAATGGCAGGATTTCCTTCTTTCTCATGACTGGATAATATCCCATTGTAAATAGATACCACATCTTCTTTATCCATTCATGCACACATGGGACCTGTTAAAATGCAGATTATGATTCATGTGGTCTAGAGGCAGGAGTCAGAATTTCCAGCAAGTTCTAGGTGTTGCTGGACATGCTGGCCCAGAGCTCACACTCCCAAGTCGCTGGAAATTTGGTCCTGGTGCTATTCTTTAATGAGATCCTCAAGACCTTGTCCAGTTATTTTAAGGATCATCTGCTACTACTAAGGACGTGCAGGATATTTTTAAATTATTGATGGAGGGATCTTACAAAGAGACCACATCTCAAGGTTAAAGTCAGACCGTAACTTTTAAGGGCCTCAAATAAATACCAAGAATCTATGAAGTCACAGACTTTGATTTATTCTTGCTTGTAGCACTTCCCTCCAGACACGACACTGGGTATTCAGGAAGGAATAAAACAAGAGGAACAACTTCACCACTTCCTGGCAGAAAGCCCGGCCAGTGGGTGAGCGGCTTATTCCAACGCTTAGGAAAGGGACCCACATCCGCTGGGTTTATAGGGAGCTATACGGGGGGCGCTGTTTCTCAGGTTCTGCTTGTGTGTGCCCCAGATTCCAAAAGCCTCTTAAAGCCACACGATACTATTGATTTTGATCATCCCATTCTCTTCCCAAGCACCAATATATATCACTACCCAATTTAATTTCTACCAGCCACGTTCTAGTTTTCATTGATAAAGCATAAATCATATGTTCAAATCTGCCAGGTCATTTCTGTCATCTGAACAAGATGTCAAGATCACTCTCTACCCCTAAATGCAACAGAAGGAAAAACAAAACAAAAAAACCTGTTTGTATGGACACATCAAAAGCATTCCTGCAAAGCATACTGACCGGATTTGGTGGTATACACAGAGAATCCTCAGGGATACAAAAGTCTGAAATTCTTTCTGTGGGCAAATCCTTTCCTTCAAGTTATTCCTTCCCTGATGTGATTCCAGAAAACACCAAAAAACCACAACAGTGTCAATTAGCAACACACCTATCTTTGTATGTGCCGCTGGCGATGGTACCAATGAGCTTCTCTCTTTTTCAGTCCACAGGCATTTATTGGTTCTGACATTCCAGACAGAGCATTGTTCGAGGTATAGTGAGGAGATACACAGAAACGGTCATGGTCCCTGCCTCATGAAGTTTGCAATCTAGAGAGAAAAGATTCTCCCACAGGGATTCCAAAAGGCTGTGGAATGACCAACAGCCAACAAGAGCAGTAGATCCTTCTGGGCTGTGGTATCCGGGGGCGGGACGGGGAGGGCCTGGATGGGCTGAGAGAGAGGAAAAGGCTGTCCCACCTAAAGGCACGTCACTGTTAAGTCACAGGGTCAGGAGAGCTCACGCCTCCGATGGGGAGACCCATGAGCAGAAGGGCAGACTCTGTTGCAGAACTGGGAATAAGGTTGAAAGCTTGGCTGGAGCCCTGTGGTCGAGGCTATTGAGCTTGACTTTCATGCTTTGGCAACAGAGACAGTACAGGGTGTGGAGATGATGAGTGCTCAGCCCCAGAGTCAGTTTTGGAAGATGAGCCGGCAGAGCTGGTAGAGCTGAGGGAAGAGGTATTTCAAGTATCGAGGAGAGGAACAAACTGACAGATGTTAAGGTCCTCTATGTAGATACTCTGTGGTTCTCATGTGCAAGAGTGGGGCAAACACCCACACCCAAACCCAACCCCCAAACCAAAAACCGGGAAAGGATTGCAATATCCCATGAGAAGGGAAAGGAAGAGCTGTATATACAAGGTTTGATAAAAACGACCAACCAAACACAGTTCTTTACGGAATACTGAACCTCTCGAGGCACGAAGCCGGGGTACAAGGAGGCCAGCGCTGTCCCACCCTCTCCGTCTTACGGGCTGTTCTGGGTGGCAGGTCTCATCCCTTCTACACCCCTTCTTCCAGTGGCAGCACGGGGGTCTGCTATGTAGGCTGGCCCTGCTCCCACCAAACCCTGCCACTCACTGCACCCCACACCTTAGCAGCTCGTGGTTTCGAAGGATGAGGGGTGGGAGGAGCTCGAACTAGCAATGGAGGACTTTGGAATCCCGGGCAGTGTGCACTTCGGGTCATTACCAGGAAGCCGCAGTAACCATTGCCTCATCTTCAGAAAGATTCTGAATTGAGAGGTCTCCTGAGGGGGCTGACCACCATCAAAGTTTGGCGACTGGATGCTTAGTAGACAGTCAGGAAATTGCTATTAACCAAACTACCAATCAAATTTTAGATTTTTATTTACTTATTTGACAGATAGAGATCACAAGTAGGTAGAGAGGCAGGCAGAGAGAGAGGGGGAAGCAGGCTCTCCGCCAAGCAGAGAACCCGATGTGGGACTCGATCCCAGGACCCTGAGATCATGACCTGAGCTGAAGGCAGAGGCTTTAACCCACTGAGCCACCCAGGCGCCCCCTACCAATCAAATTTTTAAAAACAGCCCTAGATGCTTAGTAGAGGTAATTTGTCTAATATACTTATTTTGTCTTTCTCCTCCCAATTCATTTGTTGACATAACTTTGGGGATTCGTTATTGCAGGGAAAAAAATATGATGGATGCTGAAAATAATAAGCATTGGTCACAGGCCAGCCTATCGACTGCAAAGCAATCAGTGATTTCCGGAACATCTTCGTTGTTGCACTAAGATATCCAGTTTGGGTTTGTGACTAAGACGACCTTTCCCACATCTCTGACGCTGACTGATGTTCATAAAGAAGGTGTGCATCTTGTAGTACTGATACCGCACGAAATCCAATTCCAGTGTCTTTGCATGTACTTGCATACGAACAGAGCAAGGAGCTACTACCCCCGGACTCAAAAGCAGTTAAAAAAAAATGCTTCCAGATACAGTGGTTGGACTTGAATGTCATAGAACAGTTTGGTGGGAAAACATTCAGGGAGTGTCTCCCAGGAGCCAGGGTTAGCCCTTGGGTGGTGGCGGGGGAGAGAGGGACAGTGCACAAAGATAAGACACAGTCCTTATCCCTGAGCCATGCATAGTTCATGCTCCCTGGGCAGAAGGCACACTTTTGTCTAGTTGTGCACAAACAGCGACAGGGCAGGACATGGGTGCTCTCACAGAATGGCCTTTACAATGTGCCGGAAGAAGATGGTGTAAGAATCGGGGTAATGGGAGTCAAATCCGTGGGAGCGAGAGAAATGACACTTAACTTGAACATTTTAACATGTTTAAGGCTACCAGACTCAGAGACACAACTCATGTCATAAACACACTGCAAGCAGCTGCACATGGGTTACAAAGGAACCCGCGGAGCCCAGGCACCCTCATGGAGGTCAGGATGCCCCCGGGACCTGGGGGTTCTCTTAGCTTAGGGCCTCTCCCAGATCAATTTGGATGAGGAAATAGATACAAAACCACAGGGTTGTTATGCTCCAAGTTTGTCAAACGTGTACAAAGAAAAACTGAGAAAGCCATGCCCCCAAACTGTTACCCTTGTGTACGTATAAGTGGCAATAATATGGCTGATTTTAACACTGCACGTGCATTTATTTGTATTTTTATATTGTGAATTTTCTCAGTGGAGACATAGTACTTATTAAGTGTATTTCCCGATTATATAGTTCTTGCTTTATTATCACATAAATCAGTCTTCCTGATTCCAAAAGCAGTACACATACACACAAATAGACACATTTGAAAAAGACTGCAATAAAACCAGAAAGCAAAATCCTATGTGCTCTAAGCCCAAAGATAACCTCTGTTAACATATGGGCATATTTGTTTGCTTTGTGCACATAGAGGCATATATATTACTTTTGTTATCACAAAACTATATATAAATGCTAGGCATATACATGAAAGTAGGAGGATCCTTTTCTGCTTCCAACGCTCTTTAAACACAAATATCTCAGTGACAATAAGACATCAGTGGTATCTTTGTCCTTTTATTCATGGAATACAAGCACCAGGAGTAACGTGGGTGGCCCGTGGGCTCTGATGCTGCAGTGGTCCTGGGCCCGGACAGGACACGTGGCTGTTACCGGGGCCATTTAAAAGGCACTTTTTAGGAGAAAGAAATACCTCCTCCGGAGGGACTTCTCCATGACCAGCCCAGCAGACAACTTTGCCTCCCTCTGCCTGTAGCTCCTGCTGCTTCATAACAAAGGTCAGAGCTCTGGGAACCTATCCTGTCATCGGCTGGTGGGCGGGGCTGTTGCAAGCCCAGAATGCTGGTGCCACCTGACATATAGTGGTGTGGGTGGTTCCCCACCTGAGGTCTTGCCCAAGCTTTTCCTGCCAAATATTCTGTAAAGGCAGAGCCACGTAAGAGCCGAGGGGGGACGAGGTCAATGCCATCCAGGCATAGGGGCACAAGGAACCGAGGCGTGACCAGAACAACATCCCCTTACAGTGGCCACCTCTGTTCCCGGGGAGTCACCACGGCAGCGTGTCAGGAGGCCCAGGGATGGCTTCGCACTTCCTACCAGGTCGAGCGTGGGGCACGCTGGCCACGATGGGGAGCCTGATCTTCCAGGCTGGTGAAAGTCATGGTCTTCAGGGACCAAACGAGGCCAAGGCACCATTGCGCAAGCAGCCCGAGAGAAACAGAGAGGGGGGGGGGGCGTGTAGAGGTGGGTCCCTGCGAGGTGGAACCGCCCTTCTGCCTGTCGGGGAGCAGGGGCCAGGAGAAGGGCCGCTCCCCGGACAGCTGGGAGCCGTACCCAGAAGGCTGCTCTCAAGACAAGTCAACATGGCCGTGCGTGGAGACCCGCGGGGGCCCCGGGATGGCGAGTGAGGCCCACGGCAGAGGAGGCTGCCCTGGGCTTCGGTGCAGAGGCAGTCTCGGGGGAAGAACCACACGGGTCGTAATCCCGCAAGTGGGCTCCTCACTGGTGGTCAAATCTGCGAAGCCGCTGCCTTCTCATTTCTTCTTCTGGTGAGAGACGGAACCCGTAGGGCTGGGGGCTTGGCCCGCTGGTCCCTGTCGGGAGAAAGCACAAAGGAGAAATCAAAGACTGCCCATCCATCTTTCTGACATTTGCAGGGCGTTGTTTCCAAGGATTTCAAGGGGGAAGAAAGACTGATGGCTTGGGTGTCATCTTTATTTTAGCACAAAGCAGAAATATAACAAACATATTTCAACCTCAGCTGTCAATACTTAATTTCAACATCAAGTAAATACTTTTAGTGTGGTCCAGTCTACAAATCTAATCCACTCATTTCAAAGATTCTTGACAAAAATCCTCACTTTTTTCCCCCATCATTCTTTGTAATTTACATCATCTCATGTCTACAAGGTCCCCAGGGCTTATTTATTTTTTTATGCCCAGAAGTAACTTGTTGCTATTCCTAACTTCCCCACCAAGTATGTGGTTTGGTGTTTCTTCATCAGCCTTCGGTCCTCCCTCCTCTTTCTCCCTCTGCCCGGCGGCCTCCTGCAGCCCCTGACGCCCACCCCAGCCAGAAGGAATCATGTCTGCTTGAAACACACACGTGCCACTGAGCACCAGGGCCACAGAACAGGGGCCCAGTTACCACAATGACCATTAACTGGGCAGGGAGGAAAAATGCAGGCGTAACATCAAAAAATTATATGAAGGACCATGGACATCGTTCCTGAAAAGGGTTTCTGTTCATTCTCCAAGAGCGGTGCCTTTTCCAAGATGTTCCCAGGTCATGGGAATGGATAGAATGATTGTTAAGAAACACTACGGTGAAAAAATGTTAGAGAAAGCCCAGGAAACTAAGCAGCCTTCTCACAAAGGAAGACAAACAATGCAGGACATCACCTCCACGTGGAGCCGGAGAAACTGAGCCTGGGAAAGCAGAGAGTGGAATGGCAGCTCCCTGGGGCCAGGGGAGGAGGGGTCGGGGAGCTGCTGTTGAAGGGCACAAGTAAGTAGGACCTGGAGATCGAATGCACAACATCGTGACTATAGTCAAGAATACGGTATTACAAACTTCGAGGTTGCTAGGAGACTCAATCAACTGTTTTCAACACAAAAAAGGAGCTGATAAGTGTGTGTCATGTACAAGGGCTGGCTGACGCCCCTGAGGCAATCATACCACAATATACAAATGTAATAAAGCAGCACATACACGCCTTAGGTTTACACAGTGTTGTATGTTGGTTACGATGGATAAAAAAAAAATTGATTAAAAAAAAAAAACGAAACAGTCTGCTCAGTCCACCACTAGAACTTCAGTGGTCAGATGATGAGAAATTTTCAAAAGGGAGGCAAAAGGTAACTCCTCTTTCATTTTGTTTCTTCCCGAACACTTACCCCTGTTTGGTTCTTTCTTTTTGAGACCATGGGAGAAGTACCCCCCCCCACCCCGCCCCACTGCAGCCATTCCTGCCTAGTAACCCACACGTGGGCTGGGCAGGCCTGGCCCCATGCTCACTCCTGCTGGCTACACTCTGCTCCAAGGGTTTTTGGGACAGCATAACCTACGTCGATTCATCAACCTTCGTTAAGGATGACATTCAAACATAGAACGGGCTTGTAAGACGTTCACAGTAAGGAGTTTATGAATACTATTAAGACTGAAGTTTAACTGGATACAGTTTTGGCTGTATGTATCTGAAAAGGAATTTTATACAAAGAGGCAAACGCCTTGAAATTACAGAAAGTGGTGCCTGGGTTGCTCAGTCAGTTAAGTGTCCGACTCTTGATTTTGGCTCAAGTCATGATCTCAGGGTCATGAGATCGAGCTCTGCTTCCAGCTCTGTGCTTAGCGAGCGGGGCGTCTACTTCTTTCTCCCCCCACCCCCCGCCCTTCCCCTCGCTCTTGTTCTCTAAAATAAATAAATATTTTAAAAAAAAAGAAGTTACAGTGAAACTCATGAATCCAATTACCATTAGTTATTGCTTAAATCTGTTGTATATGATGAGCTCCAAATCCAGCTTCCGGCTGGCAGGGAGCCTTGAGGGAGAGCTGTGGGCAGAGTCGGAGGCAGGCTCGACGTGGCGGGTTGAGTGTGGGCCACCGACCATGAGCCCATGGAAGCTGCAAGAGTGCTCAGAATCCCAAAGGGAGTCACCGTGTCCACAAGAGAATGCCCGAGAATGAACATTCCCATGGAGGGAGGGACACAAAGCTGCAGACTGAAGGCTCGTGGGGTCCAATTTTCGAAATGAGCGGCCCACACATGTGTACCCTGGACTCGCTCACAGGGCATCCGGGGAGAACGGGGCTGAGCCGAAGGAAGTGCCACGTACTGAAGCCGACAGCTCACATCAAGGAGCAATGATCACTCTCGGGCTCACAGAGTCCTTTTAAGGTGCCGTAGGTCAGTCAGCCAGCTCTCACTGCCAATTTGTGATCCCAAGTTTACAGATGAGTGAGCTAAGGCTCAGAGATCATTAGGGACACACATAAGGTCATGAAGCCAGCCCATGGGGCAGCAAATCTTGCACTTGGGGCTCCCACGCACTGTCCCCACAACCCCACATCACCGTCATCCCCTCTAGCATCCTGCCAGCCTGTGCACTCCTGCCCAAACCCAGACGGGTATGTGCAGAGCTCATGCGATCTGGAAGGAGAAAAGAAGAGGATCCAGCCCAAACCCATCAACTCTATAGGACTCTGCTGTTACCACAGACATGACTACAAAGTTCCCACATGGGTCCCCTTAATTTCCTGGCTTTCCAGGACCAGCAGAGGGTCCTGGTTCTAACAGTACCACAACACCACCACCCGATTTATAATCAGGCCTGATATGTGGGTATTTAAAATCCTTCAACCTCAGTGTTTCTGGTATCACCAAAGCCACCCCACTCTCTGAAGAAGGCCTTAATTGCTTCATTTCAGGCTCTGAACACTCTACTGTCCTTAATCCCAGGGGTTAATTTCTTTGGAAAGTTCTCAAGTGTAAATTAATCTGTGCTGTTTTGGAGACAGTAACATATTTGATGTCAGTCACAAACGACACCATTTGTCACATCTGGGCTTTCAGTCAGTGCCACCCTGGGGACAAGGCCTCTGCAGTCCCATTCAAGTCTCGACTAAGCTCTGTCTTCCGATCCCCGGCTATCCACTACTTTTAAATTCACTTCTAGGTTTCTGTAGTTTTCGGCTGCGTCTCATGATCTATTACTTCTCTCCGCAGCCCCCAGGATCCTTCGCAGGCATTCCTCAAAGGGTCTTAGAAGTGGTTTCAGTCTGCAGTTATATTTATTAAGTCCTTGGAGAAGACGTAGACAGGCCTCTGCTGGGTGGTAGGAGGAGACGCAGTCCACTCCCCAGGATGTCCGGGGATGTCAGGGCAAAGGTGTTGGGAGGGCACAGGAGAAGCTTCCAGCCCTACCTGGAACCAGAGTGTGGTGCACCAGCAAGTCTCTGTTTCGCAGCTTCTGGGGGGCTCATGTGTGAGGGGAGGCTGCCCAGCAAGGTGACTGCAGGGTCCTTCCCACCATGGTGCAGTCTGACTGCTCGGGACTAAAGTCCGACCCCTCTATTTTTAACTAGACATCCTGGAGCAAGCTGGTTACCTTCACTTGGTCTCAGTTTCCCTATCTATAAAAAGGGACAAAAGAGGAAGTCACTCCCTGGATTGTTAAGAGGCAAGAAGAGAAATGTTGCACATAAAATGTGTGGCTGAGTACTAAGCATACGGTGAGTGCCTGATGAGGGCTGGATGTTATCATTTTTCATCTCTAACATCATCATGAATCATGCGTCAGATGTCTACTTATTAGCATTGTGAACTAACTCAGTAGAAGATACACAATAAAGTGACAAAAACAGTGACTGCTCAGAAGACAGACCCCAATTATGTCTGACGCCCACTTGGCAGCATTTCGTACAAAATGCAGAGATTTGCCTTCTAAGAAACAGACACGGACAAAAGGTAATTAACAACCTCCAGCGTGCCACAGCTTTTGTAACACGGAGGAGGCTTGTGGTCACTGGGAAAGCTGGCGGGCCGAGCCAAGACCACCTTTTCTCGCTGAGTTAAATCATGCACTGAACATTTACAGGCCTGGGTGAGACAGCCCTGCTCTGGTGAACTCGATGCAGGATATTAGTATTTATGAGCCCTGCCTCCGTGTCCCTGTAAATGGAGGTCAGTTCCCAATGTTACTCAAAGAAACAGTGAGCATGCTTCAAAGAACCTGAGGAACAGTGTCCATTTTAAGACAATTTAGCTCAATTATAAGCACCAGCAGTGAGATCATAAAATTTATTGATTCGTGGTTTTTGATGGAAAAATTTTCAGTTCTCTACCCTTATGTATAATGCAGTAACCTCTGCATTTTACATCTAAGGGAGGAGAAGCAATTTCACCCAGATAAGAATTGCTAAAAAGAGCACCATGAGTTGATGGCCATTTTTCCTCCTGTTCGCCATCCCCGCAAGCAGAGATGTTTAATTTGCTGGTATTCACAGATCTTGCCCATGATCTGATCAGCACTCTACACCATTCAGTGAAATTATACTGATGTGAGTCACAGGATGGCATATCATTCCCTTATATTAGGAAGCTAAAGAGGCAATCACTTTTCTTTAACCAGGAAACCTCTAAATAAATCACTAGTGTTCTCAGGGATTTCTACTATCCAATGAGGGCAGAGCATGGGACCCGCATTCTCTCCTTTAAGAAGGTTATTTTATTAGAATTCCATAAATTACAAAGCTTCCAAAATGCCTTCTGAAAGGATGGTTGCTAAGTCATCTATGGACAAAGACCAAAAAGGCTGTAAGAAACTCCAAGCCCAGCAATTTGGCAAGACAGTCTTTGAAAAGGGGAGATACTTAAGGACATAAGACCACTTTGCTTTTCGAGTCACTGATTATAACCTCTATCTATTCATCTATCTATCTCTTTAAAAAGAGTCTGAAATTCACCTAAAACCTCATAAATCCATATAAACGGAAGCTTCATTATGTTTTACAGGAAAGGTAACATTTAGAAGTGACTTGAGAGAGGAAATAATCCCATTTTGACTCCTCAACCATTCAAGTCAGCCACTGTGGGGATATTTCTTTGTTCTGAAATAGTATCTGAAGCCTCAAAATGAGAAGCTTTGAAACGGAGACCCATGGGGCGCCTGGGTGGCTCAGTGGGTTAAGCCTCTGCCTTCGGCTCAGGTCATGATCCCGGGGTCCTGGGATCGAGCTCCGCATCCGGCTCCTTTCTTGGCAGGGAGCCTGCTTTCCCCTCTCTCTCTGCCTGCCTCTCTGCCTACATGTGACCTCTCTCTGTCAAATAAAGAAATAAAAAATCTTTGGGGAAAAAAAAAAAAAGAAAGAAACGGAGACCCACTCAGTAGCTACATTACCTGTTGTCCTTTTCTCTCTGATCTCCAGGCAATTTGGGAAATCTTTATGGCTACAATGAACTTGAAATAAGTAAGAGTATAATCCAGTTAGCAATTCAAGTAACGTAAAATATTGGGTCTACCATGTCGGGTCCAGTGTTTCTTGCAATATAGACAAAAAAGTATGGTGTGACCTCTAGAACAGAAAAAGGCACTTCTGGAGATAAGGAACATCTGAACCACCGCTACATGCTTACCCTACTTACTCTCCCTCTTTTTAAATAAGCACACAGCATGATTAATTTTTATGAACTAAACATGTGAGACCAAAACCCAGATCAAAACCCAGAACACTTCCAGCATTCATAAACCTCTAAGTGTACCCTTCTAGTCCCGGCTCCCATACTCGACAGTGCCCGTTATCCTGATTTCCAACGGTGTAGACTCCTTTGTCTATTTTTGTGCATATATGCATTCATATAATATGCAAGCTTTGTGCGTGGCTTCATTTAATGTTAACGGTTGTGATCCATATTGCTATATGTGGTTTTTATTCTACTTACCCCTCCAAGTAAGAACTTCCTCATCTATTTATAGACAGAGGTCAAGTAACTTGCCAAGGCCCCATAGCCAGGCAGTGGCTGAGTCAAGACTCAAACCCGGATGGATCCCTTTCTACTCTGCTCCAGATTTGAGGTCTATGAGTTGTCTTCCTCAATCCCAAACCAGACTCTGTAAACTTAAACAATACTATTGCTTTAATCATGACTTAGAGGCAGGATCTGAAGTTTACCTTCTGCCACAGGTAGGGCTCACTGCAAACGGGAGCCTTTCTTGGGTATCTGAAGGGAGCTGGGATTAGGCTCTCATCTGATGAGGTACGTAGTTTCAGCAACAGGCCCAGCTCTAAAGGGCAGCCTTAGTCGTTCGCTAGCAAGTATTTTTTTAGACAGAGAACGGTTTATAACTTCTTGCAGAAATAGTTTTTGATGCACTTTCTCCCTCACTATGCTGGAGGAGCAGCAGGGGAGGAAGGAGAAGCTGAGTGTCCACCTGTCATCAGCAATCACTGTGACAAGAGGCTCTTCTTTTTAAATGGAGTCCAGCGGACACGAGATGTTAGCCTAGTTTCAAGCACACCACACACCGATTCAGCAATGCTGTGCCCGATGCTGGGCTTCCCACAGTGCCGCTCCCAGCTGTCACCACACCAGGATGACACCAGCGACTATATGCCCTGGGTGGTGCCTTTCCTCTCCATGACCTGCTCCTTCCAGGAGGGGGAGTCTGGATCTCCCGGTCCCAATACCCATTTTGCCCATCCCATTCTCCCCTCCCTCTGGCAACCTCCCATTTGTTTTCTGTATTTATGGGTCTGTTTTTGCTTTTTGCCTGTTTATTCATTTGTTTTATATTTTAGATTCCACATGTAAGTAAGATCATATGGTATTTCTTGTTCTCTGATTTATTTCACTGAGCATCACACCCGCCAGGTCCATCTGTGTGGTTGCAAATGGCAGGGCCCCATCCTTTCTTTTATGGCTGAGGAACGCCCCACTGTATATCAGACCGCATCTTCTTTATCTATTCATCTGTGGACAGACACCTGGATTGCTTATGAAATTTTTTTTTTAACAAATGAATGTGAATTTTAATACTAAGACTTGCCTCTTTTTAAAATCAATCTCTTAAGACCTTTGAAAATTCCATCACCCCCTTCGTACTTTATCAAGATGGGTTTTTATGATACTAGAAATATTTTCAAACACCTTTTACATACATTTAATGACACTTTGGAATGTTTCAAGTTTCCCTTGATCTAAAATAAAATGCCGTTTGGTCAGCAATCTGGAAGGGTCTCAGTTTACCCAACCTATCTGCTGATTTTGGAAACTGAAGAGGTTGACTATCTCTGACAATATCCTTGGACTTTAGGACTGATTTTTTTTTTTTTCAATTCAAAATCATCTAGGGATATTCGCTGGACAAATATATGCAAACCCTGGAAAACTAGACACAGGGCTCCCTGGGGGCAGAGGCTGGCTCTCACTTCCATATTCTCCTTGTCTAGTACATACTAGGGACCCTAGGTTTCTGGCTGGGATGACAGAAACTAAACATGGGCCTCGTCTTGAGACCCAGATTTGAGAACACACTTTACAACAACAAAAAAAAGGAAACTGAAAGCAGAACTTCCCATGTGCAAGGGAGAAGGGGGTTCTGATCAAGCACACACATCCACGAGTGTGGACAATGCTAGGAGAAGGAGGACAACCCTCTGGGAAATGAGGATTCCACAGCCCTCCCAGAAGCTTCAGGGTCCGTGCTGACTGGTCTTGGGAGGGCAGCTGCGATGCCTTGTGTCCTGCCGTTTCCGACGGACAGTCCACACCGGCCCACGGCAGGAACACAGTGGGCTGCGCACAGTGTGGGGAGCTGTTGAGCACAACCACCCAGCCCACCCCTCTGCCGGACTCCTCTCCGGAAGCCCTCAGAGGCATGGAAGGTCCACACGGCTGTCTGCACGAGTCTCCGGACTCCTCAGCCCTCGGTCAGCTCTGACCCTGCGGCCTTGTATCCCTCGGGCAGAAGCTCGCCGGTGTAGGAGGAAGGACAGACGGGAAACCCAGGAAGCTGCATTTTAAGGAGCAGCCCAGGGACTGTGCTGCAAGCGGTGTATCAAATCACTGAGAACTGCTATGTTAAAAGAACACACCTCACCAGACATGGGTTTAGGACCCTGGACAAGTCACTTCTCCTCCCCGGCTTGGGGCTTGTCTGGGCCTCATGGTGCTGGACTAGACGTTTTACCCTCTGCACAGAGATTCCACGACTTGTGTGGGTCCCAGTGAGACAGCGGGTGGGCTGGTCTAAGCTGGGAGAGTGCGACAGGCCACCCCAGCCTCCTCCTCTACAGTCTTCAGTCTGGGCCGCTGCGCTGGAGGACCCGCCCGCCCCCGCTGGCCAGCCTGGCCGTGACTACCCGCAGCTGGGCACAAACTGGCCACGCTGTGCTCCAACTCAGCTGGTCTATTTCGGTGCCCCTTGGCTCTGCCATTTGAACTTTTAGTCCACTTTTTATTTTGGAATAATTTCAGACTTGCAGGAAAGTGACAGAGAGAATACAGACGATTCAATTCCGCACATGTTAACATCTAACACCACGACGTGGACTAAGGACTCATTTCCGGGGACGGATGCATTACTATTAACCAAATTCTAGACTTCATTTTGATGTTACCAGTTTTTCCACGAATTTCCTTTCTCTGTACAATGGCATACCTGGTCGACCATGTCTTCTTAGCCTCTTCTGGTCTGTGGCAGCTTCTCCTGTCTTTTCTGGCTTCCTATGACCTTGATGATTTGGAGGAGTGCTGGCCAGGAAGCCTGTGGAAATGACCTTCAGTTTGGTTTGTCTGATGTTTTGAAGTGGGGTTATGGGTCTGAGGCAGAAGGCCACAGAGCTGAGGCGCCCCTTCCGTGATCATATCCGGGGTTTCTATGATCAGCATGACTAATTACGTGCCATGTAACCTTGAGCACTTGATTCAGTAGTGTTTGCCAGGTTCCTACACTTTTTCGATGAGTTCTGAGGGAATGAAGCCACAGAGAGTTACCAGGATAAAACAGGAGAAGCAGGAGTGGGGACCTCGAGGTGTCCCCGGGCACCAGGTCCCTGAATTCCTGTGCTTCTCTCATGCTGACATGAGTGTGCGAGTTGCCACGACGGTTGTTCTGAAAGTTTCCAATCCCGTAGGTTTGTCGTGGAGCCCAGGCCACCGTATTTTCAGTGAGACCCCAGGTGATCCTGACCCGCACCTGACTCTGGGGAACCACGGAGCTCCAGCTTGTTCTTCCAACCCAGGTTTCGTTCCAGTTTTTACACTTGCCAGCAGGTGGACCCAGAGGCCTGTGACACGGAGTCCGCTGATGAAAACTAGGGCAAATTCCAGTCAACAAAGCATTCCGCATCGTAAGCAGAACTGGGGTTATTTTGAAACAGATGGGCTCTACAGAAGCTGCCGCCCTGAATATGATGGGGCTGTTTATTGTCTCGATGGTCTGAAACCCAGGGACTACTTACCAGCATCTAGCAGTTTCTAGGTCCTATCAGAGTTCTTCAAAAGCAGAGGAGACCGCCAGGGGACACTCAGAGGGTTAGATGTGGGTATGGACGTGGATGTGGAGACAGATCTTTTCACCAGCTCTAAACTCAGAATCTACTCTTGCTACGGCGCTTGATGCCTTGCACCCTGGAACGCTCTTTACTGCAATGATCTGTTTCACTCCAACTCCAAATCAGAAAAGATAAACAGATACAATCTATGCTAATAAGACAATCTTCGGTGCAGTGATACTAGAAACGATTTATTTTAAAACCTAATCAAAGCGGTTCTGCTTATGGTCCACATTTTCACCCAAGCCCCCACTTCTACCTGCCCCCGGTCCTCTTTCCTTCTGCGCCTTCCCCTCGCCCCGCCCCAGCAGAATATCAGGAGGGAGGAAGCGAGGTCAGGAAGGGTCTTCTGGCTCCTTCTAGCTGTGCTTGATGCAGTGGCTGAGAGTGTAGGGCGAGGCCTTATACACGGAATATTCTGTGAGTTCTGGAAATCCGCAAACAACTCCAGCATCGATGGCTGCTCCCTGGAGGATGTTTTTAATTCCTTAGACTATGACCCCAGACACTTAGCTGCTGTCCTGGCCAGCCCCGCCCCAGAGGGGCCAGGAAGGGGGTCTGAGAGGTGGGCGGCTTGGTACTTGGTGGTCTGGCTTTCTGGGCTGCTGGCCCCTCCTCCACCCCCGTCAGCTGAGGGAGGAAGAGATGCACTTCCTGGTGGCTGAGGCCCAGCCTGAGGTGGTGGGTCCACAAGTGCCTGGGCCAGCAGCTTCCCTGCTCCAAAGGGATAAAATGCCAGCTGTGTAGTCCACCCCCTTCCATGCTTGGGGAGTGGTGGTTCACTCAGAAACAACAAAATCCCCAACGCTACTGCTTTTTGTTCTGGCTTTCAAAGCCCCTGTTCAGACAGAGGTACAGAGAAGCATTTCGGATGACATTTAGACCTATTTCATTTCTTTTCTCACTCCTTCTGCCTTGAGTTCCAAATCAGAGTCGGCTCACATCTCAGTTCTTTAAGCAAAGGCCCCCAATAATGATTTCATGGACTTTTGAAATCACAGACCATTTAAAATTAGACAATATTTCACTCAAAAACACCTCAATCTTCCGAAAAGCACTGTTTAGCCTTTGGGCATGAAAATACAAATAAACGTCATCCCAAGAAATCAAGGGATAAGGAAAATATGGAGAGCCAGTGTGAGAACTTTGGAAAGGGACAAGGGAACCTAGGTTGGAAACCTCTGCTGACAGTGACCACCTGGGGATCAAGCCAGGTTGCCCTGGATGATGATGAGGGCAGTGTCAGGAGGAATGAGGCTGTGTGGCCTTGAGAGGCGCAGGGGTTGGGACAGCTGGCTCCTAGGCTCAGCAGCCACAGATACCAGGCCCCACAGCTACCCAATGCTTCCCTGTCACCCTGGACTGCAAGAAACATGGTGTGTCAAAGGATGTCTAGATCCAGACACTGGATCTAGAATAGGAAGCCCCAAAGCTGGATGTGGGGGAGCCAGCTGAGAGGCATGTTCTAGGTTGTAACTTGGGAAATCCCACACCAATGTCTGTGGTGGGGCCCAGGAATCTGCATTTTCCCCTCAAGAATCTACAGTGAGCTGCTGGCCCCACCTGGAGAAACTTGGGATCAAAAGCACGCCACAAATGTATTCTGGAGGGTCGTTTCGCCTTGACCACTGGTACCAGCATGGTCACTGATTTTGTACAAGTAGGTCTTTGGACACATTTTTCATGAGCCAGAGACACTGGTAGTTTCTAGGGTTGTTTGTGCTCAATCCTGCATCATGTGTAAGATATCCGTGTAACCCAGCTTTCCTGAAGAATTGAACAGATACCGTTATGGTACTGCCCTGGAGATTCTAGGAGTCGTAACATCAGAGTAGAGGAAACTGGCCCAGCATCCCTCCCCCCGTCCTTGGGATGAAGTGGGTTCACCTCTGGGTCCCTGATGCCTGGTACATGGCGGGTGCATCACACATGTTTGGAGAATGGACTGGGCAGAGAGGGGGTCAGGATGACCCCGCCAGAACAGCGGGGCCAGAGAGCAGTGAACAACACGAAGATAAATGGTGGCAGGTAGGGAATTTCAAGGTCTGGGGATCTGGATCCCTGGCCTGGGCCACTAACCAGCAACCAAGCCAGTTCATGGATAAGGAACAGGTGAGGGGAGGCTACACATGCCTAGGCTTCAGAACACAATTCAGTCCAACTGTTTCCTCTGTGGAATTCCTGAAGTTTTCCTGGGCTCTGGGGTTCACCGTACTTTAGAGAATGTTCAGGAGTCAGAAGCAGGCCGAAATAGGAGATGGATGACGTACATCCCAGCTAAATGCATCTTAAACACTTGAAAAATTCAAATTATTTCTGTTTTTCAAATACCATAGCCCTGATTAGTGCATAACCGCATGTCCAGAGATACTGATATCAACATAGAACTGAAAAACAATCCCTGACCTAGGAAACTGTCCCTGACATTGTTGATGGCCAAGGGGAACACTGCGGTTCCGAGCTCTCAGGGAGGCTGAACGCTGCTGCCTGCAGCCTCCTCTCACAGGCAGGAGGAAGGGAAGACAGAGTGCTCGGAGAAACCCCACGGCCGAGCAGGCCACAGCTAGTGTCCACGGGGTGCAGGCCGGTGGGGGCAGGCGGAGGGCCTCTCCGGGAAATAAGCTCTGCACCCCGCCACAAGCAGATAAAACAACGTGAGCACCGTGCCCAGATGGTTTAAAGAAAAAAAAAAAAAAAAAAAAAAAGAAAGGCAAGAGAGAGAGGAGGTGGGAATAAAGGAAAGGATAAGACACCCTTGTCAAAAATACGATAGCTGTGAATTCTGAGTGGTGACGGTGGTGGCCCAAAACCCGGGGTGGGCCCCTCTGGCGAGGCGTCCATACCAGGGAAAGGGGGGGACAGCACAACCTCTGAGCCATTCCTAGCAGATCAGCCCTGGGAGATGAGCGGCGCAGAGAGGCCTCGGGAGTAAATAAACAAGCCAGCAGGAGCCTTGCTCTCTGCGCCCCGAGAGCTAAGAAACTCTCCACCTTGAGCTGTGCCACTCGTGGATTTCTGGCATGTGACGACTATCCCACAAGTATGATGGTCGTTTTAAAAACACGCTCGCTTCCGTAGCCGATGGTATTTAGCCCAACCCTGCGCCTACCTGCCACTTCTTGTGCGTTTTTTTAGGTCTGCTTAACTCACAGCCACTCACCAGCCATTCTGATCTTGTGCCCCCTTAGTGTGTGTGTGTGCGCGTGAGCGCGTGCATGTGTGTGTATGCGCACATGCTCCTGCTTCTGCGCGGGCACGGGTATGTGGGCACATGCACACACAGACACACACACACACACCCCGTGACAGGAATGTCTCTCACACACAAGCCCTCCCCTCCCAGCCTCGGGGAGGCCTGGGGGCTTTCTCAGACTGTTCTCACACCCCTGAGGGGGCCTCAAACTGACCCAGGACAGCGCAGAAAGGTTTCTAAAACCGCCTCTGCTCTGGAGAGATAATCAGTAACCACAAACAGTCACCTATTCTTACAGGTCTGTTAATGATTTCTAGTAAAATAAAACTTACTTTACCAACATTAAGGGAGACCTCGGGACTAAATTTTTGGAATCTGAAGTGCCGAGATCGGAGTCTAAACTTTGGCTTCTCTTGGAAAACGGATGATTTCGACAAAGGGAGGGATTATGTTGCTTTCTGAGACCCCTTTGGAAGGATCTCCATGTGTGCTACGGCCGGAGTACAAGCTCCTCCTGGGAGGCCCGTCTCTGTCTTCAAGAAGGAAGCTCTGAAGATGCGATCAAGTGTGGGTAGGGCATTCTATGTCAGATGCGTCCAGTCCCTCTGAAAAACCCGGGTTTTCAGAACAGGGAGGGGTACGTTATGATTGTTTTCTCTTCCAGGCATTTCATCCTGCATAACCCACAGCTCCCTTGTCACACCTGGAGTGGACGTCGGTGGTTTACAAAAGTGCCCTTCTGCTATCTGGCTCTGGCAGGGGACAGTAGGAAAGAGCGACTTCTGGAACCAGACAAACTTGGGTTTGGATACCACCTCTGGTCCCTGTTCTGTGTTCTCGGACAAGTTACTCTCTTCCCTGACCCTTGTTTTTCTTATCTGGGCAGCACAGATGTGCTCCGAAATGAACAAAATCAAAGGAGGTCAGTGCCTGGCCCCAAACACTCATGGGTAAGGGGTACCTATTATTTTACTATTTACTATTTACCCCCTTCCAGGCTGCCGCATCCCGGGAATGTCCCCACCCTACAACCAGTGAGTCACACCACCCAGACCCTGGTCGTCCTGGACACTTCCCTCTTCCTCACCTGCCCCTCTGGGACACATCACCAAATCCTGGCATTTTAAGCTGAACATTTCTGGAACTCATCCATTTCCCCCAACTGCCCCATCACCAACCCCCACCTGAGCCACCTGTTTTGTGAACCTGGACTGGCTTCTGAGCCCCTAAATGATCCCCCCACATTCTCTCTGGTCTTCCGACCGGTGATTCCCCACACAGTTGTGGGAGAGCTTTTGGAAAACATGCACCTTGTCAAGTTCATTCTCTACCTGCCAAGGGCTTCCTTTTATTTCAGCATAAACATCAAAATTTGTAACCAGCCCAGGACGCCTGCCTTCTGTCACCTCCCACTCACCACTTATCCCTTCTCCAGCAATCAGCTCAAACACTGGATCCTTAGGAAAGGGCCTGCATTCCCCCGAACTCTCAGCAAGGGTCCTCTGCCCTCGCTCTCCCTGGATCTCGTCCCCTTTCTTCAAAGCCCACGAGGCTGCCATTAGTAATTTGACAAGACTCATTATTTTGGTAAAGTGTGTCCTCACTGGGCTGTGAGCTCTGCAGGGTAAGAGGAGTGAGGGGCTGTGTTCACATTCTCCCTCCAGGAGTGAATAAATGAACGAACGGATGCGTGAATGAGAGAGAGGGCAGGAGGGATGGGTAGATGTCCTCGTTTTATAGATGGCCAAACTGTGACTCCAGGAGGTGTGTGATTCCTGAGGTCTCAGAGCCGGCAAATAATGCGGCTGGGGTTGGTTAGATCTAATCCAGGGGTTGGATCTAAGCTCAGTGTTCTCTGTACACCACCAGGCTGCTCTGGAAACCAGCACCCACAGCTCTCCCTTTAACATGGAACTTTCTTCACTTCGATCAGCGGCTCAGCAAAAAATTGGTGTTTTTGTTTTTTGTTTTTTTTTAAACAGGAGGCTATGAGGGCACGGGAGGGGCCATAATTGGTACATGAAGAAAGAAGAAATTCCAAGTTGATACACTGGATATTTTGAGTTAAGAAAAAAAAAAAGATGACCATGAAAAGGCATAGAATTCATTGCAATTTAGGTCAAGTAGAACCACATTTCCAGAATTGTTTCTATGGGTCTGAAGATAGTAGATTAAGGGCAATTGACTTGGCAAAAGACCTAGACATGTTTTCAGACACTCTTACATTAGGGAAAATGACAGTAAAAAGCCCCGATGAGGACACTATACCAACATGACTGATATAAATGGAACATACTTCTATGAGTCATTTGTAGCTTTAAATACTATAGAAAAAAAAATTTTATAAAACATGCCCAAACAGCCTCCCTTTGATGTGGTGAACCCTTTTAAAACCACATTGTTCAAATTTATGTTAAAATGCAAACCCTTCATGTTTACAATGGTACTCTTGGAGGAATGCAATATAAAAAAGTACAACTGTTAAATTTCAAAGACAAGACTTATAACCTCAGAACAATAGGGCATTCCCAGTGCAAATTTATGAGCTGTTAAACCTCAAAAGGTTTCTTCAATTAGCAGGGAAGGCTTGTGACATATCTGCAGCCTGATATAGGGGCTGCTCTTTATCTAATTTGGGGTGTACTGCTTTTATCAGAACTTTTCCTTACTTTTATTGACCTCGGCCTACAACTATTGTGCTTTTCCCTGCACAGCGTTTGATCCTGCTAATTATGCTGTGGGGCGGGGACGGCGTTTCACGGTTTACCATCGCTCCCGGGGGGCCCACTACAAATTATACATAATGCATTGCATTGTAATTGCTGCACTGTGAACTTGGCTCACCTTTCCAACATAAAATACCAACATCCAAGTAGTTTTATTATTTAAAAACAAAAAACAACAACAACAGAAACAAAACCATAAGGGATTCTTTCGGATTATAAACATCTGAAGACACAATATTCTCATGAATTCCAGCTGGCTATTCTGGACCAAGGAGGGCAGGCAAGGCTGAAAAGCAAATACACTTCATACGAATGTTTACAGAGAAAAAGAGGAGGCAGTCCTACAGGCGAGGCCCTACTGAATGCAAACTGAAACGGAGGGGGCCCAAGCTGAAGGGCGGACAGAAGTCCAAACTGAGAAACCGGAGACACAAGTTCTCGTGATGGTCCCTTTGCCTCACTGGGCCTCAGCCTCATTCTGAAAACAAAGGCTCAGACCCAAATGACCACAAAAGTGCCCTTTCCCCAAGGACCGGGGCCTGAGGAGAGCAGTGGCTTGTTTTCCGAGTCCAGTTTGTAGGAACCCAAATGTGAGGCCTCCTGCCAGGGCTCTGTTGGTTTGGGGCCCCTTAGAAGAAGATAATGGCTCTTTAAAGGGCAGCAGCGGGGGGCCGGGGGAGGGGGACAGAATGAACGGAGCTGCAAATTCTATACACAAAACAGCCAGGTGGAAACAAAATGACAAGAACAGCACTGGGGTCAATGAGGCTTACTGCCGTGGCCTGCCTGCCCCAGGCCGGAAGTCCACGCTCCGGACACCCCTCAGCTGGCTGCTTGGAGTTCCGGAGCTGTGGTTCCTGTAACAAGCAACACCGAGGTACCAGGCAACTGCTCCTGATCCTCTTTTCTCCCCTTCCCCCGAAAGTGAGACAAGAACCTGATCTATGACCTCAGACTGGTTTCTTTTCACTTCCTTTCAGGGAGAAGAATATTCTAGAAGAGCTTCAGTGGAGGTGGCACTCAGCCTGAGCACATTCTGCATCAGTGAGGAAGCCACGATCAAAGAATGGGAGACAGCGGTGGGGCAGGGAGGCTGGGGTGGGGTGGGCGTGGGTCAGGCTCACACATTTTAGTGATTCCTAATAGTCGCTGTCTGAGGACATGGTGCTCCCTTGCTGCTGCTACTTGCCACACTGGCTGGAGTCAGGAAGTCAGTGACTTGGCGTCCTTGTTTCTCTTGTCGAATGGTGTTTCTGGGTGGAGGGTGGTGGTGGGGGGTGGTTTTAATGTCTGAGACCCAGGATGAGCGGCGGGTACAGGCTGCCCCCATGGGCCCGGCTTGGAAGCTGTGTTTGGGCTGGCTCTGAAGGGACACTCCTGTCACACCTTCACAGCATCCCTCCTGCCAAAGACTTGGGAGGTTTCATCGTTGTTCCAATCCACACTGCATTTAGTCTCCAAACAAAATATCAGGAGACTTGTAACCAGTCAGGTCGGCCATGCCAGTGGAGACAGAAAGGTTGACTATTTTAAACTAAGCCCACTAGTGTGACTGCTCTCGTATTTTCTCCATTGCTCAGACCTAGAGATGGAACACAGCGCCCCGGCTTCAGTCAGCTTACTCCTACAGCCAGATGCACTCAGCAGAGCCCCCAGGGGGACCTGCTCGGCTCTCGCTTCCTGTCAGCAATGGCGGAACTTGGCTTAGGTGTATGATCTCTTTTCAACTATTCTCTAAATCATATGTAGTTTCTATAAGCATCACAACTTTTAATGTGCCAGTAAAAGGCAATACCTAAGGAGACTGTTTAGATCATCATCGAAAAGTCCAAGCCCAACAGATTTTCAAGGGTTCCTTGTTTGTATAGAAATATACCCATTTCCATACCCTTTTGCACTACACAACATTGGACAGTATCTTTGCATCCAAGCAGACTTCCTGTTCTGCACCAAACCACCCCCTCTCATCAAGAGCCTGGGTGGCTCAGTTGGTTAAGTTCTGCCTTCAGCTCAACGTCATGATCTCAGGGTCCTGGGATAGAGTCCCATGGTGGGCTCTCCACTCAGCAGGGGGTCTGTTTGTCCCTCTCCCTCTCCTTCTGCCCCTCCCCCTGCTCATGCTCACGCTCTTTCGCTCTCTCTCTCTCTCTCTTTAATAAATAAGTAAATTCTTTAAAAAAGAGACAGAGAAAGAGACTATCCAACAGTTTCTGTTATCTGGGTGGGACTGGCCTGGCTTCTGAGAGTTCCAGGAGGAAATGAGAAAACGTGAGGAAAATTGAGAACTGGCTCGCTACAGGAGGAAGGGCCCTTCTACGAGGGGTTGACCACTTTGAGGAAGGCAAGCAAACTGTTCCTGAGTGAGAGCCTCAAGGGCATCTACTCCACAGGTGTGTGACACGGTCCTGTCAGAGTTTCTCTTTATGCTCCCTTATCCTCCCGGCACCATGTTAATTCTTAGAAGACTCCACGAGAGCTCAGGTCTGAAGCTCCCATGTTAGAAATGGAACTGCTGACTGAAGGGAAGTAATACACCGGCAGCTTTAAATACACAATTTCCTTACCACCACTGGGAGACCCGATTCTCCCCACATGCTCATGGGGTCACAGCACTGAATGAGCTGAGGGCAGCAGGCATTGTGGCCAGTCCCTGTGTGGACCCAGGCCTCATCTGTGGCGTGGGAGCACAGCCTGGAAGAGATAGATGGCCTACAAATGGCAAAGGGGGCACCAGGTCAGTTACATGTGAAGACAGGGACCTTACAGGAACGAGCTCTAATTATAGGACAACGTGCTTGGCCCTGGCTGGTCACCACCTCCCTGCCTTCTGTGAGGGAACCTGTCACTAAAGAGTCACACATGCAAATCAGGTCCGGGGTAAACTCCTCTTTATTTTTCAACCAACTGGAAGAATCAAATGGCCAGATTTCTTTTCGGAACATCTTCATTAAGAAACAAGAGATGGAACGGAAGTCACCACCTGGATTCCCGGGACTCAAAAAAGGCAACAATCACACAACCCTGTGAGGTCAGGCCTTGATTCGGCTGAAGCACATTCAAGTTCCAGCACAGGGCCCACAGACCTGCCCTTTGGGGGACTGACGCTGAGAAGACCCTGTGAGTCAAGTGTTAAGTCTAGTAAAATTTGGTGGAAAGGAAACATGCTCTCAAATTTCAGTTCTAGTGAGTGATGAGCCACCTCACCTGATAATCTTCGGCTAGTGAGAAAACTCACCTGACATTCTATTGTGTGCCTACCAGGTGTCAGGTACAGAGGAAGGACTGAATGGGTATCACAGTGACAGGACTCCTTCACAGTGATGGACAGAAGGGAGTGTGCCTTAAGCCAGTGACAGCCGGGAGAGAACACAGCTAGTTTTCTCATTTTCATCTCTCTAACTTCCTTTATTTCAGTTTAGAGCTTGTAATTTCTAATTCCACCAAAGTTTCTGAGGCAGTCTGAAATTTTAGCAACTTGCCTCTCCCCTCTTTCCTTAATTTATATGACCAACATGAACTGAAAACACCAGCTGGGGGTCAGGCACCATTCTGGATTAAGGACGAATAAGGTACAGCTTCTTCTCTTGACGAGACCATTTAAGCCCGAGAGGAATACGGCTATGTGGTTTAAATGCGTGCATATGTTCATATCCATGGGACCTAATGTGCATGAAAATCAGTATGAGATGTACAAAAAATTTCTAAAGCTAACGAGGCCACCTAGACACCCCCTTGTCTTACAGATCCTGAAACGGAGTTCACAAAAGCTCAGACAATTTTTCCAGGTCCCTCAGCTTGCCTGCAATAACTCGGAAACTAGAACCTAGCCCTCCTCGTTCTTACCAACAGCAGACATGCCTCCGAGTGAGCGCTCAAGCAGTATGTGCTACAACCAGGTTTCCAGCAATAGGGGTCATTCTGATGGCCCAGCCGGCCATAAGGCCTTGCCAGTCTTGCTCACATAACACATAAACCGACCCTGTTAGAGCAGTGGCTTCTCTTTGATGTCAGGCCACAAATACTCAGACATGCAGCTGGTGGGCAGTGAGTCTCCCATCAAAGAGCTCCCTGTTCCTCAACTGACTGCTCCTCCCACCTGGTTCAAGAGCGAGCCAATGGCACAGCTCATTTCAACCTGAACTTCAGACCCGTGTTTGACAGCAAAGTATGTTTAGAACTTTTGAGTGCTGAGCATTCACGGTGGTTGGAATCCTAACTATTCATTCAAATTGTTACTCCCTGTGCCGCGGAAAAGGGATCTTTGACTTTGGTCACTTGTCAAGGCCTAGGATACTGGGTACAGATGCCAGAGTGTGGCAAGGCTGTGAGGGAGCCCCGCCACAGACTCTGCCAACCCTCAAGTCCGGCACATGCCCAGCGGCCAATCTCGTACCTGAACAAAAAGGGGACTCTCCAGAGGGAGCAGCTAGAAGGGTCAACGGTCAGGATTATGATCTTAGGACCAAAGGATCTATTGACCTTAGAGCTGTTCTAAGACTCACAGAAATTCTGGAGGGGGATACAATCAGTGGCAAGTGTGTCCATGAATGAAACAGCCGCTCCACATTCTTCTCATTTGGTTTTCACTCCTTAAGACAATAATGATGACAATCACGAAAGACCTGGCATTTTCAAGAATGACAATCTCTAGAACTTTCAGGCTTGTTTCCTCATGGTCTAATTTATCATCTTTTCTAACAAGAAAACTCGAATATAAAATATTAGAAAAGTTCTCGCTGAAGGGTACTGGGCAGAGAAGAAAGAGTCAGTAGGAGAGGTGACATCTCAGAATTGCTTTGGGAAAGACACCCAACGCCATGGAGCTTTACTCTAAATAAATAAATACAAATCTTCCAATGGGGAGAGTTTTGGGTAAATAGCAAAGCATATGAGGAAGCAGAGTAGAAAAGGGAATATAAAAATACCACCTTCCCAACTTCCTTAGACAAGGAGGCCAGACGCCTCCCCTCAGGCACTCACTTCTTGGTCACCAACATCTCCAATGCAAGAAAACATTTCAAAATTTTGAGTAATCATATCCTTAAATTGATGGCAGGCAAACCTTGTTCTTTCTCTGGTGAGAATATGCTTTGGGATTCCTGTCCATATTAAATGCCCTCAATGAGTTTAGGAAAAGGTCACTTAAGAACCATACAGGCACAGACATGCATGCAAAAAAGAAGTATTGAAAATGAACAAGGGTCTCTGTGGGGAGCTTGGAAGGAACTGGATGAGGAAGGGCAGTGTCAGAAGGCACAGTACGGACTCAAGAAGGGAACTCCATCTTCTTATTCTGTAGGTCAGGTCTATCAAGAGATTTGAAAAGAAATACAGAAAACTAATTTAGCAGTGGAGAAACTAAACTTTACATGCCCCATTTTTATGTTACAGGTTTCCTTCCCCATTCTAACTTTAGCTTATACACAGAAGGACTCCGGAATACACAAGGTCACTTGGGCATGTGCATACAATCCAACCAAAAAAATGAGCAATAAAAAAGCAAGACATGTCAAATATACTTCAAAAAAGGTACCCTGAGGAGCAAGAGTTTGATCCAGTGTGGAGGGACAGAGCCCCGGATGAGTCTGTCCTGGTCACTGTGGTGTTGCTAGTGCAGGAGGCCCATGAGTATTTGCTGAATGACGGAATCCCAAAGAATTTTCAGGGTTGGAGGGCAAGTTCCACTATTTCTGCCTTGACCCAGAAACTCAGCCCATCAACCGCTTTGCAGGTTTTTGAGTTTAGTTCAAGTGCACTCCGGAGGCCTCCAAAGAGGTTGGTGAGGACTGAATACTCACAGTGTCCATCAACAGAAGTGGGGATCCCCTTTTCTAGGGTGAAATCAAGGTCTAAGGAAGAAAAGGATGGCTCTTCAGATAATCCTAGCCTCTCCCCTCCTCACTGAGTCCCTCTGTATTTCTTTCTTTCATAAGGAAAGGATCTCTCTCCTAGCTTTCCACCATGTTCAACAGGTCACCAGATCCTAGAGCTTTGAAGAAAGATGAAGATTCACTTTTGGATTAAAAAAAGTCACATAGTCATATGTTTTAGTACATTTGAAATGATGTAAGGTCAGACTTCCAAAAATAAAAGCCCACAAAGGTCCTCCACATCCCCACACGATGGCCAGGACATCACTCCTCTCACCGAGCTTACAGTCGAGTGAGGTCAGAAGCACACACCAACGGCCGCCCTCCCTGTGGGAAAGATCTAAGAAAATAACTTCTCTGAACCTCAATTTCCTTATGGAAAAACAGTCGACCCAAACCCAGAAACCACAGCCTTCAGGGCAGTTTCGAGGACCGAATTAAAAACAAACAAACAAAAAAAGATGGGAATGTATTTCACGAGCTCAGATTGCCAAGAAGTCCAAGTTTTAACCCCTGAACTCCGGGGACCTCTGAGAGGTAAATGTCTCTTACAATGTTAGATGCTGCACCTGCTGCCTGCGAAGGGCTGGAGCTCAAGACAGACACGTCCCTACCAGACCCTGAAAGTAAGGCCTCTCCGGTGCCCTCTGCAAGCTAAAGGATATTCCCGATGGACAGACACACATAAACCAGGATGCTTCATGCACGGACAAATCTCAATCCGTATCATCCGACTCCAAAGAAGCAGAGGTTTTAGAAAGAAAGAAAGAAAACTTATTTTGGGAAAAAGACATGAAACCATTTTTCAATCAGCTTCAGTCCAAAGCAGGCACCACCATTTATCTGCCCTAAGAATGAAAAGCCATAGGCTGCTCCTAAATTGTTTTACTTTTCTTTTCTGCAGACATTTTATGAAACACCTAAGTCCTCCCAGCTGGCAGTGCCAGTAGGTAAAAGGGGACATGAACTCCGTTTTGGGAAGAAAGGCTCACGTGGCACAGCTGAGACACAGATCCAGGAGGCAGTCTGGTTCTATTATCCTCCTTTTTTCTTTTCTTTTCCCTTTGCTCTCTCATGGGCACCCATTCGGGGAGCAGCATGGGAGAGGGTTGGGGTGGGCTACGACCAGGTTAAAAGCAGCCCAGAACACCACAGAAAACACTGAAGGGTAAATGAGAACACTTATCAACTTGTGTGATGAGAAAACTGGCTCCTTTCACCGTGTTAGACTAGACGCTCCTTCTGGCTTCAAGACGCCCTTTGTGTCTAACCACAGGATGGGTGTTACGACGATGTGCCGTGTGTTTAAATAAAACAAGAAAACAAACCAAGACAAACAGCATTCTGAAGAAGGAAAAATCTCCTAAAAATACTTTACGACGACTTCAAACATGAAATCACATTTACAAAATAACATTTTCATGACTTAGGCGTAAGTGACTCAGGAACATATGGATTAAATTTCCTTCAAAATGCATATGGCTTGAACAATATTGGGGGGGGCTGGCTTGGCAAAATTAGCTTGGTTTGTCGAGCACAGCTCTGGAAAAAGGAGGAAAAAAAGGAGCGTGTCAAACTGCACTCACTGGAGCATCCCTTTCTGGAGTTCTCTGTGGTGACGGAGTCAGCTGGCTCCATCGGCCATTACCTAAGAAACTTGGAACAAATTCCTTGGAAATGGTTTAATTCTTTTTCCCTATTTAGGCAAAGTATTCAATAAGTTTATAATAAATGACCCTCCTTCATCCCCAATATCGTGTCAAAAACAGAGGTCTGCCTCTGTAGGAAAAAAAAAAAAAAAAAAAGAAGTTGAGTCGTCCTAGGCCCAGAGCAAATGGCGACCGTGTCTTTTCGACAACGGGGCATGGCTACGTATACAGAGAAGTTTTTATTTCCTTCAGTACATTTGGACTTTAGAGAATACCTTTCTTCCCCAAAAATTAAAGATGCAAACTTTAGGCAAAGCCCACAATAATCAGACTGCTTTACCTGCCCAGCCTCTTTTTTTTTTTTTTAACCAAACTTCACATGCAAATACTGCCACCACCACGATCTCTATAAAATGCCTTAGCATTCGTAGTGTTTACTGATTCCAAAATGTACCCTCAAATATCATCTCATCCCATCCTAGGGGACAGTCATGATGAGCATTCGACCCATTTTTTAAGATGAGCAAACAGAGATCAGGTTCAGAGAAAGGCTGTGGTGCATCTACTAGCCAGTGTGCCAACACCAACAGTACATTCCTGTCTTGGTATCTTTTATTGTTCATTTTAATTTTCTTTCTTTAGAGAGAGAGAGAGAGAGAGAGAGGGAGGGAGTGCAGTGGTGGGGAAGGGCAGAGGGGGAGAGAGAGCAAGAATCTCAAGCAGGCTCCACGCTGGGTGCGGAGCCCGACATGGGGCTCCATCTCATGACCCTGAGATCATGACCTGAGCCAAAATCAAGAGTCACATGCTTATCTGAGCCACCCAGGTGCCCCTATTCATTTCTATTAATATTTAATAGTGGTACTCTCTAGAATGCCTACTTCCTTTATCCCTACATCCTAGAATCTCCACTTCTTTAAGGACTGGAACAAATGCCACACTTCCAAGAAAGGATCCTTAAACACTCGGTCTCTAAGTGTGATGGGCTTTTTTTAAAATGTGTCATTTGGGCTCAGCTGCAGTCGCAGTTGCTCAATCAAACCCTAATTGGGGTGTGTTGTGAAGGTATTAAATAGATATGATTAAAGTCCATTATCAGTCAACTTTAAAGGAGATTATTCTAGATAATCTGGGTGAGCCTAAGCCAGAAAGGCCCTAAGACCAGAGCTGAGGTTTCCTTGAAAAAGAAGAAATTCCACGTATGGATGGCGGCTTCAGCCGGCACCCCTGCAGGCATGCCCTATAGGTTTCAGGCTTCCCTGCTCAGTGCCCATGACTACATAAGCCAATGTCTGGCAGAGATTCACTATGTCTCTCACTGGTTGCTTCTCCCTCTCTGTTCCTATCATTTATATAATTCTGAAGCTATTTCTCTAGCTCACTGCTAGTATTGTAAGTTCTCTGCAGGGAGGCCCAGGTCTCAGGCATCTCTGTAAGCCACACAGCACTTAGCATTACATATGAATAAATATCCACTGGAAGAACTAAATTATGTAAGAGCAGAAGAGAGAGTGCTTCATCCTCCTATGAAACAAGTAAACCTGATTACAAGATGCTCGTGGGGAAACAGGACTAGCAAAGGAGGGTCACAGCCTTACAGGTGATTTCACAAAGGAGAGATTTCTGTCACCCATGAACAGGCTACTGGTTTCTCGTCACTGGACAGGACGATCCTTTGCACGCAGGCCCATTCCTGGGCCCGAAGCACTGAATGATGATTACAACCTATCTACTTCTACCCTGTCGAAGGGACAACAAAAAAGACACATTTCCAAATGAGCCCTCTTGCAGGGGGCATATGATGCTTATCAAAAATTGCTTTCTTAGCATTCTAGCAACTAAATTTATAAAAATACAGAGTAAAAAAAATTATGCTGACAATGGTTTCTCCTAAAACAAGTTGCAGAATTATGGAACACAAAAGCGGAAATATACTAACAGGTTATCATGAATGCTAAAAAGTGATCACATACAGAAAGCAACAGGCAGGGTAAGAGATCTTAACTCTAGACACTTTACCCAGGCTAAGGATATAAATCTCTTTATTAATTCAACAAGTACTTAGGAGCCCTTCTATGAGCCAGAAAGTCTTTGTTACTAGCTCATGGGAACACAGAAAGATTTTCGGGAAGCGCAGAGGGTACATTTGGGATGTCCTGACTTCAAATATTAGTTATGTGGCATTCATGGGGTTCATTCCTGGGGAACTGGGGGCCTCATAAAGAACTGATCCATCTTCTACACCACCTTCTGAATGTGATTTCCAGACCAGCTTCAGAGCGTCATCTGGGAACTTGTTAGCAAAGCAAATTCTCAGACCGCCATCCCAGTCCTGCTAATTCAGGAACTCTGGGGATGGGGCATTCTGCTGAGTGGGTATCAGGCTCACCTGCGGAGCTTGCTGAAACAGACCGCTGGGTCTCACCCCGTCCTGTTTCTGGTTCAGCAGGCCTGGAGTGGCGTCCCAGAATGTGTATTTCTAACAGGTTCCCAGAACATACTTTGAGAAACTGTGTTCTAGATCTACACTAGACCAATGGCCACTAGCCACACATGGCTATTTACTTAAATGGATTCAAATGAAGGAAACTAAAAATTCAGTTTCTCTGTTGTACTGACTACAGGAGTCCCCACTTGTCCATGGTTTTGCTTTCCACTGTGAACCACGTATCATCACGAGGTCAAGAGCAGCCCAGGCTATGTCACTGCCCTCACTTCACCTCATCCCGTAGTCATCTTTTCAGCTCATATCATCACAGGAAGTGTGAATACAAGGTATTTTGAGAGAAAGAGAGACCACATTCACTTAGCTTCTTTTTTTTTTTAAAAGATTTATTTATTTATTTGAGAGAGAGAGAGAGAGATCACAAGTAGGCAGAGAGGCAGGCAGAGAGAGAGGAAGGGAAGCAGGCTCCCCGCTGAGCAGAGAGCCCGATGCGGGACTCGATCCCAGGACCCTGAGATCATGACCTGAGCCGAAGGCAGAGGCTTAACCCACTGAGCCACCCAGGCACCCCTCACTTAGCTTCTTATTATAGTCTATTGTCACAATCATTCTATTTTACTATTGTTGTTCATCTCTTACTGAGCCTAATTCCTAAACTTTATCATAGGTATGTACGTATAGGGAAAAACATATATGCAGGGTTCAGTAGTATCTGAGGTTCCAGACACCCACTGGGGGGGGGGCTTGGAATATACCCCTCAAAGATAAGGGGGAGCTAACTACTGTCCATTCCCAGAGCTCAGCACATGTAGCTAGTGGCTACCACTACAGGACACTGAAGAGACAGACCACGTCCATCACTGCAGGAAGTTCTTTGGATAGTGCTGCTTTGGAGTTACTGACAAGCCCCCCTAGGAGAACCCTCTGTATATAGTCAGGTAATACAGGCAGAGAAAAGACCAATTTCACAAACTAACCTTACAATGAAAAACACAAGGCCAGATGGTCCAAATCAAAGGCAAAAACTGCTTTGTGATGAAGCTGCTTCTTACATGGACAATTTACTATAGCTCTGGGAGGAGTAACGAGGGGTTTCTTGATTAAACACCAGCTAAGGCTGGGGAACCCAGTAGTAGCAATGCAGCCTATGTATGTTATCAGGTCCCTTTTCATTAGTTATCAGGGGTAGGGGTGGGGGTTAAGAAACTCAAGCTTTTAAAAAGCACAGGACTCCTGTTCTAACTCCGATGGGACAAGAGACAAAAGCAGAATCTATAGCACCAGCCAGTGTTCATTTCCTGGAGGATCTTGTCAAGGCTATTGCTGACGTTGGCCTTGCTGAATTCAGGGCCCAGTTCTCAGCCATCATTCCACAAGGACTACAAGGGCCATCTGGCACAGCTGAGCACTCCTTCCTCCTGGACTTATCTCCAAGGAGCTACCCTCTCTTCTTCTCCATTTTCTCCCATGTTTTTGGCTCCTTTCTCTCACTCTCCTTTGCTGGTACCTTCTCTTCTCTTCAAACTTCATGTCGGAGACCCAGGCACTCAGTGCTCAATTCTCTTCCTTCTTTACACTCACTTCCTTGGAGATTCCATCCAGCTTCATGAGTTTAAATCCATTTATGCCATGCTGATGACTTGCAAACATATTTTCAGACCACAACTATCATCTGGCCTCATACAAACCACCTCCTCATCATCCCTACAGGGAGATCTCATAAGCCCCTCACTCTCCTCAGTCCAAAACTGAACTTTATTTCTTCCCCATAGATCTATTCTCTCTGCACGTTCAGGTTAATGGAAATTCCAACTTTCCAGTGCCCTCAGCCAAAACCTCAGTCCCCTCTCACTCCTCCTTTCCTTACCATCACAACTATTCTGTCAAAAAATCCTTCTGCACCACTTTCAAAATGTACCCAGAAGCTGACCTCTTTGGATCTCCTCTAGGGTGGCTTTCTGATGGGAGCTGTGGTCCCCCCCTTGCCTGGACTGATGCAATGGACTGATGTGTCATTGGGTTTAGGGTCCACCATATTGAGATCGTTACCTTAATTACACCTGCAAAGACTCTCACTTCAGATACGGCCACATTCTGATGTCTTTTGGGAGTCACTACTCAACCCACTATACTACCCTATAGACCATTGTCAACATAGCAGCCCAAGTGATCCTTTATTTTTTTTTTTTTAAGATTTTATTTATTTGACAGAGAGAGATCACAAGTAGGCAGAGAGGCAGGCAGAGAGAGAGAGGAGGAAGCAGGCTCCCCACTGAGCAGAGAGCCTGATGTGAGGCTCGATCCCAGAACCCTGGGATCATGACCTGAGCCAAAGGCAGAGGCTTTAACCCACTAAGCCACCCAGGCGCCCCCCAAGTGATCCTTTATAAAGTTCAATTATGTTACTCTGCTGCTCAAAACCCTCTCATGGGCCTATCTCAGAGGAAAACTAAACTGCTTATGCTGGCCTAAAACACCCTACGTGATCCCGCCCTTTTACCTCTCTACCTTCACTTACCTTCTGGGCACAAACAGCACTGGCTCAGACTAGTGCACTGGAAAGAACTGGAAGAACATGAGTCATGTTTTGAATTAGTACCAAGAGGACTTGGTTACTAACAATGCTTGATGAGGAGTAAGTCAGGGAGGTAGAAAGGTAATTGTGAATTTGGTTTTGTACCTGCTGTATTTGAGATATCCTTGAGTGTGTTCATGTAATTTCAGAAGCTCAAAAAGAGATCTGGGCTGAGGAGATAAATGTGGAAGTTGCTGGCAGGCAAACAGAAACTGAAGCCTGGGAGAAGAAAAGAACAGCTAGGGGTGCCTGGGTGGCACAGTCAGCTGAGCGCCCAACTCTTGGTTTTGACTTTTGGGGTCCTGGGATTGAGTCCCACATCGGGCTCCATGCTGGGTCTCGAGTCTGCTTGGGATTCTCTCTCCTTCTGCCTCTCCTGCTGTGCACTCTCCCCGCTACCTCAAATAAATAAATAAATAAATCTTAAAAAAAAAAAAAAAGAAAGAAAGAACATCTAGAATGAAGTCATGAAGAAAACTGAAGTCAAGGGAGATGAACCTGCCAAGGAGGCCAAGGAAAGACGCCAGAGCAGCAGCCAGAAAGCCAGTGGAGTGGGCCTCAGGGGGAAAGGGTGGCAAAAGGTACGGTTTTAAGATAAGAAAATGTGGTGAAGAAAAATGACCCCAGGCTTGGCAACACCGAGGTCACTGGAGAAGTTGGCTAGAGCTGGGTGATTAGAGAAATGGCGGCCATAACCTGATCGAAGAAGCGGCGGCAAAATTCAGAGTTGAAGAAGTGAAGACGGGAAGCAACTGACTAGAGGTGTCAATGGGAAGAAAGAGGCAAGTGAGTGGAAGGCGGCTGTGTTACTGCTCTGTCTTTCCTTTGGGAGGAGGCCCGACAGAGGCTAGAATGTGTTTCAATGTTGACAGGAAAGATCCAGTAGAGATCAACAGGCTGAAGACAGAGGGAGAAAGGGATGATCAATCAGTAACAAAAGATTTTTCCTGAGAAGTCAGGATGTCTGTGATAAGGAGACCTCCTTATTCAGCTGTCAGAAAGGGTGAGTTAAGTCTAGAAATGGGTACAGGTAAATTTGTAGTATTTTTTTAAAGATTTATTTGAGAGAGAGAGAGAGAAAGAGAGCACGTGCATGTGGGAAGAGGGGCAGAATCTCAAGCAGGTTCCCTGCAGAGCATGGAGCCTGATGCAGGGCTTGATCCCAGGACCCCAAGATCAGGATCTGAGCAGAAACCAAGAATTTGACAGACTGAGTCACTCAGGTGCCCCAAGTTTGTAGTTTTGATAGGAGATTGAAGTCATTACCTTCAGGGGGATTCCACTTTTCTTAGGGCAGTCATGGCCAGTTGGGATGTTGGTGTGCATTTCTAATAGGCTCAGTCTCCTCTGCTGGGTCACGTTCTCCAGTCAGACTGGGCTGCCCAATGGAGGGTCTGAGAAGCCTAGTGGCTGGGTTCATCCGAACCTGTGGCTGTTTCCAGATAGGTGGAAGGAGGACTGAACAGCAAAGGCATGGGCAGTATTTGTAGGACAGTAACTGAAACAAAGGACCAGAAATCTAAGCAGAGTGGGGAGGCAAGAGAAGGAATTAATGGACTGGAAAGGGGGACAAAGAACACCTGTGACTGGAAAGCCAAAACATTAAGATCACCTAAAAGTGGCTGAAACTTGAAACATGGAATCCATGAATGCTCAGAGCCCAGGATATTTCACAACAAGAAGTAAAGATATGTTTGGATACAGCTTCTCCACTATCGAGCGCCACTCTACTTTCCAACGAGGAGGACGAGAGGGACCTTGACAGTGAAGAGGTAAGAAGGAGGTACTGCAATTCAAGAAATATCATTCCAAATCTGGATTTCATACCACTAAGGTACTTCTAAACGTGCTTTCTTGAGTTCACAACAGCTGTTTCTATGCAAGTGTCCTAAATGCAAGTTCTACCTGATTTCTTTTCTAAAGCTTCTCTCTACTGCAGTGATTCTCAGCTAGGGGTGCCTGTGCCCCCCAGGACACCAGACAAGGTCTGGAGGTGTTTTTGGCTGTCAAAACTAGGGGGACAGGTGCACTCAATCCAGTGGGTGGGGACTATTTGTTACTCAATATTCTAGGATGTACAGGACAGACCCCTGCCATCCCAACAAGGGACTATCCAGCCCAAAAAGGTCAATAGTGCTAAAGAAACCCTGCCCCAGAGCAAACCTCCTTGAAAATGCAGGCCATTTACAGTAGACAGAAGAGAGCTCAACTGTGGATCGAATTAATTATCTTCAAATTTTCTGTCCCAGAAACATCCCAACAGCCTAAACAAAACCAACTGAGTTTTCAGAAAAGGCATCAAAACAAGTACAGAAAAAGGTACAAGGTTTAGGTAGTAAGAAAGCCTGTGGATGCACTTGACCTCTCCCTCCTTCCTTGCCTGGCTTTCCCATCCTCTCGTTTACCCCTTTCCCACGCTGGAGAATTAAGTTCTGATGATAAATTCATCTCAACAAAATTCCTTTACCAGAAGTAAATGCAGAAGTCAGGAGAATTTAGTAAGATGGCCTTTTGCCCATATATAGACATGATGAAAGACCAGGCCACGATTAAATTCTGAGCAGAGTAACATAATTAGCAAATTTATGAATGGGTCTTCTTTTCACGGTTCCACTGTCAGGACTAATTACTTGTATTAATTAGAACTGTCAACACATGAATATGCTTGTTGAGGCTGCTTCCTATGGTAAAATACGAGGCTTGTAAATATCAAGACACTTGGAAAGATGCAAAGACTTTCATTTATTAGCAGCTCTAAATGATGTGGAGGCACCGGCTGCACAATGAGCCTTGGGAATTGACTGTAAATAGATTCCTAGTTAATGAATTTGCTGTTTGTTCTTCCTTGCTTAGGCATTAGTCTCTGTGTAGCCTCTGGATGAAGTAGCCAATACATCACTCCTTTGGAAGGACTGCTCGAGGATCAGGAGAGAGTGTGCACATTACTGAAAGCTGGAAAGCGTAGCCAGCACGGTTAAAGTGGGCAGGAGGGAGCTCCTGTCTCTTCTCTGAGTCGTCAGACCTACTGTAAAGTAAGTTTCAAGAACTGGTCAAATGAGAGGGGAAAGACAGCTGGGGGACAAAGACCTGGAGTTGGAAAACCACTTTTAACCCTGTGTGACCCTGGGTAAGCGGACAAGTTACTTAGCCTCTCTGTGCCTTGGTTTTCTCACCTGAAAAATGGGGCTAGTGACTGAGCATGTCCAGAGTTGTGGTGAGCCTCCAACGAGGCCATACACGCATGGGGCTTCGAGCAGCCCCCGGGTGAAGCCTGTACTAGCTCTTATTGTTTTCATAACTGTCGCCATCTGGGATGGTGGCAAAGACAGACGTGAACACTCCTAGAGGGAGATCCCTTGTGTGACCTGCAGGGTGATGAAGAGCTCTGCAGTCAGACAGGTCTCGTTCATACCTTGACTCTATTACATTTGATTTTTAAGCCTCAACTGGTCCTAACTTGGAAGTTCTTGCGAAAAGTAAACAGGAAAAAAAAATTGCATGTAATAAACTTGCTCTGCATAGTCCCTAAGAAGCTTGCTAAATGTTAGTGGCTTAAGTGTTCATTACCATTACTACCTTTTGGGAGAAATCTCCAAAATTGAAACGGATGCCAAAAGAAAAGGTTTCGGCAGGTGCTCTAAGTTACGTGGAGAGAGAAAACATGTGGCAAAGGAGAAAGGAAAGTGAAGTGGCAGGAAGAGGCATTAGAGCGACAGCCTTCTCTGCTGCATGCCCTTCGTCCCATCTCAGGTGGCCACCACCACAGCGCCTGGAGCACAGCTTAACTCCCTCGCCACCAAATCCTCATAAATCCCTTAATGACCCTGCTCATTGGTGAAGAGGAGACAGCTGGGATTCCAACTGGGTGGGGCCTGACTGACTGCAAAACCCAGACCCAGCCCCTGTCGAGGTGGGAAAGCAAGGCTGCAAAGGGCTTCGTCAAACACTGAGGGGTTTACAGATTCTGAGCCCCTTCTGCTTACTTCTTTTCCTTTTTCCCTTTACTCATAAAAAATAGTAGTCAGGGACACCTGGGTGGCTCAGTCGTTAAGTGTCTGCCTTCGGCTCAGGTCATGAACCCAGGGTCCTGGGATCGAGCCCCACAACATCAGGCTCCCTGCTCAGTGGGAAATGTGCTTTTCCCTCTCTCTCTCTTTGAAAAATAAATACAATCTTAAGAAATTAGTAATCAAATTCTTGATAAGCAAAAGCTTGTTCTGTCTGGTTGGCTAAACTTTACCTGGTAACTACCATAAAATACCATAAAATGTGAAACTAGGGTCAGTTAATCAAGTCATTTCAACTTTAATCCCCTTAAGTACCAACTTGGCACCAGTCCACAAAAGAGTGAATTATTCTGTGTTTTATTTGACAAGGTCCTTCCAGAGACTCCTATATCTGACAGCATATATAGATGGCCTGTCTCACCAGTACTACAGGGAGTGTTCCAGAAATCACTGAAGAGTGCATCTGCTAAGGTCTCTCCCAGTTCAAAGATCCTCTATTTCTGAATACAGCAAGATGTCGATACTACAACTGATTTCTGTTTTATAAACATAAAACTATACAACTAATAAATATGGTAAGTTTGATCCCTAATCTTGTCTTAAAAATCTTGCAATACCTTAAAACCAATCCCGCCAAAAATTTATGGCATCAAAATAATAAATACACAAAATACATAAAATACATAAAAAGAAAATCTAGTTGGAGAATGTTCTGGATCATTTCACAAGGATATTTATTAAATACAAAGGAACAGAAAATCCACTGCAGTTCCTATAGATGTATGAAAAAGCCAGCGGATCCACCCTGATCACTGGAACCTGTTAAAACTTATCTGAAGGATGTATCTTCCCACATCTACTCCAGTTGCTATCACTAATTGCTTTCGAAGCAAAATGGGCACCAAAGGATCCTACTGACAATCCTCTAAGGTAGTGGAGAAGCTTTAGTAATGCTCAGAATGTGCATTATTGCTTGTCAAAGAACTCTGTTTATTTTCTGACTGCATATTTTGCTTAAAAATGAACTTGCAGGGGCACCTGGGTGGCTCAGTGGGTTAAGCCTCTGCCTTCTTCAGCTCAGGTCATGATCTCAGGGTCCTGGGATCGAGCCCCACATCGGGATCTCTGCTCAGCAGGGAGCCTGCTTCCCCCTCTCTCTCTGCCTGCCTCTCTGCCTACTTGTTATCTCTGTCTGTGCAATAAATAAATAAATAAAAATTTTTAAAAAGCTATAATACGTTTTTTAAAAAAATGAACTTGCATGATATGGTAGAAACAGCTCCAAGTGGGAAGTGTAATGACGTGGATTCCAGGACAAGCTCCAGGATGGATAAGCCACGAGGCTCTAGCCAATAACAACCTTTTCCCCCAGGGTGCACGTTGCCAAGGTGGTTAGGACCAGGCCATTCCTAATACTCTTACAGACTTAGAATCCCAGGAACCACTATGTTAACAAGAACTCTGTGTGATTCTTGTAAGGCAAAATCACTGCCACAGGCCCCACAGATGAACAGTTCTGCAGATTTCCCGTAAGTGTCAGCCGAGCTCTCTTTAAATGGTACAGCTGAGCCGTCAGGTTAGAATTGTCTCTAACTGGCGATCTTGTGAACTGCAAATTCCCTAACCATGAAAAAACCTGACAAGGGGCGCCTGGGTGGGTCAGTGAGTTAAGCCTCTGCCTTCGGCTCAGGTCGTGGTCTCAGGGTCCTAGGATCGAGCCCTGCATCGGGCTCTCTGCTCAGCAGGGAGCCTGCTTCCCTTCCTCTCTCTGCCTGCCTCTCTGCCTGCCTCCCTGCCTACTTGTGATCTCTCTCTCTCTCTCTGTGTCAAATAAATAAATAAAATCTTTAAAAAAAAAAAAGCCTGACAATTTCATTCCTCTAAGAAGAAACATGTTAAAAGGCAAAATAATAATACATAGATGCACTATGAGCAATAATCATTAAAATTCCATTCCTCATCAGTGAAATTTAAGTTTAGAGAACAAAATAAACAAAAACCAAACATGTTATTTTATAATTTCTTAATTGCATGATTTCCAATAAGAATTGGTATGTGATGTAAGATGGGCTTAATGTTTGTTTTTGTTTTGGGGGGGTTTCTTTTCGTCATGGAGACATGTTGAGAAACCATGTACCACCTTTCTTCCCTTTCTTTCCACCCTTTCTTCCATCCTTCATATCCTTCAACATTCCCAACCAGCCTTCTCCCTTCTCCTTTCCTAGCGATGGTTTCACAGAAATAAGAGCTAGTCTTGCTGATGCCGTATTACTTTCTTCCCTCCTTACACCCTTCCTCTTTCTCCCACTTGACCAAGTTCTCTGAAGGCAGGAAATGTGGTCTTCATCTCCATTTTGGGAGACGAAGGGGAGCTATCTTGCTCCTATTTGGCACAGTATAGATTTTCCATACATTCTACAAACTATATATGCAGAATTTAGAAATCTAGGTACTACTGAAATGGGTGGTATTATCTGTACCTCCAACTTAAAAAAAAAAAAAAAGTGTCCACTGCCTTCTGCTAGAGATCAATGGGAACCTCTCACCTTGGTCTTCAAGGATCGCTCCACCTGAAGACTGGGGGAGCTTACAAAGCAACCCCAGTGCCTGGGCCCACACGGCCACCTCCCTTACACTCCATCACCCTAACCCCACCGGCTATGGGTCCTGGTTCATAATTTTAAAAAGGCCCCCAGGTGATTTGAACGGGTGAGCAGCTGAGCGCCACCAAAATCTCTAAACCATCTCCACTAGTTACTTAAATACTAGTCAACTGCATGTTTGGTCTTTCATGAATTATAGTCCTTGGATGCACCCAGGGTCACCATTCGCTTACAGAAACACATGGGACAACAATGGTTATTCTGTTTTCAGAAACCAAGTGAGGTCATTGCACTTAGGAATATATTCAGTTCTCCTTGCTGTCGGTGAGCTGTATCTTTCAGAAAAGTCTACTCTCTTCTATTCTTAATACTGCCTCTCCTGTCTTTCCACTGAGTTGGAAGATTCCATCTACAGTTAGCGGACTGTGACTTGTGGGTCAGAGAACATTCTGGGATTTCATATCCCCTGGACTGTCACACGGATCCAGTGGTAGGCCCTGAAAAAGACTCAACCATGAAATCTGCCACACACGTTCCCATACAGAGATCTTCAAGTGACCTCTCCTTGGAAAACGTAATCTGAAACTTTTTGATGAATATTTTACACAACTCTGATTCACTAAAATGTCTATAATTTCATTCCAATAGGGATGATTGTGAATACAAAGAATTCACTAAGCTAGTGAAGTACTGGCAGCATTTTGTGGAATACTAGTACTGTTACTATTAATTCAATTGTTATTTATGTATTATTAGTTATTATTAATTAAAATATGGTGAGGACAACCCTACCAACACAGTATGAGAGGGTAAGTAACAATGCCTGGGTCCACAGAGTCTGGAGCCAAGACTGTCTGGGCTCATGTCGTGGCTCTACTGCTCTATGCGACCTCGGTTGGCCTCCCTTTGGTTTTGTCTCCTCTGTAATGGGTAAATAGTAAGATTCACTTCACTGTTGTTGGATTAACACATGTACCTGCACACACATGTACATACACACACACAGGTCACTTACAATGGTGTCTGGCATGCTAGGACTCACTTAAATTCCGTCTCTCCCTCTGGAACCCAATCCCCACACATGGGGGACAGCACAGTGACCTTCAAATCTGTATTTGCTCTTGCTGCTCCCTCACTGAAAACTCCCCCTGTCCCCAGGGTCCCCTACAAAAGCCTTAAACACTGGGTACAGGATCTTTCACAACCGAATTCCCACCCAGCTGGCCACTTGGGGCTCCACCTGAAAAACGGCTTGCAGTCCCAGACAACTTAGTTTTTCCAATGGGCCACCCTCTCATCTTGGGGTCTTCACCCACTTTCTCTTCTCCTCTCTTGGTTCAAAGCCTTTATAACTCATCACTTTCAGGGGAAAAACCATAATCCTTAGGTGGGCCATGGGCTGGAACCCACTAACTGAAATTTAGGGTCAATAACCCAGATAACCCCAAACTTGGATATTCTACACGCTTTACTATGAGAAAGGATGCTCTACCTAAGTGTTCTGCCTGCCGACCTTTGTGACACTTAAGTGACGGCAGATACTATGACGACACTCCTCAGGAGGACGATCCATGAATTCCGGGTCCCAAGGAAATGATGATGCCTTTGTCTTCTGGTTGCTGTAGGTGCAATTTTTAAGTTATCTTAATGTTAAGTAGTTGTTTCTCTGTTCATGGAACTGCAAAGAGCAAGGCATGCTTTTTAGAAAATATAAGTCTAGGTGTTTTTAAGGACAACATTCATTTGCTCTCATTATTCTGCCAGTTAATTGACAGGAAGGAATGTTCTAATTGCTCATGAACTCTGAAGATGCCCCCCTTGTATGGTGTCAAGGTCTAAGAGATACAGGGTATGCGGCATCTGTACAAACTGCTGCTGCTTTGGGGGACAAAGCATTAGTTTCATGTAGCTAAAAAAAAAAAAAACAGATGTTTTTGATTTTGGCTTCAAACAATCTTATCTATAATAGAGTAGAATTTGGTGGGGAGTTATTTTCTCCTCGGGCTAATAAGATGAACCACATTGCTGGTTAAATACTATTTTTCTGGGGCCACATGGTTTTTTACAACCACTGCTTATGGAAATCATTCTTGGTTCGATTGCAACCTGCCAAAACGGCAGGGGATTTTAAAAGGCACTCTGAGAAAGGCTCTCCCTGAAGTTCCTTTAACGTCCACCCACCCTGTCCCTACAGGCAGGACCAGCAAAGACTAAAACACAACAGAAACACACCATCAGCAGAGGCATAGCTCAGGTCCCTTTCTCAAAGTGTATGAAGAAATCCAGAATTCCACTGAAGAGCTATGCCCCCATATCAGGAAGAATGGCCTACATGTTTCTGTGCTATAGAAAACATTAACATGATAATTAGTGAATCACTAGGGTTACCAAGGGCTAGGAAATGTCATAACTTGACAACCGTCATCTGCCAAAATTATGCTCAAAATGGACCTTGCTGGGCCTGAGTTATCTAAGCCAGGGGCTTACTCCCCTCTGCACCCCCAAATGTCTCACCAAAAAGCATCCTCGACACAACAGCAAATTACTTGGGGTTTTAAAACTTATCTTTGTCACAGCAGTGTGTGCCAAAAGAAGGGCCCTGTAAACCCCCAGAGACACAGCTTATTTAAAGTTATAATGAAGACAGCAGGTGTTCTATACAGATGTCACTTCTTCTAGAAGACACTTATTAAACACTTTATCTCCCTTAATGTCGAAGGACTAGCTACATTTTATTTTCTTTCAGCATCACTGTAGCCAAAAGCAAACTGTTTCCTTTTAGTCTCACTGAGTTGAAAATTAAAAACTACTGGGCTCTGGGTGGTTTAGGTTGATTTGTAAAGAATTCTAAATGCAGTGATTCAAGAGTCAACCCATACTGTTTTCTGGTAACACAAAACTGTATTTTGCAACAGAAAAATGCTCTTCCACAGAAAGCGCACCAGACTTCTCCTTTCGCTGGCGACCCAAGCCCTGTGTTCCAACTACCACAAGAACAGAGAGGAAAGGACCACTCTCCATAAAATGTACGAAGCTTTACACTTCATATATTGTCAGGTAGAATGGAACTGCCCGGTGCCATGGTTCCAAACCTGTGTGCCAAAGCAGCCTCAAACTAGAAGGTTTGGAACCTTAAGAAGGAAACCACTGCAGTCGGCGGGGAGAGCTAGCTGCTGATGGCAGGAGCAGTTGGCTTTCTTGTCCGCAGGGTGTGGATAACTTTAGCCCGGAAGGTTCAGGGTGGAGAGGAGAAGGAAAAGGAAGGGATAAGCAGAAAGGAAAAGGGGAGACAGAAGCTGGAGAGATCCTAGTTCAGACCCTGGGCTCTGCCCAGTCTCCCCCATCACTCTGACTGCCCATCAGTAGTCTGCAGAGGCTGGAGGCATGAATGCATGACGTAAAGGTGTCTCTGCATTTCTCTGTAGCAACCTGATGCCTTCAATGGAATGCAGCTTGGAGAACATCAGAGAAGAGCATGGCTAATACTGAATATTTTTAGCAATGCATAGATTCTCTTTAATAATATGTTTTTCCTTCTAAAGTTTCCACATGATTTTGCAGAAATTTTAGAAAATGGAGTTAAGCCAAAACAAGAAAATAGAAGTCACCATAATCTTATTCTTGAGAAATAAGGATAATGGGCATTTTGTTAAATATTATCCCAATCTTTTTTACAGCACATTTACTGGGTCTCTCAAAAATGAATGGGTTTTCACTGAGAATACCGCTTGTATCCTTGCTTCTCATTTGATACACCATGAACCTGTTTCTCTGTCTTTTTAATGGCTGAATAGTATTCTACATGATGATTTATTTAATCTGTCCCTTATCATGCCACGATTAGGCCATTTGCAATTTTTCCAAAGCAGATGATTACAATGTAATTTTAATCAGCTTAATATTTATAGTAATCTTCATAACACTGCACAATTTCAGTCCTGTGTTATAACAAAAAATAGATTTAAATAACACAGATGTGACATAAGAAAATTTCTGGTCCCTAATTGAGATTCATGAAGATATATAAATACATATTATGCATGACTCTCACATCTGGCTCTCCGTAACTAAGTGCAACAGAATTTATAAATAGTTCTGGACCCTTGGAGAACTGCCATGTGATGAAACTAGACCACTGTGAAAGCTATTTGTGATTCTATAATAAGTGGAAGCTGACACATGACTCTTGATTTTTCTTACTAGCAACAAAACACAACAAAATGGGTGGAAGACTGTGCACAACTCTGAGAGAGAGGACTTTGAGAGGCAGAACAAAGGGCAGCAGAAATTCTCTTGGGAAAAATTCCCATTCACGAGGAGTGGGAGAAATGTGTAACAGCCTGATGTAAAATTCTGATGTCTTAAGCCACACTGAATGTGAGCACATTTATTCTGGTTTTGTTCTGAATCATTTCTCTTCTAAAAGGAAAGCTACTGAACAAAAAAACAGAGCCCTATTTAAATGAACGATACAAATATCCTTAATTAAAATGTCACTAATGTGCCCATATTAAAAATGCTTTTATGCTCATATGCTATAAATTTGGTAGAAATGAATGACAGCCAAGCATATGATTTATGATTGTGTACAGTAATAATTTTTTTTCTTTTGGTGTGTGTATCCTATAAGGTACCAGAGGTGCAGGTTTCTTGTGTTAAGGGGTGTTCTTTCCCTACACAAATGATTTATCTTGCTATTTTTGATGCTTTCAAGATCTGTAAAAAAAAAAACAACAACAACCCAGAACCAAACAAACAAAAGAACTTAGCCAACCATTAATGCACAGGCGAGGACCACAGTAAAAGAAATGTCCTTGTTACTATAGAAGTAATAGTCTTTCTAAACATAGCCCGGACTATTCCAGAGTGGCCACACCCATCTCAGTTCTCAGGATTCTGAATTCAGGAAGATCACAACAGCCAATCCGCTCCTAGAACACAAACAAAACTCCAGCTCAGTTTCCATCCTGACTCTATGGCGCAGTCTCTACAGTAACTGAAAACTCGGTGGCAGCCTAGAAAGGCTTCTTCTGAACAGGCTCTGTTGGATGATACATAAGTATCCCAACTAGGAACAGAGAAGTCTGGCCTTCTTGTCTGGTGTTCACCACTTAGAATGTGACCCTGAGCAAATCATTTGACTTCTCTGTGCCACCACTTCACAATCGGAAAGAACAAAGATAATTACAAATGCTTCCTTCGTAGCACAGCGTGGGTATGGGAACCTTCCCAGCACCATGGACAGGCACTTAATTCCTTTCGACTTGGAAAGAATTTCAACAAATCATTTGCGGTGCTTTCTTCCCGCCACCCGTATTATGGGTAGCTGAAAGGATACAACTCAAATGTTATGTGGTTTTTCTCTGGGTGGTGGGGTTATGGATTACTTTTGTCTTCTTTTCTTATTTGTATTTTCCACAGTGAATATATATTGCTTTTTATAACTAGAATGACAAACACTGCCCAAACAAATCGCAAAAGATGGTGATAGATGAGCTCAGGTACCCATCACCACCTGTCTCAGGTCCTCAGCACCATCTACTTTGGGACATCTGGAATTCAGGTAGAACTTCTAGAAAAGGAATTGAGTGCTGCCCCCTCCTATGTCAAAAAAAAGCAGAACCACACAGCAATAACAGCAAACACCTTAATAGGTGTTAGCACACAAACATGAGAGCTGCCTGTCACACTTCCTCATCCATCTCCCCCTTCCCCGGAAGGCTACGTGGACTCTGACCTTGGTGGCAAGGGAAAACTGAAAGCCTGTGTGCAGTCAAGTCTGGGGTCTCACGCAGGGGTTCAGCTCTAGGGTGGCTCATGGGAGCCCTAGAAATGTGGGTCCGATCTAGCACCTTGTAGGGAGGTCCTGACTCCCTGACTGCCTGACCTCACACCTGCCTACTTCATACGTGCATCCCCAGGGCAGGACACTGTTGACAGTAACTGAGGCCAAGTTCACAGACATGTGTATAGATAGTGATGGGCTTCTCTGAGTCTGTTTCCTCACTGGGTGAAAGCAGGTGTCAGATATGATGACCTCTAAGGTCACACTCAGGGCCAGCATATCACAGTTACATGAGAAAAATGATGCGGCTTTGTCTCATTCTTCGTCACTGACTTTAAAAGTAATATAAATAAATTAAGCACAGGATCACGATGACACATCCCGCCCCAAGATTTAAACTGAAGTCAGGTGCATAATATGTTCAATGATGTGGCTCTTTGCAGACACCGAACTCATCACTGGTGTCATAGTTCAGCTCACAGATGAAGATGGATTATTAAGGTACAGTCACGTAAAATGTTATGTATATACTTTTGATGTGCAATTATAATGCTTCAAGAGGAATTAGAAAGGCTCAGATAAAAAGAAAATAAAATCCGACTCACTGAAAATATCAACAACTGAGTCTATGTAACAAAGTCTGGGCCTTTAGCTCAAAAAAAAAAAAAGACACTGTTTGGTTTTATATTTTAGTATATATATATAGGATGAGGAACTTCCTCATACCCTCAGTTGCCTGATTAGTAAGAATGTGAGATCCACTGTAATTTTAAAGCACTATTTGATATCTCTTTTCCAAATGAATACATCTTTGTAGAAACAAAAAGTTTCTAAATCAGGCCTAAAATTAACAGTTTTCTGCAATTATTTGACTTTATGAAATACTGAATAAGCATGCCAATTACTTCTGAGATTAAAAATTGCATAGATAACTTGAGTATACAAATCATTGTTATAGTAAACTATAAAATTCCTATGTAATTTAGGAAATGTTGGTTGCTGAAATATTTCATAGATAGGTAAGTAAGGTGATCAATTCATTTAGAAAGTTACTAGGGGCATGTGGGTGGCTCAGTTGGCTAAGTGTCCGACTCTTGATTCTGGCTCAGGCATGATCTCAGGGTGCTGAATCTAAGCCCTGGACAGGCTCCGTGCTGGCCATGGAGCTTGTTTAAGATTCTCTCTCTACTCCTCCCCTGCCCTTCTCCCTACTGGTGCTCTCTCTCCGTCACGATCTCTTAAAAAATATTTCAAAAGCCACTCTCTTTCGTGAATCTAATATATTGGTTAGTTGAAGTGAAGTGAGTCACTTAAATCTATTATTCAGCAAAAAGAATAATATTTTTGGTTTGATAGTACAGAATAGGAGTTATTCCTTTCTATAGTCTACAATGCTTAACAGTATCTGACACATATGAGAGGCTCAAATGCAGATTTGCTGAGTGACAGAAGGAATGATGAGCAGAGCAGCATGAACGTGCAAGGTAATATTTCTGAAACTGTTAAGATTTGGTAGTCCAAAAGCAGTATCCAAGAGTGAGGGGCCGGGGGCGGGGGGACATGTGTGGGTGGAATTAATTCATTAGTGTTTTGTTTATACTTTTATTGTTCAATCTACTCATTAGCATCTGAATAATGCTTTCAATAAATGGTGATTGTGGGGGGTGGCAGAGGAAAAATTATAAATACACGCGTAATCATTACTGTCAAGTTCCCAAATATGATTAAATTTCGTGTATCTTTATTTCTATTTTATTATTCCAGTAACAGCAGGCTACGGTTAATACTTTAAAATTTGGGACCTCAAGAGAAGCTGGCTCCTTTACAATGGGGACCTAAACAGAACCCCGGCCCTCTCATTTCATTGTTTTTCTCCCTGGCTGGGATAGTCGCATGTTGTTTCACAGATTTAAAAACTCATACACTTATGTTTCTTTATGTGCACAATTTGACATCTAGACACAGTCTCGAATATCAAACTTCCCTCACTGAAATGAGTGTCTCCAATACAGGCTAGCGAGTAAGAATCACAATCCAAAGGAACTGTTCTGCAATGGGACTGCTTTTAGACAATCTGGCAGATGGTACTTTTTCATTACATAGAAACTTTTCCTAGGGGGAAACACACCAATTTACTTAAAAAAAAAAAAAAAAAGTGAAGTGGTCACACAGAATTAGCTGTACATCTCTGTCCTGGCCTCCAGCACCTCTGCAAAGCCGCAGGCGTGCCGTGAACATTTGCATATGTTAAAAACAGCCCCACTATGCCTGCCTGCACTGGGCCAAAGAAGGATCTTATAACCGCGCAACTGAATGAGATACCACGTCCTAATCCATGCATGGATCGGTTGAGATCGGCTGTCATTAGCGACGCGAGTTTATATTCCTAAACCGCTCTTTCATCCATGAGCCCTGAGATCTACATGTCACACGCCCAGCATTCCTGACAGTTCCCAGTGCCGCCACCTCTTCCTAGCTACACCCCTCCTTCTCAGTCCCTTACCATAGGACAATGGGAAAAAATAATAATAAAACAAAGGTCTGGTTAGATTCAGCCTTTCACACCTCAAGTGAAGCTAGTTCATTAATAAGCCAGGACCGAACGCAGGCCACTGACATTCCCATCGTTTTCCCTTTGTACCGCGCCAGGAAAGATAATGAACACAGTGCATTTCATTTTTCTCAAAAATGTCCACACAATAGAGAAACAAGACAAACGCTGCTCTTAGATACGCTGGTATAGCTTCAGTAAAAGGAAAAATGTACAGTAGTTCTCTCTCTCTCTCTTTTTTTTTTTTTTTTTACCTAAAATGTGTCTCAATTGGTCCCTACAAAAACACATGATGCTTCTAAACAAGATTCAAAGATACTGTCAAATCATCTGTTAACAACAAAAGCACTAGATATTAATTTGGAACCTAAATATTTTTTTCCAAAATGGCTTCCCTCGTAATTTCGCATCCAAAGACCAAGAGACAAAGCAGCAACCAGTTTCATTCTGAAGCCAAGACCTTTGTAATATATTCCACCATAGTTTCACATATGGCTAACCAGCAACCCCAACTGTACAGTGGGGGGGTGGGGGTGGGGGATGACAGATCTGCTCGATTTTCACGAGAGAGCCAAAGTGTGATTGTGGCCATTTGCCTTGCAGAAGAGTCTAAGAAAAGGAGCACAAGTTATACCACTTGCCAGTAAGGATTTCCAGCTTTAACCAGTACACATGCTCCAGGCTGGCAGAGAGGAGTTGAAAAGGACACAGCTTTATACCCAGCCACCAGCTGAACTTGGTGGCAGGCTATTAAAAAAAAAAAAAAAAAAAAAGGCACAAATTATACATGGAAGGATGTGGGGGAGGGGAGAGAGGAAAATGCAATGAGCTAATGTTCCTACTTGGCATCTGCCTTTTGACTCAAAGAAAGAGATGGCTCTTTTCCAAAATTTTTCTATTATTGTGGTATCAGCTGCCTCTTGGACTTGCTTATAAGAGCGGGGACTGCCAACAGAACAAGACAAGATTTCTGTTGATAGTAGTAAACGTGCATGTTCCTTGAAATAACAGGGATTTTGAGACTTCTTCTACAAAGGTTACTTTGGTATTACTAGTCCCTGCATGAGCCTCTGGACCTGTATGGCCAGGTACCGGTGAGGATATTGACAACAGCAAATTCTGAACTTAAAAAGGTGCTACCTCGATTCTTTAATATACTCCTTCAGTATATTTAACTAAAGAACAGTCTGAAACTAATTGGTGCTGGATGTTTCTTGGTGGACTGGCATTCTACCAAATGAATTTCTATTAGTGGGCCCTTGCAAATCTCAGTATAACTCTATTACACTAACTTCTTACTCTGAAAACTGGAAATCAAAGAGAAAAAAATAAAGCATTTATTGAGGCTGTTTAAAAAGGGCTATCAATTCTACCTACTTCATGAGGGAAAGATCTTCTTTACTTAAAAAAAAAAAAAGGTAGTAAATAAATGTACTAAGAATAACAGATTCAAACCCCGACGAAGAACAAGGAATGTTTCCAGCTTCCCTCTGGGGTGTAGAAAGCTAGGAAGAGCATCACTCTTGTGATAAACATAAATGCAAGACAACCTGCAAATTAGTGACTTTTTCTCAACCCATCACGGAGCTCAAACATCTGAACAACTAACTAGACAGAGGTCTGAAAAGGTACCAGAGCACTTGCTCACCTAGTTCAGACTCCAGGGACACTAATAAAAAGAATTTAGCCAAAACTATGAACAAATTGCTAAAGGCTGAGTGTAAGCTAGCAAGAGAATACAGGATGTATTCAGAGAACATATATCACAAAGTACACTGGGGGCTACGAAAGAAGATAATTCACATGCACTTTTAGGCTCTTTTCAGAACCTCTTGTGGGTGGGCCTCCCAAAAGGGACAGGTGAGAGTGCCCAGAAAGCATCCATTGTCCTTCCTGGTTCAGCCCTAGGAGAAAGAACAGCAGCCCTTGCAGGAAAGGTTAGTAAAATAGGTTGCCCAGATCCTTCTTCTCTATCCTGGTCAACAAAAAATGTCCAGTGCCCAGAAGAAAGGCAAAAGCCACTGTTTCCCTAACAGAAATGGTGAAAAACAGTGCAGCTTAGGAAAGGGGGAAGGGAAATAAACAGGGACCTCTAAACCTGGGGGAGGGCCAGGAACACCTCGGAGGCCACACCTCCTCCAACTGAGGCACCCAGTCACTAAGATCAAAGCCTAATCAGAGCATACCTCACTTGCCTCCCACCCCTAGACTGCAAAGCCCAGAGTGAGAGGCAGCAGCAGGGGAGCCCGGGAGAGAGGCATGAAGCAGAGGGGGAGTCTACCCAAGCTGCAGCACTGTGGAAGGGCTGAAATCCAAGGTCAAGCAGACACTGAGTAAGCCTCATCAGCCAATCAGCCCCCACCCCACCCTAAAAAACAAGGTAACACTGGAGGGCTCCGAAAGTGTTTGGTGTACAGAGTAACCACAGCAACAATATGCTTCAGTATTACTGAGAGCAGTTTGTTTAATTCAAAAATGCAGTATGCAACAGAACAAGTAGATAATCAGAAGGAATTGGAAGACCCAGGTGCGCTAGACGAAGGCAATCTAATTAAAGTGTAAGGAATATTCCACCCAACCAGAGCAGAATACAGGTCTGTTTGGGGGGCACGGGGCATTTTCACCAGGGCGGGCCATAAATTGGCACAACCAGGTGGGACTTATCCTGGGAATGCCTTTGAAAATCAAAATAATTCCGTATGTCAACAGACTAAAGAAGAGGAAAAAATAATCTCAACATACATTTTTTTAAATTACTATTTACAAATAGCATACTTTCCCCTCCAAAAAACATACTTAAGTATAAATCGAAGATAATACATGGAGGATCTGTATGTTCCAAACATTCAGTGGTATGAAAATCTGATTACGACATAACATTGAATGAAACTAAGTAAGGTACAAAATGGTATGTATATATGGTCAGAATTTTATAAAATAAAACTCAAACCAAGTATTTTTTCCATAGGGAAACAAAGGCGAAAAAGTATTAAGGCCTTTAAAACAATGTCTCTTTGGTTTCTTGCTGTTAAGAAGGAAATCGCAAAGTGTTTCAAAGAAAATAAAACTAAAGTTAATATATATATGTTTATTAAAATTAAAAATTAAAAAAAAAAAACTAAAGTTAATATAAACAATTTATAAAGCTAATTCCTTTGCTGCCACTTGTTACTGTATAATGCACTTCACGAAGTTTCCTCAGGTCAGTTTTCTTGGAACTAGTTCCATGTGCTCTTAGAAAACTTTAATTTAATAAACTGGGCTCCTAACTGCAGAACTAATTAGAATCATCAGAATACCAGTGCCATTCTGGGTCTTTAATGGGGTATAGTTTGCTATATGTTCATAGTTTGGCAGTGTTTTCCAAATTTATTTGAATGCAGTACGTGTGGAGGGATGGGGAGAGAGAGGACAGGGTTGTTTCGGCTGACCTTCCAAAGTAGGTTGCAGACATCACATTATTTTGCTTCTAAATACTTCAGCGCGTATGTCGCAAGAATAAGGGCCGTTCTGCTACTTATCCACAATACCATTATCACATCCAAGAAGTCTGATTACTTCCCTAACAACTTCTAATATCTAGCCCAAATACAAAACTCCTGTTTTATAAAAAGAGGTTTTGTAGTCAGTTTTTCAAGCTTTTCATGTTGTTTGTTATTTCCTTTTAATACAAAACCACACCCTGTTTTTTTTTCTTTTTGACATGGACACCCTCCTGCCCCGCCCTCAGGAGACCACTCTCATTGAATTGCAGAAATCCCATGTTTTATCTGATTATTTCTCCATGGTGTTACTCAGCTTGTTCCTCTATCCCACGCAGCTCCTGTATATTGATGCTTACACAGGAAGACTCGGAGTTAGGTTAAATACTTGTAATGAGAAGACATCACAGCAAGAACATGATGCTGTGTTCCTCATACCACATCATACTGGGAGACACCCAACAGGCCACCTCACAGATAATATCGTTGAGCTTGAGTACGGCATTCAGGTGTTTGACTGCCAAATCTCTCCATCGCAAAGGTCCAGCTCTCCCTTGGTTCTTAGCATTTCTACCATGACATGACACGTCATCACTGTCCTGCCTCTCAGGAACCTTCTAAGTGATGCTTTTTGTAGTCCTTGATGGTCTTTGCAAGACCACCAGTTATTTCATTAGGTACCTTATTAATTCTTATTTACCTCTTGAAAATTTCTGGATAGGAAAATTCCGTCTTTGTGATGTACAGGTATGTGGGTTCTGACAAATACAGAGTTTTGTACCCACCACAATAATAAGATACAGAATAGTTACAGCACCTCAAAATATTCTCTCCCACTGTCCGTTTGTGGTCCTAAACAAAGTCTGGTACAAAGTCCATGCTCAGTAGCTTCACTCCAACCTTACTTGTCCCAGATTTCCTGCCTCGCCTAATGGTGATTAAACTTCTATGTGCGTAGGAATAAAACCATGAAAATTTATTTTACTACAGGCTCTGGGGCCCTACTCCCAAATCTAGAAAGGCTAAGGCATGCTTCTTGTGATCGTGATGCTAGTAAACCATCGAGTATATGCAATAAAATGATTATGAGCATGGCCCTAATTCTCTACCTTTCCTTCTATCCATGGTCTTTGCAGTGCGACGTTGCAGCTCCTGCCATGAAAAGGCGGAGTCTGTTACTGAATCCCATGAGTCTGGGCAGTGACTTGTGGCGGCAACAAAATACAGCGGCGCTGGCGGGGCACCAGCACAAGCCTTGCTGGTTTCTACTCTCCTGGAACCCTTGGGCAGAGGCCTGGCAGATGACCCTCGCCAGCCTGCTGGACCAGGTGGGGTGTGCAGCCTCACCTCCACCATCGCCTCTGACGACAGTCACTCAGGCAAGTCAATGGGGTCACCCTGGGCAGCCAGCTCCACGCGACCCACTGCAGACACCTTAGCACGAGGGTCAGCCCAAGATCCCGTAAGCTTGGCCAGCTGCCACATGTGCTCAAGAGCAAGAAGAAATGTTTATTCATTTTAGCTCCATCAGGATGATTTGTTATACAGTAATAGATGACTTGCACACAATTCTGATACTCTTTACCCAAGGAATACTGACTTATCTCTTCCTCTCCATTCCCCAGCCCTCCCTCCACCCCCTTCCTCATTTGGACTTTGATTTCTTTTTCAGACGGCCGCCGTCATGCTACCTCCATGTACGCTGCTGGTGTTGACTGTGTTTTTCAAAGTCGGAAGCCACGTGGTCATAATGCACGCATCCCTATTATCTAGCACAGTGCCCGGGGCCCCCAACAGGTGCTCAGTCCTTGTTTGTGGAATGACCGACGCCAGACTCCTAAAGCACAGCTCTGATCACGTCACGCCCACACACAGGACTCCACTGGCACTTCCAGCACTTAGCGGGTCCCTTTTCCACCTGGCTTCCTTGATTCTATAACCTCTGTGATCAGGCCGTAGCCTCGCTTTCCACTCTTCTTCCCCTTCTTCTCTTAAGGCTCTGTTACAGAGTGAGGGCTGGCTGACAGCGCCCTTACTTCCCTGTCTGTGTGATACTGACTCCTGCCCACAACTCTGTAAACCTGACACATTCCTGAGGGTCCCAGTCCTCTGTGAGAGTCTGGCAGGCCTAGTGAAGGGAGAGCTCGCCCCTCCTGCCAGCATCTAGCACTTAGCCTGAGCCTCTCTTAGCTGAGCACTCCCACCCGAGCACCTGATACTATGGTCATCTGTCCCTTGTGGCATCTCCAGGCATCTCCTCTACCTGAGACTGTGAACTTTTCCAGGGAGAGTACATCTTTTACCTCTCTGTATTCCCTAGGGTACCCAACACAGACCGCAAAACATAGTCAAGACTTTTGTAAATGCTTACTGGATGAACAGATGGTTTTTTGTCACTACTAAAGCCATAATAACAGTAGTAGCAAGTCAAACCCACAAAAAAGTGGCTCGATAAATGCAGTGGTTTTCATATATCAATCCATAAAAGAATCTTCTGGAAGGCCTGTTGAAAAAACAAATCCCTAGGATCTGCGCCCAAAGAGATTGGTTCAGCAGGTCTGGAGTAGAATCCTAAGTTTGAATTCTTACCAAGCTGTCCACGTGACTTTGGGGAGGGTCTGTGGGCAACACTTCGATATATACAGTGACATACAGCCTGCTTTGTAGATATGAAATCCAAAGTAAACTCCTTTTTTCACATACCTCAGTTTTTTTTTTTTAGGTTTCTTAACTGTAACACCAAGGCACTGAGGAGCGCCGTGGGCCTATAAAAAGACCAACTTTAACAATACCTACATAGTCTGGCACCTTACTAGCTTAGGTTGCTGGGAATATGGTATCACACCCCATTCTTGGTAATCACAATCTGCACACATTTTTTTTCATCTACATATCCTTTTTATAAACTATTTCAAGTTTAATTTGCTACAAATAGTCCTTTTTTCAGACCATCTCACCATGTGAGGTATGCTTTAAAATAAGTGAAGGGTGCAACATTCCTACCTCGGTCCCAGAGGCTGGCTCTTAATGCTCTCTCCAGCTGTTCCTCCTCACTCAGTCCTGCTGTGTAGGCATCATAGTTCCTGGGTATTTCTTCAGAGTAAGCTGTCCATCCATACTGGTAAGAATCCTGGTATCTGGAGTAGCCTACAGGCACAAGGAAAAGGTTATAGAACACGGCCACATACCACTCTTTCCGTTCTTCCTGTTTGTAAGCAAAGACAATAATCTATATCATCATTTCGAGTACAGTAATAACCCTCAAAATAAGGAAAGATGACAAGTGGAGAAGTCCTCCATGAGCATGGGCAATTACAGTCTTATCACTGTTGTACCCACAGCGCCCAGTGGGGGACTGGACATGCGTGAGTCCTTACATGCTGAAGAGGAACAAGACGTGTATTTACAAAGTCTGAGGGGTACCGGAGAGGGGTTGGTATGAGCTATTTTCATCTGGGGTGGATTCAGAGCTATACAATACTTGGAGTGACTTCTCTGTGAAGTCCTAACTGGAGTCAAGGCAATGGTTGAAATGACAGTTGATAAAGCCTTTCTGTCTTGTGGATCCATATAATGAAAGGCAGACTAACATTTAATGCAGAGACCACAGGATTTCTGTGCTGGGTGTAATGTTTTGGACAGTAATAATTACATTGATATACAAGGCAATGTCTCTATAATTATAATTTTACGTCAAAGAACATAGTTTCTATTAACAGCACTTTCAAGAAATTTGTTGCTAGATAAAATGAGAGAAGAAACAACCTGCTCATTAAATAATGCTTTAAGTATCGGACTTACATATCCCATTAATGAGGGTCAATTACAGAGCAGAGTTCACTTTTGCAAGGTGTTTTCATCAATCTTTTTAAGTTGGTTTGAGTTTATTCCTTATATCTTCTTTAATTGCCCACTTTAATGTAATTTGTTTGGAAGAGAATTGTTCCCCCAAAAGATTACCAATCTAATTTTCATGTAATGAAAGAGTTGTAAGAGTCTGTTTAACTTTACTCTTTCTTTCCTTCATTATCATACCCTTTGGGGATGAGTTTGCAAATGTTTAATTAATGTGCTTTTTGTTGTTGATGAACACTCCCACCCTTTACTTTGAGTCCCGTGTCATAGGTCTCCATATCATCAACTGAGTACACACCTGAGTTTAAATTTCTTATTTCTTTAAGACTACAGGGGGAAAAAAACCACCCACCCACCCACCCACCCACCCACACACAATCAAGCCAAAAAAAAAGGAACACTGTAGGGCAGAATCTGGTTAGTTAAGATTTCACATTCAGAATATCTGATAATTGGTCCTGAGGCTATTTTAAAGTTTACTTTTGTGCTGGTTATAAGTAAAATGCAAGATTAAAAAGGAAACAGTTTAACTATTTCCATTAAAAATATAGTAAATGTATATTTGTCAGTATTTGTCATGTTATATATGTCTATTGATTATGTCTATTTTACAGTGGCCTTAATGAGATACAACTGACATACTATTTAATCTACCAATTTAAAGTGTACAGCTCAGTGGCTTTTCATATATGTTCACAGAGATCTGCCATCACCACAATCAATGTTAGAACATTTTCATCACCCCCAAAAAGAAAACCGTACCATTTAGCTATCATCCCCCATCCCTCCCAGCCCTAAGTAACCACTCATCTACTTTCTGTCTCTACAGCTATGCCTATTCTGGACAATTACAGAAATGGAATCATAGAACATGTGGTGTTTGTGTCTGGCTTATTTCATTTAGCATAATATTTTTAAGGTTGGTCCATGTTGTAGCATGAATCAGTATTTCATTCCTTTTTGTGGCCAATAATATTCCAGGCATGATTATATCCCACCCATCAACCGACAGACATTTGGGGTTATTCTGACCTTTTGACTCTTGTGAATAACACTGCTATAAACCTTCATGGACAAGTTTTTATATGGATATGTGTTTCATTTTTCTTGGGTCCATACCCAGGAGTTGGGTTTCCTGGGTCACAGGGAACTTCTTTGTTTAGCCATTTGGAACCGCCAGAATCTTCTCCAAAGTTGTACCTCTGTACATTTCCACAGAGCTATGGTAATGGGTTCAGATTTCTCCATTTACTATCTATCTTTGTAATTATAGCCATCTTAGTAGGTTTAAGTGTATCTCCTTATGGTTTGGATGACTAATGATATTGAGCATCTTTTCATGGGTTTATTGGTCATTTGCACATCTTCTTTGGACAGCAGTCTATTCAGAGCCCAATTTTTACTGATTATTATGACACCCTTCCATTCTTGGTAATATTTTACAATGTCCTTGAAAGTCAGAAAGTGAATGATTTAAATAAACATTAAATAAAATTGTTCAGGATTTGGGGGACTAATTCTGACAAGCCTTGCTCCTAAAGTAGCAAAAAGTTGGGGGGAATTTACTAAATACCTCCAATAACCCAACTTTCACATTCTCTCTCCTGTTTCCCATATCAGAAATATTAACATCATGATATTTAGAACAGGGAAAGAATATAAGTAAATTTCCCAAATCCTCACAATAGTGTAGGACTAAAGTTGGATCTGGATTCAAATTTAAAAATCAACCACCTTCCTCAAATTGGTCTCTTACTCAACAAACCCATGAAAAAAAAATTTAGCTCCCACTGTTATGTTGGGGAACACCCACCGGCAAGTTTCATGTCCTAAGAGTAAAGAAGAATATGGCATTGCTACAAATATTGTTTTCTAGATTTCCCACCAAAACAACAACAATAAACCTTTCATATAAGGGCAAATGGATAAAATACAATCATTATGTGGATTTCACAAAGAACAAAATAAAGGGGCAACCATTCCAAAACATAACAGAATACTTACAGAGAAGTTGCTGAATACCATGGTATGCTTCAGCAATCTCTGAACAGAGAGGCTGCCCAATTCCCTAAGAGTGCCAATTACTTTATTGCTACACATAAAAGCATATGGGTACTTTCTCATATGACTCATTACCACTTTTAAACCCCCGTGGAAAGTCATCCTTTCTAGAAGGTCTAAGCAGCACTTCTACCCATCTACCCTCGAAAATGTTCAGCTCATTCAAAACCCAGAATAACCCCAAAGCTCTGAATACCCGTCTATACAGATATCAGAAATACTACACACATCCACAGAGCTTCAATTGCTAGGTAAATTTGCTACAATTTGAGGCAATATTTTCTTGACACAGAAAAACATTTTTCTTCATGTTATTTCTTATTTAAAAAACAACCCAGCATGGCCTTAATGAAACAAGGTCTACAACTCTAAACATCTGAATATTATAAAACCTAATTTGGTACTTGTCAGACAAAACATAGCGGGGATAAAAGGGAAAGCTTCAGTGTGTTAAGTCCAAAAGACTAGTGTGGTTAAACCTTCTATATCATCAGTCATAAATCATCAAGAAGACCAAAACTCCTATCAATTATCTATTATAATAAAAGCAGTTCTCCTAGGACAAAAAAACTTCTTCAGCTGTTCTGCTGTCCCAATCAGATATTTTTAAATCTTCATAATAAACATGGCTGGAAAACCCAACAATCAAACACTTAAGATAAATAAGTTTAAATTATATCCTGCGATGAATAGCAGTTTAATATTCTTTTGTAGCTATATACTTTGGCTCTGTAGTAAAAGAAATTCTGGTTATCATTATTCTATTAACTACCCCATCTGTTCCTTATCCACATACCAGGATTTCATGGCAAAAGAGATCAAGAAACACCACCAAGATTAGAAAAATTGGTAACAGCTTTTTAAACATTCATGAGGTTCTTTGACCTATAAAGACTCTTCCAGCTAAGGATGGCCATATTAAGAATAAATCATTACTTGTAAGAGATACATATGCTCTCATACAAGTTCCCTAGATGACCATTAGCATGGCCACCTGGCCCTTATGCAGTTCTGCTTTTGAAGAAATCCAGTCACTTCAGAGGAAGGAATATACATACTGTAATCTTACAGGGGAAAAGAGAGAAAGGTAAAAGGGGTTTTTATTTTTGCCTTTAATCCTGTGGTCTGTGTCTGATAGGATTATGCCTCTTCCATATGTAGAAGGAAAGGAGGTTTCCCCTTTTACTTTTTTTTTTTTTTAAATGCCAAAAAAGTGGGGGAGGGGAGGCAATAAGGGGAACTGCCCTATTTTGTAAGGATAAATCAGGAGAATGTCCATCTCCTATCCCTGTAATACAGAAAAAGCAGAGGCTAGGAATCAGTGAGTTGCATTTTCAGTCCCAGTTTTATCACTATTTGTGTGACGTTCGCCAAATGATTTAACATTTCCAAACTTCGGTTTCGCAGAGATCACACAAGACGTTAGGACTGGGGAATCTACAACAGGTTAAGGTATGTCTGTGTATGGGTATGTTCTTATTCTCTTTGTCCAGAGGAACATTTCTGTTACTCTCAGGGATTTAATAAATTAACCAGGCGAAAAGTGTTTTATCCTCTACCAACTGCCAGGTGTTAGGGGCCCTGTTCCGTGAGGAGTAGAGAGAATCAAGTGAGTAAAAAGTGGGAAATCACAATGGGAGAGAGAACCAATATGGTCTTCCTGTCTAACCCACCTCTTTTAGTCACACAGATTTACACTTAAGTCAGTGTAAGCTGGTGTCCAGGACCGACAACCAAAAGGAACAGATGCTCTTCCAAATGAGTATATTTAAAGCTTAGTCAATAACTAATCATTACCTTTCTCTTTAGGTGAGCAGGTGGTGTCCAGCAACTGTTCCTCTCCTGCACCCAGACCACGTTTCTAGTGTTTTCATCATCCAAAGTAGCAGAGGCAAAAGCCTCGAAGTGCGGCTTTTCTTGAGGCATCAACAGTACTCACCTCTGTGATCCCCAAGTCTAGTTAAACCCCATCATCTAGGCTTATGATTTTTGTTCTTGATCTCATTAAAATTACCTGGGAAGCTTTAGGGGAAAAAAAAAAAAAGTCCAAGTCCCTGTCTCTATAGTCATTCTGATTTAATTGGTCTGGGATGAATTCAAGCTATGGATATATTTTTAAAAAAGAGGGGGGGCACCTGGGTGGCTCAGTGGGTTAAAGCCTCTACCTTCGGCTCAGGTCATGATCCCAGGGTCCTGGGATCGAGCCCCGCATCAGGCTCTCTGCTCTGTGGAGAGCCTGCTTTCTCCTCTCTCCCTGCCTGCCTCTCTGCCTATTTGTGATCTCTGTCTGTCCAATAAATAAATAAAATCTTAAAAAAAAAAAAAAAAAACCTCCTCAGGTGATTCCATATATATAGCCAGGGTTAATAATCATGATCCAAGCCTTTATAACTACATCAAAAGCAGAGTTTGAATGTAACTCCAGTAGTATCACTCCACTGATTAAACCCTTCAGTGGCACTCCTGCACATTCTGGATAATCTCCTACAAGCCCTTTAATAAAAGCCTGAAGAGCCCTTTCTTCCCCCATTGCTTTTCTTGACTTCTACTTATTCATTCAAGACCTTGCCCTCCACTTCCTCCGAATAACCTCCAGGAACTGCAACCCTCCTCTCCTCCCTCTCGGGCTGAACACTGCGTGCACCACGCTCATGCCGCACAACTAGACTTCTACCTGTGCCAGAAGGAGTAACCGGGACTGGACTAGCTCTTCCGCCATAGCCAGGTAGAAAATTGGAGAACATATATGAAACGAATGTTTTCAGACATTGTGTCACAGGCAATACAAGATTCTGAACCTTGAGAGAAAGGAAAAGGGGCCTGGAGGTACTTTCTTGACTATGGTGTAGGGACAGGGGACACAGGTAGGTACACCAGACTCTGAGAGCAGAGCTGAAATTTGCAGAGCAGAGTACATCAAAGAGAAAAATAAGCATATGGAAAGACCTTCAGAAAACCTGCATGAGTCGCCTGGAGATTTTGCTGAATTGTTAAGCCATGCACGGGTGAGTGAAATGCTATGGGGCCAGGCAAAGAATGACGAAGAGCTACAAGTTGAATGATTCCAGGAGCTCAGGCAGGGCTGGGAGACCTTAGCTTTAGAACCAACCAGAACAGAGAGCCCTTGCTGACCAAAGACCATTCAGGAGAGATCCCAGAAAAGTGATACCTCAGTAGTAGCACAGAATTAACCCTAGAATAAAAGTTACTCTAGACCCACCTTAAAGGACTTAAAAGCAAGCGCCAGAGGGATCCAACGGTTCTCCAGTGGAATGACTATAAAAGACACCTAGACTTCCATAGCCTACGGGTTCTCTAACACGTGTCTGCTGGAACTGGCCCTGGGAACTGCCGGGCAGCCTCCCCAGCATGTTAAGGGCCTTCGTCTAAAACAGGGCAGATGCTTGGACAGGAAGTCCCTTCAGCATATTTGCAAGGACATCTAGAAAAAAATACGTTCTCTTCTTTAAGTCACATAGTATTAACTACCAGAGGAATGCCTATCTTAGCCTCAGAGGTTAGGCGTGATTCTTCCTGAATGTGTAGGTGGGGTGGAATGTGGAGAGTCGTAGATGAAAACCTGACTTCCAACACTCAGCAGGGAGTCTGGGCTTGCAGACTGAGAAGCAAGGGGCCCGGGTCTAGTCTGAATCTTATCACGTCTGAGAGAGCTCATACCAATCATACAGTATTTTCAGGCCTGTGTTCCCTCCTTCCTTGGCCTTCTCTACCAGGTCACCCAAATACGCTTCCTGGGCTCTGGCTCCCTCTAGCTTTCAGGCATGTTAGTGGCCCAAGTACACACGTGCAGAAGACCCTGGGACACGATAGATGGATTACCCCTCAGCAGTTCAATGGTGGCAAACACTCTGATTTTTTTTTTTTTTTAAAGATTTTATTTATTTATTTGTCAGAGAGAGAGAGAGAGAGCAAGCACAGGCAGACAGAGTGGCAGAGGGAGAAGCAGGCTCCCCGCGGAGCAAGGAGCCCGATGTGGGACTCGATCCCAGGACGCGGGGACCATGACCTGAGCCGAAGGCAGCCGCTTAACCAACTGAGCCACCCAGGCGTCCCAAACACTCTGATTTTTGAAGATAAAATGTATTAAATGAAACAAAGTACTTACCTGAACTATTAACATGGTACTGCTGTCCGGGATAATGCATATTGGAGGAAAAAACGCCTACATGAAGGAAACAAACATTTTAACACTGGCCGTAAGAAATTCCCCACCCCAGCTTTACTGAGGTCTGACAAATAAAAAATTGCATGCATTCAGGTTGTGTAACACGAATTCTTAAAGGTTATATCACACGATGATGTGATATACACATACATATGAAATGATTACAGCAATCAAGTTAATTAATACACTTATTACCTCACATAGTTACCGTACTGTGCACATGTAAACATAAGATCTATTCTCAGTAAATTCCAAGTATACAAGACCCTATTATTAACTGTAGTCATCATGCTGTACATTAGAGCGCCATAATTTATTCATCTTATAACTAGAAGTTTGTACCCTTTGACCAACATCTCCCCATCTCTCCTATGTCCCCGGCCCTGGCAACCACTGTTATACTGATTCCATGAGCTCACCTTTTTTAGATTCCATATTTAAGTGAGATCATATGGTATCTGTCTTTCTATGACTTATTTCACTTAGCATGATGTTTTCTGGCTTCATCCATTTTGTCACAAACAATAGGATTTCTTTCATTTTTATACCCGAATAAATCCACTATACACACACACACACACACAAATGCACGTGCGTGCACACACACACACTCCACATCTTCTTTATCCATGTATCTGATGGACTTTGATTATCTCTGGACTATTGTGAATAATGCTATAACAAACATGAGAGTGTGAACATCTTGAGACACTGATTTCATTTCCCTTTGTATATATACTCAGAAGTGGGACTGCTGTATCATAGGGTAGTTCTAATTCTTTGAGGAACCTCCATACTGTGTCCCACAAGGGCTGTATCAATTTACATTCTCACCAACAGTACACAAGGGTTTCCTTTTCTCCAAAACCTCACCAATGCTTGTTATCTCTTGTCCTTCTGATAGCAGCCATCCTAACTCTTCCCTACCTCAATCTGTATTACAAAGCCTTAGTAATCCAACAGCATTGTACTGGCATAAAAACAGACCCATCAACCAATGGAACTAAACAGCCAAAAGTAACTGATGATCCTTCCCACAATTAGGAGGTTCTTTAAAACAAACCCAAGGTCATTTCAAATGATTTCTAAACAACTGTTAAAATAAACTCCCTTTTGTTTCGGGCGAGCCCTACGGGGAACAGAATGTGGGGAACCTTGAAACCCTTCAATTCTTTCTGAAGTGCCTAAGAGGTTCCTGTTGACCTAAGAGGGTCTTTGCCTTTCAAGGTACTGAGGGCCTTGAGGCCCCTGTCCCAGGAGAGATGCTCTGGCTATCCAGAGGACTTGCCCCCAACAAGACTGCTAGGGGAGCCATGGTTCTTATTCGTCTTCCTCTGTCCCTAAAAGGGCAGTAGGACCGAAGGCAATTCAGCCCTGAAGGGAGAGCCCGGCAGGGGAGAGCAAGAGGCACACCCTCTTGTGTGATGCTGTTTCTCTCCAGCACCTGTCAGACAGCAGTTTCATACACTTGGCTCTTTTCCACAGGGTTCCTGTGTCACCTCAATTCTCAGGTCACTCTAGAACTTTCTCTAGCTTCCCAGGGCGGGGTGGGGGGGTGGGGGGTGAGGGGAGGGGACGGCAGGCAGAGAGATTGCAGGATATTTGTAAATAGCAGTGAGTGTTTCAACTTCTCATGTCTAATTTTCTATTGGATTCCTTTGAAAATGACACAGTGTAAAAAGTAAGTCTCCACAGAAGACAGGCAAGGTTTTAGGAGGAAAGCTAAGAGTGTAAATGGTATAACTGTGGCGAAAAATCCTCTTTAAAATCAACATACTTCCCTAAATTCTGTAAAATGTCAGCAAAAGCTTTACAAACCACTTCAACTTCAGACAAACATAGAAAATGAAAGAAAACAAACTCCCAAGAATCCGTTCTTTTCCTTTATTCGTACTGTGAGCATTTGGGCAACAAAGCTCATTACTAGATTTCCATAATTAAGTTGTATCAAAAATATAATGGAACTGGACATTTTCAATAAATGCAGTTCCCGCTGCCTCCTCCAAACACACACGTTGAAAACGCAGTAATAAGCAAATGCAGGAAAATGGGAATGTGTTTAGATGCAACACAGCCTGTAAAAATCATCTGAAAGTGAACACAGCCACTAATAAAGACGGCAGCACAGTGCCTAGAAAGCTTTCTAATATCATGAATATTATATGGTTCTCAAGAATACCAGTCATCGGCACAAACTGTTCAAACAAATTATTTATGGTTCAAGGAAAGGTAAAATAGTCTCAGAAGATTTCCCATGAATAAAAGATGAAATATTGGAACTCATATAGTCTATAAAACAAGTGTTTGCAAAATAGCTTTCCTATAAGTCAAAGCCAGTATTGCATTTTAAATTAAGAGGGCTAAAAAAAATTCATGTATTTCTAAATAAAGTATTTTCATTGAGCATCAGTTTGAGAGGGAAAAAAGCCAAACAAAACACCAAACAACCAACAGCAAAACTTGTAAAAGCAGGAGCCCTGCTTCAAGGACAGCCGACTTGGATATGCATCTTGCCCTCTGGGAACCTAAGGTCACTCGGACTCCTTTCAAATCCTGGCCTTGACTTCAGTTCAGATTTCCTTTTCTTTTTTACCTCTGCCTTGCACATACATTAATCTATGGAATGCCGCAGAAGAATGCATTATTTTATTTATTTTTTAAAAAGATTTTATTTATTTATTTGACAGAGATCACAAGTAGACAGAGAGGCAGGCAGAGAGAGTGAGAGAAGCAAGCAGGCTCCCCGCCGAGCAGAAAGCCTGATGCGGAGCTCGATCCTAGGACCCTGAGATCATGACCTGAGTGGAAGGCAGAGGCTTAACCCACTGACCCACCCAGGTGCCCCAAGAACACATTATTTTAAACCCACTTAAGTTCTCTGCATTTTCAAGAAAATCTCGGTGTTCTGTGAGTACCGTTACTGCTGAAGGGAAACATTCTGCTATGTCTCCTACGAAAGCTTCGGGTTTACAGTTTGGGTTTGCCACCCCTTCTTTGGCGCAGTGTGAGGAACAGCACCAGCTGTTTTGCCTCTTGGTTTAAAAAGAGCCTATGAGCGAATTCCTAAGAGGAACCACAGGGAAACCTGGGGTTGCCCCTGTTTCTGTTAAAATTAAGATGAACTTCCAATGCGTTGTCAGGCCAAAGGTGTTTTGTTTGGTACCTGCACATTTTTTCATGATTTTCTTCAGAGGCCCATGAGCGTACATCAGTCCAACAAGAATCCCGGCCAGATGCCCGGCAAAGGAAGTCCTAGGAGAGAAGGAGACCCCTCGTGAGTATTTGTTCTGCCTCTGAGTAGCTACATTCTGTATTCTCATTAGTCCAGGGTATATTAATTTGTCACAGTCTGCAGACTTTGTTCCACAGCACGTCCTTTATGCTGAGCAGCATTTAACTCTGTCCAAAGAACGTTTCCTACCTTAAAAAAAGAAAAAAAAAAAAAAAGAAAGAAAGAAAGGTACAATGACTAACCACCACCACGTGTTTAAGATGCAATCTCCTTCCTTGACCAAGAGAAGCGGGCTGGCTCCTTCAGAGCCCTGGAAGCCTTTGGTCAAGACAACCCATTCTGGTTCTTCCAGTTTTTCTCTGTGGTTCTTATCCCAAAACATAAATGAAACCAGTTTTCTCTGAATTACATCTTGAATTATCCAGCCACTGTGAGGCCCACTAGCTATCCATGCAGCAGAGCAGATGGCTGCGTTTTTACCCACCGACAAGTGAGGCAAAGAGCATGAGAAACCCAGTAGAGCAGAGACACTGGGTTGTCCACACTTGTTTCCCTGAAGTTGTCTTCATGTGTACCTTTCAGCCACTCAGCAAAAAGAAACTAAACTGTAAACTTCTAGTCTGAAAGATGAGCTGGGGCATTAAATTGGTTCCATTTCTCTTAAAGTAGCATCTAAGCTTGGCGATTCAATCAAGACCCAGCTAAGTCTTTGTTAAATGAGACAAAGGATAAATGAAAGAACATCACCTAGCTGGCTCCCTGCCCCCAACTCTTGCATGCTCTACTATCAGCTGTTCCAGAACAATGAGGATGTCATGTCACCGCCAACCAGGGACACTTGGTGACCCATCTGCTTAGTCAAGGTCTCTGGGCACTTGGCTTTGCTCATCCCTTCCTCCCACTCTCATGTCCTATGCAGCCCATCTCCTTGCTACATGGCCAGACCCCCTCCATGCTCACAGGTGACGACAAGGGGAGCTGAATGGCAGGCACCCCTGCCACAAAGATATGTCCCTCTTTCCTTCCACCTTCCCCCAGTCACTGCTTCTTCATTTCCTATATAGTCTGTTTGCGGCCTGCTGGGTCGGGACACGTTTACACCTTGCCAGTCTGTCTCTCTCACAAATTCCCTGAGGGCAGCAATGATGTCTTCTTACTCATCTGTTATGCTACATTAGGGACTAAAAGCAAAAACAAAAAAGGTCAAGTGCATGAATACTTCCACAGCTTGCAGAAATGACCCTCACTCCAGAAGTGGGAGCAACCGAAAGTTATTAAGGAGCTGATGTAAACTCCTGGGGCACAGAGAATTCTGCAGCTTTCACATATGTGCTGCATGTTCCTTGGGCTGTGCCTGGCATGAGACACTCGAATATGGGCTGAATGAATGATCCAAGTGTCCCAGAACCGAAGGCAAGTTAAACCCATTATATCTTCAACTTAGAGCACCCAGGGAGCCAGGGCAGGGATGGAGTTCAGGGCCTGATAATGTGGACCCCACCCACCCCCCCACACCCAACCTAGGAGACCTAGAATCAGAGCCAACACCCTTTCCCTCCCCCTGCAGCAAAGGCCCTGGATAAGCACAAGTAAGACAGCCCCGAGTCATTCTCCCTGTTGTAGAGCTAGCAAAAAGACCCATTGGAAAAGAACAGACAACGGAACACTTTGGACAAAAGACGAGAGGCAGCCTTCTATAGACAGGAAGGCACTGCTGTTCGTTCCATCAGACAGTTCAAACCCACTGTTGCCCAGGCAAGCTCCTGCAAACGTCCACACACGGCAAGTGACAGTGTGTGTGCTTCCACGCATATGCACACACACGCTTTACACACACAGTCATTCCTTCAAAAGAGCTATTCCTTTCATCACATGGGTTTACCTCAAAGTATGTGTAACCTGGTAATAGAAACATGGGATCAGATGCTCAGGTTCCCATTTTCCAGGGAAGAAGAGCATGAACTGTGCTCTTCTTCAACTTTTCCCAAAAAAAAAAAAAAAAAAAAAGTGCTTACTTTACTCTATTTTTAGGCTACAATAAACTCTTCAAATAGTTCTAGGAATGGCAAAGAAAGTGGTAGTTTGAGGGATACAAAGAAGCAGCCAGAATAATTTTTTTTTTAAAAATAGTAACCTCGATTTAACTGAAAAGAATAAAACGGCATCAACATTTTTAAACCAATCTTTATGGTGAATCATATAGATGTAAAATAACATGGGAGAAAATTTCAATTTAAAACCCCAGCCTATTAAACAATCAGTCCTGAGCCTCATTTACAATTTAGAGTACAATACAGTGAAATGAATTTCTTATCTCTCTAAATGAGTCTGCAGAAGTTTGAGTTAGAATCTAATTGTCCTAACGTAATTGCAAATAACCAGGGATGGAAAGCTGGCGTCCAGAGACCAGACTACATTCTCACCCAACGTCCCAAATTTTCACAGAAGTCCCATTTCAAAACCCTAGCTGCCCTTATCCCTACATTTAAGCTATATATGGGTGTTCTTCTTTTAAAACGAGAGGAGATTATGATCTGCTCCAAACTGAGAATTCCTCAACATGACACACAAAAAAAGGGAGATGCCACCAATGAAGAAGGAAATCCGGGCCCACTTTAAGAGGCATACTAACTTTCTCCATGCCTTTGGTAAACATTTGACAAACCACCGCCTGGGCCCTCTAAGGGACACCCGTGTCCTCAGAAAGGAAATGGAACTGCAGATGGTCTCCTTCCCAGCAGGACAGGAAGCCCCTGTCCCAGGGTTAGGGTGTCTCATCCCTGCCCCTGAGGTGCTGTGGAGGCACAAGGAGGCCCTGCCTGGGCTTCGGAGGAAGACCGTTAACGGCTTCAGAAGCAGACTATGCTTTTAGGGTCATCACCGCACACGGAAAACAAGTGTTTTGATGTTTGTGCTGTCTGAGGAGGCCCGTGCCTGAGTTACAGCCTAAATGTTTGTGTGGTTCGGGACAGCCCGCTGCTGTCCTCCAAGCGTGCACACTGTTCTGAGTCACACCCGCAGCTAATCCCCATGTGGCAGGCTCTCAGGAACACGGCTTCCCCTGGACCTGACTGGCTCTTAGGCTGGAACTGAGGATTTGGTGGTGGCTTGCCACCTGCCCTCCTGATTCGAAGTAATCCCCAGGGACAGCATCACCATATTCAACCCTATACCCATGGCCTTACTCATGCAGTAAATGGCCTGACACTGGCACTCAAAAAGTAACTACTGAAGAAGCAGAGAAGTGGAAGTAAAATTACATATAAAATGCACATTTCTAGCATATATGATGGCTGTATTATAAAAACACAAGTTATGCATGGTCACCAATTAACTGTTGTTTTAGTATCAAATCTCATCAGGAGAGAGAGTGATTAAACACAACACCCCTCCCCATCCCGCATACCTGGACAATGTGTTACATAAAACACGCTCTCCTTGAACAAAACAGCAGCACTAAACCTATCATTATATCCCCAAGTTGGTCACTTATAAGCTTTATTTCTTCTGAGAGCTCAATAGTGACTCCCTTCAGAAATCCTAAGAGCTATAATCAAATCCTCACTGTAATTGGTAAGATACACTGTACCCATGAACAGTCACACAGGTTGTGCACTGCGCGGATGGACGACAAGGAGAAGAAATATCATTCGTCTGGGGTCTCAAGAGTGCCACAAAGATCTGATATTCAAATTCAGATCATCGTTCCTCAACTTCGGGGCACGTACCAATGTAATTTCATTTTGACAGGGACAATATCTTGATCCAGTAGTCCTTAAGCTTGCTCAGGTTCTGAGCCCCTTAAAATGTCTGATGAAAGCCGTGAATCCTGTCTGCAGAAAAATTACACATACACAAACTATGTCACCTGTAATTTTAAGACGATCATGGATGGCTTGAATTCCAGACCCTTGCCTGAAGTGAAAATCATCCATCACACACAGAAGAATTCCAAACCTCAGTGCCAAGTCTAAGTAGCTATGCACTCAGTTGGAAAAACATCTTGTTTGTCCTCAAATCCTCAGACAGAGGCAGCCATTTTGTTTAGATGATTATTAATGAGCCCAATCTCTCTGAGGCGCCACTGTTCTGTACTGGTGTAACCTACTTCTGGTTCAATCTCCTTCCTGCCAAAGTCTGACTGTTAGTCATTCTTTCAGTTCGAGTCTGAGGTAGAAAATTCTGCCATTCTCTGTATGTCTGAAAAGGTCTTTATGTCAGCCTCCTCCTTGCATGATAGGTATAGGGTCAACTGCTGCTGCTAAGACATATAAGCTGGACAGTAACTCATCTGTCTTTTCTCTTGGCTTTTAAGACTTTCTCCTTATTTTGGGTACACTATCACTACACTACAATCACTCCAGTTGTAGATTTATTTTCTTTACCCTCCTTGAGATTCACCGTGCTTTCTCCATCTGAGGTCTTGTGTTTTTCTACAATTCGGAAAAACCTTCGGCCGTCATTTTTTGTTCTCTGTACCACCAGAGACAGAGCACGGACACAGAATGGGGGTTCAATTCATGTTTGTAGGGAAAAAAAAAAAGGACTAAAGGAAAAAAGCAAGAAGTTAAAATCAAATCAATGTTGGTACACATTACTTATAAGGGACAGTGATGGGAGAAAAGTAATTTTGGAGCAAAACTAAGATGAAGCTATTATAGGTATTATTGTGTGTTACATGTCAAATATATTGCAATAAAGCTGGAGGGAAGATGATTGTGGATTTCAGTTATGCAAACTATATGCAGATATTATTAACACCAGTGCAGAGTGTTCTTTCCTATCATGCCAGTGTAAACTGCTCCTAGCTCCTTTCAGAGGCGACTTGGAAGGTTGAGCTAAGTGGTTATGCAAAATGTTCCTGCTCCCATGTGCCACTGTTAAAGAATCAAAAGCGAAAGCTATGATTGAAAGCTGTGACAAGCTATAAAGGTCCTCCTCTGCTAAATGGCAAATTCTTTCCACAGCTGAAGAAGCTGCCATCTCAGGGATAGCTCAGAAGGCAGAAAATGTTATTAATCTAAGACATAATCTCATGGTGTATGCAGGGCAAACGGCCTCATTAAGGACGTAACTTGATGGAGACACAGTGTTAGACAAGGCAAGCGAACAAGGTAAGGGAAGAGGCAGTTGGCTAGAAATGGTCTATTGTATCATATGTCCCATAATTTCCTTCAGTAAAAGCAGTTTATACCAGGCAGGGACTTCACTGATCATATGTTTTGCACTGTTTGGGGATCTTTATCAATGGTCTTAATAAACTGGAATTACAACAAGACGTGGCAAGAAGTTTTCAGGCTTTGAACATTCAAACCACTAGGAAAGACCTTGATAGGATTTGCTTCTTCCCAAGATAAACTGTTCTTATACCATCTGGTTTCTGTCCTGGATGCTTTCTTCAACCACTATGCCACTGTGTGTCTTTGGCAATGACAATGTGGGAGAGACTCGGTCTATATGCTCTTTCTCTTTACCGCATTCCCTGGCACACCCCGTTCCTGCCACCTTTGGCTGCAGAAGTAAAAACTATCCCCCTTCCAATATTATATTCCCTTTCAAGGGAGGCACTGCAGTATTGGCCATGCAACCTCTAATATCTATGTTGATTTATTAAGCATGGCACCAACCTCCAGCCCAGGGCTGGGAGCTGACCACTGACTTTGATTTGAGTCCCAGACAAACATGATTTGGAGAAAAACAAGGGTATTGCAAAGGGAGAAAAAGCCTCTTCTGCAAAAGAGCCTCCAGAGAACAGACGACACCTAACCACTCCTTGACTCTCAATTCCATGCTCCTCAGCCCAGCAGCGAGAGAATTTCACGAGTTGGTTCAAGAAGGTAGCATTCGTTCATTCATCAAATACTTACTGACTGGCTACTACATAAATAAGACAAATATGGTCACTGCCTCATGGAGCTTACAATCTAGTGGGAGCACACGTGTGAACGTACACACACACACACACACACACACACAATCTCTCTCTAACTGTAAATTGTGCTGAGTATAAATGAGTCTACTTTTCTTAGAGTGGTCTGAGATGGCTCCTTAAGTGGCATTAAAAGTGACATCCATATAGGATGCCTGGGTGGCTCAGTTGGTTAGGTGTCTGCCTTCAGCTCAGGTCATGATCCCAGGGTCCTGGGATCAAGCCCCACATTGGGCTCCCTGCTCAGCAGGGAGTCTGCTTCTCCTTCTCCCTCTGTTCCTTCCCCCTGCTCATGCTCGCTCACTCTCTCTCTTTCAAATAAATCAATTAAATTAAAGTGATATCCATGGCATTTGGAGTTTGCATGCCCAAGAGGAAGTGGGGAGCTTCCCACAGGGAAAAGCTGCAAGGCTGGGAAGAACTTTTAGTTCTTTTAGTGTCTTTTAGGTGACTGGAGCACAGTGAGGTAGTGTAAGGACATCCTATGGCTTGAGATGAATTTGGAAAGATAGGCAAAAGCCAGATCCTATAGGCCTAATGTACCATGGAGAAGAATTTGGGTTGTTTCCTGAGTATAGTGGGAGGCCACAGAAGAATTTTTAATGGGAGAATTTTTAAAAGTGATCTATTCTGTCCACTGGGAGAGCAGACTCTAGAGAGGCAAGATGGCCAGTGGAGCAGACCAGTAAGGAGGCTCAGGCGGAGAATGATGGCAGCTGGAAGGAGGTGGTCTCAGCAGAGGCGGAGAGAAGTGAATGGGGACAAGTCTATTCTGGCAGCAGAGATCAAAGAACTTGCAGAAGGACCCCACGTGAGGGGGTGTGGGAAGGGGAGAATCAAGGATGGACTCCACGTGGGGGGTGCGGGAAGGGGAAAATCTAGGCTGCTGGCTTGTGCAACAAGATCGACAGTGGAACTTGTTACTGGGATGGGGGAGACTGGGAAGAGGAGAGGCCTGGGTGGGGAGAATACAAGGCTTGGTACTGATCTGTTTATGGAGAGATACCTTCAAGACAACTAAGTAAAGGCATCTAATATCATATTGAGTAGGTAGCTGGGTACTAAGTTAGAAATTGAGGGGAAAGATGGTTCAAAATATTGCTCTCATATCTCACTTTATTGGATTTCTGGACTACCTGTTTACACTATATCTTTATGTGTACAACATAAAACACATTATACACATACAAACACATATATATCTAAAATTAAGATTTTTTAAAAACATTTTTTAAAATTTATTCATTTGACAGAAAAAGAGTGAGAAAGGGAACACAAGCAGGGGGAGTGGAAGAGGGAGAAGCAGGCTCCCTGCTAAGCAGAGAGCCCGATGCAAGGCTTGATCCCAGGACCCTGAGATCATGACCTGAGCCCAAGCCAGATGCTTAACTCACTGAGCCACCCAGGCACCCCTAAAAATAAGATTTAAAGGAAATACATTAAAATAGCACAGATAATGTGTGTGTGGTGGGGGGGGGAGTAACACTCCCCTATTTTCCAAATTTCTTATACTAGTGTTTTAGTAACTACATTATTATTTTTCAAATATAAAGGGCACAGAAATTGGGCAAGGCCGTCATTTAAAAACCAGTATTACTCTCATCAGTGGTGGATAAATCTAAATATTTTTGTTGTTGTTAGGGTAAATCGTGAAGAATGCTTTCCCCCACTTGGCACAGGCAAGTGTTTTTAAATAGCACTCCAGATGAAATCCGTAGCTCAGCAGGATTACTCAGTTTCTTCAGAGTCTGTTGTGGTTACTCAGATTTTCAAAACGAAATGAGAGGTATGCCAAATACGCTGAAAGCAACAGGTAAGTTTTATTTTACATGCAAAATAAATAAGCAACCACCCCCCACCCCACCCCCCACACACTTAATTGGGGCAGGGATATGAAAAGAGAATCCAATTCCAGAAGTGAGGCCTGGGTTCCTCTCCTCGCCAGACACGTCACATGACCTCATTTCCCATATTCACTGTTCAAGAGATATCACGTGCCAAAACTCTCTGCCGTGCACCTTCATCTGCCGTGCACCTTCACACACACCCCAGCCTCTCAGGTAATCCAGGCGAGTGTTTGAGAACACAGAACTGGAGTTAGACTACCTGGGACTGAAGCCTGGGTCTGACACAGCTTCAGGACCAAAGTGCACCTTCACTGACTATCCGAGCTGCCAGGGTCTTAGCTCAGGTCTCTCCCTGGCTCAGTCCTCCTTGCCCTGCTCCAGCCCAGTTCAGGTTCATGGCTGGGAAAACCACTTGTCTCTAATGAGCAAGCCTCCTCCCAATCCATAAGCCTCTTGGTAGCTCCCCTAGTGCTACCAATAATAAAACACAAGCAAGAATACAACACAATAAAATAAAACACAAGCAAGGCCTGTTGCATCCTCCACATGCCTCTGTGTGCCCCTTAGGTTTAGCTCTCTACTCCAGCCCCCAGCCCTACCGCCCCCCAAGCTTGAGCCACGTGCTAAAGCTATGCTTCCGCCTTCTTGACTGCCTTTGCCCTCCACTCCACCCAGCTAAGCCCTAGCAAAACAGCCTCCCCAGTCACACCCTTGGCCAGTGCGTTTGTTCCCGTGGGACACGGTAGGGGGTGATCCTCTGGCTTCTGCAAAGACTCCTCTGCATTCGCCTAACATCCAGGTCTTTCCTCGGCTGCTGACCTATCTACAAGTTGCCCTGCTGCATAATCTAATGGCTCTCAACCCTAAGGCTCAAGCCAATGCCCCCTTAAGCCCCAACAGTTTGTAATGCTCCCTCGGTTTTCTTGAAGTGGAATTTCTAAACACATACTTTTTAAAACACAGACACATACACAAACACAATCTCAACTCAACAGAATACCCTAGCTGTAATGTAAGGAAAAATTTTCACAAGTGATCCAATGGAACATTAGGAACGATTTTACATGTAACACCACCAGAAGACACAGAAAATAATCCTTTGCTTACCCTGATATATGGAATCTGGATGAAGGTTGGAAGAATAAATTCAGACAGATACAGTTGGGCTTTCTGTGACTCAAAGACCCCATGCAGGGCTCCATCAGTGACAAGACTTTATGTGAGGGAAAATAACTTTTGATTCCAAAAAGAGTGAAGGACATTTTCCCTTAAGTTACATTTACAATTCAATTTACAATTTTCCTGGAAAAAGTCATTGTATACTAAATTCATGCCAAGAAAACACACACACGGACACACACACACACACACACACACACACACATCTTTGTGTTTATATGAAAAGCATAATTAGGTTTTAGGCTCAGATAATCATAAATAGCTTGTTCACCTACATAAATGTTCTCTCGACAGATGTGGGGATGGGGGAGTTATGTAGGATCATTCTCGTAGGCGACTGTCCTGCACAGTGTAAGGCAGTTAGGACCTCTGGCCCTTCTATACCAAACCCCAGTAGCATCCCAACTAATCATTATGATAACAAAACACAACCCAGCAAATTTCCAAACTCCTTCCTAGGGACTAAGCCACCTCTCCCAGTGGAAAACCACTGGCTTAGCACATAGCAAATGCTTATTAAATGTTTGTTGAATGGATGACCTTTGCTCCTTAGGCCTCAAAAATATTTCTTTTCAAAGTACTTCCCATGTGACTACACTATGTACAAATTCCAAGGATTCCAAGTAAATCTACAACATATTGAACTGATATGCAAGAAAACTTCCCACCATGACTGAAAGGCACATGGGGAGTTAGAATATTTGAAAGGGGCCATGATCACTTCCACATTGCACTGTGGTAGAGTGAATGCAACTTGGCGTGTGAAAAATGCTCTGCCATCTGCTATTACTATAGACAAAAATATTTCTGGATACCACATGAATGATTATTTGCACATCACCTCCAGAAAGTAAATATAAAATGAAAGAGAAGTTGGATTGTTTATAGCCTGATTTTAACATGTGCTACTGTTATGAAGCAAATAGATGTTCTTGGGATCTCAGTCTTATGGAGAGGTCTGCAGAAGCAGTGTGGATACTGGGAAATTCCATGGCCCTTTGCTAGCAGAGCTCTCTGAGTTTGCAAGAAGAGACTGGCATAAATGACCTTGGTTAACAAGGGTCATCACAGGGACACACAAGGAAGAAAGGGCAGCAGGGAACGATCTCAACTGTGAACCGTGGAAATACTTCTACACATTCTTCCCAGCCACCATAACATGAGTAGATGGGCTGCCCTTGCCAGCGGGGAGTCTAGATCCACTGTTTCTCACCCCTTCTCAACCCGGGCTGGACATAAGAATCTCTTAAAGAGGTTTAAAAGTTAAAGCTCCTTGGACTCCACCCCTGAAAAGTCTTCAAAACTGCTCTAGATGTAGGACCTGATGTTATTTTCTTTGGTTATTTTCTGGTTTTGTTAATTCCCTAGGTGATTTTAAAGTGTTGAGGTCTACTCATCTCAGCCAAAGTTCAAATTCTAATGGTGAGATTACAGCTGCCATAACAGGCCATTAAGAAAAACATTTCAGTATAGGGAACACTCTTTACCCTACAAGTTACCCCATAGAAGTAACATCTGTTTCCTTTCTTGGTAAGTTGGTCTTAATATATTCTAATGTAATGCTGCAAGAAAGTAAGTATGACTTGGAAAATTCATGCAAGGAAACATGTGAGATTACTTCAAAAGATTTACAAGTTCTTTGGACTTATAAAAACCCGATAATTCAGCTAGTGTACCCACATATCCAAGAAAGTCATATACACATGGCCAAAGATGACAACAGTGAAGAGTTAAGGTAATCCCCAAGTCCATAGATCCAACAGAAAGACTGGGAAGCAAAACTGGATCATAAAGTTAGCCTACAATTTCAGAAAAATTAAATTCTATTTGTGGTTAAATCTGGTCGGAATCAAAATTCTGACTCGGAATGCCCCACCTAACTGCCTGACTCCGAGACCCGGAGATCACATTGAGATCACATTGAGATCACATAGGCTCCTGCAGCAGCTTTGCTGGGAAGCCTAGAAGGCACAGGAGCACAGTCCCACCAGCAACACAGTTTTGAAAACAGCCTTGGAGAGGAGAATCCATGTATGCAGTGCAACCTGCTAGGCTGCACATCTGTGGAAGCCACGAGACTCATATAAGCTCATCTCAGAGCACTGCCATAGTCAAAGAAATAGTCCCACCTCCAACAGAGCCCCAAGGCAGGTAGATATACCCTCATCTCCCTTCCTTGCAGCTCGTACACAGGCAGAGGGCCTCTACTTGGCCAAGGAGATACACTGTGCATTGAATCTTGAGAACCTAGCGATAAGAGACCAGTGAAGCAGTGTCTGGGGTCCATCCAGTTCTCTCAGGTGTTTCCAGCCCAGTGCTTCAGTATTCTCAACAATTCTAGAAAACGATAGCCTTCCAATTAGTCCTTTTGTGGTTAAGTTTGCCAGAACTGATTTCTAATGCGTCCAGCCAGGAATCCCAGTTGGTAGGTTCCAGATACATATATGGAAGCTAAAGAGAAAACCTGCTCTACTTTCTCTAGAATTGCCACTTGCTCTAAGATGATGTAAGACAGGAGCTTGTGGTCAACTCTGCCTCCATGTGGGAGAGCTTCTGCCTGTGAAGAATGAAGCTGTGGTGGGCAGATTCTAGGATGGGCCCTGAGGACCCCTGATTCCTGGTATTCATTACCTTTTATAAACCTTTCTTCCTGCACATGGGTGGGACCTGTCACTTGCTTCAAAAGAGCATTCAGCATGCCACTTCTGCTCCTGTGTTATGTAAGACTGTAACTTCTGCCTTACTAGTGGACTCTTGCTGACTTAATGAAGGAACCTGCCAGACTCTGAGCTAACCTATGAAGAGATTCCAGTGGCAAGGAACTGAGTATGCCCCTGGCTGACAGGTGACAGCAAAGCTCCTAACACAACAACCCACAAGGAACTGTGTTCTTTGATGAACAGAGCCTGGAAGGCAGATCCTTCCCTGGTCGAGCCTTCAGATGAGACCTTAGTGCTGGCCGACACCTTTGTTGCAGTCTTGTGAGAAATCCTGCAGCAAGACCCAGATAAACCATGCCTAGCCTCCTGCCCCACAAACACCATGAGATAAAAAGTGTGTGTTCTCTTAAGCCATGACACTTAGCATGTATTACAGGCAATAAGTAACTAACACAGAAGTCAACACGAGAAGAGACAAAATCCTGACGCCCTTGCTTGCCCACCCAAATTCTACCGTATCTCAAGTCTCTAAAACACTGACTTGCACCACTGGAAATTTTAGTTATGTAAGCCAACAGAGGTCCTTTCCTTTGATCAGGTTAGTTTGAGCTGGGTTTCTTTAAACTATAACCAGAGGATTGCAATGAAAATGTCCAATGGTTGGTGCAATGTAGAACCAAAAGATCTCCAAGTCTGAAGGGGAATTCTGTGATGCACTGTCTCAGTCCCAGTGTAAGCTAAGACTCCAGGTGGAATGGGGGACTTGATGATTCCAATAACAGAGTCAAAAGAATGTCACCACATTGAAGAATTATTAATCCAGACGTTCACATCACTGAGCTACCTAATTCTCAGAACCTACAACCTTGTATCAGACACAGCTCTATTCCTCATGTGCAGGAAATAATAATAACAACGTTGCAAGGATTAAGAGAGAAAATACATATAGAAGTATTCCATATAATGCCTGACATATTGCAGATATCAAGCAAAATGTGAGAAAAAAATTTAAACATCTCACTTTTTAAACTGAGAAACACTATTTGCTCTCTCTATTAAGGAGCTCTTTGAAATTGATAGACATTTTATTCAGTAAGTTGTTAGCACGTACTTCCAAGGGGCTTGTGGGACTCAAACAGCTCTTAAAGACTTTGATATGCTCTGACTAGCTTCAGTTATTCTTCCTGTACCCTGTACCCAAAGAAGACAACTCAGGGGCACTGAAGTGGGGGTAGCTCTTTTGAGGAGCAAGATACTGAGCTCAGGGCTTTCCCCAGGGTATCTTTTGAATTCTCCCAGAAAGTCCATAAGACCGGTACTATTATTGGTCCCATTTCACAGATAAGGAACTGAGATTTAGAGAAGTAAAACTGAGGGCCAAGGTTATAAAGTAGAGAGCCAGGAGAAAGTGGGAGCGGTAGCCAATAAATGTGCGCAGAAAGGTGGTCTCCAGGACGGATCCATCCCCAGGATGCTCTCTCAGATGGATACACCTTCTGCCCATCCTTACCTTAGATGCTCAGTCTGAGAAAGTTTAACTAGGATATCATCTGCAGTGAGGAACAGTGGGAGCAAGACTCTAAAACTATGACTGGGAACCAGATACCTGTTCATGTGATGTAAGTCTAGCGATACTATGGGTCACGTTTTGACCCTCAAGGCACTTCCACAAAAACCAAACAATATTCTCTGATTTCCAAGTTGCCTTCCTCAGTGAACTTTTTCAAAAAAGAGTCTGCACCTTCCTCAAATCTACCCAAAGTTCTATTTTACCAGGTGATTTTAATCTTCTTTAACTATTTCCTAAGATCTTTTGCTGCCCATTCCCCAACTGGTTTTCTTTTTACCACTGATCCTGAGCTGGACCTTAAGAAAACTCAACTGAAATTAACATGCAAAAATCTATGAAACCCAGACTTTAGCCATCATTAAAGACTAAGTCCTATGAGGAAGAACTTGGAATAATATGGAGCACATGCAGAACCCCTCTCTCATTAGTGAGGCAATCTACCTCCACCCGTACCGTGAACAACAGCGCTGATGAATCAGACCCAGGACAAGTCAGTCTGCAGCACTTGAAATACGTTACAAACAATGTGTGTCAAACAGTGTATAATCAGCGTGCTCAAGATGCCTGATAGCAATCACAGGCAGTGTACGCAGAGAAACACTGGAGTGGAATTTATGAATTTTAAATGAACTTTTACTGTTTCTTCCATCAAATCTTTAAAATGACTGCCACAATGCAAAAAGCATTCAACTTAAGGTTCCAAGACAGGGGCTCTCACCAACCCTGTGTCTACTGTCTAACCATAACCCTCCATTTTCTGTGGCTATGACTCAGGTGGCTCCTAGTCCCTGCAAATGCACCTTAAATCTTTTGCAATGAAAGTTATCTAATTGCTAACTCTGAGAATATCAGATTCCAGATTTGATAACTCCTAAACATGAATAATACCGCTATGATTAGTACAAAATACACAACTGAAGAAAACGAAACCAAGTAACACTTGTAATGATGACGAAGAAAATTGTTCTGCTTCAGAAAAGCCACAATTCTTCATCTGCAAGAACTGTGTGTTCCATCCAGCCTTTTCACATAAACAGTTGGCTTGTCACTCCTTAGAAAAAGAAACTGGGAACAAGAAGATCAGGAGAAAAGTAAGTAATGAGTCCATGAGAGTAATGAGTCCATGAGAAATGTGGGTAAGATTCATAATAATCTATGACCTCTACTTTCTCAGGCAATTAGACTTTTGAAGGAGGGGGCTCTTCTAAGCAAACCATCCTTCCTGTCTACTCTACCCTCATTCAGCAGCTCACAGGAGGGAAGCAGAGGGAGAGAGGCTGCCATGAATCACCATCAAGTTAGATAAACCGGACAAGGCTTGCTTTCAGAAACCTCTTTCTCTACATGAACACATGTAGCATCTATGCCGAAATGACTTTAAGGTAATTGTCTAATGAGGAAGAAAAAACCCCAAAACATTAGTAACAGCAAATTTCCATCAATACTACACTGGTTATTAGTAAAAAGATGGATTGGATAGTGTTCATTTTTAATTTATAGACTCTACTTGTACATTCAGTACAAAAGAGCATTGCAAGTTTATAAAGTCATTTTTCTGCCACCTGCATAAGTACTGAATTATTTAAAACTCATCTGAAAAACACACACACACCTGACAGTTTTTAAAATACTGTTTGACAACAGCATTTTCAACATCTATAAAAATATGTGCTAGAAAAGCAGATTCTGCACACACTGTCTTTCGTTAGCAAGTCCTAAGATATTTTTACCCACTGGTGTATCACACTTCACAAAATCACTTGAGAGAAAAGGGAGCAATGTGACCTTTTGTTCAGAGTTCAAATCACTTGGTATATATCATCCAGTGAACCTATACCACCCTCAAAGTTAAATTAATAGGTTCATCAAAATCTGCACAATGTCAGTTACACTGGGAAATCCTCCCTCTAAAGTTACAGGGTCAGGAGTCCTGGATAAACGGATTCTGCAAATGAGTGTTCTCTTGGTAAGAGCTCATCAACTCTTTGACTTTGTATGTAACAGTGATGCAGGAGTTGGAATACATCAGAGGAACTCAAAGACTTAAAAAACTATATATTAAATATTCCTTGGATCACAAAATCCCTATGTTCTCTCTTAGGAAGAAAATTTGACTTTAAGAATACCAGTCCAAAACTTTAATGAAAACACACATGGAGAAACCGGGTGATCTCTCAAACCAGAAAAAGATATCCTCCCTCCAACACAGGTCTTTCCGAAGTTGAGCTAGCTTCCTCCACACCAATCCTTCCATTCCCTTTTTCATATCTGCTATTTCAGGTAATTCTAAATCTCTTAGTTAAACCTGTCACAAGCTTGCCTACTTGATTTGTCTTTTCAAAAACAAGATTCCTCAATGATCGATTCTATCATATTTCCCTTTTTTGGTTTATTAAATTTTGCTTTCATCTTTGCCTTCCTCTAACATTTCATTTGTTCCATTCATAGTTTCTTAAATGAAGGGTTTAAGTTACTTACTTCATTAACTTTATTGGCGTATTATAAAAAACATATCATCAAGCCATAGCCCCCAGTTTTGATATGGAGTGTTCTCTCTGATAATTCATAAAGTTCTTTTTATAATTTCCTCTTAAATTCATAAAGTTCTTTTTTTAATTTCCTCTTAAATAAGGGAGTTATTTAAATTTCCAAGTGCTTAGGATTATTGGGATTGTATATTCCTTTGGCTCCTATTTAGTTTTTTAAGTCTTTATTACTACTTTGTGATCCAAGAATATGGCCTATGAAATCTCCTTGTTTCCAGAGCTGACTGAAGGAGCCCTGGTAGGTGCCTAGACAACCCCCGTCTATCTCACGCAGGTACCGTGGTCTCCGTGTGGGATGTCGCAGGGTATTTCGCCGGTTCTCGCCTGGGTATTGACCTGCCCTTTCAGTCTTCCGAAGGCTGTTTTCCCTTTTCTCACTTGAAGCCTAGACTTTGCCCTCCAGCTCTGTACTCAGATTTCCAATCTGACTTTTCTTTACTACCCACCCCACACTTCTGGAGATGGAGCAATAACTTGGCTATTCCCACTTTGCCTTTTGTCTTTACTTGGGCCAGCCACCCCACACTTTACTCTAAACACACATTTACTGAGTAACTATGATGTGCTAGGTATCATCTCAGGATGATGAGGATAAGCTGTGAATAGGACAGACAGATGATATTCTTGCCCTCCTAGAATTTATAGGAGACCAGTAAGTTAAGATTGATGACAGTATGAAGATACTCATGAAAATGTGCTACTCTCCATTTATATCTTCATAACTCCTTTTCTCTACTATAAATAATGCATGCTCAGTATAGAGAATTTAGGCAAAAAAAGATAAAGGAAAAAATTGAAATCATATTATACATAATACACACTGCATTCTATTTTCTATCCTTATCTCGAGGATTTTCAAGTTTAATTCTAATGTTTCCAATATTTAATTCCATCAAAATAACCTCTGAATGTATCATTTTAATGGCTGTATAGTATTCTATTGCATCATGACTTATTATTATTTACCTGCTGTTGGGCGTTTAGGTGGTTTCCAATTTTCCAATACTTCATCACAATAAGTATACTTATGTTGATCTTTTTCTGTATTCCTGGTTATTTATAATTTGGGAAGGTTCCTAGATGGACAGTTATGAAATTAAAAGGTATAAACTTTTTACAGCTCTTTATACAGACCAGCAGATTACTTTTCAGGAAGTTTGTACCAATATAGCATCCTATCATAAGTTTATGTATACTTCCATTTCACCAAATCCTCAACAGTGATAATTTTTAAATCTTATTAATGAGTAAAATAGGTTATTATTTTAATTTGCCTTTATTTGGTTAACAATGTTCATGACATACAATTATTAGCCACTGATGTTTTTTCTGTGGATGAACTTTTTCAATTTGTCTATACTTTTCTTACAGTATTATTCATCACAAAAAAGTGACTCTGTTTTTCCTAATTTATACTTTTTCCTTTTTATTTTGCCACATAACCTATTAGGATCTGGAAAAAAATGTGTTGCTTTGCCTTCATTTGACATCATGTTCATTGCTTCTATGCTTAGAAATCTACTCCCGGGGCGCCTGGGTGGCTCAGTCTTTAAGCATCTGCCTTCATCTCGGGTCATGATCCCAGGGTCCTGGGATGGAGCCCTCCTTCGGGCTCCCTGCTTGGTGGGAAGCCTGCTTTCCCTCTCCCACTCCCCCTGCTCATGTTCCTGTTCTCGCTGTCTCTCTTACTGTCAAATAAATAAATAAAATCTTAAAAAAACAAAAAAAGAAAAGAAATGTCCTCCCAACTCAAAACCTGAAACTCTTCCTTCCCATATTCTTGACATTTTTTACATGTTTTTCAAAATATTCTAAACATAATCTATAAGAAATTTGTCTTGAAGTAGAGTGAAGTAAAGCTCTAATTTTAGTTTCTTCTAGGTAGTTAATTCTTCAAGGACCATTTGCTAAATAACTCTATTTTCCCTACTGATTTTTGATGGTATCTTTACTATGTTTGTGGTCTATTTGGTCCCAAAAAGATGTAGGGGGGAAAAAAAAAGTGTGTCTTAGAATAAAGGAACTATGCTGACATAAATAATAGAGGAGACATATATTGCTAGAAATAAAACTTGTTTATTTGACCTGTGTGTTATAAATGACTACAAAATTAAAATGCTCTCCTCTCAAATACAGAGGAGAACAATGTCCATTTAAAGAGAGATAAATTAGAATGAAATCATTTTATCTCTCACATAAGCTAATGAGAAGCCAACTTTAAAATGGAAGGAGGCTGCAGCCTGTTCTCAGCTGGTTATCACAGAATAATTGATGCACTAATGATTTCAATTCATAGCACCGACTGTCTTCATTTTGCATAATTTGAACCAAACCTGAAAGTAAATGGAAAACAGTCCTCTTGCCTATTTAACTCCCATGACTTTTAACTAAAAATCACTTAAGACTGCAGATGAGGAAGGAGGAAATTAGCAAATGTAAAGAACTTTCTATTTTAAAACATTCCTTCCTATACTGAAAGAGGAAGAATTCAGTAAATACATCAGAAATCTCCAGAGATGTGATTTATCAGCTTATTAGTTGAGAGTGAATACTTAATTGTATAACATTTATCTCCAATAGTGACTCCTGAAAAAAAAAATTCCAAACAGGCCAAAGTGCATTCTAAATACTCCAAAGGGAAATAGCTGTGCTTCACAGAGTTCATTATTTGTTTAATGAAAAAAATACTAGTAAAATGAAAATCAAGTCAAAGTAATTGCTACATCTGGTAATTAACTTCTGAGATTAAAAAACACCCCTTTTCGATAAGACACATTACACAGAGCTCTTCCATTTAATAAGATGCACACAGTGATATCACCTTTGAGCACAGAATATATAACTTTTCAATTGTTAAAAGTACCCCCCAGTCATCATTACCTGAGACATCCAAGACCACGAACCCATGTCTTGCACCTGTCACCAAGTCACCAGAGTTGATCATTAGCAAGCCTAGTTAGTTAAGATTAGGTAGGTACCACCAAGCGCACACCCACAATTACATCACAGCATGATGGCCAATTAGTTTCAACCTGAGTAGGGAGCCCTATTCCAGACAACTCTATGTCAACTAGAAAACCAGCTGCTTCCTTATTTCTACCTACTGCTCTTCTCTGTTATTCTGAGCCAGACAATTGGGTAAAGCAGGCCCCAAACAAGGTCTGACTAATTTACAGACAGCAGGCAACTTCTGTGCTGGTGAGCTCTGGTTGGGATGGAAATTTCTCATACTCCCCTCTATGATGACATATACATTTTAAAATGGAACCACAGCAAGACTGTCCAATTACAGAAAACAATATAGGTTCATACACCTAAATTAAAACTTGCTTAGAAATCATGTTAGTGGCTAGGTGAACACTGCTTCTGAATCACATGAGGGCAAATGAAAGGAAGTTAATGCTTATACACACAGACATTGAGAAATAATATTTTACAACTCTTCATTAAAAATTAAAAAAAAAAAAAAAAAACTATCACCACCAAGAGGAGCTGCTACGGACTGAATTTTGCCCCCACTCAAATTCATATGTGGAAACCCTAAATCTCCATGTGATAATATTTGGAGATGAGGCCTTTCAGAGGTAGTTAGTTTGAATGAGGTCATGAGGGTAGGGCCCTTATGCTGGCATTACTGCCCTTAGAAGATAAGACACCAAAGATTGTGTCCCTCTCTTATTCTCTCTCCCTATCATGTGAGGACACAGTGAGAAGGTAGCCATCCACGGGCCAGGGAGAGATTCTGCATCAGAAACCGGCCATGCTAGCATCTTGATCTTGGATGTCTAGCCTCTAGAACTGTAAGAATATAAATTTCTGTTATTTACACCACTGTCTATGGTGTTTTGTCATGGCAGCTTACACTGACACAGGGATCTAAGCAGATATGAAGACTAAATGTTATATGGCATCCCAGATGAGATTCTGGAATGTAAAAAGGAGCTTAGGAAAGTATGAATAAAGTACGGACTTTAGTTAATAATGTGTCAATACTAGCTTGTTAATTTTAAGACATGTGCCAAATTAATGTTAAGATGTCAAAATTAGGGGGGAGGAGTCAAGATGGCGGAGAAGTAGCAGGCTGAGACGACATCGGGTAGCAGGAGATCAGCTAGATAGCTTATCTAACCATTGTGAACACCTATAAATCCAACGGGAAATCGAAGAGAAGAAGAGCAACAATCCCAGAAACAGAAAATCGATCACTTTCTGAAAGGTAGGACCTGCGGAGAAGTGAATCCAAAGCGACGGGAAGATAGACCCCGGGGGGAGGGGCCGGCACCCGGCAAGCGGTGGAGCGACGGAGCACAAAACCGGGACTTTTAAAAGTCGGCTCCACTGGGAGACATCGCTCCAGAGGCTAAACTGGGGGGAAACCCAGGCGGGGTCAGCATAACCCCAGGACCCGCGGGGTCACAGAAGGACTGGGGGTGTCTGAGTGCCGCAGAGCTCGCAGGTATTAGAGCGGGGAAGCCGGCTATAGCGACAAAGCCGAGGAGTGAGCTCTAAGCCCGGGGTTACCTTGTGCCGGTCGCAGGCTGGGTGGGCTCGGAGCGCGGCCAGAGGCCGCGGAGACAAAAGCGACCCGGCGCTTTTCTCCAGCTCCAACAATTGACTGCTTTCCTCGAGGGGCGACCGCAAGCCAGGGAGGCGGGGCTATTGAGCGCTTTGCTCTGAGAGCGCACTGAGGAGCGGAACCCCAAGCTCTCGGCTCCTCCGGGCCGAGAGATTGGGAGGCCGCCATCTTCATTCCCGTCCTCCGGAACTCTACGGAAAGCGCTCAGGGAACAAAAGCTCCCGAAAGCGAACCCAAGTGGATTACTTAGCCCGGCCCCTGGCAAGGGCGGTGCAATTCCGCCTGCGGCAAAGACACTTGAGAATCACTACAACAGGCCCCTCCCCCAGAAGATCAACAAGAAACCATCCAAAACCAACTTCAGTCACCAAGAACAGCGGAATTCCACAGCAGGAGAAAGCAAATCCTACCTGGACAAAATGACAAGGCGGAAAAACTCACCTCAAAAAAAAGAACAAGAGGCCGTACCGAAGGCTGGAGACCTAATCAATACAGACATAGGTAGCATGACAGATCTAGAGTTCAGAATGACAATTCTCAAGGTTCTAGCCGGGCTCGAAAAAGGCATAGAAGATATTAGAGAAACCCTCTCCGGAGAGATAAAAGCCCTTTCTGGAGAAATAAAAGAACTAAAATCTAACCAAGTTGAAATAAAAAAAGCTATTCATGAGGTGCAATCAAAAATGGAAGCTCTCACTGCCAGGATAAATGAGGCAGAAGAAAGAATTAGTGACATAGAAGACCAAATGACAGAGAATAAAGAAGCTGAGCAAAAGAGAGACAAACAACTACTGGAACACGAGGAGAGGATTCGAGAGATAAGTGACACCATAAGACGACACAACATTAGAATAATTGGGATTCCAGAAGAAGAAGAAAGAGAGAGGGGAGCAGAAGGTATATTGGAGACAATTATTGGAGAGAATTTCCCTAATATGGCAAAGGGAACAAACATCAAAATCCAGGAGATGCTAAGAACGCCCCTCAAAATCAATAAAAATAGGTCCACACCTCGTCACCTGATAGTAAAATTTACAAGTCTTAGCGACAAAGAGAAAATCCTGAAAGCAGCCCGGGAAAAGAAGTCTGTAACATACAAGGGTAAAAACATTAGATTGGCAGCGGACCTATCCACAGAGACCTGGCAGGCCAGAAAGAACTGGCATGATATATTCAGAGCACTAAATGAGAAAAACATGCAGCCAAGAATACTATATCCGGCTAGGCTATCATTGAAAATAGAAGGAGAGATAAAGAGCTTCCAGGACAAACAAAAGCTGAAAGAATTTGCAAACACCAAACCAGCTCTACAGGAAATATTGAAAGGGGTCCTCTAAGCAAAGAGAGACCCTAAAAGTAGTAGATCAGAAAGAAACAGAAACAATATACAGTAACAATCATCTTACAGGCAATACAATGGCACTAAATTCATATCTCTCAATAGTTACCCTGAATGTTAATGGGCTAAATGCCCCAATCAAAAGACACAGGGTATCAGAATGGATAAAAAAACAAAACCCATCCATATGCTGCCTACAAGAAACTCATTTTAGACCCGAAGACACCTCCAGATTTAAAGTGAGGGGGTGGAAAACAATGTACCATGCTAATGGACATCAGAAGAAAGCTGGGGTGGCAATCCTTATATCAGATCAATTAGATTTTAAGCCAAAGACTATAATAAGAGATGAGGAAGGACACTATATCATACTCAAAGGGTCTGTCCAACAAGAAGATCTAACAATCTTAAATATCTATGCCCCTAACATGGGAGCAGCCAACTATATAAACCAATTAATAACAAAATCAAAGAAATACATCGACAGTAATACAATAATAGCAGGGGACTTTAACACTCCCCTCACTGAAATGGACAGATCATCTAAGCAAAAGATCAACAAGGAAATAAAGGCCTTAAATGACACACTGGACCAGATGGACATCACAGATATATTCAGAACATTCCATCCCAAAGCAACAGAATATACATTCTTCTCTAGTGCACATGGAACATTCTCCAGAACAATCAGTACCAAAAGATCGAGATCATTCCCTGCATATTTTCAGACCACAATGCTCTGAAGCTCGAACTCAATCACAAGAGGAAATTTGGAAAGAACGCAAATACATGGAGACTAAACAGCATCCTTCTAAAAAATGAATGGGTCAACCAGGAAATTAAAGAAGAATTGAAAAAATTCATGGAAACAAATGATAATGAAAACACAACAGTTCAAAATCTGTGGGACACAACAAAGGCAGTCCTGAGAGGAAAATATATAGCAGTGCAAGCCTTTCTCAAGAAACAAGAAAGGTCTCAAATACACAACCTAACCCTACACCTAAAGGAGCTGGAGAGAGAACAACAAAGAAAGCCTAAACCCAGCAGGAGAAGAGAAATCATAAAGATCAGAGCAGAAATCAATGAAATAGAAACTAAAAAAACAATAGAACAAATCAACAAAACTAGGAGCTAGTTCTTTGAAAGAATTAATAAGATTGATAAGCCCCTGGCCAGACTTATCAAAAAGAAAAGAGAAAGGACGCAAATAAATAAAATCATGAATGAAAGAGGAGAGATCACAACCAACACCAAAGAAATACAAACAATTATAAGAACATACTACGAGCAACTCTATGGCAACAAATTTGACAACCTGGAAGAAATGGATACATTTCTAGAGATGTATAAACTACCACAACTGAACCAGGAAGAAATAGATAACCTGAACAGACCCATAACCAGTAAGGAGATTGAAACAGTCATCAAAAATCTCCAAACAAACAAAAGTCCAGGACGAGACGGCTTCCCAGGGGAATTCTACCAAACATTTAAAGAAGAATTAATTCCTATTCTCCTGAAACTGTTCCAAAAAATAGAAATGGAAGGAAAACTTCCAAACTCATTCTATGAGGCCAGCATCACCTTGATCCCAAAACCAGACAAGGATCCCACCAAAAAAGAGAATTACAGACCAATATCCTTGATGAACACAGATGCGAAAATTCTCACCAAAATACTGGCCAATAGGATCCAACAGTACATTAAAAGGATTATTCACCACGACCAAGTGGGATTTATTCCAGGGCTGCAAGGTTGGTTCAACATCCGCAAATCCATCAATGTGATACAATACATTAATAAAAGAAAGAGTAAGAACCATATGATACTCTCAATAGATGCTGAAAAAGCGTTTGACAAAATGCAGCATCCCTTCCTGATTAAAACTCTTCAAAGTGTAGGGATAGAAGGCACATACCTCAACATTATCAAAGCCATCTATGAAAAACCCACCGCAAATATCATTCTCAATGGAGAAAAACTGAAAGCTTTTCCGCTAAGGTCAGGAACACGGCAGGGATGTCCGTTATCACCACTGCTGTTCAATATAGTACTAGAAGTCCTAGCCTCAGCAATCAAACAAAAAGAAATTAAAGGCATCCAAATCGGCAAAGAAGAAGTCAAACTATCACTCTTTGCAGATGATATGATACTATATGTGGAAAACCCAAAAGGCTCCACTCCAAAACTGCTAGAACTTATACAGGAATTCAGTAAAGTGTCAGGATATAAAGTCAATGCACAGAAATCAGTCGCATTTCTTTACACTAACAACAAGACAGAAGAAAGAGAAATTGAGGAGTCAGTCCCATTTACAATCGTACCCAAAACCATAAGATACCTAGGAATAAATCTAACCAAAGAGGCAAAGAATCTATACTCAGAAAACTATAAAGTACTCATGAAAGAAATTGAGGAAGACACAAAGAAATGGAAAAATATTCCATGCTCATGGATTGGAAGAACAAATATTGTGAAAATGTCTATTTTACCTAAAGCAATCTACACATTTAATGCAATCCCTATCAAAATCCCATCCATTTTTTTTAAAGAAATAGAACAAATAATCCTAAAATTTATATGGAACCAGAAAAGACCTCGAATAGCCAAAGGAATATTGAAAAAGAAAGCCAAAGTCGGTGGTATCACAATTTCAGACTTCAAGCTCTATTACAAAGCTGTCATCATCAAGACAGTATGGTACTGGCACAAAAACAGACATATAGACCAATGGAACAGAATAGAGAGCCCAGAAATAGACCCTCAACTCTATGGTCAACTAATCTTCGACAAAGCAGGAAAGAATATCCAATGGAAAAAAGACAGCCTCTTCAACAAATGGTGCTGGGAAAATTGGACAGCCACATGCAGAAAAATGAAATTGGACTATTTCCTTACACCACACACGAAAATAGACTCAAAGTGGATGAAGGACCTCAATGTGCGAAAGGAATCTATCAAAATCCTTGAGGAGAATGCAGGCAGCAACCTCTTTGACCTCCACCGCAGCAACTTCTTCCTAGGAACATCGCCAAAGGCGACAGAAGCAAGGGAAAAATGAACTATTGGGATTTCATCAAGATCAAAAGCTTTTGCACAGCAAAGGAAACAGTTAACAAAACCAAAAGACAACTGACAGAATGGGAGAAGATATTTGCAAACGACATATCAGATAAAGGGCTCGTATCCAAAATCTATAAAGAGCTTATCAAACTCAATACCCAAAGAACAAATAATCCAGTCAAGAAATGGGCAGAGGACATGAACAGACATTTCTGCAAGGAAGACATCCAGATGGCCAACAGACACATGAAAAAATGCTCCACATCACTCGGCATCAGGGAAATACAAATCAAAACCACAATGAGATACCACCTCACACCAGTCAGAATGGCTAAAATTAACAAGTCAAGAAATGACAGATGCTGGCGAGGATGCGGAGAGAGGGGAACCCTCCTACACTGTTGGTGGGAATGCAAGCTGGTGCAACCACTCTGGAAAACAGTGTGGAGGTTCCTCAAAAAACTGAAAATAGAGCTACCCTACGACCCAGCAATTGCACTCCTGGGTATATATCCTAAAGATACAAACGTGGTGCTCCGAAGGGGCACGTGCACCCGAATGTTTATAGCAGCAATGTCCACAATAGCCAAACTGTGGAAAGCGCCTAGATGTCCATCAACAGATGAATGGATAAAGAAGATGTGGTATATATACACAATGGAATACTATGCAGCCATCAAAAGACATGAAATCTTGCCATTTGCGACGACGTGGATGGAACTAGAGGGTATCATGCTTAGCGAAATAAGTCAATCGGAGAAAGACAACTATCATATGATCTCTTTGATATGAGGAAGTGGAGATGCAAGGTGGGGGGGTTTGGGGGGAGGTAGGAAAAGAAAAAATGAAAAGATGGGATTGGGAGGGAGACAAACCATAAAAGACTCAATCTCAAGAAACAGACTGAGGGTTGCGGGGGGGAAGGGGGATGGGAGAGGGTGGTGGGGAAATGGACATTGGGGAGGGTATGTGCTATGATGAGTGCTGTGAAATGTGTAAACCAGACGATTCACAGACCTGTACCCCTGGGGATAAAAATACATTATATGTTTATTAAAATAAAAAAATTAAAAAAAAAAAAAAAGATGTCAAAATTAGGTGAAAATGGGTGTGGATTATATGGGAACTTACTGTAGAGCTTCACAATTTTTCTACAAATCTAAAGCCATTCTAAAAAAAATATTTAAAATACATACATAAATAAAACCTGTCTTCAGTCTTTCCCCAAAATACCCCATCATATCATTTATTTTTGTTGTAAAAAATGTGCAGTTTTTAAGCTACCGTTTAGAAAATATCTCTATCCATTAACATCAGCAAGAAAGAAATTCCCCATAAACACTGCCTAAGGGGGCACCTGGGTGGCTCAGTCAGTTAAGCATCGAACTCTTGATTTCGGCTCAGGTCATGGTCTTAGGGTCATGTGATCGAGCCCTGAGTAGGGCTCTGAGTTCAGCATGGAGTCTGCTTGAGATTCTCTCTCCCTTTACCTCTGTTCCTCCCCCCAACTCTTGCTCTCTAAAGAAACAAAGTCTTAAAAAAAACAAAAAACAAAAAACAAAAACAAACCACTGTCTCTGTTATTATTTATAGAACATAAGATTGTACTGGGTACTTAAGGTCTCTTAGTATATAATCTAATAAGAACCGCATGATATGTAATATCACACAGCTTCTCGAAAACAATGTAAGAGACACAGACAAATCACATACAACAAAACACAACTTACTGAAAAGGAAATGACAAGTTGTCCTAGTTCCCTAATTTAAAAAAAACAAACTGTTGTAAATAACAGCAATGGAATAATTTCTGTTATATATCAAATTAAAAAAAAAAAACAAACAAAAAACAGAGAAGATTCAGGCTGGCCAGCAAATGGGCCCCTTCGTATGCTGTCAGCGGACTATGAAGCAGAACAAACTTAACAGAAAGCAAGTTGGCAATATGTACAAAGAGCCATGAAAATAATTCAAACCCTGAGCTCACTGATTCTATTTCTGGGAATCGACTCCGAGGACGTCTTCAGGCCTGGGAGCCAAGACTTGCAAATGATGCGTTGACAGACATCCTCACTTGTAATTTGAACGATTAGGTAGTAAAATTAGTATGTAAAATTAGTGAATGAGAAAATAAACTCAAGGAACCACAACAGGAATCCTGACACAGCCATTCAAACTGAGGCTTTGGAAGAAACCATGCTTACAAGTTACAGGAAGAAGTAGGGAAAAAACCGTGTATGAGGGCAGCGGTGTGTAACAGAATGGATGCCAAGAGTAGTTTTCTCGGGGTGGGGGACCGTGGGCAATCTGTTTTCTTCAGCAAACGTTGACATATTTTCAACTTTTCTACAATGAATATACAGACGATCAGAAGATTAGCAACTGAGAAATTATGTTACACTTCCATTCAGCTGCTGCTTTTTGTTCAGTCCAATTATTTATGCAATTTAACCAATTTTTAAAAGAAATTGTTAACACAGATCTCTTAGAAAAGAATAACTGAAGGAAACTCAGTAGTCAGACAAAACTGTCTTTTCTGTGTTCCCCGGGGCCTCCTATGCAGCTCAAAGTTCACTCTATCCAACTAGTCCAGGACAGGGCTGGGTCTCTCTGCTGTCCACAGGCTTGGACTCCAGAGCGGGACAGATGATTCATACACCCCCTTTCCCTCAAAGAGCTCCAATTCTAATGGCAGAGAAAGTTCCGTTTCTCGAAATTTCTCATTCTCTTCTCATAAAATCTAACTCCTGGGAATCGATGCTTTGCTTAAGTATTGCACTCACCTTGAGTTCTGTTCAAATATAAGCCCTCCTGGGAGACAGACAAACTAACCGACTCTTTTATATGATTCATATAACTTTCCTTTATGGGGGCCTGTAAAGAGGGGAGGGAGGAGTGTATAAATGGACATCTGAGGAATGCAGAAGAAAAATTTCCCCTACTTCAGAAAATCTGCTTGGGACAGTCCTGGAATGTTGATTCAAACTGCTCTCCTTAATAGTCTGTGAAAACATGTTTCCATGAAATAAAACAGAAGGTGAATATCAATGCTATAAACATTCTTCATCCAAGCTTATTGGAAAAATTCAACAGCCCGGTAGATATAAGCAAAAGATGTGAGCATATCAACAGAACACCAACCCATCAGAAAATGGTCATCCCAGACAATGAATAAACAGATTTGTGCATGCACACATGTACATGTACACACATAAACACAAACACACATGAAACAACCTGGCAACATTGTAAGTTTATATAAGTTTATGTTTTAAATAATGATACCGAAGGCAAGTCAACTACAGACAAAAACGATATAAGAAATTGGTGTAAGTTCTTGGAAAAACAACTTAACCCACCCTTGAAAAACACGAATCCCTCTCTCCTCTCAATGAGCTGCAAAACACTGGCTGAACCCTAAAGGGACCACGGTTCCACCTCGGGCTCATCCATCAGGCCATTTTTGGAAGGCACTTTCTCTCCCCAGCACAATTAATTTGGGTATCACTGGAATTACTTATTTATCCCTTGCTTGTTTATTATACAACCCACCCAATGTATATTTTGACCCTATAGCCATTTGGGTTTTCTTTTATTTTCTACTAAGCTCTTGGAAATACTTCCACATTAGAACAGTTTAGAGAGGAATGTTATGCTTTCATTTAGGAAAAAGTGTTAACTCTTCTACCTCATTTTCTGCTTTGCTCTAAAGAAGCCCTTCTTCAATTGTCAAAGGATTTTATTAAGAATGTTTTTTGTCACTGAACAAACATGACTAGCATGTTCGGTTTAGGTGAACTCTACATCTGTTAGCCCATATTTCCATATACAGAGAGCTATCCTGAGAGCTGGCACAGCCTTTACCAAGCCTCGTGAACAAATAGTATTTGTTCTAATGAAAGACAATAAATTAATAGAAATCTGTGATCACAGTCTGTTCTTCTCATTGCCACCAACGTCCCAGCAGTTTATTACCACTGAGGACAATGAATGACACTGTTTCCGAACATATATATTTCGCTCTGGTTTAAGCAACTAGTAGCTGCTTTGAAGCAGTACCTCTTGAAATTTGTATATGGTTCCACAATAAAAAAAGTTTTAGATTTGACCCGGCTCACATACACATATAGCTAAAGTTCCTTGAGATAATACCTACCCTTACTGTATTCAACACTAGTATCTCTAGTCCTCCCCCCACCCCCACTTCCTTCTTTTCTTTCTGAATATCAGCTGTGACCAGCTACACTGATTTCAGGATCTCTTAAAGGGTCAGAACACACAGTAGACAACCACTGCTTTAAAGCCGGTTACTGCTGGCCACAGCTGCTGACTCAGGGCAGCACGGCATCTGGGTGTGGATTTGCCCCACACCTCTGCCTTTTGCTTTCCCTCCAACCTCTGCCACTCCCCAAATACCATCTGCTGTACTCACTGCTCTTCATTCTACTTTTCCCCTTTTCATCCAACTCATCGTTGTCATGACAACTTCTGCAGAGCGCATCTACCCAAACGCAGTGGCATAACACAAGCATTTCCTTTGACTCACATTCAGGAATTTAGAAAGAGCACAGAAGGGTGGACAGTTTCTGCTCCATAACATCGAGGTCAGGTGGATTCATGGCTGTCTCTAAAGGCCATCTACTCCCATGGCACATGCCATTTCCTCATGATGGAATCAGGGGAGTTGGACTCCTACATGGACCCCAAGACCAAGGAGTTCAGATTACCAGGCAAGAAATGTGTTGCCTCAGAAGTAAGGAGGCCCTTTTTGCAGCCATCTACTGATTATATTGGGTCACAAATCCATCCAGTTCTGGGGGAGGTAAATTGGACCCCATCTCATGATGGTAGAGCGGCAAGTTCTAGAAGAACATGGGACAGGAGGTGGTGTCATAGTCATGTTCCAAACAGTTCTTCCCAACCTCACTCCTCATTCCCACGAAGTGAACCAACAGTCTACCATGGAGGTAGACCCCGATGGGCGTCAACTGGCACTTCAAATTCAAATGTAATCCAGCCTAGCTGACCACTGTCCTCTTCCTTTGTGTTCCCTATCTCAGTACTACCGGAGGAAAAACAAAACAAAACAAAACAAAAAAACCATGTGTTATGTTTTAGACAAACATGCCAGAAGCAACTTCCCACAAAATGTAAGCAGATGGAAGAAGAGAATTCAATGCAGCAAGGACGTTCCATGCAGTCTAAGGAATTCTGTCCCACAGGGAACACAGGCAGATTTTATAGTCAGTCTCTGGGATAAGAGGGGCAAGGAGCCATTGTCCTTGGAACAAAGAGTTAATGGCTCATGCTGACAGTTGTTACTGAGCAGTTTCAGTGGTTAGGTATATTTTCACACACCCCACGGTGTCCCTCCCTCTCCCATCCCTGACGGCATGGGGCATGGAGCACCCCTGGAAAGGATTCTCCTTGTCCAGGTTCTACATGACCATCCTTCCTTTCATACAAGCTACAAAACTTTCATGTGACTAGAGAGGCAGCATGAGAGCTTAGAGCAGCAGTTCTCAAAGTGTGTTCCATAGACCCTCAGCCTTTAAGAAAGTATCATTTGCCAAGTACTGATATGGTACAAAGAAGAATATCCACAGTTATCTGAAAAGGCTATTCAAATGCTCCTCCTAATCTTTCCAAGCATACATCTGTGTGAGGCCAAATTATCTTTCAGCAAAATGATATAGCTCAACAGATTAAAGGGGGAAGCAAATACAGGAGTCAGATTTTTTTTTCTATTAAGCTAACCATCAGTGAGTTTTGCAAAAACTTCTATTGCCATTCATCTCCCTTTTTGTGGTGTAGAAAATACACTTATTTTCATAAAAAATATTATTTATATGAACACCTATTGGGTTAGGCTTACTATTATTATTTTAAATGAATTATCATTAGTAAATGAGGTTATGATTTTAAGTGTATTATGAATATTGATTTTTAAAAAGATTGTAAGTTTTATTTTTTTTAAAGAATTTATTTATTTATTTGACAGAGATCACAAGTAGGCAGAGAGGCAGGCAGAGAGAAAGGAAGGGAAGCAGGCTCCCCGCGGAGCAGAGAGCCCAATGCAGGGCTCAATCCCAGGTCCCTGAGATCATGACCTGAGCCGAAGGCAGAGGCTTTAACCCACTGAGCCACCCAGGCGCTCCAATCAGTTTTAATTTCCAGTATGATCAAAATTCATAGATATAATCCACATAAACCAAAGTCCTTTGGGGTCATCAATAGTTTTTAAGACCCTAAGTAGGTCTAATAACCAAAAAGTTTAAAAACCACTGGTTTAGAGGTTGAATTCATAGACCTGACTGCTGAAGCTTAACGTCATTGACTATCCCATTTAGTAGCTGGTATTTGACTAACTTCAGTAAGGTATTTTAAAAAATGTTTATGCCTCAGTTTCCTCGTCTCCTGAGAGAAGTAATTACTCCTCCCTCACAAAGTAGGTGTAATGAAGACACAGAGCTTACAATGGCACTTGGCAGACAGGAAGTCCCCCATACAGGAAAGTCATTATTATTATCCCCCAAAGGCCATCAAATTGGTCTCAGCAACCTCTCCCCCATGTGTTCCCTCTCAGACCCTGCACTAGTTCTGGTGTCTGGTTTCTTCTCTAGTTTAGGTCAGCATTCACGTAGACTCCAACCACTAAATCTAAAGACAACTCTTGGTCTTCTTTCCTAAGCCACTGGTCAGTTCATGGCTGTACATCAGAAACTAAAGCCGTATGTGCTATGGTGAGTACTGTGAAGTGTGTAAACCTGGCGATTCACAGACCTGTACCCCTGGGGCTAATAATACATTATATGTTTATAAAAAAATAAAAAAAATTTAAAAAGGAAAAAAGAAACCAAAGCCATCTCTCAGCAAGCAAGGTCGGAATCCATGAACCTGCCACCCAGTTTGGTAACCAAGGCCTTCTATAGGGTGCCATCCGAGCTCTGGAGCCGGGTGTTCATAGCAGGTACCTTGAAGAACACTTGTTCTGTAGAGACTGTTTCACGCTACTGCTAAACAAAAGGATGCCATCATAGAATAAGCTGGGAAAACTAACTGGTTATCCCGATTTCTTCCTTTCTGAAGTAATTTCCCAAACCATTCAAAAGGTGTTCATGTGCCGTGTGGCCAACGGACTGGAACCCAGAAACTACACATGTGCTGTGTTTACTGACTAGGGAATCTTGTTGCAAGAGCGTCTCAGGAACTAGTGTATGAAAGGACACATGTGGGGAACACTGCTAGCCCTATCTCTCAGTGTTTGGGGGCAGATTCTTTGCTGTTTCCTAAACTTACCATGCTTCCTGGTTTTTGTTCTTTCTATTCCCACAGCAAAGGGTAGTCTACATATTATCTCCCAACACTCGATGCACATACCCTCCCCTCTGCAAAGCCTCCTAATTTCTCAAATCAGAGTTAATTATCCCCCTTTTTTGTTCCTCTGCTTTTATTGAACTAAAATTTCTGCCTTCTGCTTTGTTTCAGTTAGTTGTTGGTATGTGTTTCTTTCACTAAATTGTGACGTTGTGGGGGGAGGGGGCAGCAAGGGATAGAACACGGATTCAGGTCACTATTTAACAAGAACCCCAGGGACACCTGGCTGGCTTAGTGGGTTAAGCCTTTGCCTTCGGCTCAGGTCATGATCTCAGGATCCTGGGATTAAGCCCCACATCGGGCTCTCTGCTCAGTGGGGAGCCTGCTTTCCCCCCATCTCTCTGCCTGTCTCTCTGCCTACTTGTGATCTCTCTCTCTCCGCCAAATAAGTAAATAAAATCTTTTTAAAAAAATTTTAAAAATAACAAGAACCCCAACAGCAAAGGCACAAGAGAAACTAACATTCTGTTTTTACTCAAGATTTAATTCAAAGTTGCTCAAGATTATTCCCTCCTTACAGTTGAATGAGATATCAAGTTCTAAAACAATGAGCTATTGGTCCACCTTACCAACTGAAAAAAGTAGTAAAATTAAAACATTTGACAAGTGTCATAAAGGAATCCATCAGAACATTTTAGACCAAAAGCAAACACAGAAACTACATGTCCCGTCAATGATTGCTTTAGGGTTCTCCAGAGAAACACCCCAATAGGATGGATGGATATATAATATATTCAGCCATTTTATATGTAATTTATGGATTTATATTTACATATAATTTATATATAAATTTATTATAAGGAGTTGGCTCACATGATTATGGAAGCTTAGAAGTGCTGTGATCTGCCATTTGCAGGTTGGAGATGCAAGAAAGCCAGTGGTGTAAATTCCAATCTGTGTCTGAAGGCCTGAGAACCAGGGACCCGATGGTGTAAGTCCCAGCCCAAGGTCAAGAGAAGGCAGATGTCTCAGCCCAGATAGGCAGACAAAAAGAAAAGAGTTCAACCTCCCTCTACCTTTTTGTTCTATCCAGTCCCTCCATGGACTGGATGATGCCCACCCACAATGAACTTAAGTTCATTCAACCATAAATATTTACTTAATTCGACTACGTGTCAAGGAGATGGGGAAGATACAAAGATGAGTAAGAAGAAGTGCTTCGTCTCAAGAAGCTCCTAGCCTAGAGAAGAAGGGAAAGAAAAGGACAAATTATAATGAAGAAAGTGCTTATGGTAGAGAAATCTACAAACACTATTGGAACAAAAATAAAGAATTAACCTGCCTGGAGGAATCCAGGAAAGCAGCACTGTGTTTGTAGCTCTCAAAAATATTTTCAAATCATATCAAAGGCTCTAAACAGAAGGGATAAATAGGCTTTTAGAGTTCTGGTAAGTAATCCAATTAATGAAAAGCACTAATATTTACATTTCTTGTTGATTTGGCACAAAGTATTAGTATCAGTGAGGAAAATGTGAATTTCCTACCATGCCACTAAAGATCAGTGACAACACCCAAATCGTTCAAAGTACACTAGATATTGGTCACTGCACAAGTAATCTTGAAAAGCCCTGAAAGTTTACAGCGTGTATGTAAAAACATTTTGATGGAGATGTTCTCCAAATCAGAAAACAAAGCTAAAAATTTACATAAACTGTAAAAGAAGTTCTCCTAAACTTCCAATAGAAAATTAATTTTGATACACCATGTTATTCTCTCTATAGAAATGCTACTGCCAAATTACTGTCAGATGAAGAAGAGATCAAAAGCACTCAGCCAAGCCTGGGGCGGTGGGGGGGGGGATATGATAAAGGCATGCCAGGGAGTTAACAGAATATTATATTACTTAAGTGGATTTTTTTTAATGTTTATAGTATTTGTTAGCTCTTTAAAACTGTAAGTTGTTGTGCTTTGTATTGTCATTTAAAAGTGTTACTTTTGTTTTCAATTTTGTATTTTTTTTTCCTTAAAAAGAACTTACAAAACTGAATAGCTTCAAGCCTACCAAACGCAGATCTCCCCTTGACAGGACACTGCTCTTCCTCAGTCCCTTGCCTTTCGGTTTTAACCTCTAACCCTGGATTAGCCCCACCTAATAAGTGTAGAAGGAATGATAGAATCAGAAAATCATTCTGCATGGCTCCCCCTGAAACAACCAGTTCAGACAAGGGCCATCACTGGCAAATACTGAACCAAAAGGTAGAAGGTTATTAACAAGCTATCTGCATGATGTCCAATTACCACTCCCAGATTGTTTTTCAAGTGCAAAGGGCTAGATGTATCCTTACAATGGACACTATCCTAATGGATTAAACTAAGAATTCCTAACAGAGGGACAATCCGGCATTATGTCCTTCCTGTCATGATGTAATATATTTATTGTGTACCCTGATGGCATCACCCCATGAAGTATTCTTGCCAACAACCCAGTTTAATCTGGATGTTAGTAAACCTAAGTACCTAACTTCCAGTTTACAGAAATGCGGGGGCTAAAGGAAGGAGCTAAGTAACCCTATAAGTAAACAAGAAATCCAGAAGTTGGAACATTCTACAAAACCTGGTGTCTTCACAACTTTTCCATGAGTTATTTCTCAATGTCATAGTAAAATAAAAAGGTAGAAGGACTGCCTTTAAAAGGGAACAAAAAAATACAATCAAATGCATGAACTTTAACCATATCCTAGTTCTCTTATGTCTCTACCCCCCCTTCCCCAAAAAAGCACAACAGTTACAAAAGACATTTGGAAAATTTTAAATCTAAATCTAAACTAACTACTAAACAACACTGGGGAATTCCCGTTAATTTTCTTCAATATGACAACAGTAATGTGTTTACATAAAGCAATATATTTTTAGGAGATACATGCTAGAAGTTTTTAGGGGTGAAGTTACTCTGATGTGTGCAACTTACTTTCAAATGGTCCAGCAGCTTCTCTTTACTTTGAAAATTTTTACAATTAAAAAAACTGGAATAAGTAACAAAAGGCATTAAATCTATTTTTCTCTCATTTGGTCAATCTAACCAAGAAGTTTTTCGTAGAGTCAGAGTAATTCCTCTCATCAAACATTAGCAGTGAAGCAGTACCAAAGCCTAGGGGCTAATGTTTTCAGAACTGTTGTATTATACAAAAGAATCTCTTAGGGTCCAAATGCAGTCACGGCCCGCTTAATTTGTGTTTATGAGTAGCCCAAGGGGATTTTTAGATTGCTAACTGCCATTCTGGGTGGAAAAGTCAAGCAGGATCAAGGGGCAGGGGAGAGACAGAACTGAAGCAAACAGTTTGACTTATTTTATTGATTTTAGGAAGAAAAAGAAATAAGATTCATTTCAGGGGCACTACACACTTCCAGGGATTCATCTCATAATAAAAATGATGAGAGAAGTACTTTATAATTTATAAATACCCTCATATAGATTACCTCTTGGACTCCTCAAAACTGACTTAGGAAACAGAGAAAGCAAGTAACATTCCCAATGGATAGAGGAGGAAACTGAGGCTCAGAGAGGCTGCAGGAGTCCCAGGAGGTCCCACGGCTAGCATGTCGGCCCAGATCTTTCACACATGACCACTGTCCTCTAGTGCAGTCACTGAGGGGCTGTCTCACAGTGCGCAATGTTCATTTCCCAGAGCTTCAGTGTGGGACTAAAGAGCCTTGGGCTCATCTGAGAAACTGCAGACGTTAGAAGTAACACTTGGCATCAGACCACCTTTCTTCCATCAACAGGAAGGGGAGTGGGTGGGAAGGATCAAGAGCCCAGTCTACACAGAGGCAGCCTCCTGATGGGCCCTGCACACTTCCCTTCTGGGCTGCCTCTGGGGCAGGGACAGGTCTTCAGACATAGTCCCCGAGCAGGGTCCCAGGACAAGCCAGGGAATGGAAGAACCATGCAAGGCACAGCAATCACTGAAAACAAGGGACAAACAAGTACTGTGAAAAGCAAAAGCACCAGCAGATGAGTGTGATTACTTCACTCCCCTGGTCAAGTCCAACCCCTCACGGTGCCTAATGGCTGGCTGTTTGGAGTGGCTTCCCTCCATAAGACGCTGTAACTGGGGGAAATTACTAATTCCGTGGCTTTCCTAAAACACAGAGGTCCACCAAATGTTTGCTTGGCAGGTTTTTTTTCTCCCCAGAGGGCAGCTCATTAAGTCTGACAATAAAGCAGGCTTTGTTCTAAAGATTTACAGTGTTTCCCCAGTGCAAATTCTAATTGACAACCACCAGGAGAATAACAATGCAGAGCAAAGAGAGCTCTGGTTTCTTCTATTCTTCCAAGATCCATCTCAAAGAAGCACTCCTCGCTTCTTAGTTTCCTGGACCAGTGTTTAGCTTGGTCTTTATTTAGACACAGGCAGAAGCAGATGCTTGGGTATCAGAAGTTTATCATTCAAAGTAGTCAAATCTTAAAACACCAAAAGATTCATTCTCTCAAACTTCAAAGATAGGAAATTTCATGTAATTCCCAGGCTCAGGATATCAGGTCCCTCCATGCAGAATAAGCATATTACATTAAAATGCAACCATGCCTTTTCCATGGAAGGGGGGACCCTAAAAAAAAAATAAAGTGCATGATGAGTGAGAGTCTTCAGAAATGGTTGCGTGAGAATATTAAAGGCATGGCTATTCAAACGGACTCATCGTGGAATAAAAGTTCAAGTATCGAGGGAGTGATTTCAATATGAATGCTGGGTGTTGCGGTCACAAACAGGAGTCTCTCCTCTACACAGAGAAGCAAGTCACATCAAGCAAGTCAGGGAACTGTGAGTGACAAGGTATAGAGAGGCCTGTTCAGACAAGGGACAGACATTACTGGACCCTTTTTCAAAGAAAACTTTGAAGATTTTGTTAGGCTTTCTTCGTGGAACTGTCACAAGGTAACAATACAGTTGCAAATGAGTGGTGTTCAGTGGTCACATCACTGCCTTTTGCAGACCAGCTGCCAATGGCTGCCCGTGATGGGAAATTAGCATTAGAGAAGGGACTCTCTCTTAAGGTTACTGGGCTGAGGCATGGCACAGAGAGAAAATTCTCATAAGTACAACACCCAACACAGCCACAGGAACCAAAAGCAAAATAAAACTGCCGTCTGAAAGGAAAAACGGGCAAAACTTTAAAAAATTTAAAAGAAAAACAAACAAAACACCCTCCTTACTTCTTCCTGAATTTCCTCCTTCTCCAAAGAGTATCTATCTGGGTCCCTACAGTAAAAATAAACAAAAACCATGTGCTACCAGCAGCCTGTACAGACTAAGGGAAGCGATACTGGTGGGAGGTAGGAGAACAGCACAATTCACCCTCCTCTTTCTAATCAAAAGCAGAGAAAGGAGCCAAAGTGGGAAAGCACCCCAGCCAGGAGCACCAGACCAGGAGTCAGGAGATCCGCACCCTTACTATGCTAGCGTCTACCAAGAAGTGTTTTGAAAAGTACCTTGACCTCCGACTCTTCTTGTCCTCATCTGAAAAGTAAAGGATTCATCTAGATCAGTGGCTCCCCCACTGTATTCCTTGGAGCCCTGAGGTTGCCTCTAAGATAACCACAGCAAGGCAGGGGTAAGGCAAAGGGAATGGGGCCCATGCTTGCTCTCAACCCTAAATAGTTCATCATTGATCCATTTTACATATTGAGATTGTGAGTCAAGTCTTCTGTTTAAAGAGTTCTATCACTAAGACACCTCACAACTGAGATGGCTTAAAAGTACCAGGCCAACATGTCTTGTAATTTTTTATCTCTATGATTACGTGGTTTCTACGTGCCTCTCTGCATTACTATTATTAGAATTCAGAAACAGACAGTCTCATTGATACGGATCCTCCAGCCCGTGTATCAGGTTCTCTTGTTCCTACTTAAAGGGTGAGGGCTCTGAAGCTCAGACAAGGCAAAGTGACCCAAATCATAGGGCTTGGCAGTTGACAGGATTCAAACTCAGAAACATCTGACATTAAAACGAGTAAGCTCAGTGCCGTCCTTAAAGAATAAACTTTGCTGTAACAAAACAAAACAAAACAAAAACCGGTTACCTCATTATTATGACAATTTTTTCTCCCTGGAACATCAGGTTCTTCATTTGTCTTCTCTGGGAGTAAACACTTACCCTGGCGAGATGAAATGAATAGCCAGAAGTTCTGCCCAACAAGCCAATCTGTTGGGTACAGGAAAGCCCAAAATGTTGGCAAAGCCTCCAGGGCAATAATGGTTGTTAAGAACTTTCAAAGCAAACAAAACTCCTAGAAGAGAGTAAAGAGCATACAAATATCAACAATCCAAATGTGGCCATAATCCACGTTTACAAAGAAAACTAACTGAAAATGAAAATGATTATTTGACTATATCCCACTTCTTGTTTTGAAACACTCTTTTCTTTACAAGTCAACCCAGCTTTTGGTAGAAAGACAATATTCAAGGTAATTGTTCTTTTGATATTTCTTAACGCAGAAGTTTATACTGACTTGCAGTATGCTGGAAAATAGACAACATGTAAAATGGGAATAAAATACCAAAAATGGTACTAAATGCCACTGAACTCTTCATGTCAGAATCGTTAATTTTATGGCATATGATTTTTAACTCCATAAAAAAAAATAGCAGTAATGTGTATTTTTCTAACCTCTTTGGAAAGACATGTTGAGGGTAGGGCATGTTTCCTTTCTTCTCCCACAACTGGCACTATGAGGATGTATCTTAAAGGGAAGAGGGACAGACAGCAGGGAAAGTAGAGGGAAGAGTTAGATTTCCTTCTGTTACAGCACTAGTTCCCTCCTTCTTCTTCACATTCTAATTCTTAGAACACCTCATTTTGGCCCAGATGGCCATTTCCGTCCTCTGAGATATAGGGAGAGTAACCATCATGGTTCCTGAAATACAGTGAGCGTGCCATCATAAGGTGTGGTACATGGATTTAAGAGGTTATTGAGAGGCATACTTATCGTTTTAGAGAATTCCTTATCACAGATACACCACTGGGTCTTTCCACCATGAAGGAGCCAGTGTGTATTTTTAGAACTACATCTCCTACAAACTACCTTGGAGCAGACCCTCTTGCAAACTGTCCAAGAGTGAATGATGTAGCATTAAAACAGAATAGCATGATCTTCTTTCCCCTGCTCCAATCATCCTTCTCTCCAAAAACCAAGCTCCAGCAATCCTTAGCCACTCAGAATTCAGTTCCCTCACCAAATACGGACGCTCGCCTCATAAAATGACAACAGTCACACCTCCCTTACTATCTTCATGCATGCTCCCTTAGCAATTTGTCTGCCTTACCTGAGAAACCTACAGCACAGTTCCTTCTGAAGCCAGGTTCATCCAAAAATTCTGCAAGAGCAAATTCCAAGAACAGGTACAGCACTCCAGTGAGCAAGGAGAATGTGACAATGACATAGGCAAACCATCGACTGCCCAGTCTTCTTTCCAGATGTATTCCTTTCCAGAGCATGGATGCCATGTTGAAATACAAATGCCAGTCGTCTGCATGATGAAGAGGAGAAAGCAGTAAGCGCTGCCAGTCTTTTTGCTGGTAACACTTTTCCACGCTAAGGCAGGACTCGAACAGCGGTTTCAGAGGATTCAAGAAGAACCAGATGTTGAGAACCAAAGTTGCGAGGGTGACGGGTGGAATATTGCTGATCCCAACATGGAAGATTTGAGAGAGGAGCAGAATAAGTCCAGCGTTAATTCCCCTTGATCTCCGCTGCATAGCTGGATATCAAACCAGTGCTGCGAAAACGCGGTCACGTTTTAGGAACTGGGAAAGATACACAGGCAGCCAAACCTAAAACATAAAACACACATGAAAATCGGTCAATTAAGACTTAATACACCGATAAGGCATGCTCACTTAAAGATGAGCTTACATTGTATATATCCCACATCCCATCTGAGAGAAACATTTTTTTTCCAGTGTCTTCCAGAGTAACATCAGGATGCTGTCCTTCCTCATTTTACATTCTAAAATAGAAATTTTCTCCCAAATCCCAACGGACCAGTTAATGGATACGTATGCTTTCTCTGACAAATACGCCATGGAAAAAAAAAAAAAAAGAGTTGCCTTCTTATAAACAAATTTGTAACCTCGTAAAAAACCTAGAAAGACAGTGTGTAAATATTTAATAATGATTTCTACTCAGAACGCTGAACAGGATTCTTTGCCCCCTTAATTTTTTTAAAGAAATATTTAATTTTGATATAGTCAATACATTCTGCCCCAAAGTTTTTTGGTTTTTTTTTTTAAGATTTTCTCTTTTATTTGACAGACAGAGATCACAAGTAGGCAGAGAGAGAGAGGGGGAAGCAGGCTCCCAGCTGAGCAGAGAGCCAAATGCTGGGCTTGATCCCAGGACCCTGGGATCATAACTTGAGCTGAAGGCAGAGGCTTAACCCATTGAGCCACCCAGGTGCCCCGCCCCAAAGCTTTTAAACTTCCATAGGCAGGTTTTAAAATGCAAGCATTTACTATCTTCTACTCCATAATGTCAGTTACCAACTGCTAGGCTGCTTTATCGTCACAAAAATTTCTGCATTCATTTATTCATTCATTTAAGATTGTTTTTTATTTGACAGAGAGAGAGCAAAGCAGGAGAAGGAGCAGGCAGAGGCAGAGGGAGAAGCAGGCTCTCCACCAAGCTGAGAACCCGATGCAGGGCTCGATCCCAGGACTCCGGGATCATGACCTGGGCCAAAGGCAGATGCTCAACCGACTGAGCCACCCAGGTGCCCCAAATTTCTGCTTTTAAAAGTCACTTGCTATGTGCCGAATCCTAGATTCAAACACAGTCACCGTGTTTAAGGAATTCATTTCCTGCTAAGAAGTAAGCTAACCATTGCCACACTATGTTCTGAATGCAGTGACAGCAGAAGACCACATCTGAGATACATAGGTCAGCCTGAGGTGTGTTAGTCTGTACTGTGGTCTTACAGAATAAAATGGAGTTACTAACAAGAAAGAATGCAAAATTCAGCAGTATTTCTCCACCCTGCGCCCCCTCGCCCCCCTCCCCCCGCCCCAAACCTGGGCTGTCCTTATGACTTGCTCCAGCTGACAGTATGCAGACAAAAGGACACTAGTTCTCAGTGTGGGCCTTGAGATGACCGACAGCCTTCTGCTCTTTCTGGAAATGCTCTCAAGCAACCAAGTGGACATGTCTGAGCTAGCCTGCTAGATGAGGAAAGACACAAACTCCAGTCACCCTGATGGCACTGGCCACTGGCCAGCTTGTGCCCCTGAAGCAAAGCTGAGTAGCTGACCAGCAGCTGACCACAGTCACAGAAGTGAGTCCAGCAGAACCCAGCCTAATTTGCTGAGCCACAGAACAGTGAGCTAAATAAATCGGACTGTAGCTTCGCCAAGAGTTAGAGTGGTATGTTACACAGCAATCACTAACCAATACAGATGGTATTTGCTTTGGTGAGGGCATTGGTTATCCTTATGGGAAGAAGCTAGCAAAGAAAGAGACAAACTAAAGATACAAAAGATACACAGAAAGAATCAAGTCCTTAGAGAGAACAACCTTGTCTGTTGTAATAGGAAGGAAGAAGAAAAATGTCAATTGCAGATATAGGTCCAGAGGCAGATTAGGGCCGGGATGCTGGAAAAAGTTCTCATCTAGTGGTTTTTATCTGTGGAGCTTCCTGGGCTCCCAACCAAATACGTGACTTACTCTGATCAAAGATTCTCATTCAGACAGGACACTGGAAGGTACGTGATCTTTGGGGCAAAAATGGGTACAGTTCTACTTAGAAGCTCTGAGACCTAGTGCAAATTACTTAAACTCTCTGAACTTCACTTTTTTCACTTTAAACTAGAGATCATAATACCTCCTTTCCAGGATTATTGTAACACATCTGGAACGAAGCAGATGCTAAATATACAGTGGCTACATTTTTCAATACTCTAAGGTAATCTCACCTGTGCAGAAAAAGCTTTATGCAAAAGGTAGCATTCTAACAAGGCTCAAATGTACTCCCCCATCCTCTTCCCATATGCATTCTAAGAAATGACCAAGAAAAAAGTTACACATTAATGTGTATATGTGTGTTTGTGTACAGCCCTGTTATTAGCACAATCCAAGTTTTTTTTTTTTTAATTGCTATGAGCTTATTATTATAGCTCTGTAGCATTCTCAGGAATTAGAGAACTTAACAAAATTTCAACTGAAGAGCTCCTGGGCTATTGTAGAGAAACGGTCTATATTTTTCACGTTGACATTCAAGTCTACTTTCAAATCTCCAATTACTGTGATGTTTTTTGCAACATTCCCTAAATAATTTTATTTTTTTTAAAGATTTTATTTATTTATTTGACAGAGAGAGATATCACAAGTAGGCAGAGAGGCAGACAGAGGGAGAGAGGGAAGCAGGCTCCCTGCTGAGCAGAGAGCCCGATGCGGGGCTTGATCCTAGGACCCTGAGATCATGACCTGAGCCGAAGGCAGAGGCTTAACCCACTGAGCCACCCAGGCACCCCAGTCACGGTGCCCCCATCACAAGGTGCTCCCAACCCAAGAGCTCCCAGAGTGTAGCAGAAATGGCCAAGGGCAGAATCAGCTTGTCTGTTTTGATCACCACTGATTACCTAGAGCCCAGTATAATGACTGGCATATAGTCAGTGCTTACCAGTTATTTGCCCAAGGACTCAAGATAAGTATTTTCTAATATATCCACATTATACAATAAATAAGACTGACTGAAAAGACTACAATCTGTTCATCTTCTAAGTATTTTTCCTGCAATTGTAGCAACCTTCCCCATAGCACTGTGCATGTTATTCCATTTACGTTTTAGTCCCAGAAAAGCATTCATAACATTTATCCCAAATTTACAGAAATAAACCTCTGATCCATGTAAAGTGTATTAATAGGTTGTTTTGCCAGAACTATTTGATTAAAAAGTGGCATTTTAATTATGTAGTAATACACACTAGACAGCACTATATCAAAGTCGTGACAGAGAGAAATGGAAGACTTCTTGAAATATTCAAAGGGAAAATAGCCATATTTACTTTTAATGAGAAATTAAAAATTAAACAGGTACGTAATAAGAAAAACTAAGTGGCTAGAACAAACAAAAGAAACTGAATTTGTAACTTGGGAAACCAATGCGTCTCAAGGGGGAGAGAAAGGAGTTTTATAAAAAGGGGAAAAATCTAATTACAGTGATTTTCAATTCTACTTACAAAGCATAAAATACTTCATCATTATCATTTACTAGGGTGGTAAATGTCTCAATTTTCAGTTAAAATGTTCTATATCCCCAATCTGGCATCTGATAGTAACAGTGTTCATCAGTTCACCGGTTGAGGTACATTTGGGTTGTTTCTGCTTCTTGACTCGAATGAACAATGCGGCTAGGAATAGTCGTGTATAATTTTTTTGGTAGGCACACATTCTCAGTTCTCTTAGGTATATACCCAGGAGGAGAATTGCTGGGTCATACGGTAACTCTTTGTTTAACTCTTTCAGGAAATGCCAAACTGTTTTCCAAATTTCAGCATCCTATTGTATTCTCTCTAGTGGTATAAGAGGATTCCAATGACTCCACATCCTCAACACTACTTGTCGTGATCCGCCTTTTTCGTTTTAGCCATCTGAGTGGGTGTGAGGTAGTACTGACTTAGATTTCCCTAATAACTAATGACACTGAGCAAACGCCTAAATTTTCTTTGCTTAAAATGTAATATAAGCACACATGCTGATAGGTCTGCAAAACCATACAGACAAGCTCGTACCCTCTCTCTCCCACTCTCTCTCCAAGAAACAGTTTAACAAGCTCAGGTCGAAAGAAGGCTTCAGAAAAGAAAGAGAGAACCACAAAGAAATCATTCTGGTTAGCCTACCAGGATTTTAGCATTGTCATCCCTCTGGATGGGACGTGTTAAGAGTGAAGTGAGTGTACCTCACTAGCAGGGGCATAAGCTAGGGCCCGCTCACTTGACAATACTGTAAAATCGTTGTGAAAGTAACAGAGGGTTAGTATGTTTTACCGCTTCAAACAAAGCAAAAATGCTATGGATATAGCAGATTATGTTAAACATAAAAGCATCCCCTGCTTCTTAATTTACATGAGCTAGGCAACAAATTAGCACATCATAAATACCATGTTAACTTGGTCAAAACATACACAAAAACACAATGTGGGTTTTTTTCCCTCTAGGAATGAACTCTCTCTAGGAATGAACTGGACTCAACCATTTCTTCTCACTCCCTCTCTCAGGAAATGCTATCATTCATGGCTTTTCTAAACCAAACACAAGAATTGTTTTCTCTACTTCTTACTATAAGGCCAATAGATGAGCATTTTAATCTGGCACAAAATAAAATTCTTTGTTCTTCCAAGAAAACTTCTTAGCATACTTTTACTTTTCCTAAAAGGTATTAGCTTCCTTAGGTCCTGAAAGAACCCAATTACAAAATGTACATTTCCAAAATATTTTTGAAAATAAGAAAATGGTACAGTGTAATATGTATTTGCATTTAGCAAAAAACAAGAATTAACTAAATGCTTGCAAAGTAATTTGTTTCCTCTTTTTAAATATATGAGTTCATTTCAAAAAGCTTACATAGCTTATAGGCAATATAGGGTTGTTAAATGTAACACATAATCATATGAGCAACATGTAAATTATGCCTTTAAAACTTAATATTTAAATATTAAGTATAACAGCAAATGGTATGGCTTTGCATCACTCTCCCATGCTCAATTTACCAGAATGCATCAACCACCTGAGCTGATTAGTAAATGGGGGGTCCTGGGGGTCCTGGGTGAAATCTCTGTCAGAGTACCATAATTGTTTAATGGCAAGTTGCACATAAATGACAAATTCTTCTAGCCATCTGGATCTGTTAAGTGGCTTCATGAACCACAATAATGTTAAGGTCAAAGAATCAGAGTGGGACTCTGTTTTCCTATTTCATATTAAAGGCAGAGAGATCCAAAGAAATGAAAACACTCAAGTGAATGAAAATTGACTTCATGAATAAAAAATGAAAACAGGAATCAAATTATATTAAGAAGGTAATGGGGATCTAGTCATGAACATTGTGACACTCTCAGTAATTACATCCTACTCACAGAAATATCTACAACTTGGTCTCTTCCAGAAGAAACTGGGAATTGAAAGCACTTTTGCCTTCTGTGGGCTTCTGAGACTTCCCTTCATTCAGTGATTCTCCAACCTCATATGCTTCATCATTAGAACCACATGAGAAATTGTCTTATCTGGCTTGGTATAACCATTAGACTACCTCCCGAATGCCAAATAGCTAAATTGTTGACTTTAAGCTACCAGCCATAGAGTTTTTAAGACACAAGACCTCTTTTCCTTCCTCTTTTCCCTCATCTACCATCCCTCCCAATGAAAACAAATATTCATGTGGAAGGCAGAATCCTTACCCTCTGAGGTGGAGGGGATTTAAGACCACTAAAACAACATAAGAAGTAACAAAATGTTTCAGTAAGTAAGAAATCATTAATAAGGGCATATATTACGTGGTGACAGACCTCACCAAAAGTCAGACACTTATCCCTGGACACACTTCCCCCAAGCCACTTATATAATGCCTGACTAGATTTGGTGAAAATCCAATCTCATCATGTTATCCCCTGCCCCCAATCCATCTTGTTTCTCACGTAAGATGGCATTCTCTACAACATCATCATAAAACTGAAGAGTGTCATAATTAATAGAATGGACTCCGAAGCCTAATGGGCGCATTCAAATTCTGACTCAACTGCTCGGAACTGTATGAGTTGGTCAAAGACTCAGTCAGTCTGTGCCTAAGTTCCCTCATCTATAAAATATATCCTAAATAAAGTAAGACTTGCCTCAAAGTTGTTGATGAGTTAATATTTGTCAACCATGCAGGACTATACTTGCAACATAATAAGCCTCTACCAATGTTAGCAGATATTAAAATTTTATGCTCCTCATCTGATCAACTTCAAGCATTGCAGCCTATGATTCAGTCTTAAAAATAGTCACATACTTCCCCAATAACTAATATCTAACACATACATTTATAGTTTTCAAAGTAGTTATGTCTAATTTGTTTCATATAATTCTCACAAATGTCTGAACACAAACTTAGTTCCATGTTACCCACTAGCTGGTCTACCTGGCACTTGCCAAGAGAATCACCTGACTGTCCTGCTACCCATGCTGAAGCATCTCTTTAGAGCTACCCATATGAGGAGCAGCTCAGTGGAGCTTCTGCCCTTGAGACTTTCTGGGGATGTTCCAACTTCAGACCTCAGCTTTCTCTGTCCAAGGTCCTTAGTTAGTGGCCATCTCCAGATGGACAGTCACATGGGGCACTCTCACCACCAGAGATCACCAAAGCAAATTTCACACACATCCCATAGCTTACATTTTAAGTGTCCCCATTCCAAACACAACGGCCCAATTTAGTAGAAATCATGAGAAATTTTGGTGGGAAACAATGAGACAGAGAAAGAAATTCCATTTTTCTTGTATAGATAAGCCAAGATGGCAATGCTTATAAACTGGACTATTAGGACTCAAATCCAGTCCCTCCCACCAGACGGTACTGCTTATTTGGTGATCTCTCTCTCTCTGCTGTGACCCTTGCTGCTACCGCCTATTCCTATGAATAGGAATTCCTATGAAGTTGTCCTAAAAAGTCTGTGTGTCCACAGGCATTTGTTATATGCCTCAAATGTCTGCAAGTGGTTAAATAAAAATCTTTGAAAATTCTAGACTGTGATCTAGAGGCAGGCCAAGAAATAGTTCAAAGTTCTGCTTCATAATCAATATTTTTTTAACTTAACTCACTACACGAGGAACTCTGAAAATGCCAGCTACTTTTCTTTCACATAAATGCTTCTTGGAGGGTAATCTCAAGGTTGGGGGAACTTTTTAGAAAGTATGAAAAGGGAATAAACAAAGTTTCATGTTTAGTTCAATCCTTATTAACATGGTGTAAAATTTTATTAGAACTAATTTAAGTAGTAATGAGGGAAAAGTGATTAAAAGTGTGAAGATTTCAAGACTTAACCATTTAGCAAAGGGCTTCCTTTTATGAAAAGATCTCACCAAGAGAGATAAAGCAGAGCAATACTTTTTAAGTTAGATATTGCTTTCAACAATAATGAGGGTCACTGAAATATGTCTATTTAAAAAAAATTATTACAAGGAGAGAATTACATTTTTAACACTGCAAAAGACGTAAAAAGCATCTTAAGGTAAAATTCCTAGAAAACAAACCCATGTGAAGAAATTCTGGGACTTAAACAGTAAAGTTGTTGAGGGCAAAGGCTATGTTAGAAAAGATTCAGAAAAAAATGGGTAAGACTTGCATAGTTCAGAAATATACAGACAGTGTCTATTGGGGGAGAGGGTTAATCTCCATGATCATCTCCCCATACCCCAAATTAACATAAATATAATTAAGAAGAACATGCCTGCTATACAAACACACCTTCAAGGCATCCCCTAGCTACTAGCCCCCAATCCTGCACCCCACTTCCAACCAGATTTCTACTTCTGAGACCCTTAGATATAGAAATTTTAGAGCCATCAGAATTTCTGGAGCCACTGCATACAAATATTTTAATAAAATATATTTTGTACACACAAAAATAACTGAGGCACAACTACAGTGGTAGCTATGAAAGATTAGTTTCAATTAAATATGGGCAAGTGATTTCAAATAATATAATCACCTACTCTGAGCCACAAAAATACATGCCCACAGCAATAAATGGAATCACCAAAGGAAACTGTCAAGTCAGGACCTGATAATCTGTTCTATCCTGTGGATTCTTAACAATATGCAGGAAATGATAAGATTCAGAGTGCTTAAGGCAAAGGTTCCTGCAACTTCACCTAGGAGGAATATGGTGCAGTAGAAAGCACACGAGGTTAAACCCAAGGCATGAGCTTCCATCCTGGCCCCACTATTAAAAGGACAGAGAGGCCAAGGAAGTAAAAGATAAAACAAGAAAACAAAAAGCCACCAACACTACCACAACAAAAATCAAGTTTTTCTACTTCACTAAGAGCTGACTGAGGATGGGAAAAGGCTTTACCCAAGGCGGAAGGTATTGGTGATCATGGATTATCTTGATGGGTTCCTGGGTCTCTGTCCTGCCCTCACTGTCTACCAGAGCCTGCCCTCCTCCACTGTCCCATCTGACTCTGTGGTCTTGGTCACAGAGATACTCTTGAAGTAGTAGTTGGGCTGAGGCTGCAGAACTGGGCCAAGCCCTTTTAGGAACCAGAAAATCAAGATTACTGTCTTCTGTGGCTCTATAATGGGGCCACATGTCATCAAACCTGTGGAAAAGTCTCTGGTTTAGGGAACAATGAGTTGGCTTCGCATAAAAGCAAGACTCGGGAAAGGAACTACAGGTTTAGGAAATTCTTTAAATAAGTGTCAAGAACACTAACAAGAGAAGAGCTATGGGTGCCTATTTATTTACACAGAGGAGGAGAAATCAAGATTCACTGTACATTCCAAAGAACCAGGGATTTTGTCAAAGTGAAAGGAAAAGACAAAGCCTTGGTCATGCTGAGCAATATTCTGGGGAATCCCCACAGCAATTTGAAAACTTTAGGTAAAAAGCATAAAGAAGATTAAAAGGAACCAGAGAAACTATTCTCGGTGAGATAGCACTTTCTCCCTTGCTTCTGCCAGCTACCCTGGTTCTACCCAGCCTAGGTCTGGCTCCTCGCTTTGGGTCCTGAACGTCCAATAACACCAACCTCTGGAATGGTCCATCCCTTCAGGCTGAGTAGAGTCAAGCTGACCCAACTAGTTTGAATCTAGTCCAAAGACTGAACTATATTCCCCAAACACACCATCAAACAAGGAGAGATATACAGATGAAGAAAGAGAGACATAGATGCAGACACAAAGAGAAATCTATCCATTCGGACTGGCAGAAGAGAGTTCAACTTTCTCTTAGCCAGGAAGATGCTAAATTTTAAACAAGGTCACTTATGTGATCAGTCAACAAACAACACACTGACCATCGACCACAGGCAAGGCAGAGTTATTAGGCTCAGAGGAAAAGACAGTACAAACAACTGTTTCTTGTTCCAATCGAGTTAAGAAGTTGCTCTGGGGCACCTGGGGGGCACAGGTGATTGAGCATCTAACTCTTGGTTTTGGCTCAGGTCAGGGTCTCAGGGTCTCAGGGTCATGGAATCAAGCCCCACTTCAGGCTCTATGCTCAGCACAGGCTGCTTGAGACTCCCTCTTCCTCTGCCCGGCTCTCAATCTTTTCTACAATAAATAAATATATCTTAAGAAAAAAGAAGTTGCTTTGATTATTCCCTGTACATAATGAGAGGCAAGAGTGCTTCACCCCCACAGGGTGATAAAGGATGTAGATTTAGGGAAACACAAAATAGTTCTACAGAATTACCCTGTTTTTGTTCTATCATGGTCTCAGAAGAGTTGACTAGGTGATTCTGTAGTAAGCAGGAGTCCTTCCATGCACACAGATACTTCTCCATTACCATTGCCCATTTGCTGAGGGCTTTCAAACAATTTCACTGGAATCGGGGAGGGCTATTCAGAAAATCATACACAGACACAGGACGTCTTAAGTTACCTTGCCTTGGATTTTGCGGGAATTAGGTCATCAGGAAAGGGGGGGCAGTGTAAAGGTCCCCTCTGCTATAACCTGCCTAGCATTGCACACATCCATGTGCAAGACCAGGATGGTGGCCCCTGAGAAGGGCAGTCAGGCCTTGTTCCCTCCCTGCACTTCCCTAACTCTGGGAAAATCACCAGCATGCAAAGTCTAGATAAGCTGGGGGCCTTCTGATTTCATAAATCCAACCCAAGCAACCATTAATGGGAAGAACCATTTGTGCAGCTTTGTAATGGCAGAACAAGAGACCCTCCCCTGAGGCCACTGTAATTACTAAGCTTAGAACACTGAGTACTTGACCTTATTTTCTATTACTCTTCTTTGCCCACTTTCCCGATCAGGTCATGCTTGTCTCCAGGTCTTTGCTCAGCAAAAGCAGTGGTTACAATGGCCACCTTGGATCAGATGACCCAGCTGTTCTGTTTATTAGCTGCATTAGTTACCTTGAGCAAATTATCTAATCAATCCAAGCCTTGGTTTCCCCATCTGTAAAAGTGGTTGGTATGAGGATTTAATTAGCACACTCTTGATGATTATAGCAATTTGTTTTGGTATTATTATACATTGTTTGGGCTTCGCTGAGAAGCAGACACCGAGACAAAGGTCTCTATGCAAGTAATTTATTTTGGAGGTGACACACTTAGGATTTATGGAATTTATTTAGGAGGCAACTGACTAGTAGCGGAATGGGAAAGCAAAATAAGGAAAGCAAACAGCCAAAACTGTGTGCATGATTAAGCAAGCCATCATGATGGGTGCTGGGGCTTAATCTCACTGGGAAATCCCGGAGCTAGTATAGGTATGCCTCAGTGCTATCGCCCACAGGGCTGAGGGTCTGCCTTAACTCCTTGTTACTTGTGGCTTGCCACAGCAGGCAAAGCAAGTGACAGGGGCCAAAGAAAACACTCAGGCAAAGAACTGCAAGTCTTGGAGGCTAGAAGTCCATCAGAATGCATGAAGGGGATGTGGGCAGGGCCCTGTTAGCATCACTCCCTAACCCAGGACACATTGCCCCCCATTCCTCCCAATCCATTCAATTCCTCCTCAGTTGTAGAGCCCAGCTCTTGTCCAGGCTCCTCACTGACAGGCTCTCTGACCACGACACTAATGTCCCACACTGCTCTCTGAATGGATGACCTACCATTGTCAACAGGATGTCACCAGACCCTATTGTCATATCTTCTAAACTGCATGTTCTGTGTGTCTTGGGGTTCGAGAGCACATGCTCCAGAGTACAAATTGGTCCCACAGACCAGTTTTAGCATTAAGTATTGTGCAAATTTATGCAAGTCACCTCAAGTAAGCCTCAGCTCCCCGCTACACAAAACAGGGTAGTAATTACAATAGCTAAACATGATCCTAAGATTTTTGTAAAGATTAAATGACTGAAAACACCAAAGTGCTTAAAATAATGCCCAGCACACAGTAAACACTCATTAAATCTTAGCTATTGTCTTAATGACAAACAGAAATACTCATTTTCTACTGATTGATAGTTTTTCTAAAATACAGGTCTAAAAGAAAAGTCAAATCACTGGCTACAATTACACACACATATTACTAGTTCATCTTTGGTAGTACTGCTCTCAAACCTTACATGGGTGCTATTATCTGATAAAGTTAATGTGCAGATCTGGACCAACAGATGGAGGCCATGCCAATGGCCCGGCCCACATCACCAACCTAAACTGTAGTCAGTCTGTACTTACAAGAAAGGCCTCACTGTCAAGGAAATCTAAACACTTACACCACCAAACTTCCATCTCTGGTTTTAGCTAGCTCATCTTACTCTAGAAAACAGGACCTGCCAGCCTCATAAGGAAATCCCACACCCTCTAGCCAACCATACCTGTTTCCACAATGCCTCCTCTAATACCCTATATACCATTTGCCCTTGCCCAAAATCCTCAGGAGAGAGTGATTCACTGTTTGTTGGGTACTCTATCCCCTGCCCCCAAATCCATGGATTGTTTTCCTTTGGAAAAAAATACCAAACTCATTACTAAATTGTTCCATTATTTCACACATCCCATTCAGTCCTCTAAACTTTACTAAACAGGTATTATTATTTCCCCATTTTATAGATGGGTAGAAATTTTAACCACAATAAAATCTGGCTCTAGAGTCTCTGTTCTTCAAATGAAGTTGTGAGTCAGGTTTGTCTCTGCAGAAAAGTTGAGAGTTTTTAAGGTAGTCTACAGTTTGGCTCCAGAAAATAACTTAAATTACCATTGAAATGGTCCTATTAGTTACTACCTTCAGTGGACTCATTTCCAGGTAAGCTAATCGCAGGGTAGCAGAATATGCCACCAATATATACCACTTGGCATAAACATTTTTTTCTGAGTTGAAGGCAATTGGGAAGAAGCAGATATAAGTAAAGGTCCTTGCTCTCCCCTGTTTACCTAACAGCAGGACATGAATTTATAAATGTTCTCCTCCTTAGCTACCAGGATGGACAAGGTTAATCACTAGGGACAACCTTTGATGTCGCATCAGTGGAATCTACGCAACAAACTTTACTAACTAGTTTGTATCTTCCATTAGTTCCCCCATATATCTGCTTCCCATAGAAACTCAAAGTCCTTTTAGTCTTGTTATTTCTCCAGAAATGTACTATTCTTTTGTTAAAATGCTATATAAGCCCAAGTTCTAACCATCCCTTTGAGTTATTCATCTCTGTGTACTCCCAAACACTAATAAAGTTGTTTTTCTCGTTGATCTGTCTTTTGTCAGTCAGGTTCACAGGGCTCCAACTGGAGAACCTAGGAGCATAAAAGGGTATGGAAAATCTTCCTCTCCTACACAAATTTGGCTATGAGTCTTGATATGAGCCTCTTCAGATTGCAGAGTGAGTTTGCCTTATATGGATCTCAGTTCTTTGATGGATCTAAGAAGTCTTGATTTTCAGACTGTTCAGCATTTATCTGTTGTGAGGACCAGGGTGACAACTTCTAAGCTCTACACATGTCAGAGCTGAAACAGAAAGTCACCCCACTATCTCTTAATAACACATATGATACTTTAACCACCAAAAAAATTAGGAAGGACCTAACCTCAGTCTGAAGAGTAATAGTCTTTCCCAAGAAAGGGCAGTCGGTGACTTCCACTAAACATGTCAAAATGTATATGTATTTTGAAAATATTTCAAATATAGAAAATCTTACTACAGAAAACTTTTACTGTTTCAAATCTAATTGTCTTCTTGATACAAGTCAATCTGTAGATCTATATTTAAGAGAGTAGTACAAAGTAACATTCAAACACCCCACTTCTTTTGGTTAATTATCATAGTCATAGCCAATGGAAACAACAAAAAATCAATTTAAGAATCAAGTCAAAAACAAAAAAGTAACAATAATAAGAATGTCATTGTTTTTCTCATTCTGGAATATATACACTATACAAACAGAGATGCTGAGGAACAAAAGCCTCCATGCCTCCTCTGACTTTCTCCCACCAGGGCCAAGCACCTTGCTGGGAAGGACACCAGAAAGTATGGGTCTGGGTGGGGGGTGGGAAAGTGAAGTGCACCCTGCTTGGCATTCTTTCACACACCCCCACCCCCAGTCCTGTCCTACAAAGTGAGGTTTAATCTGAGGATGAAGTCACATAGAGGCAAAAATATCTTTTCTACCTTTTAAGAATTGCTGGAAAAAAGGATCACTATCCCAACTTTTAGCCCTGTATTTTACCAAGTCTCCAAAAGCTGCCTGGTCACAACATGTCACTTTGCCTTTGAAGAATGACTCATAAAAATGCACCTTCATACTATTTGAGACTTGACACTGATCACACCCAAGGGACTGCCACATAGGAATCATCTTCATATTATGCAATCAAACTTACTATTCCTTGGGCAAAATACCATCAGAGCTAGAAAAAACTTAATTTCTCCTAATAAATGGAAATGCTTTCTTCTGCTAAGAACCACTTAGCCATTTGGTTGTTTATCTCCCCCCCCCCTTTACTTGTGTCCTGTGTCATTTCTAAAGTGAACACTTTTTGGAAATAGGCAAATAATGTACAAATATGTGCCAATTATAGAAATGTTAAGTCAATCCAATTCAGAGGCTACCTTAATGAAGCTTCCTCACCTGCACCAGGCTTCAAAAGACAAAAGAAGGAAAGATATTTCTAAGAAAGGAAACAGCATGCATATGCTGTTTGCATAAATGTTTGAACTGTATTATTAGAGAAGTGTAAGTTAATTAGTCGGGTCAGTTCTGCTATAGTGCTTGTTTCGTAACAAGCAAATTTGTTCAAATGCAATTAATATATCAGGGAACAACTGGAGCATAATGCAAATTTCCCATTTGATTATGTGCAATTTCATCTGCAAAAAGCATTAGGTGAAAGCAGGAAACTGCACCCCGCTGAAGCAGGCTACAAAGAAATTCACCAAATGCACACATTCACAAACCTTAAACATCTACCAGCTACTGAAGTTCGGAGAGTATTTTAGGAGTTACACCCATTCACACCTGCAGTTATAACTTGCCTCCCAATTCCAGATAATCCTTATTCTACCACTTGACAATAATTCACAAGTTGCAACCCTCCAACAACCACTTTCACTGGCACAGTTCAGGATTTTCGGAAAGGAACGTGCCATTATTTATTGTAGTATTTCTGTGTTTCTTAACCACTTAACATGTGTAACTGCGCTACCATTTTGTTAGGTTACTTTTTTTTTTCAATGTACCACCGACAAAGTTTTGTGAGTGTTTTGCTCCTGCCACCATCTGCACCATAGGCTCTGTGGTTTTACTGCATGATTTTGCACAGCATGATGATTTCAGGAATGCCCATGTCCCATCCTAGCAGAGCTGACTATAGCACCAGTGGAAAGTGTATGGGAGGCAGGGCAGCTAACTTAAGAACTGCGGATCGTCAGTCACTATTACCACACTTCACTCCATGTTTCACTCCTACAATCCTATCTTTTAACCAAACTCACCAAAGTTAGAGGCTCCCATCACTCAAAGATTTAGAATACCACGTGCCCTGACCTTTCCCAGATAAATTAGAGTTAAGAGGGAACAAACTCTCTCTCTCAATCTATCAAATATGCCCTTGATGTCTTCTTTACCTTGATGTCTTCTCTACCAAAAGTTGTTTTACCTTCCTTTGTGTGAAATTTAAAATCAACATTCCTTTAATTTGGGCAGTTGTTTACTTGACCACGTGTCCTTAATGTGTCAATGTTTACCTCTGATTATAACTACTCAAGGACATAGACCACATTTGTGTTTGGCCAGATGCTTTTCATAAGAGAAATCAGTATAATATACAGTTCAAGTGTACTAATTTCAGGAAAGAAGGGAAGAGTAAAACTAAGAACTCAAGATCAGATGCTCTGACAATACATGCAGTTCACTGAAAAAACTGCATTTACATGCATTGTGCATGTTTCACTTCTAGACAGCATACAAGGTCAAACCACTAACTGTCAGTTACAATAAACTTCCAAACTTCTGGTCAATCACCTGGTTAATAACAAAAGACAAGGCTCTGACATCATTACAGTTATAATTAATTTACACAGACCAGCTTCCAGTTAATCAAATACATCTTTTAAAACCACTTAATTATTTTTCACCTAGAAAGCAACATTCAGCTTTGTTAAATGAAAAGCAATCTTGCTGAATTCAACATGAAAGGCTGTCAGGCTACTCTAAGACACAACGGATGAAAGGCTTCACAAGGCATGCTGCTTCAAGGTAAGAGCACTCACAGCAAAAACAAGCATAAGGTGACGCCTAATACAACACATCTGAACAATTTCTGAACATACAGAGGTTGTCAGGAAATGGGGTAAACAGGCTTTTGGGAAGAGAACTGTCCTAATGGTTTTTTGTTTTTTTTTTTTGTCAAAGATATATGGGCCCAGCAATATTAACGTATGTAGTATAGGACAGTAGTTAAGGGCATAGTCTTTGCTAAGAATTCTACAATATGCCTTGGAAAATTTGTTTGACGGCTAGTTTCTCACCTGTAAAAGGACATGAGGCAGGCTTGTTTGGTTTTGCAAGGATTAAATGAGATTAAGTAGATAAAATCATAAGTTAGGAAATAATAGTGTCTTTAATCCATGTAAACAAATAAATCAAAATAAGACCTAAGATTAAAGATTTTAAATAGCTTTAAAGTATTTTTACAACTCAGTAACCAATTATCATTTTTCTGGGCTTTCTGTGATCCATTATTTTTAAACTACATCATATGATTCAAATACACACACATTTAAAAAACAATATGGTGTATGTGGAAGGTACACAAAAGCAAAGTCATTATTTAATTAAAATAAATTTTATAATAAAGTCTCAAACCAGATTTTCTGTCAACATTATCTGATAATTTGAGAATTTAATGAGCCTCCATTTTAGGATTAAAAATCTCATTATGTCAGATGACAAAAATTTTATTTTTTCCACCGTTTTAAAGTGTTACAGTCTTCACAGAAATAATTAGATTATCTTTATACATGAAAAATGAAACTACTGGATTTTTGTATATAATCTTGACTTCTGCTCCATGGTAAGGTGAATTAGTGCCAACTCCAATTCTGATCCATCAGCACTTATGATTTCCAATATCAATCATAAGCTGGTTCCTTCTCTAACAGACTACACGTCTTAGTGAAATGAGGGCTCATTAAAGTTCTTAGACTGACAGCCCTTCAGTCATAGGTCCTTAACCAGGAGACACATGCGGAGCAGGAATGCCAGCAGCATCCACCATCACTCCCTTCAGGAGGATTCAAGTAACTCCATGCTCACCTTTGCTCCATGCCAGATTTCTTTATCTGCCTAAAGTCAATGAAAAAAACTGATAGCCATTCCCCCCCTTAATCTCTGTGTAAGAACTGTTAGTGAATTATTTATGTGCCTGAAATCCTCCTAGCACAAGAAGTAGTCAAGAGGGAGAAGAGCATGGCTGACTTCAGAGATGCTATGTGTTCCCACAAGGTACACAGGATGTCCACTCATCACTAGGTGGTGGGGAAGCTTGGAGTTTGGCCTGTCCAGCAGCAACAATACCTCATTCTTGCAGGAATAGGAAGCTGCCTCCAACCCTCACTGGATATGGTCCTAGTGGGGACCAACAATCAAAGATGCCCTTTCGCACACTAACTGAAGGGTGATAATGACCAGAGGTTAGCATAACTCTCCCCCTGGGATCTAAAACTTGTGCAGAGACACTAAGACCAACAACATCTGGAGCTGACAGAGCTTTAAAGTACTGTACAAGTCCACCAAGTCTACCCAACCCTTGAGAGCTCACTTAGCTATTATCCTTTACCAAGGCTTAGTTGGTTGTTTTCTGTCAATTCTCTGGGCTTACCCATAGACTTTCAATAAATCTCTTGTTCTTGAATAAGCTATCTGGATACCACGGTTAACTTACTTTCTTTTGTTTGCAAAACACTACACAAAACACTACATTTGCCAATGGCTGGCAAGCAGATCCTAGTCTATTTCAAGCATTACTAACTCTCATTGTCTCCTGGTACAGCACTCTAGCCCATAAGAGAACCAAAACATGATGTGTACGTAAGTGGCGGCAAAGATCTACTATAGTCATGCTATCACTAGAGAAAGAGGAGTGTGCCCAGCTAAGGATGGGAGTACGAGAGCCAACTTCTCCATAAATAAGGCAAAGTCCTCCTAAAGGCATAAACTAAGTTTCTAAACTTGGACATTGGATGAAAAATGTAATCACAAAAGGAAAAATAAATCATCTAAAATTTGTCTTTCATTTATATAAGATTGATTTAAAAAAAAAATCTAATTACTGATTTTCAAAACCCACTCCTTGCAGTTGTTCTTCATTGAAAATAAGATTACTCTCCACATTTAATAAAATGTTATCACTTGGTGAACACTTCTGACTAGAACTTTGAGACAATGAATCACTTAGACTCACCTACCAAAAAAAAAAAAAAAAAAAAAAAAGGAAAGGAAAGAAGGAAGAAATTGAATAAGAGGTTTCTTCAACCTGATAGCCTTTAGGAAAGATCATGGAATTACCCTGCATGCTTTTCTGTGGGTTTACCCCCTTGTTCCACCATCCTGTAATTTATCACACTTTTCTAATTATGAGCCCGGAGAAGAAAACCAATGAATGTGAAATTATAGCAGTAAAAGCATTAAGCAGATAATTTTATATGTCACTGTCTACATTCTTCCATTTAAGAAATATCTGAATGCCTATGAAGGGAGAGGTACTGTCCTTTCAGGCAACCACAGCCAAGAGAGCAGAAATACAAACAGAGGTATTATGCTGTGATAATGAAAACAGGAATGCATATAAAGTTGCACAGAACGTTTACACAATAGCAGAAATAAGTTTAAAGGTTTTATATGGGTTGTGGAGTAAAGAAATAAGACTGGGCAGGCATTACCCTGTGGGCAATGCAGAGGGAGATGAAATGATCCATGAAACTCATAATCAAAAGTAGGAGAGTTATCTCACAAAAATAAAAGGATTTAAGTCATCACTTGGTGGACATAATAGCTATAAGCTAAAAATCTGGAAAGCTGAAGGTCCCTTAGTAATACAAAATTAACATACCTTGAAAGAAACAAGTAAATCTTAAATACTTTGGTAGTAAGGAAAGGACTATGTAGGCAGTATGCACAATATTTGTTCCTACATGGCTCCAACTTAGAATCAAACTGATTCATTATAACCACATGATTGCAAATTGCTGGGATTTGCAACATTAAAAAATGTAGCAAAGTTTCTTTCAGTGTTGCCCAAGAGAATCCCTCAAGAAAAAAAGAAATCCCAAATTAGAAGTATCTGCCAACACACACAGACCTACACACACACATACACACACACCCTATATTTTATTTATATAAGGCTGAAGTCATTGTAGTATGTATAAAAATTTCATTCATAACTATCCTGATATAGTGACTTTGGATTAAAAATGCATAAGCAAGTTTACACCATGCGGAAACAGCTGTTGGTATAATGAGAACATTCCTGGAGCTGAAGCCAGATTTGGGGTCAAATATGGATGCCATTGTTTACTAGAATGGGGCCTTGGGCAAATCATATAATCAATCCTGCTGAGCTTCTGCTTCTTTGTTCATAGATGAGAAAAATTCCACTTACTTACTGGAGTCATTGTGAAGAATAAATGAAATAGCATATTATGAGAAAGCACGTAGCACACTCCAAAAGTTTGTTTTCCAATCTCCCTTCCTCTCCATAAAGTAATGAGCCTTTTCCCCCATGGAACTGGACTTTATTGCTTCATAATTATGATGTTCATGTAACAATGTCCAAGAAACTAGATGGTAAAATAACACCAACACGCAAACCTGAATGCACACATTGTTAGTTGACTATTATCTAGATCCCAAAGGGCTCTTACACGGCTCTTGTACTCTATCTCTTGCTTCCCAGAAATTTGACACATTTTCTTTTCTGAATACAGCCAAAATTATCCCACAGGCTTTGAAATATCGCCATCATGATGTTGCACAGAGCAGCTGGCTGATTGAAAGTGACTCCCCCTCCCCCACACTCCAGCTGTCACCAGGAAACCCTCCTTAATGTGTGAAAAAAGACAATGTGATATTACTACCACCCCTATTAATAACAATCTTACAAATAGTTAGCATTTGAGATTGTTTCTTATGAAAGCTCACTATTAACTAAAAATTAACTCTTTAAGAAAAACCCTTTACCATACAAATTGCAAACCAGCTGCTTTCATACAACAAAAAACAGAGGAACGGTAAACACAAGTAATATATTTCCACTGACTTCTTGTTTCTTTTTCCATGAGTCATCTGTAATGCTAAACAACAGCCAGTTAAAATATTAAATAACTTTAACGGTGATACAGCTGTCACGGCTTAGTGGGATCAAGAAAAAACAACAACAACAACAAAAACCAAAAAACAAAAATCCTGAGATGATTTCTCTAAAAACATGCAAGAACTCCTATTTTTTTGTAAAAGATGGGTCATAATGAAGACTGGATTTTTTTTGTTGTTTTAAACAACCAAAGTTATACATACATTTGACATTGCTGAAAATCCTGGGAATTGTTTTCACAACAAGTTTGTGAATCCCACTCACAATAATTCTTAATGCCATGACTTTTTAGATACAACTGTCTCTTGATCGTTTCTATCCCACAGATGAAGAGTTTCACACCCAGTGCCCTAAACGCCAGCGTTCTGGGGACAGGCCTTGGAGTATCACTGCAAAAAGTTCAAGATGAGCACCAGCGAGCAGAACTGTACCCATCAATCTCTCTTGAGGCTTCTCATCTCCTGAGCTTTAGATTCTGCTAAAGAGGAGGTTCGCTGCTAAAAAATAAATAAATAAATAAAAAATCTAAGGACCACTGCTTATGTGACTAGAACTGAAGCATAAAAGGAAATCCATCTCCTTAAAGCATCATTTCTCTCTTTTAAATGACTTTTTTTTTTTTTTATCTTTTAGATGTTCTGTTTGGTTTTGTTTTATTTTGAAAGAATGTTTAGGGGGCGCCTGGGTGGCTCAGTGAGTTAAGTATCTGACTCTTGATTTCTGTTCAGGTCATGATCTCATGATTATAAAATCCAGCCCTGTGTGTCAGGGCTAAGCATGGAGTCTCTTGGATTCTCTCTCCCTCTCCTTCTGCCCCTCTCCCCACTCGTTCATGCTTTCTCTCTCAAATAAATAAAATCTTAAAAATACATAAATAAGAATGTTTAGGGGAGTCTGGGTGGCATAGTTGGTTAAGCATCCGACTCTCGGTTTTAACTCAGGTTGTGATCTCAGGGTCGTAAGACTGAGCCCAGCATCAGGCTCCACACCCAGCATGAAGACTGCTTGAGATTCTCTCTTCTTCTCCTGCTCATGCTTTCTCTCTAAAATAAAAAAAATAAATCTAAAGAAAAAAAAAAGTTCATGTACACATGCACTGATGTAATTTTACATAAATGTACAGATTATTTACCCCCTTCTCCATATTATAATACATTGCCAAGTAAACAAAATTATGAGCTGGTATGACTCAAGTATTTTCCATGCTCCTATATATTATATACACATAAAAACACATAAGTTTATTTTTTTAAAAAATGGAAGATAACGCACAGTGCATATTTTCACGTCCTGGAACATAGTGTCCCCTCTGTAGTGAACTGTCCTGCTTAACTAACTGAAGAATACTTAAATATTAATCAGCCCCTGACCTTGACCTTCGGATAAACACCCAAAACAATTTCACAGAATTTGCTCTGTTATGGTGATAAAACTGAAGATAGTGTTTTTCTACCAGCTTTTCGAGTTTTAATTTTTTCCATGTGTTTTCTTTCTCTCACTCACAATAACATGAAAGCTTTGACTCTTCGGAACTTTAACATTTAAAAAGAAAAGCAGTGCAGTTAGGTAATAACAAAATTACCTCATTTATAAAAATAGGAAATGAATGAGGTAAGGTTAAGATTTGGAGTGATAACTATCTTTCCCACCTGTGCAACTGTAGCATTTATTGGGTTTCTCTGCCTTCACACGGTAGACATGCTTTGCAATTTATTTCACTTAATTCATGTCCTGAGGTAAGCACACACCATGACTCCTACCTTACAAAAGAGAGAATTAAGACTGACAGGATGTAAATTTGTCTAACGAACTCAATAAGTAGTAGAAGCAGAGTTCAAAACAAAGTCTGACCAAAACCACTGTTATAGATCTGCCCATTTTCCATAGAGAACAAGAACATTATTTAGGACCTTTGAAAAATGAATATTTCATGATGGGACAGTGTTAATTTAGTGGTAGTATTAACAGAATTATTTACAGAAGCAGCTATCCAAAGTACTCATGTTTATCTGCAAACTCTCACCCACAGTATCTAAGAGCCATGGTATGGCTCAGGAGCTGTATGCTCTAATTAAAGTGACATGTTGTATAGGCCATGGTGTGGCACTGACCCTTCTCAAACTTGAATGAGTCTAGGTTTTAGGGCAACTGCTTCAAATCCTAAATATTTCTCTTTTCCCCCCAACAATGGCCCCCTGAAAAGGGAAGGGAAAGGTTTTAAGTAAACACTGCAACTGACAATCTGAAAAAAAAACAGTAGGTAAAGGGCACAGCTAATTTAGTTTCTGTGATGCTTCCAGAAAACAGGGGTATAGGGAGTAGCTGTGATGAGGCCTCCTCTACTTCCTGGACCTACATGATGCATGGGAAAGGAAGATAAGGACAGAAACATCTTCATCCTGGGCTTCTGCACTCAAGTCATAAACACGCCTTAGCAATATGGCTAAGGCTTATCTTTGCTTATCCACCCAACTTCTTTACCAAGTTCTAGAACAGAAGGTATAATTAAACTGAAAAGACCAAAAGGCCAAAGAATTAAAACTATGCTTTAATGCAATACTCATGCCATTCTTAAAAATACTACAGTTCCAGGGGGCCTGGCTGGCTCAGTCCGTAGAGCCCGCGACTCTTGATCTTCTGGTGGTGAGTTCAATATCACACTAGGCATGGGGTCTACTTTAAAAACAAACTGTGAAGAAAAAAAAAACCCTACAGCCTCAATAGTACTGGTATTGGCACATACTGCTGTAACTTTCAACAGAATATCTTGGCATCCAACAATCTCGACTATATAGACTATAACTAGAATCCAGAAATAAACAAATGCCCTCCAAGCCACTGTCATGATATTCAGGCACTTCAGCTCACACTGAACACCATGAAAATCCTTCCAGCACAATCCAAGTAGTTAATTTTATGCAGTTCTAACAAGCTATTAAATAACATCTCATCTCTAAGTGATTTATGTGTGTTAGTGTTAAACTTACTTTCCCTGCATTTTCACAGTGCATATTTACAGCCCTTTGAAGGCTTTAAGTAAATTGTCCCAAGGTCTTACACCTAGGAAAGGGTTCACCTGGTTTCACATTCCATTCTTTTACTTCTCCTCTTTATCATGACAGCAATAATTCACATTAGAACCCACATGCATTGGATTACTGCAAGTCTTGTTAAAACAGATTTCTGATTCAGTAAGTCTAAGACAAGACCCCAAAACTTCCATCCCAACAAGTTCCCAGGTGATGCTGATGCTAGTAGTTCTGGGACAATTAGAGGAGTGTATTGCTATTCTTCTTTGTAAAATTACTTGCTTCCCCTAGCTGCCATGTGAGCAGCAAATTAGAAGTCTTTAAAAGTTTACTGGAACTGACCAAAAAAAAAAAAAAAAAAGACATAAATGTGAGACATTAGACTTTTAAGAAGCAATTGCAAAGAACTAAAAGCAGCAAGATTCAGCTGTCACTGAGCGTCCTGCAAAAAATAGCTACACAACTCGGTGACCAAATCATGACACTGCAGTAATTCCTTCTAATAGCAATCCTGAGTCTTCGAAAGTTATGGGCAGTTTGGAAAAATGAAGCTTGTGATCCGTTTTTGGACAGGATTTGACTAGAAAAAGGGTTAAATCCACAGGCGGATTTCCTACCCCCGACTAAGAGAAATACCACTATTTAGGTTAGGATTGTGTTTGCCACACACACTGTTGGAGAAAAAAAAGCTACTCTTCCAACACCCGAAACTGCAAGTTGTTGCTGATGCAACTTCACTTTCAACTTCCTGCCTTCGCAAGGAATCTTTTTAAAACTCCCACAGAGCCAACCCCATCTCTGAGCACGTCGTTCCCGGCGCGGTCGGCCCCAAGAGGAGACCGGGGTGCAGACGATGCGACCCCCTGGTCGACTCGCTGCGCGAAGCACCCACCCGGCTCCCAGACTTGACCAGGGTGCCCAGGATACGGAAGCGCGCCACCAACCCGGCCCCCGGGAAGTGCGGACTGGCGCCCCGCACCCCCTCACCGCCCGGCGCCGCGGCCCAGGAAAAAGGGCGAGAGGCACCCGGCACAGCAGACGACGCGAGGGGTGCCAAACAGACTCGGAAACTCACGCTCTCTACGGCCCCCGCCTGCGTCCCCACGTCTTCGTGCGCATGTGCGTCATCACGCACGGGCGCCAGATACCGAATGCTCCCCGTCCCCGGGGCCTGCGGGGCGGGGAGAAGAGAGCGTGGGCGACCTCGCAACGCGGCTCCAGCAGCGGGGGTGGGAGGAGGACGTAAAGTGAGAGGGCCAGCCTCCCGTCGCGCATGCTCAGTGCCGCTCCCGCGCCCTTTTTGCCCCGCGGGGTGGGCGTGCACACCGCGTGCAGTGGCGGTTACCCCCGGCAGGTTACGAGGTCTCCGCGGGAGAAGGTTCATCACAGAGCACCGGCTCTAACCGCTGGCTCCGAGTGACACGGATAAAATTCCTTCCTGCCATAAATGACTGGTGGTCGCTTACTCACACACGAAGCAAAGGAGCGACCTGCTTTCGAGGGACCGGACATGGCGACACGCGGCTAGTGGGCCCCTGTGGCTGCTGAGGAGCTGGCCCACCCCTGCCGTCAGGGTCCTGCTGCTTGCTGCGTGGAGGAGTTGGACACTGGTTATGAATTACTGTGGGGAACACAGAAACTCCCACCTTCGTGGGTTAGCAGCAGACAGTGGGAGAGTGGAGCCCACGTTTAGAAAGTCAGCCACCCAAACAAGCTGCTCACTCCCCAAAGCTTAGGTTGGAGCTGGTGTTTATTAGTCTGTTGGCCCATTTAAAGGCTTCGGTGTCAAGTATTTCAATGGAAGTATCCTTTGATGCTATTTTAATTAGGGGTTCTGCTAATACTGTGGAAGAAGTTTTATGTTCAGTCGTAGGGAGTCAAGTTAAGTTAAATGCAGTGATGCTGTTATTTCCTGCAATATGAAGAAGCTGTCATACTGGTTGATATGGAATTTTCTAGTAACTAGGGAGAAGACATGCATTTCTCGAGGACTCCAAATGCAGGTGGTGGTATGCTGTTTTGTATTTATTGGAAGTCGTGGCAGCTGTGTTGAGCAAGGCTACCGAAAAACTGCCTAAACCAGAAGAGTTTTGATTGTCCTTTGTTATTGTTTATTGTAAGGGTTCTTCATAGAAATGTTCATTTTGGAGTTTGAAATTTAGATGAAAATTTGGCTCATGTACAGGGGAATATGACAGGTTTTCAAGTGACAGGAAAGATTTTTAGGAAATTGCAAGTATATATTCTTTGAGCTTATCCCTTTCTTCGGAGAACAATATGCTGATGAGAAATCTTGGCAGACAATGAGAAACTACATTCCTACAAAATCAACTGAAGGGGATTGGGGTGTAGATGAATTGCCTATAGAAGTATTTTATATACTTTTCTAGAAGAAGGAAGAGGTCTCCATTTATCCTTCTGATCCATGACCATATGCATCAATTCAATTAATACTAATCCTGTTTTCTATTATTTCATGCTGCTCGCACCTTTTTATAATTGCCTCATTTTTCTTGTTCTTATCTTAATCCATCAAATACAGAAGTAATTTTAAGGGAGCCACAAGTCAAGAAGTCAATACAGTAATCTCAAAAATGTCATATATAAAGGTTAAGAATATACTTTGGCAATTAGATTCCATTTCAAAAATTATCTGTGAAAAAATTCATAGACATTTAAGAGGATGGAATAAGTCTGCCTTTTTAAAAATGACCTTTTTTTGTCCTACATGATTCATTGAGCAGACCCAAACCTTATTTTAATTCCTGTTGAAATCAGCATGTTGTATACTCAAGTCCTGTTTAAATTGGCAAACATCAGTTAGATGATTGTACATCTTAAACATTAACATGAGGCAGTCCCACATCCTTTCACTGAGGCAGGGCTTTAATAGCAAATGATAGAACAAATAACTAAGAATCAGTGCCAGAAGACCTTTAATATTAAATTTATGCAATTGTTTCATTACTTTGTAAAGTGATGATTCCTAAACTCTCAAAGTATTCATTATCTTAATCATGAAAAAAAGGAGCATTATGCACATTGTGTGTAATATTCAAGACCCATCTAATGATCTGAACAATTTTCTAATTTTATCAAAGGTTTGTAAGAGAGCAACAATACCTGGGACTAAGCCATTTGATGTAAATGAATGTTCCTAAAATGTGGTCCTTGCATACAAATAAAAGAGTTGTGATAAGAACCTTTACACAGTTCATAAATCTAGGACTGGAACTGGCAGAAAGGCAGATCAGTCATTTTCAGCTTTCAAAACGTGGCCTGAAGGAGAGAGGACATCAAGCAACAACACCATGAGCAAATAACACTACTGGATCATTTTTTTCAAGAGGAGCTTGTTTTGGTATCCAGTTGCTTTTGATGGATCATTTATTATTATAGCCAGCAGTGTATGAAAAGATGTACAAAACTTACAAAGAATTTATAGCTTTCTATTATGAAAAAGCTTACAAATTAGACAATTCAAGAACAATTTAAGAATCATAAAAATAAGTAGAAAATTACATCATGTATTATAATGGTAAGACCAACAACAATATTTAATAGTGATAGACCATGAAAACAGTAATCTTAAGAAATTTGCAGTGGCTTTACTGATATCAAACAAAATAGACTTTAAGACAAATACTTGTAGAGACACATTTTATACGGAGTCAATATATCAAGAAGATAAAACAATTAGAAATGTACATGTGCCCATCAACAGAACCTTAAATACATGTAGCAAAAACTGAGACTTGAATGGAAAAATAGACATAATGATAGTTTGATATTTCAATATCCTATTCTTAATGCATAAAGCACCTAGAAAGAAGACCACTAAGGATACAGAAGCCTTGAACAATAGTACCAACCTGATATGTATAAACCACTGAACTTAATGATAACAAGATTTACATTCTTTTAAAGTATATTCTGCAGAATAATCCATATGCTAGGTCACAAAACAAGTCTCAATAAACTTAAGAGGACTGGGATCACATTCTATAATGGAACCGTGTTCTATGGTTACAATGGACAATAGAAAAAAATAGAGAAAATCTCTAAATATTTGGAAATTAAATTAACTCAAGAGCCAAAGAAGTCACAAAGGAAATTAGGAAATATTTTGAACTGAATGAAAATGAAAACATATTGAAATTTGGGGGATGCAGCCAAAACAGTTATCTGAAGGGTATAGGTATTTAAACACATATCAGAAAGGAAGGATTGTAATAATCTAGGCACCCACCTTAAGAACTAGAAAAATAAGAGCAGCTTAAACCCATAGCAAGCAAATGGGAGGGAATAATGATCATATTAGAAGGCAGTGAAACAGAAAAGAAAAATAGAGAAAATCGATGAAAATAAAAGTTGGCCCTTTGAAAAGATTGGTAAAATTGACAAAACTTTATTTGGCTGTCCCCCTCCCCACTCCAAAAGAGAGAGGACACAAATTACCAACATTAGGAATGAAAGTAGTATATCACTCCCCACCCTACCAAAAGTAAAAGAGGCTATGCAAACAAATTGGACAATATAGTTGAGTTGGGTAAATACCTACAAAGATACAAAACTGTCAAAACTGAATCAAGAAGACAGAAAACCTGGAGTTTGCATTCATGTCCTAGGGCTACCATAACAAAGGACCACAAACTGGGTGGCTTAAACTACAGAAATTTATGTCTCACACTTCTGGAAGCTTGAAGTCCAAGATGGAGGTGTCAGCACGACCTTGCTCACCCTGAAACCCATAGGAAAGAATCTGTCTTTGACTTTCTGCGTTCTGGTGGTTTACCAGCAGTCCATAACACTCCTTGGCTTGCAGCAGCATCACATCAATCTCCACCTCTATCACCACATGGCCTTCTCCCTTCAGTTTCCTCTTCTTATTAGGACACTAGTAATAGAGGATTAAAAGCCCATCCTACTCCTGTATGACCTCACCTTGACTAATTACATCTGCAATGACCTCATTCCCAAATAAGAATACATTCTGAGGTATTAGGTGTTAGGACTTCAACATATCTTTTTGGGTGATGCAATTCAACCCATAACAGATCTACAACAAGTAAAATTAACATAGTTGGAACTTGGACAACATGGGGTTGAACTGTGTGGATCCACTTATATACAGATTTTTTTAATAAATATAGTACTATAAATTTTTCTTATTATTTTCTTAACATTTTTCTCTAGCTTTATAGCAAGAATATAGTATGCAATACATATACAAAATATGTATTAATCACTGTTTATGTTTTTGGTAAGTCTTCTGGTCAACACCAGACTCTTAGTAGTTTTGGGGAAGTCAAAAGTTACGGATTTTAATTGTGCAGGAGCTTGATGTGCCACTAACCCCCATGTTGTTCAAGGTCAGCTACACCTTAAAATCATTCTACAGTATCACCCAGCTGGCTCAGTCATAAGAGCATGTAACTCTTGATCTTGGGATTATAAGTTTGAGCCCCCACATTGGGTATAGAAATTACTTAAAATAAAGTCTAAAAATCAAATCTCTCTACAAAGAAAAGCCCAGATGGATTCACTGGTGAATTCAATCAAATACAAAAGTTAGAAATGATGCAATACACAACATAGGTGAAAAATCTCCGTGCTTTTAGGTTAGGCAAACACTTCTAAGCTATGACACCAAAAACCCAGCCTGCAAAAGAAAAAAATTGATAAACTAGATAGCCTCAAAAATTTAAAAAAAAATTTTTTTGAAAAGACATCATTAAGAAAATGAAAATCAGGAGCCCCTGGATGGCTCAGTGGGTTAAGCCTCTGCCTTCGGCTTGTGTCATGGTCTCAGGGTCCTGGGATGGAGCCCCGCATCGAGCTCTCTGCTCAGCAGGAAGCCTTCCCCCTCTCTCTCTCTGCCTGCTGCTCTGCCTACTTGTGATCTCTCTCTCTGTCAAATAAATAAAATCTTAAAAAAAAAAAAAATGAAAATTAAGCTGCAGATTAGAAGAAAATATTTTGTTTCTGATAAGGATTTGTACCTGGTCATTTATTCTTCTAACTTAACAAGAAGATAAACTATTCAATTAAAAAATGAGCAGAAGATTTAATAGATCCTTCACCAAAGAGGATATAAGAATAAAAACCATTAAAATATTCCCAACATCATTAGGAATAGGCCAGTTAAAACTATTGCAAAGCCCTGGAGTGACGATAATAAAGAAGACAGGCAACTATGTGCAGAACTGAAACTGTTGTTCATAGCTGGTGGAAATGTAAAATGGTGTGGCCACTTTGGAAAATAGGTATATTTTTAAAAGTTAAACATATACTTATGGTACAACCCAGGAATTCCACTGATAAGAATCTACCAAAGAGAAATGAAACATATGTCCACAAAAGACTTGAATACACATTTCACAGTGCTATTATTCATAATAGCCATAACCTACAAATAATCCAAATGCTAATCAACTGTTGATTGAATAAAGCAATAAAAAAGATACAAACTACTGATTCACCCTACAATGTGGATGAACCTCAGAAACAGTTAACTAATTGAGAGAAAGCAGACCCTAAAGACTATATATTGTAAAATTCCATTCATATGAAATTCTCAGAAAATGCAAAATCTATACAGACTCGTGAAAAGATCAGTGTGGTTGCTTGGGACTGGACATAGAAGTCAGGTTAACTAAATGGACAGGAGGGAACTGTGGGGAATGAAGGAAATGTTCTAGGACTGGATTGTGAAGATGGTTTCCCAACTCTACAAATGTATTAAAAATTACATAGGGACACTATACACACACACGATGAATTTTATGGTATGTAAATTCCATCTCAACAAAGCTGTTTAAAAAGATAACCAGTCTGTGGACATGTGTGGCCAGTCATCCACAAGTCTTAGTAAAGAGTGAGCATGGCAAACTACACAGGGCCTACCCATCCACATGACATGTTCACGGCATTATTCTTGAGTCGGGAGATACCAATCAGATATGGATGCCATACTCTAGGAACGTCTAGTCCTAAAGAGGAGCAAAGGGATCTACATAAATTTCAGTGAAGTCAGATAGAAAGAGCTAACTGTTATGTTTTGTTTTGTTTTTAGATAATATAATTTTATTTGAGAGAGAGAGAATGAGCACAAGGTGGGTCAGAGGGAGAAGCAGACTCCCCACCAAGCAGGGAGCCCAACGTGGAGCTTAATCCCAGGACCTTGAGATCAGGACCTGAGCCAAAAGCAGCTGCTTAACCAACTGACCTACTCAGGTGCCCCAAGAACTAACTGTTCTTATTAATGTTTCATTCAATTAATTTGGGACTTCAGAGGAAGAGAATTAATAGGAGCTAGAGAGATGAGGGAGTGTTTTGTGGAGTGGACATTTGAATAGTATCCTTGATACAGAAGTAGGATTAGACCCATGAGCATGAATGGAATGGACCATTCTAGGCCAAAAAGAAAATAATAAAGTAAGAACAATATTGTGAGAAATCGCTAGGGTGATTTATGCTTTATATATTATTTGAACCAGCGTATTATTTTGATGAGTAGTAATAGATGAAAAGGGTATGCCATGTTGTCCAATATTCTTGGTGTATGAGCATTACAATGTAGATACTGAACTAAATGGGATGGAGAATTTAGGAGAATAACAGGAAAGGTTAGTTATATAATATGGATGTAAGATAGAGAATATTAAATCTTACTTGAAAAAACACTATTAATAATAAATATGTAATTAACATGTTTTAGAAATTCTTATAATGATCTTGTCTTTGAGTCTTTATATGGAAACACATGCTTTAGACTTCAAATTGGTTTCTATTGGCTTAAAGGAAGAATGTAGAATTAAGGATCATGACTGAGTTTATTCTACAGCCAATGAGAAAATTCTGGTGGTAGTAAGAGATAATAAAACCACAAATAATAATGGACTTGCAGTAGACCTGTGATGGTTAATTAACCTGACATTATTATGGATATTATTATAATTACATATAAATTTCCACTAATCAACTCTCAGTTGATCTACTGTAACTGAGAAGAGCTGTGATAACACTAAAATAATTCATGTTACTCTGAAGGTATTTTAAAGCTTACAATTTAATGCTTAAACTCCTGCTCCTAGATCAACCACTTCCTGATTTCCAATCATACCATAAACTTTTATTTCTCATATTGGGGCATTAAACCAATAAAACATCATTCCCTCCTCATGTATTGTCTAAATTTTTGTCTAAGAAGTAATACCCTCCCTCCATAGAGGATAAATAAACCTAAATTTGCTTGTCCCTACCCCAGTAACCACCAGAGGACAGGAATATAACATGGAATCTGTTAGTTAAAGGTTCTGTCTTGGGACTTGGACTCTTAGGAGATCTGGAAATGGTTGGAGGCCATCATCATCTCAGCACCAGGAATGATAATGCTTCAGTGGGAGAGCTGGTGGCTGAGTACTTCTTAAAGCTCTTTTAGCATTACTATTTCAAGATACCCTGAACTTTGGGGCACCTGGGTGGCTCAGTTGGTTGAGTAGTTGAGCATTGGACTCTTGGTTTTGGCTGAAATCATGATCTCTGAGTCATGGGATTGAGCCACATGTCCAGCCCAGCAATCAGCATGGAGTCTGCTTGTCCCTCTCCCCTCAGCTCATTCGCCCTCACTCTCCCTCTTTCTCTCTCCAATAAATTAAAAAAAAAAAAAAAAAAAAGGATACTCTGAACTTTAACTCAACCCTTGACCTACTCCTGCTAAGACTTTCAGATCCAGATTTTATTTTCTACAACTCAGTATTATTTTGGGAAACTGTAAAATGGTTTTATTAATCCTCTAACAGCCTATGAAATCTCACTTTTATCAACACTATGACCTCCACTTGTTATGTAAGTTAGTGCATTTTGAGATCTTATCAAAGTGCCTGTTACACAAATACACAAAGCATGTTCACTGTCATAACTACTATTAGCTATGATTTGTTGAGTGTCTGCCATGTGCCAGGCACCTCACCTCTCTTTTAAAAAAGAAGAGGAGTGCCTAGGTGGCTCAGTAGGCTGAGTGTCCCACTCTTGGTTTCAGGTCAGGTCATGATCTCAGGGCTCTGAGGTCAACACCATGTGAGGTTCCACACTCAGTGGGGAGTCTGCTTGAGATTCTCTCCCTCTTCCCCAGCCTTTCCCCCCAACGGTGCATGCTCTCTCTCTTCCTCTAAAATAAGTAAGTAAATCTTTAAAAAAATAAAATAATAAGATAAAAATGAGGAAACAGAGGGTCAGAGAGTCCAAGTAATTTATCAAGTCTCATGTACCTAATGGGTAGAGGGAATGATGGCTCAAACTTTCTATTATTTCTACTTCTAAATATTAAATATCCAGTACTGTGTGTCACTAGATGCAAAATCATCTATGTAAGAGGTAATTTTATTTTTATTCGTATACATGCTTAAAAGTTTTCATTGTTTTATTAATTATCCAAACTATTAAAAATGGAAATAACAACCATTCACTATCCATTTCAGAATTATTTTGAATGATTGTTTTTCTTTCAATTTCACATATTTTTCTACTTTGAAAAGTAGTTTTTCTGTTGTTTTGGATGAATCTTCCTTAATCTTGTTTTCACTCATTATGATTATTATCTAAAAATTAAATTGGGCTTACAGATGTCCCAATATTTTTTACAGGATAATAGGAGATAATTTTTACAGGATAATAGGAGAATATTGTTTGAAAGTTCCTGTTTCTTTCAAATAATAAATCCTAAATAATTTATTTTAATAATTATTTTTGACAGTATTTTTCTTTTACATCTGCAAATGCCCCTTTTGTTTTTATATCAGCTAAAATTCTGATGCTTCCATGACAGCAATGAATGGTTTGACTCCAATCTGCCAAATCATATTTTCTACTACATGCCATCTGGGACCTCACAGGAGACCCCCTAAACCACATCTCCTCAAATCTGGCAGAATGTATCATGAATACTGAACATGTGCTTTATGAAAAACTAATTTAGATAACAAATTCTTAGAAAAGGAAGAGCTGTTAATTTTCTTGCTAGGAAAAAAAAATGTCCAAAAAGGAATTTGCATCAAAATACGGAAAATGAGGCTATGATCATAGCAGTAGTAGGTGACTCAGGTATTTAGGCCAACTTCCTGTTGGAATAGAAACCATGGGCAGAGCACGGGGTGGGAGGAGTTCTTGGTATCACCTATAATGATTGAGAGCTCCACTTCGCATCATTTAGATTTGTCTTTTTGTGTTTTAATTTATTTTTTTTATTTTTTTTAAGATTTTATTTATTTATTTGACAGAGAGAGCGAGAGAGAGAAAGAGATCACAAGTACACAGAGAGGCAGGCAGAGAGAGGAGGAAGCAGGCTCCCCGCTAAGCAGAGAGCCTGTCGTGGGGCTCGATCACAGGACCCTGAGATCATGACCTGAGCCGAAGGCAGAGGCTTAACCCACTGAGCCACCCAGGCACCCCTTTTTTGTGTTTTAATTTAACACAACTGATTTCCAATCAAAGCATTTCTTCCCTGGGGATATGTGTTTTTGAGCACTAACCACATAAGTAAAGACTATCATTTATGTGAGAACATTAACTATTTATGAGCAGAAAAGGTTTTTTTATAGGTAATTGTTTGTTTTTCTTAAATTATAAGCATGCCAGCCATTAAGTGGATGTCAGATCATACAAGGTTTGATGCTGCCAATTATTTTTTAATTTATTTTGAAATAATTGCAAACTTTACAGAAAAGTTGGAAAAATAGTACGGAGAATTTCTGTATATTCACAAAATGTCCTAAGTGTTAACATTTGTTATTCTCTTCTCTCTGTCTTTATATGTAAATTAATTTAGTATATTAATATATGTGCACACACAATTTTTCTCAATTGTTTTAATGTAAATTGCAGACAAGATCCTCCTTTGCTTCTGTATGCATTTCCTAGAACAAGATTTGCTTTCTAAGAAAAAGGTTATTAATCTTAAATTTCCAGGGTCAGTCTAGCACGCTATTCTATTCATTTTACATTGCAAACACCCAACTGTCATGAGGCCCAGTTGTGAAGAAGTGTTGACATCCATTTTATTCTAGACCATACATTTAAGTATTACGTAGAGCACAACCCGGGTTTTAAAAAAAATAAATAAAATGCAAACTGACCCTTTGGGCTGAGCTACCAACATGACTCATAAATGCTTCTTTCTGCATGTGCACAAAAGAACAAACAGTCCAACAAAATTTAATTCATTTGACTAATAGTCCAGAACCTTAAAATTAATTGTTTGAATGACTGTAATATAATCCATAAGGAACAAGATATCAAGGATGGGGTGGGGATGAGTCTAACAGGCTGTGGTAGACCTTTAAAGCTATTTGAAGGCCTGATACAGGTTTTTGTTTCTTTTTAAAAATTTTTTCGAGATTTATTTATTTATCTGAAGATGGGGAGGACAGAGGGGAGAGCAAGAGAGAGCCTTAAGCAGACTCCGCACTGAGTGTGCAGCTGGATGTGCAGCTCCCATCTCATGACCCTGAGGTCATGACCTGAACAGAAACCAAGAGTCAGACAGTCAACCAACTTAGCCACCCAAGTACCCCCAGGTTTTTATTTCTAATGTTTCTGACTTAGAATGAGGAAGAAAATATTGAAAATTGGAAAGGACACAGAATATGATTTTCTGCTTTGGGGTCTTACGTTAGCTGTTCAGACGCTGTGAACTTCATTTTCTCCACTGTAAGAGGAGCAAATCATATGAAGTTATTTCTAAGTTCTCTTTCAGCTTAAGTATTTTAAGATTCTAAGATGTAGAAGAAGGAAAAAAAATAAATAGCATTCTAGAAAAAAAAATCAAAGAAGACAAAAAATATAAAATGTGATTAAAAGCGGGTCATCTGGGTGGCTCAGTGGGTTAAGCCTCTGTCTTCGGCTCAGGTCATGATCTGAGAGCCTGCTTCCACCTCTCTCTGCCTGCCCCTCTGCCTACTTGTGATCTCTATCTATCAAATAAATAAAATCTTTTTTAAAAAATGTGACTAAAAGTAAAAGCTGCTGAGCCAAAGGAAAGTTTTAAGATTTAGATTTAAAAAATCACCATAATTTTCAAATTTTAAAAATTTACACGAGTTTCACTAAAACTTTGATAGTAAAGTAAAAGAAATAAAACATACAGTTTTGCTATATTTTAGAATGAAGAAAATAGAACCAAGAAGCATTTAATATACTTAGTACAACTCTCAATTACTTCATATCTATGTCTTGTGTTTTGATGAGAGGCAGTTAAAGCTCTGGACAAAGAAATCTAAGTTACAGAATAATGTATAACTCGAAAAATAAAGCAACATAAATTTAAAACATTTGTATCTATTGAGAGCCTGTAAGTAATAGGGGAACAAAAAAGAAAAATATATAAACAAAGTCAACAACTGGAAAACCAACTCAAAGAATAAACTGATTATTTTTAATGTAACAGGAAAACATATCAAAAATTCTTTCACTGCCTTTAAAGAATACAGAAAACACTAGTAATCATTATTGCATTCATAAGTAGCTTGAATTCAGACAAACCAGACTTCAGTCCCAGCCCTAGCCAAGGGCCTCAGTGATCTGACCAACCTCTTACTTGGGGCAAAAGTTCCTTCCAGGGCTGACAGAAATAAGGCATGTGAAATGTACAGCTCAGTGACTGGCACATAGTTAAGGGTTCAAAAAAAAAAAAATTAACCGCGGCATAATTCATATTCAGTTTTCTGCTTTGAGGAGGAAAAGCATAGACGAAGAGCAGAAAAGTTCTGACTGAGGCTGGGGGTGCTGGGTGCCCACCTTTCTGGACCAGTTAATAGGTCCAATTTCTTCAACACTGTTCTTTGGAACAACAGCTAACTTTCCAGCAACTCCTTTTTCCGTCTGTGTCAACGGCTTTTCTGATCTAACTTTCAAAAATTAAAAATTAATTTTTAAAACAAATATTTACTTCTCTGTGGACTTCTTTCGAATATGCCTGTGAGAAACGGACGAATCAGCACAAGCCTTGGTGATAATGACTAGCTCTTAGCCTGAACAGTGCTGTGTCATAGATAATATATTCATTTGCCTTTCCTTTTGTGGAGTGAACAAAGTTCCTTAAGAGAAAACTTGAAACAAGGATTGACTAGTTTCTTTTGGGGGGAAATACTGTTTAGTCAGTATCAGAAAAAGAATCACTGATTTAATCACTGATTAAATCATTTATTGAACCTGTGCCATGCACTTTACTCATCAAACTACATTTCTCTTTCTAATAAGTCTCTGAAGTAGGACTGTTCTCTCGTTTTATAGACACAGAGCTCCTAAACAAAATGACTAGTACAAGTTCACAGAGACAGAAGTGAGAGGCTCAGCACCTAAACTTAAATCACCATGAGTTCATCCACAAACCTTCACTTGCCCCAGCTACAAAGGGGACCTGATTTGTAGGGAAAAAAATAACAGCTTAAGTAGTTTTCTTAAACTTTGACTTGATACTTTATTAACAAGTTTTTACCTTGAATTTTCTTGAGACTCATTTTCAGTGCACATAATTAAGGGACAAAAAAATAATAAAGGAAAGGCTGATTTTTCCAGTGCCAGGTTATAATTAATCTTGGGGAAAGGCAACATATTGCTTAATTTTGAAGTCACTACTGAGAAATAATAGGACATATTTTAACTATATTTTTATGGAAGAAATAAAAGGTTGCTTACTGAATATTCTTGGGCTTTTAACCACATGTGATCGATTTAAGGTGAGTTTTTAAGAGTAGTTTTTAAAATTATTTAATTTATTTTTTGGTCAACTATTGTAACCAACTGTGTTTCCTATAAAACAACAGTCTCTATAAGCAGTATCTTTCTTTTGGCTGTAAAAAAATATTCACAAAATAAAATATGCACATCAATTAGATGTGGCAAATTGTGTAGCCTCTTAGAAAGACTTGAGTTAGATTAGACCTTCTTTTGATTAATGGGCAATCTTTAAATGAATTAGCCCGGATTCTGCCCAGGAGCAGAGCCTGGCCATCCCAGGGGAATGCACTAGAACAAGTTGGAATGTGGAATATCTGTCTTCATCATCAAATACTGCTCAAAAGCAATTGGTTTTGAAGTACTCTTCAGACAGAGGTCACAAACTCCAGTGCCTGGAGGAGGTAGGCAGGTGATACAGAGTCAAGCGGGCTGGGTGGAGGAAAGAACCTGACACATCATGGTGACAAATGGCACCTGACACTTGGCCATGGTGTCAGGGAGATGATCTGGAGCCAGGGGACTATGGCAAACTGGCCATCTACAGGGGCAGCTGCTTTTCCATTTTGGCTGACTGAGGCCATTTGGGAATCGGGGCTCAGATCATTTGATTTTTAAAGAGAAATTAGAATTTCAAATTTTAATGGATCATCTTCTAATGTTTAATGTTGACAATTAATTTTAAAAATGCTATTTGGGCCAATTTACAAAACCACCCTGGACCACATCTGGTGAACAAGCTACCAGGTTGCCACCTCTGATTTAAGGGAATAAGGCAAATAGTAGTTGAAATAATACTTGAAAATGATCTCATGGTTCTGAGTCCCTTTATTTCTTTACTAGCCTTTATATAACATTAAAAATGCACTTGAGTTATATTTTACCAAAGCAAACAGGAAAGATGGCGTAGGCTTAGCATTCTATAGGAAATCATACGGTGTGTTTCTTGATACGTGAACTACACACCACTTCCTCTGGAATTAACTAAAGAGCTTATTTAAAATGCACATGCGGGATTTACATTAATTAGGTCTCAGGTGGCTCCTGCACATCTGACTTTGTGCAAGCACCTCAGTCCCCAGATGATTCGAGCAGCCATTAATGGAGTTTCCCTACTTAGAGAATATGCAGGCCATGTGGTCACTTCCCTGACAGCCGGCATGACTCTATCCTCTCTATTCTCCCAGGCAGAGACAGCTCCGATGTAAAGAGGATTAAATTTTGGATCCTTTGGATCCCTGCTTGGTTGGGTGATCCAGAACATGTCTGTGCTTTTGGGTCATTCAATTCCAGTATTACAGGTTGATACTTCATAATGACATATGTCTACCTCATTAGCTTCCTCAGTATATGTCTTCATTTAGCTAATGTCTTAGTGGGTTATTTCCTCTTGGCTCCCTACTGAGTATCAGTGTAATATACCTGATCAGTGCCCAGTAATTTTTGATTGACTATTATAATGTATTAATTAGAACACTGTCAACTAAGTACACTATCTCTGATGAACCAAGCAGTCGTTTACTTTAACCCACTAGGCATTTTAGGCAAGCCAGTAATTTGATTAATTTTTAAATCTCAGAAAATTATTAGATGACACTGACCAAATGAGCCCATTGCCAAAAAATACGACTTTGGACCTCACCTGCTCTTAAATTCAGGAAATAAACATATTATTAGGAGTATATGACTCATTAGGCACTCTTACCCAGGACAAAAATAGTATGATGGAAGTGTTAGAGTCACACCATTTTGGACACTGGAAACATTAGATGCAGAAAATGCCAGTAGACTGACACGTTCAATGAACTACACATTTTAGTGTGTCTAGGGAAAACCACAATTGAAATGTGAATTGTTATGTTGTTTCAGTGAAAAATGAACCAAAATGCAAGTTGTCTTTTAAAAACATTGAGATCAGGAAAAAGCATTAGACCCGTGTTTACTCTGTGGTGTTGGTACCCTGTTGACAACAGAGGCTGGGTACGGGGCACAGCTAAGAGAATACTCATTGCTTAGCTTAGACTATAAATAAGCTGCTTCTTAAACCATTCCACGCATTGTTAGACAAAAGAAATTTTTGGCCTCCAAGGTGACCTTCTTCAGAAGATAAACTGATGATTTCTTGCACAGCTTGTCTTTTCCCATCATTTCCATGCTATTCTAGTTAACGCAACCAGCCTTGCAGTAGATCAGAATATTCAAATACGCTATTAGGGCCCCAGACACAGTGATGGGTCTTGAATTCACCCCTACAGAGGTGAAGTAACATTAAATTTGTCACTGCCTCCTCTAAGTCAGCAAGATAGCCCTGTATAATATCTTTCGAAATACTAAGTTAAGAAGTCCACGGGGAAGAAGGTGAAAAGAAGGTTAGCTACAGACATAAAATCATGCACCAGATGTGATGACCCTTCAGCAGAGGCTTTGTAGCCTGCAAGTCAGCATAATGTTATCGAATTCACCTCCTAGCTGAAGCCAGATGCATTGACAAAGGCCACCCCACCTGCACACTAATAGATAAGCCATCAGCATCCACTCACAAACTAGAGACACAGAGCAGGGGCAATTTATAAAAAGAACTTATGCTATAAATAGCCACTTTTATTTTCTATTCCCCTCATCCCCAAAGGATTGACCTTTTATTTTAAAGTCTGAAGAAACTGTGAATATAATGTAGAGAGACATAAAAATTAACCTTTGGTTGCCAGAATCCTGAAAATTATACTCTGAAGAACTCATGGAGAACTCGGGTTTCCATTTGTTGAGCAACTGGGATAGAAAGAGGGACAAATAGAGTGACAAATCTTCAAATAAGCTTTTTCTTCCATGGAACACACTTAGTGGAAATAACTTCAACTAGAGTTAATGAAGTGGAGTAGACATTACAAGTTCTAATTTTTACTTTTGCTTTCTGTTATGTAGGTAAAGTTCATGGTCTTGGACTCAATCAACCTTGATGTGCTTCGATTAATACAAAATAAAAATTTCCAAAAGAGTTCCGTGTTACCTAGAGGAATTAAAAAGTAAAATATCCAATGCATTTCTAAAGCTTAGATGAAATGTATAGTAATTGTATTATCTGTTATATGGATATTTATTTTAGAAAAGAGAATGCTGGGGCACATGGGTGGCTCAGTCGTTTAAGCAACTGCCTTCAGCTCAGGTCATGATCCCGGGGTCCTGGGACTGAGCCCTGCATCGGGCTCCCTGCTCAGCGGGAAGCCTGCTTCTCCCTCTCCGTCTGCTTCTCCCCCTGCTTGTACCATCCCTCTTTGTCAAAATAAATAAATAAATAAAATACTAAAAGAAAAGAAAAGAGAATCCCCAAACTGGAAGAGAAGTGGGATTCTAGAAGGCAGATTCTAGGAAATTATTCATGATGAAATGTGATTTTAGAAATTAAAATTTTTTTAGAAAAAAAATTTCAACCATGCCCATCACAGAAATTAACTCATCACATAATTACTGATGGGAAATTACATGAAGATAACCAATGCCCTCAAAATAACTAACAATTACAGTTCATGAATAAGGATTATAGGAAGAAAAAATTAATGTGGTTGAGTTTGGGGCAAGAAAAGAAAAAAAATTCAAGCCGGTTATACCTAACAAGTAATCCAATGCATGCACTTTAATAGAATGGTGTTGGAAGGGGCATCAACCACTGGCAGGAAGAAGTCTCAGAAAATTCTGAGTGGTCAGCCGGCAGCAGGCTTCTCCAATTGCTGATGCTGAGCAGTTTCTGTAGCTAGTCACACAAGCAACTACGGGGTCAAGGGACATACAGCATGACTGCCCTAACTGCCCACTCTGGGGGACAGCAAGGACTGTTGTTGGCTGCTTGCTGGGCTGGGGGCCTGGGCTCCTTTCCTGTCCCAACCTGTCCCCCATCCCTTATGTGCAACATCCATCTCAAACTCCTGTGTTCCCCTGGTGGACTTGGGTGGTTTGGGGAACTGGTGCAAACCTGCCAACTTCTGGCTCCTGCCTTTTCTATGAGTAATAGAATCCTTTATCTCTGAGGGAAAAAACAAATGTCCCACCAGCCTCCCAGTCACTGGGGATTAAAATTCCAGTCAGCTTTGATGTCTCTCACAATTATCCCAGACATCCAATCTGTTTTCAAAACCCATTGTCTCCACCTCTGGATTTTTTCAGTATCTGTTCCTTCCTCTTCATTTCTACCATCACAGACCTAACCCTGAACTGCATTATCTCATTAGGTCTGTTGAAATGGACTCCTAACTAGGCTACCCCTGCCCATTTTATTCTATTCCCTGGATCTGCTCATGTCACTTTGCCTGTTTCTCATACCCAGTGCTCTTCTTTATGAGTGAAACAAGCCCAAACTCTTCTATTTGCATTCACAGTCATCTGTGTGGCCCTTAAGATTACGTGATGGCATTCTGTTCTATAGTTGAGTATACAAACAGAACATGGCACTAGATGTCCTGAATGATTCTTGAATGAAGAGAACACTTTTCTTAAAGATTTTGTATTTGCCACTTCTTATCATAGCTATCATGACGGTTACTGGGTGCTAAATACTTTCCGTGCATGATTTCATTTGTAGACCAGCTGCATGTTCCCCCTACTCCAGTCCACATGGAATGCCCATGTTTCTTCATGACTTTTCCACTATTGTTCATATAGTGCCCTGGCAGGAATTCTTTCTTCAGCCACCTTTCTTTATTGCTCACCTAAAGATAACAGTGAACAAACCATGCATTCTCTACTTTTTGAGAATAAATAAGTATACAATGTGTCTGGTGATATTTAAGAAAAATAAAGTAAGTTAAGAGTGTCAAACCGACGAAGTGTCGCGCCTTCTTTAAGGACGGGATTTCTGTGATCCTTGCTGCTCTGTGGTAGACTCTGTCCTGCAATGCGGTGGGGATTGACGGTTGGGTGGAGACGAGGAGTGGTGGGACTAATCCCATTCAAAACACGTGATTGAGGACAACAATAATAGTGGTGATGATGACTAATATTTACTGTGCACTCATAAGCTCTATCTGCTTGAACCATCATAATGATGCAGTGAAATACTATTTTATTTCCATGTTATTGATACATGAGAGAAATTGAATTGTCAACATTTACAGTGATGGTAAGTGTCAGTGTCAGTTGACCCAAGGCAGTCCAGATCTGAGATCTCAACTAATAATCTTTCTGTGAATTGACCCATGGAATATCAGGGTGTTCTTGGTAAAAGATGGAGAAACACAATGCTGGGTAGATACCCAACAAATTTCCATGTCAACTACCTCTGTGCCTCCAATCTCCTCTCTTCTAAATCCCTCCTTCAAAACTACAAGAGTGATCTATTCAATATGAAAGTCCAACTGTGTCATTATCCCGATTAAACAACTGAATATCTTCCAGTGCTGGAGAGAGAAACCGTTTTCATAATTTTGCTCTCTAATAAAATTTATAAGGTGGTGTATACCTTGGCTGTCAGTTTAAGAAAATCTCTATGCCACATCTAAGCACCTGGTACAGAAGGGAAAGTTTATTTAGTGATTCGTTTTATTAGTCATTTCGAAGAAAATCTTTATTGGATATCCTTGGTAGGTTGCAGGGAGATTTAGGGTTTTTTTCTTTTTTCTTTTTTTTTTAAGAGGTTTTATTTATTTATTTGACAGAAAGAGAGAACATGAGCAAGAGGATGGGGAGAGGGAGAAGCAGACTCCTTGCTGAGCAGGGAAGCCCCATGTGGGGCTTGATCCTAGGACCCCAGGATCAGCTGCTTAACCCACCGAGCCACACAGGTGCTTTGGAGATTTAGTTTTTATCCACAGAAATAAGTCCTCAGGGGTACAACAACAAAGTCAGAGGCAGTTCAGGTTGGCAAAAAGAAGAAACACAAGGGCTTTGGAGCCAGAGTTTGGAATCATGGCATGATGACTCTTAGAGTTCCAGTAGCCTGATTACCTCCACTAGTGCAATTTGAGGAAATCTTTTCTTCTTTAGAAGGTTGCTGTGAGGATCAAATAAGATAATATATTAATGAGCTTAAAACAACGTCTACATAGAAATTCCTAAGCAAGCGATAACCATTATATATCATTAAAATGTTCATTGTTCTACCTTGTTGTATTTACTGACAGTAATTTAATTCAAGTAGTAATATGTGAATGTTGTTGCAAAGACAAGCAAACAATCTTAGATTGCTTGAATATGGGATAAAAAGTCCTTCTTCCAGAGAAAACCATGCTAAGATTTCTTATTTGCCCTTCTAGAATTTTTCTGTATGAAAATATACATGTGCTCTTTAAAAAAAAATGATAGCATTTATTATAGTTTGTGTCTTACCATTTTTTTTTCCTGCAAGGATGATTCCATAATGGAATCTACAGATCTACTGAATTATCTTCAATAACAGTGTTAATTCAATATGTAGATCTAACCAATTTTCTACTGATGGACATGTATGTTGTTTTCAGTTATTTTCTATGACAGAAGAACATTTCGATGAATATCCTTATATATTTATTTTTTAGAATTCATTTCTAGAAGTGGAATTGCTGGGTCAAATGTTATATGCATTTGAAATCTGTACAGCCCTTGTCAACTGCCTTCTGAAGAGGCTGAAAGAATTCATACTCCTACTCAGTTTAGTATAAAGAAGCTATTTAAATACATTCCTTATAAAACATTCAATGTTCTTAAGCCAATTTCTCACTATCCCAGAACAACCCAAGCTGCATCCCTACCTCCTTGACTACAATCTTATTTGTTCCTAGCCTAGAATTATATTTGTTCTCATTTGTCTATCTAAATTTTACCTATCTGCGTTAGTAGGACATGTCCAGTTGCAAGTAAGAAAACTCAAGTGAAACTAGATTCAGGAAAATTAAGAGAGAGGGGAGGATAATGATTGAATGAATTCTGAGTGGTTCACAGAATTGAAGGATGAGCTGCAGATTCTAGAGCAGTTCTAGAGACCTAGGACCAGAGCTTGCACACATGGCTCTAACTATTCAATTACAACTCTGTCCATCTCTGTATAATTCAATTTTCTTCAGTGGTAGGCTGGTGGGTCTCACAACTGTCAGAAAGGAGAAAAGGTGGCAAAGTATAAACACGAAACTTCAAAAGATGTTTTGCACTGGCAATCTCTGGAATCTCTGGCTATCCATACTTTTGGAATCTTCTCCTTAGATGGAATTCAAACGAGATGTTCAGAAAGCACTGGTAGAATGTCCAGAAAAATCATTCCTCCTAAATATCAGGGAGTTGGAATGTTACTGTTATTCTTTATAATAATGTCCTTTAAGTGAAAGATGTCCAGCAACAATTCCAGAATCATCTTTTCCCCCACCTACATGACTAGAATATTTTGGAAACGCCCCTTCGGTCACGCTCTCCGTGGTCCTGAACTACCACATAGTGCACTGTTTTAGATTCAGTTGAAATGTGATAGGAGGAAGAAAAGGGAATAGAGAAAGTGAGGAAGCTGTTGAGAGAGAAAAGAAAATATTTTTTATTAATTTTAAATACTCTCAGTAACCAACAAAGAAACCATGATCAACCTTGGCCAAACAGAAAGAGAGCAAGCAGTTTTGTGGGAAGTGTGTATACAAATGTCAGCACAAGCACAGGCACGTGGGGGAATCAGACGATCATCACTGGGTAGAGGCAGGATAGTTAAACTGTCATTCACAGTGGACATAAAACAAATTATATGGACTCTCTTTATTTTCACTTTTATATTAGGGTGGGAAAACTGCAGAACTAAAATAATAATAAAGTCTCATAATTCACAAAGCTGTGTTTAAGTCTATTCTGCAGTTCTATAAAGATTCTAAGAGGTATGGTTTCTATTCTGGTAGATTGTGTGCCTATCAATGACACAGTCATTTTTATCTCACATAATTATATTGTTGGCATTGATTTATTTTACATAATATTTTATTTATTATTTTTCCAGCTTAAAATTAAGTGCTAGCATTATATTTGCTTTTTGGATGTACTGTATTCTTTCCATTGATCTTTAATAGTAATTCAAGATAAAAGGAAGAGCTATCATTTATTTGGGAAATTTTTTTAATCAGTAAAATTTGATTAATCTAGAAGTAAGTTTCCAGAAATAAGCTTTCATCTAAAAATATTATTTAAATGTTTGGTAAAAAAAATTAAGGCATATACTCTTGGAAATTTTTTCTATGACTCTCTCTCCTTCTCCTCCCACCCCCCACCCCTTACCTCCTTCTTTCTGAATTTTAAGAAATGTCTAGAAGTCTAGGTGTCAGAGATAAGAAGGTAAAAGTCCTTGGTGAGAATTATCTAATATAACATCAAACAAATATACTTCAATACCTTTATCCTATGGCAATATTTCAAGTTAGAGTTATTTAGGAAATATGAAATGTGTTGCCATAATTATCCAGGTAAGCCCTACAGATTTTTCTATACACATTTACTGTGCTATATTCATGTGAGGAATGGGTTGAATGCTAGTGATTTCCCTGAAGAATCAAATCCTATCCCAAGCATTTTGTGTGCACCTGAGATCATGCTGATTGGTCTCACATATAACACAAACACAATAAGGCTAAAGCCTGTGCGCATTCTGAGGTTTCCTCTGACTGGATCAGCAGCAGCAATTGACTCAATAGTTGATTTTTTTCTTGCTGATATAGTACTTTCCCTTCTCCTTGAAGAGAACAACCTCAGTAGTCACTCTTCTGAGTCTCCTTTGCTGGTTCCTCTGTGCTATTCTATTCTCTACTTTCTGTCTCTTGGTGGTCTTGTCCAGTATCAAGGGCTTTCAATTTCACATATGCTGACAACCCTCATATTTACATCTTCTGCCTAGACCAGCTTTTTCAATGACAACTTTATATATACAAATGCCTACTTGATATCTCCACTTAAGGGTTCAACAAGCATCTGAAAATCAACATTCTCTTCAATCAGCAACTGAATCTTCCTGATCTTCCTATCATCCCTGTACCTGTTTACTCACAGTCATCCAATCTGTGGTACTTTAAAAAATGGCCACAGTTCTTTGTTATTCCTCCCAGGAAGAAATATGGTCCAGGTTCCTTCCCCTTTAATCGGGCAGGGGTTGGTGACTGTTTGTACCAACCAAGTACATACAGAAGTGAAGCTCTATGATTTCTGAGATGAGGTCATAAAAGGCTACACAACTTCTGCCTGGTTCTCTTGGGACACCCCCTTTTGCGTGTTTGTTCTTGGGGTGCTCCATCTGCAGCCTTGATCCTTTTGGAATTTAGCCTTCATGCCAAGAGAAGCTCTAGCCACATGTTGAGAGCAGGTGTAAGGATTCTGACTGACCCAGCCTTTCAGTCATCCTAATCCAGGTGCCCGACATAGGAGTGAAGACACTTGCAGACAATTCCAGGCTCCAGCCATTCAAGTTGCCCCCAACGATTCACGTTATCCCATTCAGGGTCCTAGACATGATGGAACATAGATAGCCACCCTCATAGTGCCCTGGCTGAATTCTTGACCCACAGAATCCTTGAGCATAATGAAGCAGCTGACATTTTAAGAGACGTCCTTTGGAGTGATTTGTTAATCCACCAATAGAAAACTGACATGCTACCTCAGCTGATGGAAACTTAAACTTTCCGGTTGCACAGATCAAAAAACCGTTTTCTTTCATGTCACATCCAAACTACCTGCAAATCCTACTTGCTCCACCTTCAAAATATACTCAGAATTGACCACTTCCTCCCTGTCTCCGCTGCCAGCTGGATCTCCACCTCTTGATTAGATTTCTGCAGTAGCCTGTTAACAGGTCTCTCCACCTCTGCCTTCACAACTGTCTCCTCTCCCCTGACAGCCTGTTCCCAACAGAACTGCCACAATGGGTCTTTGGAATATAAGTCAGATTCTCCCAGTGCTCTGTGAAACACCCTCCAGCTGCTTCGATCTCATTCGGCGTAAAAACCAAAGTCCTTAAAATGAACCACATGATCTTCTCTGATTTTATCTACTGTGCTATCCTCAATCTCTCTTCTTCCTAGTCTCTCTTCCCCTACTTGGCCTCAACAACTCTTCCTTCCTCACTGTTTCCTCGAATGTGCCAAGCATGTTCCTAATTTGGGCCCTTTGCCCTGGCTATTTCCTCTGCGTAAACACTTCACCATTTTCCAGTTGGCTATTAGGTCTCTCCTTCGGATCTCAATGTTACCTCCTTGAATGAGATGTACCTGGATGGACCACCTACTTATAATAGCAACCCTCTGCCACTACCAGCACTCCCAAACCTCCTAATCTTGCCTTATTTTTTTTTCTTTCATAGCACTTATCACCTTCTGACATACTAGATGTTCTGATCATTTAAGATGTTTAGTTTTATTGCCATTTGTCTTCCCTTACTGAGAGCAGATACCTATCTGCTTTGTGCTGTATCTCAAGCACTTATAATAGCAACTGACAAATAGTAAATGTTCAATAAATATTTGTTGAGTGAATGAATGAGAATTAGCCCTTAAAAACTGAATTTCCTAGTACTTGGAGAAATTTATGCTTGGTAAATTGGTTAGAAAATGACATTTAACATTTTAACTAGTTTAATGAAACTAATGTCAATAAAAGTAATTTTTAATTACTAATAAGTAATTCATTTTTAAATACATCTCCTTTACAACAACAACAAAAAAGGAGAGTCCCTTTCCTATGTAGCCTCAATCCAAAACTGGTAGAAAATAAAATATAAAATTACATGAATATATTTTACATGCATTTATGTCTACTTCACCTCTCTCCCCCAAATGCTTTATACACAGGGCAAGGTGAATGACATTCACTCAATATTACAAGAGAATAAAATGGGGGCATGATAATAAATGCCTGTAATCTTCAAGAAAATAGTAACTGAATTACATTGTGTTCTCAATTCGCCTTTCATCTGTATTTAGATTTCTATTGTTAAGATACATGGAAAATTCGAGTGTAGCAGAGTTCATGGCTTAGCAGGGACAGAGTGGCTTCAGCTTAAGAAAAAAGGTAGTGAAAAAATCATATTTGGTTTGTACTAAAAATAGTATAAATTTAAATGAACTAGAATCCATTGGAAGTATGATATGCATTTCCTCCTTAAGAGACTTGATGGTTAGCACAACGAAGGAACTAGAAGTGGTGACTGATTTGGAATTCAGAAATACTCATATAGTGAGGCAACTGCAGATCATGACACCTTCATGTGCTGGGAAACTAATTTAGTGGGTCCTAGCAAGCATTAAAGGAGGAAGAGCATGAGAAAGAGAGAGGGAAGAGTAAAAAGATTTGAGTGCACTGCAAGACACAAGGATAGGTTGTATTTCAGGCACTTGCCTGCATGTGTACAGGGCTTGATGTACAATGTGTTTGCAAATATTTTTTACCAAGTGTTGTGGAGTTTTTAAGTCATGGAGCACCTGGGTGGTGCAGCCGGTTAGGCAGCCAAGTCTTGATGTCCACTCAGGTCCTGATCTTGGGGTTGTGGGATCAAGCCCCATGTCAGGCTCTGTTCTCAGCCTAGAGTTTGCTTAGGTTTCTCTCTCCCTCTCTCCTCTCTCTCTCACTCTAATAAATAATGAAATTTTTACCAAAAAAAAAAAAAAAGTTTTTAAGTCACTGCAGTAGAATATTTCAGAATAAAACTATTGACCAAAAGTTAGTTCTTGTGTATTTCATATAATATTTTCATTTAAAATATATGGTTTTATATTTAGGCTGATGAGTGGTTTTCAAATCTTAGCACACATAAAACTCAATGGGGGAGGGGCGCCTGGGTGGCTCAGCTGGTTGGGCATCTGCCTTCCGCTCTAGTCATGATCTCCAGGTCTTGGGGTTGAGTCCCATGTCAGGCTCCCAGCTCCACGGGGAGTCTGCTTCTCCCCCTCCCTCTGCTCCTCCCCCTGCTTGTGCTTGCTCTGTCTCTGTATCTCTCTCAAATGAATAAATTTTAAAAAATCTTTAAAAACTCAATGGGGGAAGTGCACATTAACCTAGAGAGCACCCGATTTAGTAGAGCCAGGGGTGGGATAGAAAGAGCGGCACATTCAACAAGCGCCCAGGTGATTCTGATGTGGGTGACCCTCTGCCCACATGTAGAACCGCACCAGGCAACACCAGAGCTATCGATGTAATTACACGTCTTGAGTTCAAATCAACTCACATGTTCCTAATCCACACATATTCGTAAGCTTTTAATCAGTTGGGTTTTGTTTTTGTTTTTAAGATTTTATTCATTTGAGAGAGAGAGAGAGAGAGAGAACTAGTGGGGGTTGGGGGGAGAAGCAGACTCCTCACTGAATGGGGAGCCTGACACCAGGCTCCATCCCAGAACCTCAGTGATCATGACCTGAGCCGAAGGCAGACGCTTAACCAACTGAGCCACCCGGGCATACCTGGTTTTTGTTATTAAGTAAAGGAACTTGAAATCATAAGCCAGCCTCAATTTGAAGAGTTACTTCAAGAAGAAGAAGAAGAAGGAGAAGGAGAAAAGAAATAAAAGATGTGATTATTAATCTTCCCATGGCGGGGTGGGTGGGAGAAAAGTGAGGGGCCTTGGGAGACCTGGGGATTCTTTGTTAGGAAAACCAATATTTTACCTCCAGGTCCTGACTACTCAATAGAAGGCATTACAACTTCATCATTATGGACATTCTTATTAAAAAACAAGTAAAGTTGCAGAATTATTTTGAAGACATTTTTTGGTTATCAAATTTTAGACTAAACATACTGAACCAAAAAGACAACTTTAAGATGAACAATGGGGGGAAACCAACAAGAGGTGTTGTAAAGTCTACAAATCTTTCTAGGCACATGCTTTTCTAGATAGAACAGATGTCTCTTTGAATACAAGAAACAGCTGGGATTCCTTCCTTGGATTAAGTGGCCAAAAGACTTGGTAGCATTATCTAAGATGACAAATTGACTGGCAAACCTCCAGTTCTTACCAAAGAATATAGAAAATGAGAATATATTAAATCAATAAAATTTTTAAAAAGACAAAGCAAGTCTCTTAGATAGGTATGATTAGGGACTAACCTAAAAAAATCACCCATCAACAAAATTTCCAAAATCGAAGAATTAAATAATGACATAGAGTTTTCACTTTCTCCCTCTCTTCTAACCTCAGTCATTTGTTTATTTGATGCTTTGTTTATACCAAAAACAGCAAAAGGTTTGAAATAGTCTGTTGAGGGTGTTAACACCTTTCTAAAATCCTGTGTTAGTTCTCAGTGTGTTGATCTTCTCTGAGTTCTTTAGGATAGAGGGAGGAGGAAATCAAAATCAGAGCAGAACTGGATTCTCACTGGCTGACTGCCTGTAACTGATTTTTCTCAAAGACTCAAGAGACGTACCAGGCCTGGGTCACTGCCTGCTCCCCTCAGATACAGTAAATAACCCACAGATAAAGACTTTTGTTTACTGGCTAGGGCTGTGCATTCACCTGTTCCCAAGATATTTAATTAAACATTTTCCTTTGTACCTAAGCCACTGATTCTTAAAATTTAGTGTGAATAAGAGTCTCTTCGAATGCTGCTTAAAATGCAGATGGTGAAAAATACAAATAAAATGCAGATGGTGGGGGTCCAGCATTCTCTAAGAGATTTTGGTTCTGTAGGACTTGGATGTAGCCAGAACTCTACATTTTTAATCACACTTTGGAAGACACTCACACAAGTGCTTAAGAGAGACAATAACTCTTCACACTTGTCAGAAAGATTTGATACCTGTGAATGAAAAGAGAGAAGGCCCAATGTAATAGCGCCTCAGTTAAGTAGAATCTTTATTGCTGTTGTTCTCTTGGAATGTCTGGAATACTGAAATGTAAGTACTCAGCTTGCATTTCCCAGCAGCATATTCTCATGCCTTTTGACCAATTATTAGTTATCTGAAACTATGCTAAAGAAAAGGTGGTGCCCACACATACAGGCAAAATCAGTATCCCTGGGAATGGGTCAGAAATGTAGGACAGCAGCCTCCCCTTGACCTTCTGAATCAGAACCTGCGCTTTAACACATTCTCAGGTTTAGGAAGCCTTGATCTAGCAGATTCTCAAGCCCAATGTGTCTCTCTAGATCACTTTCAATTTCCCAACTTCACTTTTTTTTTTTTTTAATCTGAAAGGAGGAGAGCTTTTAATTACAAGAGAGAACAATGTTGCGGCACCTGGGGGGCTCAGTCGGGTAAGCAGTGGACTCTTGATTTCAGCTCAGGCTATGATCTCATGGGTTGTAGAATGGAGCCCTCAGCTGGGCTCCATGCTCCGCAGGAAGTCTGCTTGAGGTTTCTCTCCCTCTGCTCCTTCCGCCCCTTGCGAACTCTCTCTCTCTCTCTAAAATATATAAATAAATCTTAAAAAGAGGGAGCGAGAGAACAAGGTTATTAAGGGAGGGGCATCTCCAGGCTCCCAAATCATATTGTTTGTGATCGATGACTTTTAAATCAGAGGGTGATAGGTTGTTATTGGATCTCATTTGTGCTGTGCCTAGTTTTTTAAAGAGAGATCACAGTGCTCTGTAATTGTACTCATTTGTTTCTCACCTTTACTGTAAGGTTCCTGTGGGCAGGATCATATGTCAGGAATCTAAATCTTCAGTGCCCAGCTTCATGCCTGATAAAGGAGGTACTCCATAGCACCTGAAATGAGGAAAAAATTGTCTATCACTTACCTAAGTGAGAGCCACCCTTCAAGTTCAAGCTTAAAGTTTCTCTCCTTCACAAAGATTTCTTTAGTTATTTCATCCACCATGATCTCCACATGCTCTCAGTAAATACCCGTTATCCGACATTTAACACACACACACACACACACACACACACACTACTTTGGGTATCATTCATCCTTATTTTGTATCTCTTAATATCCCATGAAAGCCATAAGAAGCTGTCTCTTTTATATATTTCATATCACCTTGCAGAGTAGGCATTCAAATATTTGTTACTATGAAGCTATCTTAAAATAAAAAATAGATATTACAATGGGAAAATTGGCAAGTTTTTATTTCCCTTCAAGAATCATTCTAAGGTGCCACTTTTTTTTTTTAACAGATGACAATATTTAAGCAGCTCATCCAGGTACAAGCTATTTATCCTAAGTAGAACATGTTTTGATATAGGACATACTTTCTAATTGTCAAATGCTTAGTTGTGCCTTCAGCCAATTCAAATTTTTTTTGAAAAGTAACTTATTTTTGACAGTAACTTATACTTCTCTATGTTGACAAAATATAAAATGTTTAACTTACAACATATTAATTAATAACCAAAATAAGTTTCTAGTTAGAGATTGCTTTAAGGATATATGTAATAATTTATAAAGTTTGTGTATGTCCCTGATAGCATTACACATAGATCAATTTTTTCATTTCAAAGCTAATTTTAGACATATTGCCCAACAGTGCATCCATGGCATACTAAGTTTTAGCTCCTAGAAGCATAACTTCCTTTGTGAATATCAACATAACTGTCCCAGTGTTCTGATGAGCCATTTCAGCTGTTTCACTTTTAAGATGCACTTTAGTTTATTACACAAATCATCTCTAGCCTATAGATGGCAGCATTGAGCAATATATTTGGTAATAGGTTGCTTTTTGGTTTCTGTGAATTTTCAGCTAGGACTTAATGTTTCATACAGCGTATTTCATTACAGTATGCCACAAGACTAATTTAGCGTACGGTGACAGGATAATACTTGTACCTGCTCCAAACTACTTCGGATTCCACAAAAGCATCTCTTTCTAGTCTGTATCTTATATGAACCAAATGTGCGTTTCCAGAGTTATCTCAACCCATTAATAAAAAAAGTGAAGAACAAATTAACTTACTATAGTATAATTAGAGTAAATACCAACCATCTTTAACGTTGGTAGTAAAACATCAGAAAGTAGGAAGAAATGGCAGTAACATCCCATGATCAGCAATTACCCTCCGCCTGAAACCCGCTGGTCTGAACAGAATTTGTTGCAGCAATCTGGCATATTGCGTGATTTCTATAGAACATTTTAGCCCTGAAATTAAATTTTTAGGGCAGAAATCCTTTCCCACTGAGACATATTTTTTAAAAAGATTTTTATATTATGTAATAATTTGTTTTATATGATTAAAATACAAACCTTTCTGTGAAGGTTATTACAGAATATTTGCAAATTAAATTGATCTTCCTGCCTTCTCCTCCTTTTAGCAATGAATATTTTGTTTTCTATAGAGGTATATTCCCTTTAGTTTTGGGGGGCAGATGGGGGGAGGAAGAAGGTCATTTGAAAAGTTAAAGTCTATGCACTATGTGAAATATCCTCCACTCGACCCGCGCTAACCATCAAACCTGTAAAAAGCCCTTTGGCCTTAGATTACGTCGTTACTTTTGAAAAAAACAATCTTTTTATCTTACTTTTTTCTTGCCAAGGGTAAAACCCCACACAATTATACTTTACTACTAACTTCAGTCTTCCTGGCTTCGCATCCCCCTCCGCTGCTCCCCATTAAGCAAGCTATGCTCCCAGCAACTCGGCCCCTGTTGTTACCGCCTCGTTACCAGCTCCAAATATCTGCTATTTATAGCTTTGCAGTAGTGGGCACGTGTGCCCTCATCACCAAGCTGTCAGAGGGAGAGAAGGGCGGGCTCTCAATTCAACAGTGTGTACACAAATTATAGATTAACCAGGTTTAGATGAGCCCGCATGATGTTGGGGAGCCTGAAGGTAAGAGGAGAAATGAGAAGCTCCCAGACTTCCGCAGATGCCAGGTCCCCCAATTCACGTATCATACGCCACTGAATGGCGCCTATGGTTCTTCTCTTTTATTTTTTTTTACTACGCTTCGCAACCTACCTTGGTACCCTCACCCTCTGTCCCCACCTCCCCTCCTGCAAAGCAAGGCTTGAAAGACAGGCAGGCCTACCAATCAGCAGGCTTCCTCAAGAAACAGCCCCCGCCCCCCACCCCCGCTTTAGGCCCAGGCGCGCTCCTCGCCGCCCAGCGGGCCGGGCCACCGAGCATGCCCAGCACTTCCACCGCTGCGTTTCCCCGCAAGCATCCCGCAGTGTCTGAGAGCTGGAGGCAAAGGACGGTCTCCGGCGTGGAGAGAGGACGGAAACCCCAAACCGGCCAGGAATGGGGAGGGGGGCTAAATAAGACAGCACTACACCAAATGACAAACGTCATCTTCGTAGGGTCCTTACTGCCAGCCGGACAAGCAAGGGACACACTGCTTGTTTATAGGTCAGCTTAAAAAAAAAAAAAAAGAAAGAAAGAAAAAGAAAAGAAAAGAAAAAGAAAAAACAACTTTGGCGAGCGTTTGCTTGTGGTGAGAATGATACCCCAAGGTAACTGTAAGAGTCTGTTCAAGTAGATCCAGGATGCTGGCCTGTTCTACTCGTGAAGTACCCATTTTCCCTTAGCGTCGAGCTGGCACGATCCTTGTTTTCTCCCGATTATCCTTGTGGTCAAGGGTAAAAATTTTATAGGGCGGTTCAATGGGTGTGGAAGCTGTGCGTGAAACAAACACTTAAGCCAATATTTACACAATAGGGTTTTGGCCTTATGAACCCTCTCTAGGTCCCTAACATCTTTTTAAAAACTCAGATAGATTCCGGAATATGATAAGGGGCATCTCATTTTTTCGCCAAGACTTTACCCCTGTGGATCCCCGCCCCTTCCCTAGGAAGAAGGTGGGGGGAGCCGTGATATTTACATTTTCTCCCTAATTGATCAGCGGCTAGCCCCACAGAGCCAGACAAGTGGACACAATACCCGGATCCCTCTTTTCGTTTCGGAGTGACCAGAATCTCCCAATATATGCCCTTGGGCGTCCCTCTGTTCCTTCGAGGTACCTCCCTGCAGTGATTTCGGGGATTCCAAGGTGGAAGGCTGGCCCAGAAGTCCCTTAGTAGACCTTATAAAAATACAGATTTCCTCACAGTGGCCTATCACCCTGAAACTGAAATCTAGCTTTTATATGTTCTGGGAGGAAAAGGCTTGACTAGAAACCTGCCTCTCTAGGGGTCGATCTTACCTGTTAGGTAAGATCTAGCTCAGCTCCCGCGCCCCCTCCTCCCTGGACCCTCCCACTCAGGGCCCCGTAGCCGCAGAGCCCCCCCCCGCCGCCCCCCACCCTCACTCCTGCGTCTTCCCGAGCTCGCCCCCCCCCCCGCTGCCGTTTTCCCAGACTCCCCTCGTGCTTTCGGGTAGCCACCCAAACACACCCGCCCGCACCCGCGGCGGGGATTCCTGCGGGCCGGGGGCGCCCTGGGTGGCGCGCGGGGAGGAGGGCTCTGCGCCGGGGCTGGCGGCCGCGCAGGGGCGCTGCCCGAGCGCTGCGCCGGGGCCCAGGGCGGGCGCCGCTGCGGCACGGCCGGGGGGCGGAGAGGGGCGGGCGCGGGGCGGGCTCGGCCGGGAATGTAGAGACCCGGGCGGGAGCCTCCCGGCGGCGGCGGCGGCGGCCGGGCTGCGGAGCGCGGAGGCTCCGTCACGTGTTTTTCTCCTCCGAGTGAGACGGCGGCGCGGTCGGCGGGGGCCGGCGCGCAGAGCCAGACGCCGCCGCTTGTTTTGGTTGGGGCTCTCGGCAACTCTCCGAGGAGGAGGAGGGAGGAGGGGAGAAGTAACTGCAGAGGCAGCGCCTCCCGGGGAAGAGGCGTCTTCCCCGACTCCTTCCCAAACCTCCCCCTTTGCCTCCCGCCCTCGTCCCCTCCCCTCCTCCCCTGCAGACTGGAGCGAGGGGCAGGGATGAGCCTGTCCCTCCGGCGCGTCCCCAGCTCCCTCGGCTGCCTAGTAGCGTTTTGCGTGGAAAAGGCACTTTCTCCGCCCGCCGAGATGGGCCCGAATGGGGGCTGCAGCGGACCCGTCTGCGGGCGGCGGCAGCAGCAGCAGCAACGGCCGCAGCGCCGCGGTCTCTGCGATTGAGCTGGTATTTGGGCGGCTGGTGGCGGCGGGGCGGTTGGGGGGTGGGAAGAGGCGGAGGAGGAGGCGAAGGAGGAGGAGGAGGAGGGAGAACCCCGTGCAACGTTGGGACTTGGCAGCTCGCCTCCCCCTGCCCAAGGATATTTAATTTGCCTCGGGAATCGCTACTTCCAGAGGGGAACTCAGGAGGGAAGGCGCGCGCGCCTGGAGGGGCAACGCGGGGACCCCTGGCCGCCGCCGCCTGTCTGCGCCAGACTCCAGCCCGGGTGGCAAGAGATGCATCTTCGCCCCTTCCTGGCCGCGGCGGCTGCGAGGAGACTCGGCTCTCGGAGGATCCGGGCTTCACTCACCCTGGACGCACTGCCTCCCCCCAGGGCATGAAACGCCTGTAAACTCAGCCGAGGCCGTCTCCTTGGCGCAGCAGCTGCGTCCCCCTTCGGCTGCCCCTCCCCGGCGCGGGGGGCGGCGTGGCTTTCAGAGTCGGGGGTTCGGCTGTCTCTAGCCCTGTTTGCATGTGCGGGGCCGCGGCGAGGAGCCTCCGCCCCCCACCCGGTTGTTTTTCGGCGCCTCCCTCTCCTCGGCGGCGGTGGCGGCGGCGGCAGCATGGCGAGCCCTCCCGAGACCGACGGCTTCTCGGACGTGCGCAAGGTGGGCTACCTGCGCAAACCCAAGAGCATGCACAAGCGCTTCTTCGTGCTGCGGGCGGCCAGCGAGGCGGGGGGCCCGGCGCGCCTCGAGTACTACGAGAACGAGAAGAAGTGGCGACACAAGTCGAGCGCCCCCAAACGCTCGATCCCCCTCGAGAGCTGTTTCAACATCAACAAGCGGGCCGACTCCAAGAACAAGCACCTGGTGGCCCTTTACACCCGGGACGAGCACTTTGCCATCGCGGCGGACAGCGAGGCGGAGCAGGACAGCTGGTACCAGGCCCTCCTGCAGCTGCACAACCGGGCCAAGGGCCACCACGACGGGGCGGCAGCCCCCGGGGCAGGAGGAGGTGGGGGCAGCTGCAGCGGCAGCTCTGGCCTCGGGGAGGCCGGGGAGGACTTGAGCTACGGGGACGTGCCCCCAGGACCTGCGTTCAAGGAGGTCTGGCAGGTGATCCTGAAACCCAAGGGCCTGGGTCAGACAAAGAACCTGATTGGTATCTACCGTCTCTGCCTGACCAGCAAGACCATCAGCTTCGTGAAGCTGAACTCCGAGGCAGCGGCTGTGGTGCTGCAGCTGATGAACATCAGACGCTGCGGCCACTCAGAGAACTTTTTCTTCATCGAGGTGGGCCGTTCCGCAGTGACGGGACCTGGGGAGTTCTGGATGCAGGTGGATGACTCTGTGGTGGCCCAGAACATGCACGAGACAATCCTGGAGGCCATGAGGGCCATGAGCGATGAGTTCCGTCCTCGAAGTAAGAGCCAGTCCTCCTCCAACTGCTCCAACCCCATCAGCGTCCCCCTGCGCAGGCACCATCTCAACAACCCCCCGCCCAGCCAGGTGGGGCTGACGCGCCGCTCTCGCACCGAGAGCATCACCGCCACCTCTCCGGCCAGCATGGTGGGCGGCAAGCAGGGCTCCTTCCGTGTGCGTGCGTCCAGTGACGGCGAAGGCACCATGTCCCGGCCGGCTTCGGTGGACGGCAGCCCCGTGAGTCCTAGCACCAACAGGACCCACGCCCACCGGCATCGCGGCAGCTCCCGGCTACACCCCCCTCTCAACCACAGCCGCTCCATCCCCATGCCTTCCTCTCGCTGCTCACCTTCTGCCACCAGCCCGGTCAGTCTGTCGTCCAGCAGCACCAGTGGCCACGGCTCCACCTCGGACTGTCTTTTCCCACGGAGATCTAGTGCTTCTGTGTCGGGATCCCCCAGCGATGGCGGCTTCATCTCCTCGGATGAGTACGGCTCCAGCCCTTGCGATTTCCGAAGTTCCTTCCGCAGTGTCACCCCAGATTCCCTGGGCCACACCCCACCAGCCCGCGGTGAAGAGGAGCTGAGTAACTACATCTGCATGGGGGGCAAAGGGTCCTCCACCCTCGCCGCCCCCAATGGTCACTACATTTTGCCTCGGGGTGGCAACGGTCACCGCTACATCCCAGGAACTGGTTTGGGCACGAGCCCAGCTCTGGCTGGGGATGAAGCAGCCAGTGCTACAGATCTGGATAATCGGTTCCGAAAGCGGACTCACTCTGCTGGCACGTCCCCTACTATTTCCCACCAGAAGACCCCATCCCAGTCCTCTGTGGCTTCCATTGAGGAATACACGGAGATGATGCCTGCCTACCCACCAGGAGGTGGCAGTGGAGGCCGACTGCCTGGCTACCGGCACTCTGCCTTCGTGCCCACCCACTCCTACCCCGAGGAGGGTCTGGAAATGCACCCTTTGGACCGGCGTGGGGGCCACCACCGCCCAGATGCCTCCACTCTCCATACTGATGATGGCTACATGCCCATGTCCCCAGGAGTGGCGCCAGTACCCAGCAGCCGAAAGGGCAGTGGGGACTACATGCCCATGAGCCCCAAGAGCGTGTCTGCACCCCAGCAGATCATCAACCCAATCAGACGCCATCCCCAGCGAGTGGACCCCAATGGCTACATGATGATGTCCCCGAGCGGCAGCTGCTCCCCTGACATTGGAGGTGGGCCCAGCAGCAGCACTGGTGCTGCCCCTTCTGGGAGCAGCTATGGCAAGCTGTGGACAAATGGGGTTGGGGGCCACCATGGTTCTGCCCTGCCGCATCCCAAGCTGCCTGGGGAGAGTGGCAGCGGCAAGCTCTTGTCTTGTACTGGTGACTACATGAACATGTCACCAGTGGGGGACTCCAACACCAGCAGCCCCTCCGACTGCTACTATGGCCCGGAAGACCCCCAGCACAAGCCAGTTCTCTCCTACTACTCATTGCCAAGGTCCTTTAAGCACACCCAGCGCCCTGGGGAGCTGGAGGAGAGTGCTCGGCACCAACACCTTCGCCTTTCCTCCAGCTCTGGTCGCCTTCTCTATGCTGCAGCGGCAGAAGATTCCTCCTCCTCCACCAGCAGTGACAGCCTGGGAGGGGGATACTGTGGGGTGAGGCCAGATCCTGGCCTCCCACATATCCACCATCAGGTCCTGCAGCCCCATCTGCCTCGAAAGGTGGACACAGCTGCCCAGACCAACAGCCGCCTGGCTCGGCCCACGAGGCTGTCGCTGGGGGATCCCAAGGCCAGCACCTTACCTCGGGTCCGAGAGCAGCAGCAGCAGCCATCCCTGCTGCACCCTCCAGAGCCCAAGAGCCCGGGGGAATATGTGAACATTGAATTTGGGAGTGATCAGCCGGGATACTTGTCTGGTCCTGTGGCTTCCCGCAGCTCGCCTTCTGTTAGGTGTCCGTCCCAGCTCCAGCCAGCTCCCCGAGAGGAAGAGACTGGCACGGAGGAATACATGAACATGGACCTGGGGCCAGGCCGGAGGGCGACCTGGCAGGAGAGCGCTGGGGTCCGGCCAGGCAGAGTGGGCCCTGCACCTCCTGGAGCTGCTAGCATGTGCCGGCCTACCCGGGCAGTGCCCAGCAGCCGGGGGGACTACATGACCATGCAGATGGGTTGTCCCGGGCAGAGCTACGTGGACACCTCACCAGTTGCCCCCATCAGCTATGCTGACATGAGGACAGGCGTTGTGGAGGAGGCCGGCCTTCCAGGGGCCACAGCAGCGGCTCCCTCGTCCTCTGCAGCCTCTGCTTCCCCCACCACTGCACCTCAGAAAGCAGGGGAGCTGGTGGCTCGCTCTTCCCTGCTGGGAGCCCCACAGGGACCTGGGGCCATGAGCGCCTTCACCCGGGTCAACCTCAGTCCCAACCGGAACCAGAGTGCCAAAGTGATCCGTGCGGACCCACAAGGGTGCCGGAGGAGGCATAGCTCTGAGACCTTCTCCTCCACACCTAGTGCCACCCGGGCGGGCAACACGGTGCCCTTTGGAGGGGGGGCAGCTGTAGGGGGCAGCGGTGGTGGCAGCAGCAGCACGGAGGATATGAAACGCCACAGTTCTGCTTCCTTTGAGAATGTGTGGCTGAGGCCTGGGGAGCTCGGGGGAGCTGGCAAGGAGCCGACCCCAGTGTGTGGGGCTGCTGGGGGTTTGGAGAATGGGCTTAACTACATAGACCTGGATCTGGTCAAGGACTTCAAACAGCGCCCTCAGGAGCGCCCCACTCAACCGCAGCCGCCCCCGCCCCCGCCCCCTCATCAGCCTCTGGGCAGCAGTGAGAGCAGCTCAACCAGCCGCTCCAGTGAGGATTTAAGCGCCTATGCCAGCATCAGTTTCCAGAAGCAGCAAGAGGACCTCCAGTAGCTCAACTGGACATCACAGCAGGTGCGTTTCATGGTGACAAAGTCAGAAGACAAAACTGCTTTTAACATTGTGCTGGAATTCTCTTCCTCTTTGCCTAGGCCCCTTTCCTCTCCTGCTCACTGCTTCCTTAGGGAGTGCTTTCACAGGATGGGGGAAGGGAGGGCACACAAGGTGCTCCCCCCACCAGGACACTTGGCTTACTGTCCAGTAAGCCCGCTGGAGCTGCGGCCCCGGAGGCCTTTCATTTGAGGCTTCCAAGTGAAGTACTTACTGTAGCATTAGCAAAATATACACCCTATACCAGTTCTGAGGCTTGTGAAGTTCATATATAAGAACCTTGTTCTCTTTACTGAAGTTTTCTTTTGACTATATATTTAGGTCAGTCCCTAGAAGGAACAGCTCAACAGAAATATTTGTTAGCACAGGGGCTGAACCAAACTCTTCATTTCAGATAGTTTCTTGGAGCTCTGAAGGATGATCTTATCAAGTTGCTCCGTGTACTTTAATTCTGTGATTTCACAATACCGAGGCAACATAAATAGCAGCGGAAATATCAGTTTTTATTCTTGCTGCCTTAAAAAGATTCAGGAGTAAGAGCTTGTTTAGGCTTACATATTTAGGGAGAAATGCCTGTCTATTTATGATTCTCTGTAGAAAGTAATTATGGGTGACATTCTCTTTTTGCTCCTGAGCAGGGTTTGTGAAATATCTTTCACACACCGACCCACCACCTCACAGGTGTGGCTGCTTCTGCACGGGGTCTGCAGTAAAGTCTGCGTGTGTCTGGGACCCATTATTAGTGAAGAGTTATGGAAATTCATCCCAGCATGTCTGCCTTACAGTTGTCTGCTCTTGCAAAGGCCTGCAGGGAGACATCACACAGATCATTTGGGGGCTACTGTACATCTTCTGTGAAATTACTTAACATTTTTACTTTGAAAAGAAGGAGTATTGTGTTAGGGAAATGGTTTTGTTTTGCATTTGCTGGAAAGGCTAGGAGTACTCTTCCATTTTTAGAGCGTTTATTGTTTGCCTTTCAGTGTAAGATTAGGCACCCCAGTACGTGTTGAAAGTTGGCTTTCCATCTTTGGTGGCTAAGGCTCTATTGAAAATGAAAAACACTTGTAACAGGAAATTTGCCTGTCCTTCATTCTGTTGAGCCTGTTTTCTGGTGGTCATAATTGTGGGAAGAAAAGAGGAGTATAGTTTGCAAATAATGCTATGAGTTGGCAATGCAGAAGTTTCCAGCATTTGGAAACACTTTATTCTGACAAACTCATTATCTTGTGATAGACTTTTTGATGGATGCTTCATAGAACGAGCTTTTAAGTGTGTGTCCATTCATCAGAAATTGTGCATTGGGTTCCTCTTGGTAGGTATTTGTTTATTATGTGGTCTCAGTCTCCTTGATTCTAACCAGTTTCTAATATCTGACCCATATCATTCGCTGTTTTCTAGAACAAGATACAGGTACACAAACATTCAGACTAAGATTTTAGGTGGTATGCTATACAAGTATCACTTGATTAGCATTCAGTGTTTACTTTCTTGATTCACTACAACAGATTTAATTATATATGTCAACACCAACAGTTAAAAACTTTGGTTATTTTTAAATGATAAAAAAATAATGTTTTAGGGAATGTGAATCCCTCTAATACTTTAACCATTTGTGTTGCAAGATGTTTCATTTATAAACTAATGAGGATTTGAAGGAAACAAACCCAACAGAACCAAAATTTTCATTTTAGAGAAGAGGAAAGAGGCTAGGAAATAATAAGTGTTCCTCACCTGTTTTCTTGGTTTGAACAGGTTTCTTTTTATAGAGAGAAGAAATAATATTTTGCTCTGAAAGAAAGTGATGACCAAATAGAGTTTTCATCTTTAAAGGGGCTTTGAAATAAAATCCTCTTTATGTGGAGGGTACATTAAAAACAAACCAACCAAAGCAAAATGATCTTCTATTCTTAGCTCTCTTAGGGACAGTGTAGGATTCTGGAATAAATTTGTAGTCGTATCCCTAATACTGTTGGAGTAACAATGTACTGTGCCTTGACAGCCCCATGCCAGAAAAATCCGTGTTTTAAATGAGGCACCAAATGCTACCTGACACCCTTCCATCCTGAATTCTGCTCCCTTGCCTTTGCCCTGTTGGGTTTAAAGATGTGATCAGATCGTCAGTTATCGTCTGAAACAAAAAATCCGACCTGCCCTGGCAAACAGCTTTTCCTAGGAATGAGTATTTTGGTTGTGAAAACATCCTTTTCCTAACTTCCTCAGCAATTCTTATTTTTTCCTCTCCTGCTCATGGCTCAGGTAAAACCCTGGAACAGGAAGGGAATGGGGTGCTAGAAGGGGTGTGTGCTTTCTCCTAACCCCTCATTTTAAACATTGAGGCTTGTCTAGTATTTCTCACTGTCTGTTAGATGAGAACATTTGTGAGGCATCTCAGGTTCTCAGGACTGGTGGTTGTCCTGATTGACCTTATGTCCAGTTTCTAATTTTTGTCAACCTGTGCCTCCCCTAACTTCGTTCTGATTTTGAGTTCTTGTTTTCCAGCATCCCCTTCTCCCATTCTCTTTGTTTTCCACCTCTTATTTCATGTTTCTGCCCTGTCTTTTTTTCCTCTTTTTCTCCATTTCAGAATTTCGCAGTCCTTGTGGCCTTCTCTCTGCAAAGAGTGGATTGAGAGTCCAAGAAAGAGGGCAGAAAGGACACAGCAGCCCAGTTATCTTGAACAAGCCTTTACCTCCAGTTTGTTTTTTAGTTTTGAAACTGCAGCTCGGGCAGATAGAGCAGGCTTTGGCAAAGGCTCAGACCCAAGCCACCCGTTTAACTTCCCTTTTTTTTTTTTTGGTCATTTTGTTATGCCCCCTTCCCAGAAAGGGGGGGGGGGCATTTCTCTTCCTTTGGCTACATTTCCTTGTTGTGATTTCAAGGATTCCGTACCTCCAGGACTACCTCCCATCTCTCCCTCCTCCTCCCTCCTTCTCTTCCCCTCCCTGTGTGGCCTTTTTTGTCTCGCGCATACCGTCTCAGCTCTGGCACTTTCCCGTTTCCCGGGTCACCTCCGCTTCCTGCATTCCTCCCTATTTATTTGGCACTTGGCTTCCCTCCCTCCTCCAAGCCCCTTTAGCCGGGGGTTGGGGAATCTGTAGCGGGGCTGAGGCCGCCTTCACAAATCTCCCACCCCGCCCACTCCGGTCGCCCGGAGGCGCCGGGCTGCCTGGCCCCATCCCCGCCCCGCCGCGTGGTCCGCGTTGCTGGTGAGCCCAGGGCCCTCAGTGCAGGACTGGCTGTGAGTGGGCGGGGTGGAAGGGCCCTGATTGGCTCCTGCCAGAGCCAATCAGCGTGAATATCTGTCTGCTGCGGAGGGCGCGGGGTGGGACTTGAATTGGAGGGGTAGGGAGGGGGCCGTGGCCTCCTGCTGGGTCTTGGGTCCAACGGTGGCCCCCTTAGCGGGGCGTCGGGGGCACCAGCCCTCCCAACTCCCTCCCTCCACCTCTTTTCTCTTGTGCCAGCGGAACTGAGCCAAATACGCGCCCCCTCCCACTCCCCCTCGCAGAGGATGTTATGCGCTCAGCCTTATTCGTGCATCCAGCCCAGAATCCTAAGAATGAGAAAGTCCAACCAGCCCACTGACAGAGGCCGGAAACACACACTTCCTCTTATTTTTAATTGAGAAAAATCCAGGCCATGACCATGTGACGTGCCCCATTTTGTTTCCCTCCTCTCTTTACTACGGTTTACTACGACGCCACGTTCCTTCATCTTCCTGTCTGGAAATCCACGAGCACGTGGTTGTAGGATTGATTGAGTTGGCTCAAGATTCTAACATTTATGTCCCTTACTAATGGGAAAGAGGAGGGGAAAAGAAAAAAACGGAGAAGGAAACACAAGTGCTGTGGCTGGCACTGTTTGGGGATCATTCAGGAAAAACTCATTTGGGTGGAAATTGTATTAGGGTCAACACTATATATCCAGAGCGACTGCAGTTTGCAAAGCCTGGAGCCAGATAAGATCAGCAAATACTGACCCTTCTAGGCCCAGGGGAGCTCACAGTGAAATGAAAACGCCGGATATAGCTTGCAGATCATGAGAATCTAGAGATTCATGGCGGGAGGGGGGGTGGTGGCTGGGTAGTTTGGTGCTGAGGCTGGAGGGGGTGGCTGGGTAGTTTGGTGCTGAGGCTGGAGGAAATGCTGCTCTAGCTCCCAAAACCAGATTTGTTTTTTGATCAGTGACAGCCCAAGTGAAAGCCCATCAGGGCAGACTGGGCTAACTTCCTGAAAGCTTGCTGGATTTGGGTTGTGGCCCTCACATAACCAACCTTACCTGAGATGTATTACTTTATAGGATGGAAAATTTGTTCTGATTTTCTGTTCTAAAATAAAGGAAAGTAAGAGAGAAATTAATGGAGGTGTTCCCCATCCCCTCTCCAACAAGTCTTTGTCGCCAGCCAGCATCCCTCATGCCTCACTGAATCATAAGCCCCAAAGGCAGCGTTTTTTCCATAAGGTGTAAATGTAAGGAAGAGGGACCGCCCTGGTGTAAATGTTATGCCTCATGCTCCTGAACTATGGGAGAGAGTGTCTATGTTGTTCCAGAAAACCTGGAGCATCTAACAATCTTCTCAATCTCTGCCACTGCTTAAGTAGCTTTTTGTGTTAAAAAAAAATTCATAAAAAATTCCACATATTGTAATCATTTCTCTGATCCCCCCCACCCCCCGAAATACTATCTATTATATTGCCTACTATAGTAAGGGACTTGGAATTCCAAAATCCATGCCTCTTCTGCTCCCTGCTGTTTGTTTTTTTGTTTTGTTTTGTTTTGCTTTGTTTTGCCTTTTTTGTTGTTATTGTTTATCAAAATTCCTGGAAAATAGCTTTGTCTTATCTTGAATGATGCAATGGAAAAAAAGCAGTTCCTGGGAGCCCAAGATCTTGAGTTGTAACACAGCCTGTGCCCTTCACTAGCTGAGTGACCTTGGGCAAGTCACTTAATTTCTCTGGACCTATTTCCTCATCAGTAACTTGAGAGTTTTGTTCTAAATTATTCTGACCTCCTTTGCCGCACTAAACATAGGGATATTTTGGAGAGAATGACTGATATTCTTTAATGGGTCAGTTGTAATGAGGATTCTTTCTGAAGAAGCTGTTGATGGGGTCAGAATGAAGTGTATTAGAATATTCTGTTTCCTCCTGTTCTAGCTTTTGGATCATTCTTTAAGGTTTGATTCAGGGCTTATTTTTACCTTTCTAGTTTGGAGGGAAGCAGATTTTAACAGACCTTAAGACAAACCCTCCAGACTGCACAAGTCTAAATTTTTGGAACCTTCTCTAGACTGAACTGGGTTGCTCCCCCTCCTCTCTTTTTAAAATATTCAGTGTGTGTGAGAATGCAAGTTAGTTGCCAGTTCCTTGCATCCTAAGGTCAGCTGTTAGTAGCAACCCACCCACCTTACAGGTCAAGCTTTAACCAATCCATGTTTATGACATTATTCTGTCTACTCAATTAGAAATCATCCCTTCTTCTGCAGGGGTTCTGTTTATGGATAATGTTTCTCATTTGTACCATCAGAATCCTTCCTTCAGTGAGGTACATCACTGGAGGGAAGAGAAAGGAAATCTGAGAGGCCAAGTGAGGTTAGTAAGAAGTCTTCTACAATTTTTTGTTTAGTTCCAGTTTTCTCTGTCAGGTGTGTGAAAAAGCTCAATATTTCTCTTGCCGACAGCATGAGTGTTGTCCAGCTTTTTGTGTTTTAGGATTTTTGGTTTGCTAGTTGAGCTGTATGCTGCTTTGCTGACCTAGTATTATCTTGGCTGTCAAGTTGTCAGTGTATTCAGAAATTTTGACCCTTTGGGTACCTCTGTGTGGATTGCATAAATCATTAGAGTAGTCTATTGACTCTTTCATTCAGAACTTCATTGACTTATTCTTTTCCAGTCCTTCTGCTACAATCATATATATTTCTTAGCTGTATAATATATCAATGGTTCCTTTTATTTTGGTGGGTTGGTAATTTTAAGATGATGGAACACTTCACAATTGTAAGGCTTTGTTTCAAAGAAAGCTATTTTCCCAATGATTTCCTCCCATTACAGAGTTACTGGAAATTGTATTCAAGGAAAATAGTGTCTCATGAATTCAGTTTGAAGTCAGTTTCACACTAAAGATTCTGTAACTCTCTTTACCACATTACAATTATAGATTTGATTTATTATCCCCTGCCTTACGAGTCCATAGCTATGAGGCCAACTCCAAAAAATAATTTTTAAAATGTTATTAAAACATGTTTAGAAGTTGTAATCACTTTTGAGTTTTAATTTAATAGAATTACATTTTAATATGTGTATGGTATGTTAGTGTGCTAATTTCTAACTAATATCAAATAGTTGCAAAAAAAGTTATTGTGAAGCTATTTTAAATGATGGTCAAGAAATGCTCTTGTCTCACATCGTGTCTTTGTCTTACATTGTGGAAATGGTAGCATCTCTGCCATTTCTCACAGAAAAGAAGAAGATAGATTAGATGAGTATAAGGTACTGTCATCTATGGGGAAAGGAACATTTTCCATTTTAATATTCTTGCTGCAGGCTCTGCTATAATCTATTTGTTAAAATAAAGTTGGTTAGATAAATGTTATTTGTGCTTCCTCAATGAGCCAGTGATCTTTGAATAATAGAGCTTTTAAAAATGATGTGTTTGTATTGAAAAGGCAGCTTTTCTTTTTCAGGCCCCTTTTTGCATTTTCATTCATGATGGCAGGAGAATTGAATATGTTGGTCAGGCTCTAATTTTACTTAGATCATCAAATCTGTCTTCAAGCAGAGAGGAAATTTTGTGGTTTTATTACCCCACCCTGAATGTTTAATTGAATAAAGTTTTACTAGGTAAGTATTCACTGCTTTCCTTTTGCTGTTCCATGTTTGTTCCTTTGTTTGCTCCCCACCCTGTGTCACTTTCTGCCATCCACCCTCGTCCTGTCTGAACCAAGCACACATCCATTGGATGCTAATTGGTTGGCCTGAAGAGGATGCCAGTAAACCCAAGTTCATAAACTTTCCCCCCTGTTTTCTGTTGACTAAAAAATACTTTGATGTGAGTTCTCTGATCTGCCTTGACGTATTTAGGTCATGTTGCTGAACAGTTTCACTTAATCTTGAGAAATTGATAGTTGTGTTATGTTTGTTGAAAGGATTAAAGAAGCATTCTGTCTCTCTCTCTCTCTTTTTCTTTAAACGTATACAGTGTGGCAAACAAAATCTATTTTGAACAGAAAGTCATTATTCTTGGTTTTAGGAAGGTTTCAGATCCATGTGAAACAGGCGAAAATATAAGAGAAGACATTTATAAAAACAGAGCAGGCAGTTTAAGGTCTCAAATATTCAGTAATTACTCTGTCTTCCACTGTTATTCATCTGTTATTCTCTAAGGACAGTGTCCCTGTTTATTTTAAAATTATTTGAAGGGCTCATTTGGATTCTGGAAATAATCATACTTACCCTTGAATTTTAGGGGTTGGGGGAATAATCAGAAGAACATTAGTTCTCTGGTACAAGATCAGAGGCCACCTGCCTCCCACCATCAACATGAATGGTCTGCCTTCAGTCAAATAGGCCCCAGGCCTCAGTTTCCTCTGGGTCCCTTTCCCTCTTTTCTTCAGTAAACAGCAGTTGTTCTAAGACAATAAGAGAGTGGTGGTGGACACAGGGAAATGGAACGAGGAGAAAGGTAGTGAAGGGAGTTCATCCAAGTAATTACCAAATTTCTTATGGCACAACTTATCTGGGGGAAAAAAAAATCAAGATCAAGGATATGTAATCCATGAAAGTCAGTATTTTTCTTATATTTTCCAGGTGAAAGTGCCCATCTACCTCAAAGTATTATGCTTTTCTTAGTCATTCCAACCCTGGCTTCCTGGCTGGCAATCACACCAGCTTACTTAAATAGTTCATAGGCTGTTCAGACTATTTGGAAGAGTGGCCTCTTTTTGGATATTCAGCTGGCAAATACAATATTAGCAAGACGCCAGAAAAAAACATCTTTGGCTCTTTTGTCCAAGCGAAGCAGCCAGGAGAGCGGTCCAGGTGTTAAAGGAGCAGAAGTTCATGAGTAGGACGCATGGGGTGAATGAAGGTGGGGGTAGAAAAGACATTGTAGTCCTTTCTTTCCATCCTAGAAGCTCTATCATTGGAGAACTTTTTTTTCCCTTTGGGTGGGTGGTTTTTATTTTTAGTAGTGAAAAGCTTTAACCCTCTGACCTCTGGTTCCTGTGCATGCTTCTGGCTGGAAGTATACACTCCTTTGAGATTTTGTCATTGCTGTTTCTTAAGTGTGTTTGCTTGTGCTTTCTCTGCTTTGATGATGGGCAGTCACATTTGTTTTTAAGTTCAGAGTAGTTTCTTACAGAAACCTAAAAAAGGCATTTTTTTTTTTTTTTAAAGAACACATAGTTTTAGGATAGTGTGCTGGGTCTATTCACTTTTTTTTTTTCCTTTCATTTTTTGGTGTTGGCAATTTATGCACATGCTATAAGTTTCAAGTAGTTTAGAAAAATTTCTTAAAGGTATAAAGTAAAAAATAAGATTCTCTCTCACTCGTGTTCCTCTGCCTCTCTTCTCACTAGCCACCATCAATGCTGGATTTTGTTTATGTTTCCAGAGATGAACTGCTCAGAAATTTTGGAGCTTAGTAATAGAGAGTTGCTGAAATGCCCAGTTGCTTAGGTCCCAACGTTGTGCACTGAAGAAACACAGCAGACAACGTACCTCTTACAGTAGACTCACTGGTTTTTTGTTGTTGTTGAAAGGAAAGAGAAAAGTACTCTTTAATTCCCATACCTCTTGTGACTCTTCAGGTTCTAGAAAAGCATCATGTAGTATAATCCAGTGATTGGGGCGGGGGAGCATTAGTTAGGAAATGATCTGCTTTTCTAATTTTGAAGCATTTGTGAAGGGGAGGGCATCTAAGTGTGAGTCTTTATTATTCTCTCTTCTCCTCTGTACCTTCTGCTGTAGTATGTCAGCACTTCCCTGCCCTTCCACCAGAGTGAATAACTAGTTCTTAATATAGTGTGGTAGGATTAACTCTAAAGGTTAAGGAGCCTTTTAAGGACGTTCTGGTCACCAAAGTCTCATATTTTTGGAGTTCAGAAGAATTAAAGCTTTCTGTTGGAATAAGCAGAAAGAATTTCAAATTTCAAAACCATTTCAAATTCTGGAAACAGGTTATTTTAGCCATAATAATTGCATGCAAATAATAGAATAAATTGTTTAGTGATTTCCTCTCACTCCAAGTTTTAATAACTTTGGAGGAAATTAGTGGGATTTAGAGAATCTGTTCCGTCTCCTAAGGGGATGTGTATTACTACAGGTATGACTGGAATAATCTCTACTTTGAACTAGAGAGGAACTCCAATGGTTAAAAATATTTATAGCTAATGTCCTGATGTTCTTGCTGATTCTGGCCCAGGTTCAGTGTAAAGAGGATGGAGAAGTTATTATTACAAAATAGAAACTTTCAAGAATATGGTAACAGATGACTTTTTTTTTTTTTTTAAAGATTTTGTTTATTTATTTGACACACAGAGAGAGAAATCTCAAGCAGGCAGAGAGGCAGGCAGAGAGAGAGGAAGGGAAGCAGGCTTCCCGCTGAGCAGAGAGCCCGATGCGGGGCTTGATCCCAGGACCCTGAGATCATGACCCGAGCCGAAGGCAGAGGCTTAACCCACGGAGCCACCCAGGCGCCCCAACAGATGACTTCTAAATCACAATTACCAATATTATATCCTTTAGGGGGACTTGGCAATAAGAATACGCTAAAACAATAATATCAGTTTTCTTCCAGACCATCTGGAGTGAGGAATGAAATTCAACCACCTCCGAAAACTTTTAGGAAAGCTGTTAAAGAATTTACTCTGTGAAATAAGCTAGTTCCTTAGGTGTCTGCACCATTTAGCTTTGATCTGTAACAAACCATCCCAAAACCGATGGCCTTAGAACATCAGTCATTTGGTAGATCGCAGTTCTGAGGGTTGGTGTTAGGCTTCGTTCAGTGGGGCAGTGTCTGTCTCACTTGGGGAAGCTCACGTGGACAGTTGGCTGAGGACTGGTTGGTTCAGGATGGTTTCTGTCACTTGTCTGGTGGATGATGCTAACTGTCAGTTGGTGTTTGCTGCTGCTTGAACCAAAACAGGCTAACCCAAACTTAACATAGTATTTGGATGAGCAAACCAGCAACAGTGAGGGGGGCACACGTGTTTTTCAAGCCTCTGCTTGCTTCACATTTGCTCCTCTCCCATTGTCCAAAGCAAGTCACAAAGCCGTGCCCAGTTTCAAGGGATAGAAAAATAGATCCTACTTGTTAATGGGAGAACCCTTGTACAAGTGTATTTATAAATACATCGTTGACCATTTATTAGTTGCATGTTGAATGCCTAGAATAAAGTTATTCTTAGATGTTTATAATGAATATTCCTAGCTTTGGGTGAAATACAATGATTTCCTTCGTATTGGTGGTATCACTGTTTTCCTTTTTGTTTTTTGGGTTTTTTTTTTTTGTTTTGTTTTTCTTTGAGAAACACGAAGCTTATACTGACTCACTAAACTTTGATTGAGTTCATAATGTGAGTCAGGCACTGGGGACCGAAACAGGTGTGTCCCAGTCTTCCCAGTGCTTGTAGGAGGCAAAGAAGGAAACAATGAACTGCGTTACAGCAAAGTGTGGGGACAGGAAATGATTTGAGAAAATAGTAAATAATGTGGTTCTGTCATTCAGGTTCACGAAGGGATAGCAAGGATTTTTTTTATATCACAGATTCAGATCTTTCTTTAGAGTTTGATTCCCTCTTGAGATTGGCCTCTTAAGGAATGAGTAAAAGCTGGAAGTTCACCTCTAAGAAATACATGAAAGATGACTTCTGAGGTTTCTTTACCAGAGACTGTCATCTATATTTTTAATGCCAGTGGTGGTTGGTGAAATTAGTTCTGCTATTTGCCCGAGGCCAGAGGACTACACTTCCTAGCAGTCCTTAGGCAGCTCCCACAGGCCTGGACTTGAAATATGGTACTAGAAGGGAGCCCCGAGCCACAGGACATGTTGTATCATCCTCCCTCCATCCCTTTGCCAAAACTGCCTTTTCCGCACATACAGGAAGCTGGACCAGAGCAGCGCTTGCTCAGAGAAGGAGGCTTTTAGTGGGGAGTGGTGGGGAGCAGTGGGTGAAATGGGACCAGAGACATCAGTGGTCGGAAAGAATTGTTCCCACCTGAGCACAGTTATTGACTCTGGTAACGCAGAGTTGCTGAATCTCCGGAAGCAAATGCAGATGGTTGGCAGTATCCCACTCAAAGCCACGGCAGTGGTTTCTGGAACCCCGTCTCAGATCTCTTACCAGCCAGTATTTACATTTTTCTTACACCAGAACCTCGAATGCCTTAAACGTTCTTGAGGTTACAGAACAAAACAAAATCGGGACACTGGGTAATGTATGTAATATTGGGAGGAGGGAAGGGGGTCCCTAAAGGGTTTCGAGGGGCCAGTTGAGTGGTGTATTTATATCCTGGTCTTGGCAGCTCCCACCTACCCCCCAGCTCCTCGTTGGCTTGCCCTTTGTGCCCCTTCCCGATTCCAAGGCACTCTTTGAACCCCAGTTAACAATACCTTCCTTTCAAAGCTGATCCCATTCCCTCTGGTTAGATAAAAGAATATAAATATCGCATGTTTTTCTAAAGAATGGGTAATGACTTGACTTCTGAAAATATTTTACTTCCATTGGTAGGAAATCCTGGAAGTCATTGGGGTTATAATGAAAACTTTCCCTTTTGCCTAAGCTTGTCTCACTAGCGAGAGTGTGTGTGTGTGTGTGTGTGTGTGTGTTTGGAGGTGAGGAGGGTTAGGGAGTGGAAACTGCATTCCAATAAAAAAGCTTACATTCCTAAAACGAGGTCTTTAAAAATATTTTGCAGCCTGAGCCTTTGGTCCCTCACAAGTTCCTACAAGGGACAACCTTCAGACAGTGTACAGACTTGTTGGTTCTCGGGCCTTTGAACTGGGTGAGGAATGTGTCTCAAGTCGGAAAAGGGAATGGTTCTTTCGTGATTTTAGCCTCTAGCTTAAAAGCTGGAAGAATGTTATTGTGCCTTCAAAGCCTCTTTCCCACTGCGCTCTATTAGATGGGCTCTTGGAAAGCGTCTTTGCATTATCAAGTACACAACAAAATCCCAAGCCACCCAATTCGATCTAATTCAATGGCTACTTTAGGTGCATTTTAAATTAATGTGTCTCTTCTGTAAGAATAGAGCCCCATTCTACTCCTCCCTCTTTACCCCAATTGAGGTGATTTATAGTTACTCACTAGATAAGAAAAGTTTTAGGTTCATTTGAGGGGGGGGGTGGACTTGGGGATTATTATTTAAAAGAATAATGGCAGAGGTATTTAGGAAGGTAAGAGTTCTTAGCTCTGTAGAATTGAGAATGCATTTCCATGGGAAGTAAGTCAGATTCCATTTGCATTATAAAATCAATACATTTAAACGACCAAAGAAAACATTATTGTTTGTTATTGTATGTTATTGGCTGGGTTCAAGTACACCTACCATACTGTCTCCCACCTTGCTTTCAAAAATTTTACCCCTTCCTTCAGGGATGTAAACCCCTATCCTTGCTCTAGTTACTCATTTCCCAGCACTCTTTGCTAATAAAAATTGTGAGCACACTGAAAGCAGACGCCAGTGTCTGAGGAGGAGAGGACCCACTGAACTCTTGCCAAATTAAAAACTTGTTTATCAACAGTCCAGAGGATAGTTGTTGAATCAAGGCAGAGGATAGCTTTAGGAAAGTCCCAAACAGAAATAATGCTGTGGATATATTCTGGGTACCTCAAACCATTTCATTGACTAGATATTTTGAAAATCAAATTCAAGGGTCACCTGGGTGGCTTAGTCAGTTAAGGGTCTGCCTTTGGTTTAGGTCATGATCTCAGGGTCCCGGAATTGAGCCCCATGTCCTTGGGCTCCCTGCACAGCAGGAGTCTGTTTCTCCCTCTCCCTCTGCCCCTTTACCCTTGCTTGTGTGCTCTCTCTCAAATAAATAAAATCTTAAAATCAAATTCAAATTCAGATTCCACATGATATTAAACAAACAAAATGGCAGGGGTTCTTGTACTCTAATAGGAGTAGAAATCCAAGCTGTGGTGAAATTAATTATAATTGCATCATTCCTATGTCTGAAATCCTGGGATACTTCCTCTGTTTTCCCCCAAACCATTCTTTTAAAGATTGATGGAAACTTTGCTTTATTTTAAGGAGATTGATTTCTCTGCCTCCAGCAGTCTTTTACCAGTTTTTCTTATACTAGTAGAGTTGTTCTGATGTTAATTGCAGTTTACTAATGTAGGTCAGAGCTTAGCATTTTCACGGAGGTTTAAAGATACCAAAAGCAATAAGAAAGTGATTTGGAAAATAATTGTTATATCATAGTTACCTCTATTTTTAAAAAGAGGCCAATTACTCAGTGTGTGATTTGGAAGAATCCCGTTCTAATTTGTCTCCTATGCTCATGCCTTTTCTTCCTCTTGAGTATAATAAGGTTGCTAGTTAACCCCTCTACTGTGAAGTACCAGTAAGATCTGGGAAAAGGAATTATATTTACATGAGTGCATTTTGCCACTGTGGCACTTGTTAGCTACAATGCTAAGCTTGGTCTGGGAAGTTGATCCTGATTGCCAGGGTAGGAGTCTGCCTGCGTTCTGTTTCCACACTTCATTGAGGTTGGGCTGTTTGGATGGCTGTGATAGAATGTGTGTCCTAAACTATCACCTCTTATAGCAATTCTTCTTAAATATTGCTTGACATTTCAAGTATTAAGCTAAAACATAGGATCCAAACAGTGTGACACACAGCAAAGCATTTATCAACCTTTGTTCTAAAACCCTGCAACTCCCCAAGATTTGTAATATAAATGTGTTCTGTTTTATTTTAAAGAGGATTTCCGTTTTCCTGGCCCTTCACAGTCATTTGACATTTATGCTACTTTCTAAAACTTAGTAGTGTTTTCTAGCAGGTATGCGGCTGGTATCAAGCTAGGCTGTTTTTCTCTCTGCCGGCATAGTGACTAAGTTCGAATGCTTAGTGCAATGGGTTTGGCATTTGGTTGTTACTGTTTGTTGTAGATACTGAATGAATGAATGTGGGACCATATGTTTTTAAACCACAGTATGAGAAGTATGCAAGCACTTCATTTATCTGTAGACCAGAATCATATTCCATTCAGGAGGACAGAGAGTTTTTCTTAACTATGCTACCACTGCCTCATACTCGGGGGTTCTTGTCTTAAATATTTCTGCTCATTCCATAATTAAGCTGTTGTAACTACTGAACCTGGACATCTGAAGAAATCATAACTGGTCATAAAGACAGTGGTGGCAAATTGCCAAAGAGTCAAATGTTTATAGACCAGACATGAGAGAATGTTCTGGTTCATTAATGCAACAAGGAGTTAGTGAGTTGCTGCTGAGTACCAGGCATATTCCTAAGTTCTGAAGTTACAAATGAAAAGAAAACATGCTAATTCAGGCCCTCGTAGAGCTTCTTTTCTGGGGACCAGTTGAGGGAGAAGGCATCAAGGATCAGCTTCCCTAGGGGACAGATGAGACCCACTGAGAGATGGGACAAGGGTTTCTGGCCCACTTCATGGACTGGAGAGGTTGACAACATTGATTTATACATAAAACTTTTACCTTAAATTTCATCACAATCCCTTTGCCTGGATGTAAGTATGTCATTTGCACTCTTCACGGCTTATCAGTCATGATTAAGTTTACTTTGTGACTCATAAATGGAGCAAAGTCAGATTTTTCTGCTGTAATAGGGCAGTATATGAAAGAGCAGGAAGTAAGAGTTGAAGTTGGTATGTGTCTGCTTGGAAAAAATGGTCTGACATGTAAAGTCAAGATCTGGAACAGGTGACACCTAGGGAAGGAGGGTGAGGAGTATGTGATATCTCTGGGGGGGCCCTGGAAAAGATGGGGATTGACCGGGTATGGCCATCATTGTGTGCTGGTATCATAAATCAGAGCTTACATTGCAGCTTTAAGGTTAGTAATTTTCACTGGGTATTCAGGCTTTTCTTTTGAGCATTATTATGCAGAATTGGTAATGTGTAATACCTATCCTTTTCTGAAATTTTGTCTGAAAATTCTTTTGGATAAGTATTTAGTATGTTTGCTTTTCTCTACATTTATTCCTTGTACAAAATGTTTGCAAGGAAAGACCAACATCTTGAAACTACTCTTATATAAAAACTTTTATTTTGATATTGTGTATTTTACTAGTAAGGGTCTTCAAGTACATCCCTCTTGGATCCATGTATCACAAGAGGAAATCCTATAGTTTGAGGTAACTTTTTCTAATGGTTTAAAGTCTTTATGGTGAGGAAACTTCTTTATAGCTAACTTAAAGACTTTATTGTCAAGGGAGAGCATTTCCTTCTTTCTGATTTTAGTAGGGGTAAAAGTGATGGCCCCTGTCCTTTTTTCTTTTAAATTGGGCATGTAAATTTTATTTTTATCCAGAGATTTACATATGCATATAAAATTGACTGTAAGGGACAGTAAGGTTGTAAAAACAAATTAAAAAATAAAACATAATGACAATGTTTAAATGTGCAGAAGATGAAACAGGAAATCATATCAACCTTGGTGTACTAGTCAGTTTTCTAAAAGAGGAAATAAGGCTAGAAATGAATTAAAAAAAATCTTAAAATAGCCGTAAACATAAAGCATTTCATACGTGATTGGAAATGCTAACTAAACTGGATATGACTTCCTGGGTTTCAAATACAACATACACTCATTTGCTGAAATTACAGAGTCAAGTCAAACTTTGCATCATCCAAATTTTTGATAAAAAAGTGCACCTAATACAGTTATAATTTGGGGTTCTTTAAAGGTTTTACTTTTAAGTAGTCTGTATACCCAATGTGGGGCCCAAACTCAGAACCCTAAGATCAAGAGTCACCCTACTGAGCCATCCAGGTACTATCATTTTGAGATTCTTTAAAGTGGCCAGGAAGCTTAAAGGTTTTTGAAAACCATTTAGCAGAAGTCATGAATATTTATAGAATTTGTTTTTTCAAGCAAACTTGTCTTATCATTCATTTTTAAAGGATTTATTTATTTATTTATTTATGAGAGAGATCACCAGTGCCCAAAAGGGGGGAAGGGCAGAGGGAGGGGGAGAGAGAGAGAGACTCTCTCAAGCAGACTCCATGCCGGGCACAGAACCCCACTTGGGCTTGATCCCAGGACCCTGAGATCATGATCACAAGCCAAAACCAAGAGTTAGTCACTTAACTGACTGTTGCATCCAGGTGCCCCTCCTTCATTTTTAATTCAGTAGGTTTTTTTTTTTTTTTTTTTTAAGCATTTCCTTACTTTCTGATTCTCTAAGATGCTCCAGGATCATCTTATTTATTTCCTGCCCTAATCTTGGAATCTTCCATTTCTCCAAGAGGCCCTGGTTCTGTTTATTGGAGAATTGTATTAGACACCCACATATTGGCACAAGATGTGTTTGTTGCTCCTGGCTTGTCATTTATTTTCTGCCCTCTCGGTTGCCAGAGCAAGGAAATACATGTGTGTGTACTACACCACATATACACACATATCTATAAATATTTCTATATGTAACCATCTGTATCTGTACTAAGCTAAGCATAAGTTCATACTGATGTCTCTTAACTCTAATGGATTTCCATATGGATTATTCTAGCATTTCCCCTTGTTTATCTGTCACCTCCCACTCCCCACAGTGAGAAACTTGGCTGTCGCCATCTTCCATTTACTGACTTGTTCAATTCTACTGCATGCAAACACAGAACACTTCCAGAATTGTTAACCTGTGCCCTGTAGGAAATGACTTTATCAACCAGGGCATGGTGCTTAGGTACAGTTTCTTTTGCCTTAAGTCTTACAGATTCCCCTCATTTCCAAAGTTACACTTTGGTCAGTGCCTTGTTCCTTTGCCCCCTTCAGTGAGGTAGGCTTGTGCATTTGTGATAACGTTTCTATCCTTCTGTCACATTCTGCGTTCCACCTGTGATCACTGACCTCCTCCCTCTCTCTGTGATCTCTGTCTGTCAAATAAATAAATAAATAAATAAAATCTTTTAAAATAATTTGCATCCATAAATCTTATTCTTTGTGCCAAAGAAAGGGCTAGTGCTTTCTTTAAGACAAGATATTAAGACAAGTACTTAATATCTTGTATTTGCTACAATAGTGTCATATAAAATAGGCCGGGCTGCTTCCCTCTCCCCTGCCTCTGGCAACCACCGATCCCTTTACCATCTCTGCAGCTTTGCCTCTTTCTAAGTGGCATACAATTGGAGTCATGCATACATACATACATTTATCATACTGGCTTCTTGTACTTAGCAATATGCACTTGACATTCATCCAAGGTTTTTTGTACCTTGATAAGCTCCTTCTTTCTTGACTGCTGAATAGTATTCCATTGTGTGGATTTACCACGGTTTGCTCATCCAGCCCACTGGCTTTTTACAGGATATTTCCCTACATGCCTTTGAAGATCTTAGAAGTGAGCTCTTAGTTTTCCCTTAATACTAACCATTTTTAGGTTTTACTCGTCATTCTAATTTCTCAAACCTGCAGTCAGTTTTGTGGTTCTTTCCAAGATCTATAATGTTCCCACAATTTTTCCTGCCCAGAATTGGCCAGTGTTCTATAGCTGAGTGTTTCAGACCAACCCAGGGTACAGCTGGAGATCTGCTTCCTGTTTTCTTCACATTCTTCCCCATTTAATCTTTAATCGGTATTGAGTTGTGCAGTAACAGCAGAACATTCTAGATTTTTGTACCACCTTTGTACCACTGTGATTGTCAGAGCCCGTTTCAGGCCTCTTCCTTGAAGGACCTGGCTCTTTGGATGTTTTGAAACTGTTGTTATTTGAATCCTTCTACTGGTAGTCTTTTTAAAAAATGATTTGTAATCTTGCCTCATGGTAGATATTTATAAAATCTTCATTTTTGCCTCTGCATAATTGACTTCCTGGCCTCTGGGAATCCAGTGAGTACACTCAATTTTTGCCTGGTCATCATCTGCTCTAGATGCCCAGTGGGAATCTGGGATTGGCCGCACACTCCTGCTGGGCCAGGCACAGCGTGGGTCACGTGAGGCAGCCACAGGGTTCATCCCCATCTGAATTTGTCATCTGGGGACTGGTTTTTCCTTGCTGGACCACAGGACATTGTTCCTGGGCTTATAAAGGGGCCACTCTGTGGTGAATTCACACAGATCACCTTTGCATGAGGAAAGGCAGCTACTTAGCAATTGGCTGAAAGGGGCTTCAGGATCCTACTTATACACTTTCAACACTCAGTGAGTTGTTTTGAACATGTACTACATTCAAGGTGTAATCTGCCTTAAGATTACTCTCTCCTAGGGTGGCTGCCATTGACCAAGACTAAACCCCTTCCTAGCCACCCCAGAATGGGTGTGCTGTGGGGCAGGTAATCAGAGGAGGGAGTGACCAGGGGGTCATAAAGGCACAGATGTTTTGTTCAAATACTAAGACGCAAAAGACCAATAAAATCCAGGTCGTTTATGCTCCATGGTCTCATTCCATACAGCCCTTTTTTTCTCCCCTTGAAAAACACAGACATTGACTTTTTTCTCTTTCTCTCTCTGAAATTGTCTGGACTTGTGTTTCTGGCAGTGGAATTCCTGACATACTAGATCATAAAGATTACAGCTAGGCATCTTTTATATCTCTGTGTGTGTGTGTGTTTTCTCCATATATTTAACCTTGGGTTACATGTGTAATTTTTCAAACATTCACTTATAATCAGTTTTGTTGCCTGTACTTGTTGGCTATAAAAGCCTCTGGAAAAGTTGTTTAAAATACAGGACTCAGGGATTTCTTGATACGTATCCTTTTCACTGAAATGAATCTCTGGATAAAAGTTATTTTTAAAACTGCTTAAAAATTAACCGACCTAAAGCAAATCTTAGGTTCATTTTGAAACTTATATTAGAAATAGGTACATATATATAAAATATAAATTATATTTTATTATATTTTGTATATTATATATAAAATATAAATATATATATGTGTGTATATATATATATATATTTTTTGCTGTAATGGCCATGGTTTCAAAATGTCCAGAAATATCCAAGGAGTGTTCCATAGGTCATTGACTAGAGACATTCCATAGAGTTTCTGGGGCTACTTGATTTTGCACGTTACAGATTGTCACCAGAGTCTAAAAAGAATTGGTATGACTGGACTATATTTGCATGTAGAGTGTTAGCAACCCTCCAGAGTATACACACTGGGCTATTTATGAAGCAACTTCAGCTGACAGCTGAAGATCAGAAGATTCTATTTTGGGAAGTGTCCTAAATGTGAGGTTCTGTGGTGAAAAAATTTAGTGCCCTACAGATAAGAATACTTAAAACAGGAAGCAGTGGTAATTTATTGCTTCCTGTGTAAGTATTCTTATCACTATGATAAGCTTTAGGTTTCAGTTCTGCTTTCCTGATCCCAAGATTTCTTTTCTTGTAATCAGCACCTATAAGAGGATTAAAAATGGGGGGGGGGACCCAAAAAACAAAAAAAGGGCAAATGTTGGGGGAGGGGGAGTGAAAAGAATATACTAGCATGATTTTTCCTGTGTCGAAAAGATTCTTATATTTCCTACCACTCAATAGTATTTGGTAGGCTAAGAGAGAAACTGTCTACCACTGCTGGCTCATTCCTTCGGCTCCATCTGTTGTGTATGTGAACATGGCATCAGTTCCAGGTTCGTCTGATGCAAGCCTGAGTTGGCGATTGTATACGAAAGGTCGAATAATGCATATGACTATTGCACATGATAGAACCAGCATGGATAAGGAAAGAGATGGGAATTTTATTCCTGATTCTGCCACTTCCTGGGTTCTACCATTCTTTGACCTGGTTTTCTGGTTTGTAAAATTAGAGGTAGTAATATTTCCCCAATCTGTCTGGTAGCATTGTCCTGAGGAGCAAGCAAAGGACGGTGTGGAAGTTCAGTCATGAACTGTGAATTTCATCTTGAGCTTAAAGTTTATAGTGGTTTCACTCAATTCCTACCACTCCCCTTTCACCCTTAGAACACAAGGGTGCTTTTGGTTCATGTCCCTTTCTTATTAAAAATATTTTTCAAATTCAGTCAGCTTCCTAGACTTCTTGGCTGGATGACTATCGTGATTGAGTGCCCGAAGAAAGATGCATCAACGTTGACTCTCTATTTCAGGTATTTGTTTTGTGAAGTGGGAGTGTGTTGTATTGTTAAATTCAAGGGAACTGGGTTGCATTTATTAGCTTGGCATAGAAGAATCAAAGTTCTACACATGGGCTAAATTATTTTATAAGCTGTAAGTATAAATCAGGATTAAAGACTGAAACGTATTTATTAAATTTTAAAAGGAAGTACGTACATACATTTTATAGTTCCTATGGATTTAATTATATACTAAATACAGAAAATAAAAGTATTACTGGGTCACACTGAATGTTTTCTTCCACAAAATTCTTGTTGATAAATGTCTTTACTCTAGAGTATCTGCCTTCTTCGCCTGAGAGATCCAGTGTTACGTGCTGGACAACCATCTTGAAGAGACTGGTAAAGGAAAGTCAACAGCATGACTCACTTATTTAAGTGAAGGACCTAGATAACTCTGTAAAGTTGGTCATAGAATCTGGATGATGTAGTTTACTTTTCATAAAGAAAGGCAGCTTTGGAGAGTGGGAACCAGTTAAATCATCTGTTACTTCACCCTTGCTCTTACAGAATGACTTTTTGTAGTGTTGGCTGTGTGGTGATTTTATAGGGTACCATGTTTCTATGTGACTATTCAGAGTGAGCTCATTCTTGGTCCTGACTTGGCGTTTGTCAAGGTCACAGGTTTATGGGAAAGATGACGATGATAGGGTACACATGGCTTGTGGAGGGGTTCACAGTTAGGTCCCCTTTGCTGTGTTCAACTGTATGAGATTAGCCAGCTATCCCAAACAGTTACTCCAGTGGCTCACTAGGCTCATTTGTGTTCCAGAATTATTTCAGACCATTGGCTCCATTGGTCAAGGAAAAACAAAATAGAGATAAAATGAGAAGAACAAAGATGTTAGAGGAGGAGTAAAATTCATATGACAGTTTGGTAGATACCCATTGACCATAGTTAATTAATTAATTAATTAATTAATCATAATTACCCAGAGGTCAGAAGTTATTAGTTAATTTTTGTTATTTTGCTATTTTGTTTTCCATGTAGAATGGATTTTGTAAACCTTATATGACTCTTTGAATTTATCATGAAAAATATTAGGCCTAAAAATGTCCTTGAAGATGATAACACTTAAAACATTCATTCTATAGATAAATAAATAAATTCAGGCCCAGAGAAGGTAAGTAAATTGGCCAAGATGGTACAGCTGTTTCATGGTAGAATCAGCAAAGAACCCTAATATATCTCCAGCCTGATGCTTTTCCCCCCATGCTATACTGTATAAAGATGTATATGCATATAATGCTTTGCCAATTTTATATTTTTATATATATATGTATATAATGTTACTTATGTTACATTCTTATATATATGTGGTGTACAGAGAATATATGTCATACATTTAATTGTTCATTTATTTGTTCCTCAAATAAATGAACCAATACTGTTTTGGGTGCTAGCGATAAGTGTCAGTGTCTGCCCTCGTGGCGTGTGTATTCTAGTGGGACAGACACTAAGCAGATACGTGTATTTCAGATAGTGGTAAGTACTCTTAGGAAAAATGGAGCAGGTTGGAGGTGATGGGCAACATGCATGATCCTCAGTTTATCAAAGAAGCTAAGCAAACTGCACTCAGATTTAGTTTTAATTTTTGGTTTTGAAGTAGTTTTGAAAACTTGTATTGGGCCAGAAGCGTTCGGATTTTCAAAGATATGTTTGGGAAAAAATTGTAAATTTATGAGAATAATTAAAGGATTTAAAAGATTGCTTGTTAAATGCAGTTTCTTCTTTTATATGCACAGTGTTTGATTATTAGCCATCCATGAAAATTATTTATGAGCACTGGTAATTAAGTGCTTGTATCCATGACTTAGTCAACCCTATCCATAAAGTTTTAAAAATGCATTTATGACTACTAAGACTTTATTAGTGCTCTTTTTTCAACCTCCGGTATCCTTTCTGGGGGAAGAAGTGCTTGCACAGCTCTGCCCACGTGGGAGACCAGATAATAGCCCTGAAAACAGTGACACTGTATTTTATAAAACTTGGCAGGCCATACCTTAAATAATAGTAAGGCAGTCAATGGGTGATGTGTCTTAACTAAGACAAATGTATGCTTGTTATCATGAATAGCCCATTCTGAAAAGTCAAAGACTCTTATTTCATTGGCTTATGACTTATTTTTATAGGTACCTGTTTTTCTGCAGTCACAGATAAAAAGTTTCCTGAAGATAATAACAGAGGAGTCCTTCCCTACTATCTCCCCCATTCCCACTAGAAAGCTCGCTCTGTTAGACTACTCTGATGTTGTAATAATGAGTTGATAAGTTGTTGCTTTTAGAATGCACGTGAAGTCTGGAACCTCCTGTGAAACTCTCAGGAAGCCTAAGATGGCATGCCCTGCATGGCTAGGTCTTCCATCCGTAAGCTGGGTGGCTGGAAGGGCAGACCCAGAAATGGCTCTCTGGTCCCACGGGGTGCTGGGGCGGGGTGGGGGGGTGGCTATACTGTTTTGACCTGATGTTTGGACTTTCTGAAGACACTCTGGGCAGCTTGGCTTGAACTTCTTTTCCTTTTGGTCACTGGTCATTTGAACCTGGACTGTCCTGATTTTAGTGTCCATGTCCCGCATGGCCAGTCTCACATTCTTGGCTGGGCAGTGGCCCGTGTCCTGATTGTCTTCAGTTTCGTTGTTTGTTCATGATTCTTTTCTGAATGTGCTCAGTTGCTTACAATCTTTGGCATGTTTTCTGTGCTTTAAGAGCATACTTGTGGCCACAGAACAATTTGGGGATAGTGATAAAGTTGAATTAGGAGAATTCCAGGGGCAGTGGGTGGTTCAGTCGTTAGGCATCTGCCTTAGGCTTAATCATGATCCCAGGGTCCTGGGATCAAGCTCCGCATGGGGCTCCCTGCTCGGTGGGGAGTCTGTTTCTTCCTCTCCCGCTCCCCCTGCTTGTATTCCCTCTCTCGCTGTGTCTGTCTGTGTCAAATAAATAAAATCTTAAAAAAAAAAAAAAAGTACTTGAATGCTATCTGAAAAACATCTTTAAAAAATGGAGAATTCTGGTATCAGTCTCTAGGTTCTGATTGTCTTTCCACTTGCATAAACTATTTTGAAATATATTGAACATAGTTACATAGAATACATAGAATGTGAGTGGTCTCATTATGTAAACAAGTGTTAGGATGTTGTTGGAGAGTAGGTTGCCGATAGGAACATCTATCCTTGCCTCCATCAGTTCTGATGACTTCAAAGAAGAATCAGAATCTTGGTGAATTTCTGAGGGCCTCCAGATTGGTTAGGTAACAGCCAAAGGCTAGTTTCAAATGGATTCTGAGATCAGCAAATATAGGGGGGTATTCAAGTCAATTTTACCAATTAACTCTTGATATACTCTGTAGTACACAAACACCTAAGTCTTTGATTACCCCTTTGGCTTTGATTTGGTTTATTTCCATCTTATCAGTGATTATTCACTTACTATATTCATTATTATTTCATTATTTCATAAAATATATTTGTATCCTTGCAACTAATGTATATCCATACATTCATTTCATAGATATTTACTTGTTGAGTGGCTACTGTGTACCCAGCTACTTTTTTGGAAGATGGGGAGTCTAGTAAATTAGGCAGAATTAGGTTTTTATCATCCTGGGGTATGTATTGTCCTAGTGGAAGAGGGAAATGATAAACAAGTAAACAAAAGTATGTAATTTCAGGGACTAAGAACTACCAGGAAAATTAAGTAGTGATTAATTAAATTTAATTAATTAATTAAACTAATTTAATTAATTAATTAAAGTGATGGAGAAGAAGGGGGAGGGTGGGCTCTATCTGTGAAGGGTAGTCAGAAAGGAAGGGTCTGAGCAAACACCTGTGTGAAGTGCAGGAGAAAGCCAACTTTCTGTGTGCTGGTGAGAAGTGTTCTCAGGACCAGCAGATGCAATTCTGCAAAGGGAACAATTCTAGCATATTCTGGTGCATCTGGGGTAGCAGATGCGGTTGGAGTAGCAGGTTAGGACCAGACTTTGGAGGGCTTGGTAGGTCATGCTGAGTGGTTTGTATTTCATTCTAAGTGAGATGGGAAGCCCAGTTAGAAGGTTAGCTTCTGTTCCGGGACTACCCTGCAGGCCTGCCGTCGTCTACCATGGAGAGACATGAAGTTCTTCTGTATAATTTCTTACTCCCCACGTCTTCACTTTTGATTGAGGCCAATCGGCTGGGGCCTCTTCTATGAACTAAAGTTATCTCTGACCTATATTTTCATAGGTTCCTTCCCAGCATCCCTCAGGCAGGCAGTCTAGGGGTACCTCCAGGAGAGTTCATCTTTAATCTTGCCATGGCAACATGTTGCCTCAGCTGCTGAGATGCTCCTGGACCAAAGCAGGCCCTTGGGGTATTGTGACTACAATTCCGTCCTCATTCCAGGACTGTCTAGATGCTTGGCCACCCACCTAATGATTGTTGACACATTCCTTGCAAGACACACCTACTCTTGTTTCTTTCTGGCCAGATCACAAGTATTCCATAAAGAATGGTGAGGACCCTTCCTTCTTGGGTAGGATCCTCAATGTAAGCCTCCAGCAAGCATTCTAGCTGTAAAGAATCCAGTTTTGATCTGTCTACTTTTGGTCATTTTTGTTTTGGAATCTGTGTCACCTGCCATGACCCGTTTGCATATTGGTCCTGTGAGTGCTCACACTTATTTCAGGCCTCCTTTTATCTTAAGTGGTTTTTAGGTTATGAGATCCAAATTTAGACTTGCTGATAACACTTGGCTGCCAGTGGACTGGCACTGAGTAGAAGTCTGTATGTTTTAGGAAGTACAGTATTAGTTCATTTTAATCCTTTAATCTACCCGTATGCTAGATAATAGTCTGCTCTAACACCTACATTTCAGAGCATTTTTTTTTCTGTGACATTTAAAAGCTATAATGGAAAAATATGGCACCAATCAGGTTGAGTGAATTAGCTTTGACTTTTATTGCCTTGTTTTTGTTTTTGCTTTTTAACTGGATTTTACCTACTTCCTGGAAAATGTTGGCGAAGTTCACGTTCAGTGATGTTTTTGATATGCCATTTGCTTTAGGTGTTAATTTTGTGATCATTCTTGTCCTGAGCTACTCTGGACAGCTGGCTCTGGTAGTTTCATGGGGGCATGCTCATGGGTTGATGAGACCCGGAATATGTACTTGGCAGGGGGAGAGTGATCATTAGTTGAGGTCCTGCAATTGTAAGGATTTAGCAGGGAAGTAGAAGCTATAAAAATATTTACTAATGAACTAACCACTTCTAGAGTCTCTTCTTGATTATTAGCTCTCTATACTTATAACCAGGAATGCTCCTCCCTCAGTTTTTGTTCAGCCTTGAAAATGTACATTTTGCAAAAGATGCAGGATTTCATGAAGTCTGTGGAAATGATGTTGTAGAACTGCTGGGATTTCTGAGTAGTCAGTGACAAGTACTGATCTAGCAGAATTAGATGAACTAACTATTGAAGAAACAAAAACTTATGACTCCTGGGGTTCCTGCATGGCTTCCTGGGTCAGTGAACCGTCTGTCTCTTGCTCTCTACTCAGATTGTGATCCTCAGGGCCATGAGATCGAGCCCCACTTCCAGCACCCTGCTCAGCTCTGAGTCTGCTGGAGATACTCTCCATCTTCCTCTGCCCCTCCCCCTCCACCCCCCTCTAAAATGAAGAAATCTTTAAAACAAAAACAAAAAGATGATGACTCCTTTAGGGAATGGTAAAAATACAGGATTAAGAGAGGACCATGGGGGAAATGGATAAATATTTGAATATTTCTATAGATAGGATCTTTTTCATGATTGTTCTATACAAATCACAGAACTCAAAGATGAAATAGGCAGGAAAAGTATTCCAAAAAATGAACACTTTGATCACATGCTAAGACTTTTACATGCTAAGACTTTGCCAGTAGATGCAACTAACTTATATTTTGTTAAAGATAGATAAGATGGCTTTTCTCATATATTTTAGTTTTAATATTTATAATATTTAAGTTTCTGATATAAAATTCCATCAAAGTGCTTTTTGCTATAAAAATGGGCTCCCTCTTTTAAGTGGATTTTACTTTTTTAAATGGCCTTTTTCTGGTACCAGTTATATTCAGCTGATAAAGACATTCTGTGTATTTCTTTTATGCATGTGACATAAGATAGCCATAGGGAGCCCTTCCCTTTTCCTGCCCAAATTTTGCAAAGTAGAACCGATAGAAAATGGAGTTTCTCATTGTTGAGTAGGCAGGTAGCAAAATACAGTGTATTTCAGTCTTGTGAGCCCAAGAAAGACCATTAGTGCTCATGGGTTGTTTTTAAAAACTCGTTGGAACAGAGTGATGCTAGCCAACTTTATAGAAAACACAAATATGTTGTCAATTCCACAGGGTCCCAATAAAAATTCTTCCTGGCTCTTCCAACTGGATATGGATCCGTCCATAGAAAGGACCTTCTAAAGATATTTGTCTGACAACAAGTAGCCATTTGTGAAGAGCTTGCTACTGGCTAGTTGATAAAATTTAAAATTTGTAAGAGTATTGTCTCATGTCTAATTCCCATTTCAGCTCAACTGTGTTTTTCCTGCAGGAGGTGAGTTAGAGTAGATTTTTTTCCTAAGAAAGGAATGGGAATCGATGAAGCCAGAGTATGAGGTAGAGCTAGATAGGGATATAATTCAAGGGGAGGGAAATGAAAATACAAACAGATTTTCTTGGCTCTGGAGAGAATTACCAAGAAATGAAGTTTGTTTGATAGAGTTCTCTCAAACTTTTTTTTTTTTTTTAATTATTTTGATAGAGTTCTAAGTACTCTGTTAATGGCATTCCCATAACCACCATTTCAGGGCAATGATGCAGTTAGATTTCAGGGAGCGCTTAATTAGTGTCCTATAGAAAACAGTTAGCTGACCAGTTTCTGATCTGCTCACACATAGATGAGTATTAAGACCTTAAGAACTGCAACACAAAGGGTAAATTGAAGAGTCATTTGTATACAGAGATGATGCTGCAGATGGCTGCCATGATCTGCTTTAACTCCTACTTCTGGATTCCTCTCAGTATCCTCATTCATTCTTTCTCTTTTTTCTGGTCTTCATGTTTCAGTCGTGTGGAATACTTTCCATAGCAATTTAAAAATCCGTATTTTAAAATCTGATTCTTTGTAACGTTCTTTTGGTGATTCTGTATTGTTGCCAAGTGAAAGCGTACTTCTATTAGTGCAGTGAAAACAAAAGCAAAATATTGCTTAGAAAATCTGGTAGAGGGAGAAACCATAGAATTTATTTTCAGATGGAATATTTTCAGATGAAATGGTATTGGATTGGGTGCTGTTAAAGTTTTCCATGTTCTGTCTTTCATCATTTGGCATGAACTACAGAGTTATGTATAGGGATTTTCGTTTTATTGGTATTTGAAGTTCATTTACTGTAAAACATTGATACAGATGCATTTTGAAGCCCTGATGACTAAGTGATGGACCTCCAGATTGTCATAGGAAGTAGGACATATTAATGCCCCGAGGCTCATTGTTGGTATTGATAATGAAGAGAATAGTAGCTTGGGTATAGCTTGAAGTTTGATTCCAAAGTCAAAGTTTTTGTGAATGGAGGATTTATGTAGGGTCTTTTTTGATGGCATTTCAAGTTGATTTAGAATTATTGGGAGTATAATGAATAGTTCCAGCTGGAGTAAAACTTATATCATAGAAACCAAGACAAAAAGACCATAAAAATGTTGATACCTGGGCCATTAGAACTCAAATGCACGATGATCTAATACTTTGGATTGCTGGTGCTAGAGAAGAAGAAAACTATTTTTCTTGCTGTTTTGCTTTTGGAAAGAAGATGGCATCTTTTTAAAAATACCCTTGGAATTCAAGATCACTGGATTGCTCGTTTCATTTTCACGTTGGCATTACAAGGGGTAACCACTGGGATCTGAGATGTGGCATCTGTGGCACTTTTTGTGGCTTTTGTTTGTAATATTTTTGTCAGAAATGTGGGTAGCAGCCTTTCAGGGAGCCTTAATACAGGACTCTCAGAATTTTGCATAATTTCAGGACTGAAGAAACCGCACCATGGTATAAAAAGAAAAACCCGCAAAATGTAGTTATTTGAATAAAAAGGAACCCAAAATAGGATGGTATGGGAAATGTTTAGGGAATGATGAGTTAAAACTAACAAGACCCTCCAGTATGAGGCTGGCAGCTGTATTTCTTAGGCCAGCCATTTCCCTCCTTGTCTTCAAGGGTATTGTCTCTTCTCCTTTTGTTTTTCCATTCAGAAAATTACTGTACATTCTTAACTATAAAAGCGTTTAAGGGGCACCTGGGTGGCTCAGTGGGTTAAGCCTCTGCTTTCGGCTCAGCTCATGATCTCAGGGTCCTAGGATCGAGCCCCGCATCGGGCTCCCTGCTCAGCGGGGAGTCTGCTTTTCCCTCTCTCTCTGCCTGCCTCTCTGCCTACTTATGATCTCTATCAAATAAATGAATAAAGTCTTAAAAAAAATAAAAAAGCATTTAAAAGAAGAGGGGCGCCTGGGTGGCTCAGTCGGCTAAGCGTCTTACTCTCTGATTTCTGCTCAGATCATGATCTCAAGGTCATGAGATCGAGCCCCCGGTCAGGCTCCACATTTAGTGAAGCGTCTGCTTGAAATTCTCTCTCTCCCTCTGCCCCTCCTCTCCCCCCTCCAATAAATAAATAAATCTTTAAAAAATTAAAAAAGCATTTAAATGAAGATGATGACACAGAATGCTCTAAGTTAGTCTTACTCTCTTCTGGATGATCAAAAGAGTATTATAATATTTTGTAAGAATAACAAATACATATTTGTCCTTGATGGACTCCTTGTTAGCTGTTGGCTTGCTTGATTCCTTGCATTCGAAAGGTATTCATACTTGCAGGGTTGTTACTCTGAGCCGATCTGGATATTATGTATGGCCCCCTTTGTGTTTTTACTCCTGACTTACAGTAAAATATGTAATTCTACTTTACACTACATAAGGGATTGACAGACTAGAGCCTGTGGGCTAAAATCTGGCTGTTGGTTGTCTTTTACAGTTTTATGGGGATAGAGCCACTCTGTTTCTTTATGTATTGTCTGGCTGCTTTCGAGCTGTAAGAACAGAATGGAGTTGTTTCCATAGAGATTGTAGGTAGAGATGGGAGGTAAAACTTACATTGTGATCGCTCTTTAGTGATTCTGTGCATTTCTGTGGGCTCGTGGCATTTTAGACGGCTGTATCACAGGAGGCATGAGCTGTGTGTCTTTAACGTGACATCTGTTATGACTTCCCAGAGAATCCTGGACCATGATTCCAAGTCAGGACGCCACCTTCAAATGGTGATAGTGCCTTTTTATAGTCACTAAGGGCAAGGTTTTTAAAAATATAACTAAATGAGTAAATCGTACGAAATTTGAATATGTCATTTCTGAAGAGTAACGATTGCCAGTTGTTGAAGGAAAGCGAACCTTAGGGAGACTTCTAGTTTGTATTTGGAGTGTTTCTGTAGGAACAAGGCCTGGCTAGATACAGGGCTACAGATCAACCTTTGTACTGATGAATCATCCTAGTCCTGTTTTATATGTTTCAGATAATCAGGATTAAGTGCCTGTGTGATCCAATACAGGGGTCTTTGCTAAAAATTAATGAGAAACTTTAACTTTCCTGTAGTTTATGATGCAACATAGTAGCACTGGGCAACCTCTGTTCATGACTATGCTTACCGCTCAGTCATAATTTCTAAATTGCACTCATGAAACAGCTATTCAAGATTCAAGAGTCACGGTTCCTAATTGAATTGGGTTAGACAGTGCTTTGTTGGGTAGATTCCTTGGATTTGGAGAATTTCAGGTTTATTGGAATACCTATAAATTCTTAGTTCTGTTCAAGTGTTAGGAGCTGTATGATCCACAGTTTGGGTTCTTTGTGAAAGCTCTTTGAAACCTCAACCAGCCTGTATTCAGTATAAGGTTTGATAAGAAGCAAAACTTCGTCACTGTGAACGGCAGTTGACTGGTGTGGCAGAGGTGGCTGCTAAGAATTAATAAGAAGGTATCAGGGACAAAATGGATAATTTCCAGCTTTTTCTGAGGCTTTGGTCTCGGTAACTGGTTTAGAATGGCTTAGTAGATCTCATAACCATCGGACTGTGTATGGTGCTATTCACAGGGCTGTTTTCACACAAACAGTGGTATAAATAGCGCCCCCTATAGTTGTCCATCCTAACCTCCTTACAACAAACACCAAATTAATACCAAAACACATTCCAAAGCTATTGTGTCGTTGTTTTAGTTAAATTACCTGGAGAGCTGGGTTTTATTGTCCTGCTTTGCTCATTAAAGCTGAGAGTTAAGGGGCGCCTGGGTGGCTCAGTCAGTTAAGGTTCGGACTCTTGGTTTTGGCTGGGGTCATGATTTCAGAGTCATGAGATCGGGCCCCGGGGCCTGACTCCCCCACTCAGCTTGGAGTCTGCTTGAAAGATTCTCTCCCTCTGCCCCTCCCCCCCATTCATGGCCTCTTGCTCCAAAATAAATAGATAAATCTTTAAAAATAAAGAAGGTAAAACTGTGAGTTGAGAACTGGCACTGTGTGTAGGTTCACACTCCTGCTAGTTAGGTGGTGTAGCTTGCTGCAGAAGTCAGCTTGATTCTAAGTTTAACTTCACATCCTGAGCCAGCAGTGAAACCTAGAAGTATTGGTTTTCAGGGAAACAGTGTGGAAAACCTCAGCAATTCCTGCCTGTCTGTCCAAATGCACATGCATGAGTCCACTACTCTGGGGAGCCCTGAGCTGCTGGTCAAGGGCTCACAAGATGGGACTCATCCTGCTGCGTCTTTGCTCCCAAGGCTTCTAGTGAGGGTAGAAGACAGCACTTTGGGCTGCGGCTAGCTTCAAGGACAACTGTTCAAATTTTGTTCTTGCAACGTATTTTCAACAAGGAATTATTGGGCGTCTAATTAAAGTGCAGAATTTGGGGCACCTGGATGGCTCAGTGGGTTGAGGCCTCTGCCTTCGGCTCAGGTCATGATCCCAGGGTCCTGGGATTGATCCCTGCATCGGGCTCTCTGCTCAGCCGGGAGCCTGCTTCCTCCTCTCTCTCTGTCAGCTTCTCTGCCTACTTGTGATCTCCGTCTGTCAAATAAATAAATAAAAATCTTAAAAAAAAAAAGTGCAGAATTTACTTAATTTTTTAAAAAAAAGATTTTATTTATTTATTTATTTATTTGACAGAAAGAGTGAGCACAAGCAGGGGGAGCAGCAGAGGGAGAGGGAGAAGCAGGCTCTCTGCTGAGCAGGGAGCTGGACGTGGGGCTCAATCCTAGTACTCTGAGATCATGACCAGAGCTGAAGGCAGATGCTTAACTGACTAAGCCACCCAGGTGCCCCAAAGTAGAGAATTAAAAAACAACAACAACAAAAAAAAAAACCCTCATTTTTTTTTCTAGGTTGATTCAGAAGTGGGAAGAAGAGGGTGCTGGAGGGATTCACCATTTAGGCAGTGTGTGCAGGCACGTAAGTGGACTCCTTCATACGTGCCCAGATCTCGACCAGCTGTGTACTTGTTCATCTTTCACGGGGGTGAGGGTTTTCCTCTGACGTAGAGACATTCCAGATGGACCAGAGTGTAAATGCCAGGTTACATTTTTAGGGGCTTACTAATGGAGCCACAGCAGATTAAGAGGGAGGAAAAAAAAAAAAAGTATGACTGCATATATTTGTAGGGAAGTGTGGACCGGATACCATTAGATTAGCTCTTTGTGAGACCCTCTTTTATTGACATTTTATAAACTCACTGGGTATTTTCAGTTCTCTCCAAGGAATAGAAAGTTAGATTCTTAATGTCACCTTTTGTTGAAATAATATTTCAGGCGACCTTTTAGTAAAGCTGCTTATTGAATCTTGGTTTTAAAATTAATTGTTAATCTTGTCTTAGGGCAAAAAACAATGCAAGGGAAAAAAACAAATTTAATTTGTGCAATTAGAAGACTTGTTTGAAGGGTGGGCTTCCTCTGTGAGTGACTTTTCTTTCTCATCCAAGCCTGTGGACATGTTCTAACAGCACAAGGTCAAAGTATTTCAGTTGTATTTTCATGGTTTTGTTATTCAGGGCGCTGGTGCCGTTTTTAGGTTTTATTGTGACTTTTGGTTCTCTTGTGTTTTCTCTAGTGTTAAGAAAGCCCCATGTTTTAAATTGTAATAAAAAAATGGATTTTGTCTTTGCCGGATTTTTGAAATAAGAAGTTGCTATGTTGCTTTTCATTCAGTTTTTAAATGCATTCAAAAACGTGTATCTGCTTTGATCATAATAGTCCTCTTCTGCTTACATAATCTCATTCAGCCTTAGTGAGGAAATACATTTTACTGCATATCAACATTTTACTGTATTATAGGAAGTGCTACAGAGTTTGGAATGTGACTTGCTTCAGCTGCTGTTGGTGGTTAATCGTTCAGGACATTCGCCAGCTGCCATGGTTTGCTGGCGATGTCAAAACCTTTGTAACTTAGGACTCAAGAGCCCAGTACTTAGTTGCCCCTTTATTAAATGCAGGTGCCATGTTTAGAAGTTCCTTTGCTCCAGACCTCCATAAAAGTTTTCTCTGCAGAAAATGTTTTGCTTTGTAGAAAGAACATTTTCCATTTACCAACATGGCATCATAAAAATACAGCAACTTTATCTCAGATTTATAAATAAGCATTTGGATCTGGCTTTCAAAACCACATGGATGCCTAATGATTATTACTTGCTAGTTGTGACTTTTATTTGTGCTTTGAGCCTTGTGTAATATTTTTCCCCCTGAAACAGGCAATTTGGGGTATTAGGGCTTGTTTTTTCATTATTCCCCATTGGGCCTCTCTGAGTCATATTCTGGGCACAAACAGAAGTGAATGTATAATTGTAGAGCCTCTCTTATTCCACAGTTACTGGATAAAATAATTTCTAATGTGCACTGAGTGTCTTTGTTAGAGCAGTTTACAAAACCGTCTTCAAGACAATCCTCGTATCTATCTTTAGTTTCAAAAATTCCATTTCCTTGGACATTTTAAGAACCTTGGATTGTGTCCTATCTGGCTAATTGTGGGGGTTGTTCTCATTTGCATCTGCTAATTTAAGGTCATCCCTTCCCTGCCACCTTTTCCTTTTTACTCTCTATAAACATTATGCTCATTGTGTTTCATTTCCATATTTCTGGCAGTATATGATCTATACACATAGAGATATTTTAGAAAATATGTAAATCATCCCAGCCTTTTGGAAACCAAGAAAGGGATGAAAGTAATAGTCTGCTACATTGTAATTATTTCTTTATCACAGCAGAATTTAACCCCATATGGTAAAACTTCTATCCAAATCTGAATAGTCACATTTAGACATTCAAACTTGCCGTGTTTCCAGGATCCATAGCTGTATATTGAGAAAATATTTAGGTTAAAAGGGAATGTAACATTCTTTTTAATATTTTGAAAAAGTACGTTTATGATTTTTTTTTGTAATTTTAAAGTACTCATTGGGGACAGCTGGTGGCTTACTTGGCTAAGCATCTGCCTTCGGCTCAGGTCATGATCCCGGGATGAGTCCCACATTGGGCTCCTTGCTCAGCAGGGAGTCTGCTGCTCCACTGGCTTGTGCTGTCTCTCTCTTTGACAAATAAATAAATAAAAACCTTTAAAAAAAAAAAGAGTACTCATTGGGTGTTCTGGTCATGGTGGCAGGCTAATGGTAGAGCTGGTTTTCCTAGCAATGTAAACATTTTGCTTTTGTCTGGGCTTCTCAAGTATTATTTAAAATTATTTGTGTAGAAATAAACCATTTCATTTCTATGACGTTCATTCACCAGTGTCATGAAGGTAAAAATAAAAGAGCTTTCATACATGAGCCTTGAAAGCTGAAGAGTTTGTTTTTTTTTTTTAAGATTTTTTATTTATTTGAAAGAGAATGAGAGAGAGCGAGAGAGCGCACATGAAAGGAGGGAGGGTCAGAGGGGGAAGCAGACTCCCTGCTGAGCAGGGAGCCCCATGTAGGACTGGATCCTGGGACTCCAGGATCATGACCGGAGCCAAAGGCAGTCTCTTAACCAACGGAGCCACCCAGACGTCCCTGAAGAATGGTTTTCTGAATTCAGATTGAGTCTGAATAATTAGGGGATGAAGACTGCTGTCTCCACTCTTGATTCTCTCTTCCCACCCACCCATAAATAAACAAATAAATAAATAAATTCATTTTCCTTCAAAATCTGAGCAGACAACAATTCTTTTCACATATAAGTTATATACCAAATTATAAATTATCGGTGCATTAACATCTTATTAACCACAGTATGAAATAAGATCTACATATTTTCTGATCCTGAGTTTGGGAAACACAGGGCTAAAGAAAATGCGAAGGCTCTGAAGTCTAGAGGGAGATACTTCCTAAAAGTCGTTAGCCACGGAACCTTCTTTCTCGTGGAGCTCACGATTGAATGTGTTTGGTACTGCCGGCTTACTGCCTGCCCGGAACTGGGTTTGGAGGAGTACATGGATTTGGGGCACCCATCATCCTCCCTGATGGAAGCTCTTATCTTGTATGTTGCGGTTTCACCCCAATGTCAGTATGACTTGTCATTGTCATGACCCATTCATGGTAGTACTTTATAAATAGACAAATATATTTATGCTTCTCACACACACCCTTCATCATTGAAAGCAAGCACACAGGCAGTGAGACCTGTCTTTGGCTATCGAGATGGCTGCCTTTTCAGAAGCCTGTTAAGGGAAGGAGGAACCGTTATATTTTACAGGAGGTAATTAGGGGCTTCCCTAGAATTCCATCCCAGTTGTGGTTTGGACCATTGCATTTGAATTCACACTGCTGTTGCAATGCATCGATAAGGAGGTAATTGATCAGTAAGTCATCAGATTTCTGAAACTATCTTTACTTGTATTCTAAAGGTGAAATATATTAGTTCTGCGTATTCATCCTCATAAACCTGCCGACGTGTGTTAACACTCAGAGCTTTGGTTGTCAGGACATTGACTTCTAGTCGTACAGTGAATGTTTTCAAACAGCCCCTGGTAACTTTTGGGCGACGGTTGGCTGACCTAAGACACGTATCCAGGACTGTTTCACCACCTTCAGTAAGCTCATTCATGCCAGATTTGAACATCAAAATTTTCTCAGTAAGATGATCTTGGTGATTCACCTTGGCTCATTCCTCAGACAGGTGGGTATAGGATAAATGCTTTCTTAATGACCGTTCAGGACAGCCAGCTCTTTTATCTGCCTGAACTTATTGGCTCTCTTACCATTCATATTAATTGGCGACACCTGATGGAAGTGAGCTTGTGTTGTAGTTTAAAATATATCTTAGAATGAAATATTTCCTTTTCTACGGACACCTGGAAGTCCATGTGTGAGGGCTGTAGATGGACATTGTGTTTTGAAGACTTTTGGTGAATTGCTGATGTCTTGAAAACGTAACAGAATGTTAGAGATTTGACTCCTCCCTGTTCCATGTCCACCTCCATGTGTTGCGATGGGGAGATCCCTGCTTTTCGGGTTAGCTTTTTGTGGCATTCATGCTTTCATGCTCGATGGTGGAGATTTAAAAACTGGTTGTTGGGATGGGGCCACCCAGTTTTCTAAGCCTGAGTAGCAGTAATGAGGCGGATGGGTATTTATACGTGGCACTCATCGACAGGGAGAAGCTATTAAGGGAAAGTTAAAAAAAAAAAAAAAGGTGGGAGGAGGAGGGGGAGGGGAAGCAAGGGATGAAGGGACAGAGTGTCTCTAATAATGGCATCCCCTGTCACCCACGCTTGGTGCCCCCCAAGTTCAACATGCAGAGCTTTCGGATTGTTTTGATTTGTTAAACCACTTGTATCCCCTACTCTGCAGTGGGGAACACACACTCGGCCTAGGTGCCATTTTAAAGGTTACATATATGTTTTAGAGTTTTCTGTAAACAGAGATAATTAACACAATTACAGCTCTCCGCTTGAGCCATTTAGATCAGTTGCTGCCAACTAGAATAAGGACACCGAAGCTCTGTTTATGTGTAAACCGTATAATGTCTTAAAGCTAACGTCATTGTTTTCCTCTCCTCGAGTACAGCGTGTTTTGATCGACATAGGGAATATTTTTAAAAAGTGGATGTCTAAGGATGTAAACAGTTGGAAAGGGAGATGCAGCTGTTTACGATTTACTTTTTAGTCTTCTGTTCTTTGGTGGCTGCTAATGTCAAAGGACTTTTCTTTACATATTATATAGTGTATGGCTTATGACGATATGTATGCTCTTTCTGGTTTTATTTTGGCTTTCTAAATAAAGGACGGAAGGCCTGAAGGAAAAGTAGTTGGATAAAAATATCCCCCCACAGACTGGAGCCTGCACTGGGAGCCCTGGGCCAGAAGAGCCTACAGTCTTGAGAGGGGACGGGGTTCCTATTTTATGGGGCCCATAAATGTCAGGTCTTGCACTTTACCTTTCGGCTCTGTTTGTGTGTGTTTGTCAGAATCTATTAGTCACACCCAGTTGCTTGCGTCTACCACTGTCTAGACTCTTCAAGAAATGAGCGATTTCGTGTTTGGTGTTTTTACGGGAGGGCCCGTAACAAGGGATAAAAGCGTACTTCTATGATGGCAATCTCTTTGGCAGACTGTTTTCCGGAAGCAGAGCTCTTTCTGATACCCAGGTGCCTGCTGTGCGAAATGGTGTTTTAGCTGATTCCGTGTAGATTTATCCGAGTGGCATTTTGCTATGTAATTTTTCATTACCCTTTGTAAACAACAGAGCTTACTCCCATTTCCTGTTATAAAAATAACTCTGTCTATTCCGGTGGACGGTGTTTAGATGACAGGCTTGCCATACTTCCCCCCATGCTTTTTCTAGCATTGTCTGTAAATCTGTGGTCACGAGCATGGATTCTGAATCCCGGTGGCCCCGTTTACTTAGCTTCAAGATCTTGAGGAATTTACTCTCCTTTCCAAACCTCAGTTTCTCAGTTTTAAAACAGGAATAATAATGTAACCTCAAGATGGTCGCGAGGATTAGATGAAATAATGAGCATTCAAACTCCTAACGTAGTGGTTGACAAGGAACAAATGTTGGGTGTGTTGCTGATGGGGACTCTGTGTGTGTGTGTGTCTGTGTGTGCGCGTGTGTGTGTGATGTGTTACGTATCACATCCTCTCCCCAGGAGTGGTTTTACTCAAATATTCAGGGATGGAGGAGGATACAAATGAAATTTGAAAACAATTATAATCAATATAAAATTTGCTTTATTTTCTAAGTCCTGTTTAATTTGTAGTATTAAAAAATAGATTGAATTTTTAAAAAAATACTTATCAAAAGGGGGACAATACTTTTAAAAGGTTAACAAATGCCTACTTACTGTTAAATGTAGGGGAAACCACAAAAACTTAAGAGCCATTTTTCTTTGCCTAACATCACTTTTTAAAAAAATTTTTTTTGTTTATTTATTTGAGAGAGAGAGGACAGGAGAGACACAGGGGGAGGGATAGAGAGTCTCAAGCAGACTCCATGCTGAGCGTGGAACCCGACACAGGGCTCGATCTCATGACCCTGAGATCATGACCTGAGATGAAACCAAGAGTTGGATGCTTAACTGACTGGGCACCCCTAAAATTCCTCTTATTCAAGTCATATGGGCCTTAGAATATGTGCATGTGTGCATCTGGTTTTCTTACATATACCTTAATATCTATAAACAGTTATTTATTGAGTGCCAATTATGTATGAAACACAGTGATAAATCAGGTAGAACTGGAGATCACAAGTGTCAAGAACAATTTGACAAATGATGTTAATCAAACAAGTTTATTCAGTCAGAAAATTAAATTTTGTGGCATATGGAGAATATAGTATGATTGTATCATGCCTAGATACAATTTTACCTTTCAGCTAATGAAGTATAAAAATTCAGGTTATAAATGTTTGGGGTGCTGAGTTACTTGCCTGGCTCAGTCAGTTGAGCATGACTCTTGATTTCTGCTCAGATCATGATCTCAGGGTCATGAGATCGAGCCCCATGTTGGGCTCTGAGCTCAGCACAGTGTCTGCTTGTCCCTCTCCCTCTGCTTCTTCCCCCGCTTGCACACACATCCTCACAACAACCCAGTGCCCAGCTGGGTGGGCACTTTTATCGCCATTTTACCAGGAACAGCAGCTCAGTGAGGTTGATGGAATGCCTGAGTGCTGGGGGGTTCTAGGGTCTTACCCCCCATCAGGTAGCTGGAAGGATAAGTGACTTGCGGGCAAATTCCCTTCCTGCTGTATCCCATTACCCTTGATGAAATGTATTTTCCTTCTAACCCCACTTGCTTAGGAAAATAACTCGTGTGAATTGCATAGCATGTGAATTGCGCTCCCCAGCCCTGGTTTTAGAATTAGTTCTTGGGGTGTATCTCTGGCCACCCCGTGTTCCTTCCATTTCCTAAAGCCATTAGAAACCTCTCCATACCTCCCTGGGGCTTGTCTTCCAGACCAGTAAAGCTGCACCTCCTGGTCAGAGCTGCAGGTCAGACCCAGTGAATGAAATTGCCTTCAAGTAATGAAGAGCTTGGCACTGCTGTGAAGCTTCATTGAGGTGTAAATGGAACCTTGTAGTAACTAACTTGCTAATAAGTTGCACTGAAGGGCATGCTCTTGATCCGGGGCTGTTTGCCTTCTCCTTTGCTGCTGTCTGTTAATGTGAATGGAAGTTACTGGTACCCACAGACCATCCTTCCGTGCTCAGGATATCCACATTTTGATACCTTGGAGTCACGATGGCTTTGCTGCTTCCCCGGATGCAGAATGTCCTGCTTCTAGATCTTGCTCTGCACACATCCTAGGGTCCTGGGGATGAGATCCCTGCACATAGAGTCAGCCTTTCTCTACACAAACATTAGGGAGGATAGATTAATGCTTGGTGGAAAAATGGGAGCATATTTTGATATCAGTACTTTCGATGCTTCCAAGTTGAAGGTGTTGCAGATTGCTCTAAGCATTCAGTTGTTTATGTTGATTCTACTCCTGTATTCGAGAGGAGATCTGCATTGGCAGTCTGGTGGCTTTTCCTACCTGCTGGTCCCCTCAAATAATAAAGACAGGGAGTTAAGAACTAACCTCCAGTTCGTGCCTTGAGGTTTATTTGGTAAAAGACAGCTGGAAGGCAGGGTGTCTGTATTCCTTTGGGTCGTGGTAAATGCTTGTTTATTTGGGTTCTAGCATCTGTGAGCTAACACACATGGCCCTGCTCACTTCCTCTTGACTGGGACCTCCAGACATCAAAGTAATCTGCATCAGTGTTTTAAAGAGAAAGAAATGTAGTGGATCACAGCTTCCAGCCCTCTTTTCCCAGTCCAACTGTCTTTAGTCTCCCACAACCTGAACACTAAGCAGGTAGAAACCCATCAGTGTGGAGTCTGTTGTTGTCGTCTTTCCAGTATCCTCTTTGCAGTTACCCCCATCTCTTCTGTGTTTTTCAGGAGCCCTGACATAGAGGTTTCTCATTCTTGTCTAGTTAACTCTTTTAGAACCTTTATGCCTGGAAATTTTTCTTTGTGTTTCAGTTCAAAACTACTGCTGTAATTTAAGCTCATTTACCCTACTGAGATGGAGAACAGATGGCTTATCACGTAGTCTTCCTTAAAGTCCCCAGTTAAGCCCTCTTATTATTCTTTATTGAAATTAAATAGTATGTTTCCCCTTTTCTTCAAAGTTCTTTCCTCCTTTGCTGCTCAGAGTGTGGTCCCCAGACCAGCAGCATTGGGGTCACCCGGCAGCAGGTTGAACTTGGGCCCTCCCACAAACCTGGTGAATCAGAATCTGCATTTTAACAAAACCCCCGAGAGATCCTAAGCACATTAAAGTTTGAAAAGGACTATCCTGTTTTATTGCTTCATAATTTAGTTATTTCCTATGTACTTTTCTCTAGTATACCTGAAGAGTGGAGACCAAAGCTAGATATGGTATTGTAAATACGTGGAAATACCTATGTTTATCTATACCTCAAATCCCTATCTCAAATCCCTATTAATTTGATACCTATGCTATTATAACAATTTTGGACCAAATTGATGTGTATTCTTCATTTACAATAAATTAGTAGTCTTTGGAGACTTTTTGGGGTCTTTTCTGCTCTAGGTTTGCCCCTTTTATCTAATGGAAGTCCCCATTGTATAGTTGAATGACTTGGCTGCTAGGAATCTTGCTTTGCATCCTTATTGGGTATCACCTTGTTTCTCCTCCTTGGGGGATCATTTCTTTTGGGGGGGGATCTCTTTTCTTCTCTTAATAAAATCTATTAAGATTTTAATGACTCATGGTTAGAAAGAGGACTATTGGGGTGAGGAGACCCCAAATCTTTCCTCAGTGCTACTCTTCACCAGTGTCATGGGCTCAGGCAACATGATTCTAACTCTTAACCATAACCATATGATCAAGGAAGTCCCCCTAATGTAGGACTACTTTGATTGTTCTCTTTATATTAATCTACGAACCCTTTCTACCATGACTTGGTCACGCAGTGGACGTCACCTGTTGAAATGGGAATGGAGCATCTAAAACAAAAGTTGGAATGATTGCCACCCAGTTGCATATTTTTGTTAGTCCTCATATGCTGCCCTTCCCATCAGCTTATTTACTTCTGTTGAATGGATCTCAAGTCACCTTCCTTTAATTCCCTCTAGCTATGCATTAAAGGAGGAAATCAGCAAGGATCTGGCTGCTCATCATCCTTGCACTTCTGTTTGGAAGACTCTGGGAAGGTCTTTGTTTCTACTGGAAGCTCTATGGGGAGGATCCAGCAGAAATGATGTGTGTGAAGTCAGTGGCTGTGTTTAGAGGCTCTGTTTGGTGCTGCTGATGGTTGGGAGTGAGGAGAGCTCAGGGTGGAAAGAAAGGAAGGAAGAGAGGCATCTCCTAAGAATGAGATTTGACGTGGACACTTACGTAGTCACGCTCTTCCTTGTACTGTTCAGGAAGGAAAGTAACCAAAGGAAGAGACAGACCGCTGCCCATTTGTGACATGGTTTTATGGGAAAAACGTAAGGCAGTTTTTGAGCAGAATTAAGCAAAGTGCACCATAAGGATGTTAATTAAATGTTAATTATAGCCTGTCTGCTGTTGGGTAGTAATGGTGAAATTGTGTGGTTGGGTTTTACTCTGAAGGCATTCTGTCAGCTATGGTGTGGAAAGAATAGAAGCTATTGTTTTCCGTATGAACTAAAGCACCACAGTCGTTTCTGTGGCTGTATTTCAGGAGGATTTGTTCTTATTACCATTACCGTCGGGTACCATCTGAAAAGCTTCATACTTAACCACCTGGAACTCAACTTGTTCTTTCTGTCCATCATCTGATTTTTAGAATTTTGAATCCTGCAGACTCTTCATTGATGATGGTCTCTGTGCCCCGCCCCCCACCCAGCTATTTTTCAAGTTTAAGTTTAAGGGAAAACAGACCCGAAAAGTATCCTTCTGGAAAGACATCTTTTTTTTTTTTCTTTAAGATTTTATTTATTTATTTGACAGACAGAGCACAAGTAGGCAGAGAGGCAGGCAGAGAGAGGACTGGAAGCAGGCTCCCTGCCGAGCAGAGAGCCGGATGTGGGGCTCGATCCCAGGACCCTGAGATCATGACCTGAGCTGAAGGCAGTGGCTTTAACCCACTGAGCCACCCGAGCGCCCCTGGAAAGACAACTTATACTTAGAAACAGCAACTGAAATTTCTATCTTGAACTTTGACTTTTTTTTTTTTTTAAATAAATCATCTTCCAAGGTGAGTATTTCATAAAGTGAAAAAAATCTCTAGGAAATAGTATTCTGACTTAGGAGTCACCTCTTAGAGAGCAAAGTTAGTGAGTTTATTTTAAAAAGTTGACTAATTCTGGAACAGAGGGGACCTAATTCTTAACTTCCATTTACTCCCAGATATTTGAGGACAATGAGCATGACTAACAGTCACAAATAACAGAAGGAAAGTCTCTTCTTTCTCACCGAGTTTTACAAATGATCATGAGGACTAGATATTTTCTCCGTTTCACTAAATGGTGGAGGCAAAGCGAGGTCAAGTGACTTGTCCAAGACCATCCGCAAAGTACTGGCTCAGTGGGATGAGATACAAGCTTGGGAGTAATCAAGGGTATCTCCTCGTGGGGTCATCTCTCTTTCATGGTCAGTGTAGATGGAGCAGCTTCACGCCCGTGAGTCTTACCCAGACGCTGTTGCGTTGGCCTCCGCCATGCCTGGTATTCTCCCTGCTTTAGTCATTGCTTTTGCGTTGTGTCTAGACATCCCTGTTTCCCTGTGGAGGAGGGACATAGGGAAACATGGGCCTGGACTGGTTAATCAGATCGGCTGTCTTCTAGTCGAAAAGGAAGGGAGTGGGATGCAGGAGAAGTAAATTTCCAGCAGTGACAAATGGGGAAAGGCCAGGAGCATGGAGTGTACCCTTTGGGATTCTGAGGTGTGGCCGTCATAAATAAAGGAAGGTCTTGGAACAGGAACACCTACCTCTTCCCTCACTCTCGTCCACAGAACTGATGTGGACCCTATAGACAGTTAACAAGCGTGTTTGGTGGCTTTGGCAACAGCCCCGGAGCGTGGTTTTTCAGCCTCAGCACTACTGACATTTGGGGCCAGATCATTCTTTGTTGCAGGAGGCCATCCTGAGCGTTGTGGGAGGTTTAGGCGTATTCCCGGCCTCCACCCACTGGATGCCAACAGCTTCTCTCCCACCTCATCCCAACCCCAGTTGTGACAACCGGAAATGTTTCCAAGCATTGCCAAATATCTCTTGCAGGGAGAAATTACTCCCGCCCACCCAAATTGAGACCTCGAGATTTAGTGAAATGCTTGGAGGCTAGAAGGTCTCCACAGAGAAAAGTGGTTTAGCCCCACGAGTATGTTTCAGCTGAAATCCAGATGACTCCTGCCTGGCACACCAGTGGGCCTGGGGATCACCTTCACAGACCCCCCACCTCTACCACCCCTGGAGCTGCGATCCCCTCAGGGCCACTGATAAATATTCTTTTTTGTTGTTAAGATTTACTTATTTATCAGAGAGAGTGAGGACATGCTAGTGGAGGAGTCAGGAAAGGAAGAAGCAGAAGGAGGGGAACAAGCGACGACGGTGCTGAGCATAGAGCCTGGCACAGGGCTCGATCCCATGACCCTGAGATCATGACCTGAGCCGAAATCAAGAGCCGGACGTTCAACCGCCTGAGCTGCTCAGGCGCGCCTGAGAAATAGCCTTCATAAGAATCCCTTACTTAAGAGTCGCCGCCACCTCTTAATGAAGAATTTGGTCCAGCTGTTCTCAGGGGGCTTCCAGTTCACGGGCAGCACGCTGTCCCGGGGAACTTCTCGGCAGACACGCTTCTCCAAATGAAAACGTGAAAGGCCCAGCTGTCAGATAATGGGGAACAGAGAGAGGAGCAAGAGCAATGTGGAAGTGGGACTTGAGAGATGAAAGCAAAGGAGCACGCACTCGAGGGTCAGTGGGTGAAAGGTCAGCTGCTCCTTGTCAACTGGAAGAATTTGCCTCCTTCTCCTGGACAATAGAGAAGTGTTTGCTGTCCCTTGGAAATCTGCACCATTGTCTGCTTCAAAGATCTTGAGATGCAAGCAATGTATACATTATCCATTATTTCAGATGATCTTTCCAGCGTCCGCCCCCCACCCCAGCTGCCCAGCCATTAGGCAGGGACATCTGGCAGCAATTCCAGTTTTTCACCAAGTTCGTCAGGCCGCGTTGACTGGCTGTGTCACTCCTGTTCGGTTTCTTCAGATGCAAGACTCGGGACAAGAATTCGGAAACAAAAGCTACCCATTTCCTCCCCCAACAATTAGAAACATGCTCCTTTGGAACCTGGAAATAGTGCATAAGAATCTCACTGAACATCCATTTAAGCCTATTCATGAGAATTCTTTGTGAATCCTTTCATGGAGCATTATAAGTCTTTCATTAGCCGACTTAGAAGGGATTGGTGGGTGGGTGGGGGGGGCGCTTCAGGCTTCTCATTTCTTCTGAGAAAGCAAGAGAAGTAGGCTTTCAGCAGTGTTTCTGTGGATAGCATTAATTTAAGATCCACTCAAAGATATGCTAATGCTATCTGTCCTAATATTTAACCCCTGCTGGTCCCTGTGTCGGTAGACGGTCTTTGTCTAAAATCCTATCCCAGGGTCTTATTTTTAGCTTCACCTCTACTACTTTTACCTTTTCTCTTTGTCGTGGCGCTCCCCCCACCCCATACCACCTCCTCTCTCACCTAATGTTGTCTCCCTTCCCAGAACACATCCTGATCCTGGCTTTGGCCTCAGCCCTTGGCTGGCCAATGGATTCATTCATTCTTGGTTGCTTGTTCCACCAGCACATTTTTGGTTAGTGTGTGTTTTCAGGTATCAGGAGGAAATTGGAAATCCAGGGGTATCTAGTTCTTAATAAGAATTCTTAAAATAAGAGCTAATGTTGGAGGGCTCATTGTGTGTGAGGCACAGCAATGAGAATTTTCCATGTATCAACTCACTTAACCTCAAGGGAGAACCCTATGAAATGGGTACTGTTATCCCCATGTTACAAATGAAAACGTTGAGATGGAAGAGAGTTAGTAACCTGCCCAAAATCACAGAGAGAAGAGTGAACAGAGATGTAAATTGTCTTAATCTCCTTTTAAATTTTAATTTGGGAATAAGTTTTGAGTCAAAATTGATTAGGTTTTAAAAACCATAACCGCCATGTGGCAGGACCATCCTCATTCTCAAAGTAAACTTTTTTGGATTAAATTTCCTAAATTACGTTTTAGGATTCAGAATCCCATACAGCATACTCCTCACTCAGGGAGTGGTAACTCAAGGTTGCGTTACTTTATTGCAAGCTGTGTTACAGCTTATCATGAACATAACCCAGTTACACAGGTGGAGGTCCCACCTGTGGCCTTCTGTAGCCTAGTATGGATGGGGTAGTTTCATATCCTTCACATTGACTTTTAAGACTTGCTTTCATAGCCCAGAAATCTTTATGACTTGCACTTCTTTAACAAGAATTCTTAAGGTAGGGCGCCTGGGTGGCTCAGTGGGTTAAAGCCTCTGTCTTCAGCTCAGGTCATGATCCCAGGGTCCTGGGATCGAGCCCCACGTTGGGCTCTCTGCTCAGCAGGGAGCCTGCTTCCTCCTCTCTCCCTGCCTGCCTCTCAGCCTACTTGTGATCTCTGTCTGTCAAATAAATAAATAAAAATATTTAAAAAAAAAAAAAGAATTCTTAAGGTAGAAAAAGTCACAATAGTGCATGAATACATTTGAAATATGCTGCCCTATACTTCTATATTGATGACCAGTTTCGATTGGTTTCAGACAGTTTTCATTCATCCTTTAGACCCCAGAAATAGCAACAGCTCAGATTACTTTGAAGAATCTGGATTAAATTCTTCCCCACGAACCTCCCCTTAGTGTTCTCAAGGCAAGAAGGAAGACAAAAGATAAAACTTTTCTTCGTGATTTATGCTGATGGCCTCCAGGAGATGTTAACTAGATGTGTGCAGTAGGGAAAGTCTTCTATTGAGCTTGACCTTACTGGGAACAGTTGGGAATGGCCCTGGCCTCCGTGAGGCCCATTAAATGACCAGAATACCTCCAGAAGATCAGGGCCACACAGCTGAGGTACCTCGTGGTTCCTTTTAAAGATGCTTGTTCAGTGCAGTACATTTTTCTTGCATTACCAAGTTCTTCCATAAAGTCAACCACAACCCATATTATCGGGGACTCCGGCTGAAACTTGTGGTGAGTAGGAAGTAGATTAAACACAGGTTTTCCCTTTTCTCTGGCTGCCAAAAGTGATGTCAGTGGTGTTAATGATCCTTACCTCAGCCCGCTGCAGACGGGGGGCCGTCTGTGTGAGCGCAATTCTGTGCTCTGCTTCTTAGGCTCTTACGGAAAAGCTGCTGATGGTTGATAAGAAACAATTGGGTAGTCAGACAGTTACTCAAATGTAAAATCAGGCACTTGCTTTCTTGAAGCAATTTCTGATAGGACTCTGGGGAGACAGCAAAGAATGCAAAATCTATTTAGTGTTGAGCAGAAAAATTAAAGGCAGTACGACCGACCTGAGCCCGCTTCATTCCCTTTTGCCTAATTACAGAAACGGTATCGCAACACTTTTTTACTATCTCTATGCCACATTGTAAACTAAGTTGTGATTTTAATTTAAGTCTACTGGTTTGTATCAAAGCCAGGCCAATAAAACCTATACCTTGTATTTCTGAACATTTAAAAAAAATACAAAACAATAAGCTGATGTGAAATTACAATATCAACTATAAACCTCAGAATTGGAATTTAATTCCTAGGAGAGAGAATATGGGGCAAAAATAGGTCCCATGAAACAAGAAGACTGACTGACTTTCATGACTTGCTTTCTCAAGTAGGGAAGAAGGCATCATATTACTTTCATGTTTTCAAGCAACAGGTTTATTTTGGTTGAGCTCGATTAAAATTAAAGCTTCCTGTTCCACATGATGTGGTCTGACTTGTGATGGGGAGGGATTGTTTCTCTGAGTTCCTCTGACTGTCATGTATGTGGGGATGCATTCTAATTTCAGTAGAAGAGAGATTGCAGACATTTTGAGTTCTGTTGCAGAGGGGATAGGGGGAGGGATCTTATGGTGTTGGCCCCACTGGCCTTACCTTTTGCTTTATCAGCACACTCCCTATTAATAAAAAGAATAGGAAATAACTAAAGTGAATATTCTTCAGCTTAAAAGATTTCGGAATGCTTTTTCATATTTTCTTAATACATTATGGACAGAATACTGTTTTTTATTTTGTTTTTTTAAGCTTTTGTTTGAGTACTCTCCACACCCAACATGGGGCTCCAGCTTAGGACCCCAAGATGAAGAGTCACACACTCCACGGGCTGAGCCAGCTGGGCGCCCCGGCAGAATATTTTTAACTGTTGCCAACCATAAGGTGTTGTTGTTGTTTTCATCCATCTTCTCCATGAATCTCTAACCCTCTGGACAAGTTTCCCGCCCCAGCTCCTGCCCTTTGTTGCTGTGGGCAGGAGAGGTCCGCGGTGCTGGCGAGATTCACAGCGGGGGCGTGCAGGCTGGACGGGCAGCTCCCCGGTCAGCCCCTCTCTTCTCTTCTTTTCGTGATACATGTGCCTTTCTTTGCTGGTGGGCCCCCAAAGCCACCAGCCCTGCCAGAAGGACTTTCACTGGGACACAGGGGGAACTGGAGCGAGGTGGCCTCTCACATGCTGGCAGCTCTCCCTGAATGTTCCTCCCCGGCAGCCGCTGGAAGGCCCAGCCAGCAACCTTGTTATCTGCACCAGCTCTCGCCCTTGTGACTCACACCAGGCAAAAGTGCTCTTTAAGCAGCTCCATGAAAGCACTGGCCTGGCTGGTCACTTACCCTTTGCCTTTTAAGACCATGAAACTGGGTCTTGCCAGCTCTGATCTGGCCTCTTGGAAAAGATGTTGGTTTAGCTTGTTAACATAGAGTAGCAAGCATCTTGTGGTCTTACCTCTAACTTTAATTCATTAGTTCAATCCTGGGACTGCTGGGTGGCTCAGTCTGTGAGCATATGCTTTCAACTCAGGTCATGATTCCAGGGTCCTGGTATTGAGTCCCGCGCTGGGCTCCTGCTCAGTGGGGAGCCTGCTTCTCCCTCTGCCTGCTATTCCCCCTGCTTGTGCTTTTTCTCTCTCTCGCTCGATCTCTCTCTGACAAATAGATAGATAAAACCTTTAAAAAGTCCTCCAGTTCAATCCTACCTTGATTTTTCTTTTCTCTTTTCCTTTTTCTTTCCCTCCCCCCTTCTTTTCCTTCCTCCCTCCCTTCCTTCCTTCTTTCCTCTCTCTCCCTCCCCACTTAGGTCTGTCCTTTGCCCAAGTCTCCTCTTGCCCTGACATTTCCCAAGTATATCTTGTCAAGAGCAGAGTAATTCTCCCTGTGTGTGGAACTTGAAGTTTGGTGTTAGCTTTGGTTAACTTGGTTAGCTTTTTTACTTAGGTGATGTCCATAGCTAAGAAGACTGAGTTCCTCCCTAAATGCTACCATCCAACCCCTGGTGGTAGAACCAAATTCTAAGCCAGGAGATTTCTTTAATAAGCATTTCACAGCCCATCCAGTGGGTCAGTGGTCTTCTTTACCCATTGGAGATTGAGTAGTGTAAGTGTTAAAATGCAGGGCACATATATACTCCCAGAACTATGAATTTAGTTAATACTGATTTTTTTTTAATTTATTGGCCTATTAACGAGAATCGGGTATGCTTAAAAACAGAATACTTCGCAGTGTTTTATAAGGTGCCTTATTAGTATGTAAGCATTCTAGAAGATTTGATCTTCTCTAAATGAATGGTAGGATGAATTATGGCATCAGCATCAGCGAGGTGGCTGAAGAAACAAATTGCGGTCACAGTAGTGCTGTGCAGTTGAACGTAATTGTGTCAAATAAGAAATCAACAGGTTTGGGAAGACAAGATACAGAGAAAGGTCACAGGCGTCATATTCAGAATCCTACCAGGTACGGAGCCACACACCGTGCTGTTTCTCTCTTTATTCCCAGGCGAAGGGACTGTTTTCTCTTCTCAGAGGAATCCTCCCCTCCTGTTCTGAATACTTTGCCTGTGCCATTCCCTTAAGGACTTGAGCTTTTGGACATTAAAACCAGGAAGCCAGAGGCTTTTTCTACATCAAACTGCCATACTCCTCCCCATATACAATGAATTGGGAGGAGAGGAAAGGCATGGAATACCAGGAAAGTTTAAAAGTTGGTTAACATTTCAAATATCTTCTCATCACAGGTTTTTTTAAGAAAGGGGAAGATATAAATATGACGGGAACATTACTTTCCTGTCCTATGGAAACATTTTTGACAATGAATGCAGAATTCTTAAAAGTTAAGTCCTTCAAGCAAAGAGTGGCTTTAGAACCACCGCTGAATTGTGGCTTTCCCTGGCTGGCAAGAATTTGAGAAATGTTTATTCCTTCTTTGCATTTTCCTGTGGTGTATACATTTTCTAGATTAAAGTGAAGAATTTTTTTTTTTTAAGTCACAGCTGTTTATTTTAAGTGAAAGAGAAATGTGCCGTTCTGACACATGTAAGTGGAAGAATTCATTTATACAGATTTTTCTAGTTGAATCTGCAATATAAGATTTCAAACAATGATCTCCATTGAAGAAAAGTCATTACAATAGTCATCTTTTTTCAGGCATAGTTGGGTGAGGAAGAGTTACTTTGTGGCTACATTTTGCTGTATGGCGGTAGCCAAGCGACTTAAGAATATTTTAGTCCTGCTTTCTTAGTGGAAGTAGAAACTGCTAGTTATGCTTTAACCAGATATTTATAACTGTGTTGCCCTTGACTCAAATTGGCAGGAGGTTTCGAGGCATTTGAATACAAGATAAAACTTTTAGTCAATGGGTTGGACCAAAAATTCATTGTTGAAAAGGTGGGGATCCTTCATTGTACAAGTATCATCACCTTTTGCTGTTTTCAGGTGCTTTACAGTGAAGCCTCATCAGTAGGCTGAGTTTGGAGGAGGGCAGAAGCCTTATCTGTTTTTCAGCTCTCGTAGGCATAGTTTAAGTGGGTCAAGTCCAGGAGATGTAAATTCCTACCGGATGCAATAATGCAGTAATCCATAGGTCTCAAGTAGCGTTGTTCAAGTGTTGACTTATTTGATAATGCTTTAAAAATTACATTTTTCATTACCGCCAACAGGATTAGGTGGGTTTTGTGTTACAAGAAGACACAGGGAAGGGGGCAGGAGATGCTGATGTGGTGATGAAATTTTGTCAAAATGTAATTTCCTGCTACTAAGTCTCATGACAGGTGCGTCGTCTTTCTGGGTTCAGAAGTTATTCCCCAGTGAGGGAACCCGAGAGGATGGATCACAGGAACATCACCATTTGATATTTGCCTAGCGCTTCTCCAAGGAAATGTTTCGCTTTTTTGTTTCCACTTCGTGGGTGTTACAGATGAATTTTTGTATTTGTAAAACATGGTTGCAATATTTGCCTGGCGTGGTTGGTGAGTCAGTCTGGGTTGTAAATAAAAAGGGAATCAAAGGTACCTCTACCCATGTCTCCTTTTTCACTGCTTGGCATAGTCCTTATTACTGCCTTTTTAGTTGTCACTCAACAGATTTTTTTTTTTTAACAGATGTTTCTTAAGTTGAATGACTGTGGGAGGCTAGTATGGGTATTGGTTTTTGAGCAACATATCTCCAAAGCGTATGATATGCACGTGGGCCTTTCTTCAAATGCGGTTGTGGCCTTCTTAACCGCTGTTGTGTAGAGGCAGGGATAAAGGCAAATGAACTTTAGCCCCATGAACATTACGCTGAAGTCTGTCTGTAAAGTCCTCAGAGTTCATTTCCAACAAAACTCACCAGAGCCGTTGTGAACAGCTATGTTTTGGGAACTTTAGTGTTGGGGTTCTTTGGCTTCAGATAGTATGTCACGGGGAATCATTACGCAGCTTAATCGGCCTCTTTATTCACCACATTTGGCTCTCAGAGCTTTTTGGCCATTTCCACAGATCAAATGTGCCCTCAAAGGGCCGAGACTGGCTGCTGTAGAGACCATTCAAAGGAATATGCCCAAGGCTGAGAAGGCTGTTGCAAAAAAAAAGAAAAAAAAAAAAGAAATGGGAACTTGAGAAAGCATTCCAAAAATGCTTCCAACGATGGCTGTGCGCTTGAAATAAGTGTGCAGACCCCAAAGAGGCTGCAAGGAAGGACAGTTCTCACTCAGGGGTGTCTGTTAAAAATCCGTATCATTTACTCAGGAGCTACGTTTTCTGTATGTACACACACACACACACACACACACACACACACACACCCCTTGAACAAAGAAAAACAGATGTGAACTTCAGACTTTTACTTGAAGTTTTTCCCGGCCTCTGAGGCCTGTTGATTGCCTCTGTGCCCATCCCCTCCCCCTCCGCATAACCTCCCTCTTGCCCACTTGCTCACTTTTTCAGAGATCCCCAAGGTGATGACACCGGTGGGTGGCATTAGTGACTGAGACATGTGCTGATCAGGATGTACAATAAAGGGCTTTGAGAAGTAGTATGCTGAGACCTTGGAGGGAAGGTTTATGGTGCCATTAATAGACCCTTTTATTTACTGCTCTTTGAACGTACATACTTGTGGGAAATGATAGGGAGGGGTGGGTTCAGAGTGGCCCAAAGCAATAGATATCAGTATCTGGCAAAGCCCAAGGGTTTTTCCTCCCCAGGGAGGCCCCCAGTCTCTGTCCCTCTGCATCCATGTAGGTTGGCAGGTGTGAGGACAAAACTGGATACAGTTTGTTCCTGTGCTGAGCTCTTTATCCTGCCATTCTGGATGAGAGCCAGGTATAAAACGAAAAGCATACCGTGTGCCCTTCGCTCGCCCCACCCCCCTATTTTCTATAAATGAGCAGTTTGTTTGTCTCAAGCCCTTTAATAAAGTATGTACTTCCCACTTCATCTTGGGCCCAGAGCTATGAAGCTGTGTGAAGCTCTGTCTACATATTCTTGTAGGAACATTCTGATAGATCACGGTGTGAGTTCAGGAAAAACTTGAAAGTATTGAGAGATCTGGAGATGGGTCTCCAGGGTTTCTGAAGGGATGGGTTTTCATTTCACTTGCAGGAACTACACAAAGTCAGTCCTGTTTCGCTTGCAATCCGAGGGATAAGCCTGGAGTCCTTTTTTGTTTTTGCACTGGCGTCTCTATGGGAAGTCTTTATTTGTCTATAGAAAAATAGGCTGTTTACCTGTCCCTTAGGGGCGGAGTTAATATTTTAAAAACGTCGACAGGAATCTCATAAAACTAGTCCATGTCTGGTAAATTTCAGCTTACCTGAACGCCAAATGGTGAACGCTAACTGGTGCCAGCCATACTCTCCTTCAAGGGACGAGAGAGAAAACCAGTCATGCTGGTCAACATATACATTGTATGGATTGTAGAATCTGTTCCTTTCCTTGTAGCTGACGTGGATTAGTACTACTACATCTGGACGGATCCTGAACCATGTCCTGGTGTCCCTAGACTTAGATGGCGATACCTTAGCCTTGCATTCGAGGTTCTTCGCCATCGGTCCCACCACATTCTTCAGATTTACCTCCTTTGATCCCTTTTCACATACCTTGGGATCTAACACAATCCATCCTTCTCCACTTGTCCTGCCCATGGCCATACCCTTCCCCAGGCCTCGTTTTATCACGTGTCTCAGCAGGACCTGTGCTTTGTCCCTTTGGTTCGTTCCACTCTTAGTGAGTCCTTACTGTGCGTCAGCCCCGGTGCGAGGCTCTGGGGATGCAGCCCTGAAGCAGCAAAGATACGATCCCATTTCCACATTCCCAAACTATCCCTTTTCTCCCGGTCCATGCCAGATGTGTCAGTGAGGTACTTCCTTTCTACTCCCATCTAGAAGCATCTTTCCTCCCTCCATGCAGCTAGAGTATCTTTTCTGTGCATCTGCCATGGGATTTACCCCCTTTTTCCTTTGTATTCTTTCTATTTATGAACAGAGCTTACCTTCCTTCCTAGATTTTCTAGAAAACAGGGCCTGTAGCACAACTCAGCTTTATATGCCCCATAATATCTAATGCAACTTGTTACCCATTTGACAATATTTACTATCGAGTCTGCACCATTCTATAAGCATTGGTATGTGTAGATAACTTTGAAATACGTAAATGTGGGCTTCAGGAGGTCTATCTAATGTTAATACTGGAGACCAAAAGAGGGCTTATGAGGTTGAATAAGGTGTCTCCTCTCTGGAAGGGCCTGGGTAACGCCCCCTGAGGTCTGCCTTCTGGAATTGTATAGAAGCAATGTGCTTCTGCCGGAATAACATTTCTATTATACCTAAATCAGAATCCCTTTTTCTTTTTTAATTTAATGATTAACTAAATCTGTTTCACTGGGTCTCCTTCTGCATCTGAAATCCTCATATCAAGCAATGTCATGTTAAAAACTGACTTCAGATATTGTGATGTTAGGCCCTGCAACTTCAAATTCTAAAATCTGCAGTTGACTTTGAACCAAAAGAAGATGAAGCACAGCCTGACCGTAACTTCTTCACCATGTTTTATAGTACTTTGACGCAACACCTCTAATTCACATTTTCGTTTGGATCCTCAGAACATCAAAGTATTTTGTGTTTTTGTGTTACTCAACTCTGAAACCTCCAAATCCCATCGATCTGTTGACTGATTTAATATTGACTATTTTGAGTTTGTATTTGCTTTAGACTCTTGCATTTTGAAAGGGGGGGAAAAAGTTAAGTACACTTTGTTGATTTTATTTAAGTACACAGTACTGTTTGTGCCTGTGACATCTGCCTATCTGATCCTGCCTCCTTGTTAAAGAAAAACCCATAAAAACTGATGGAATGGTGCACTTTGTGATACGCCCGTGGTGACGAATCCTTTTCGTTTTCCTTTCCAGAATGAAGACCTGAATGACCTCAGCAAATCCTCCCTTTCCTCATGGGTACCCAGACTCTGAATATTTCACGATTCACAACCAGGACCTCACATCTTCTTCCTCAGTAGATGGTACGATGCATCCATTTCAGTTTGTTTACTTTCTACAATCCTCAGGAGTTCCTTGACTGGACTGCACGTACTATATTGTGCCAAGCAAAAAAGCACTGTGACACCAGAACCATGAGTCTGCATAAACTTCATCGTCAACCTTAAGGACATAGCTGGCCACGTGAGCTGATGTGCCCACCACCATGCCACGAGAGATTGGGTTTACTCTCCTTGCATTTACAAGATCCATTTCATCTGCTGCTGAAACTGTGTATGACAAAGCATCGCTGTAAATTATTTCATCCAAAACTGTTCGCGTTGGGTGGAGAGAGTATTAAATATTTAACATAGGTTTTGATTTCTATGTGTAATTTTTTTAATTAAAATGTAACTTTTCTTACAGCACATCTTTTTTTTGGATGTGGAACTGAGGTATACTATGTTCTGTTGTAAAGAGTGGAGCAAATACTTAAAACAAGGCTAATGAGAGTAGACTAGGATACGATCCTTGTTTTAAGATTGTAATTCAGAAAAATAATATAATAAGAATCATAGTGCCATTAGATGGTTCTCAGTTGTATAGTTCTATTTGTGGATACTATCTCTTGTAATATAGCCCTGATGTTGAGCTGAGATCCTTACAAGAATTGATCTTCATTTTGTATTTTTTCCTGTAAGGCAGTAGGCCACGTTAATTAAACTGAAGAAGGATATATTCTACTGGGTGTTTTCAAGTGTCAGCTTAAAATTGGCCATTGAATGGAAGCGAAATTACAAGCAAAGGAAATCAGAGTCTTCCATTGTATATACTGTAAGGAGGAGGAGACTTGGGTGATCCCTTTAAATCAAGAGCTCTCTTTGGAATGAACAATGTGGGTGTTTGTAAATTCTGGAAATTTCTTTCTATTCATAATAAACTAGAGACTGTTGATCTTTTCTTCTCCCCTTCCCCCCACTTCTGTAAGCTTCCTGCTACCTTTTTTTTTTTCCCCCATGCACACGTTAGGATATTTTATTTCTGTCATTGTCTCAAGAAAGGTGGTTAAGACAAGTGAGTGCTTGTCTTTGATTTCTAACCAGGAGTTAAAATTCCAGAAAAATGGTTTTTATCATGACCAGGGCTACATGTCACTTCCCACAAGACCCTTATCTCTTGTTTCCTGAGCCCATCCCGTGTTAGTTACATGATTGAACTGGATCTAACTGGTTCCATTTGCCCTGGTGGGTACTGGCCTATTAACGTTTAGTTAATAAAACCCAGTGCACAGAGAGCATGTCAAAGCATAATGACTGGCTCCTGAAACATCTAGCCAGCAGGGAAGATGTTAATCCTCTTCTTGTTTGGAAAGCACACACATCTTGGAATTTTTCCTTGTGAAAAAGAGAAGGCCGTGGATGTACTTAAAGATATTGCCCACGGTGTTTTTCATCTTTTTTGCCAGGAAACTTCCTAAAGGTTAAGTGAATTAATGCCAAGGTCGGGCTCCCTCAGAGTCTGTGTAAACGCTGCATCAGAATTTCCCAGCCCTGCTGTGGAGGGGAGCAACATTTCATTTCTCTGATGGGTTGAGCTCCCTGGGTTGGGGAGGGGCTACAAGGAAGGGGCCACGGTTGGGGACCACTGCGGTGGTTGCTGCCCCTCATCCAGCCAGTCGGTGGCGCGGGGTGGGGGGGAATCCCTACTCTACTCAACAGGGAGTGGAGATAAATGGAACCCCTCACGCTGCTGAGGCCTGTGTTACTATTAATTCAACCGGATGGCATGTACCTCACAGACTGTTGTACGAAGTTCATTGTTGCAGATTCTGACCATTTGCATGCTCATCAATTTGTAAGATGAATAGGTCTGTAGGCCTAAGAATCCATTGTTTTCAAGGAATTTGCATTTACTGAATTACATCATTTCCTATGAGGAGAGAACACTACCGATTTTTTTTTTTAATTTTTATTTATTTATTTGACAGAGAGAGAGAGAGACATCACAAGTAGGCAGAGAGGCAGGCAGAGAGAGAGGAGGAAGCAGGCTCCCCGCTGAGCAGAGAGCCTGATGCGGGGCTCGATCCCAGGACCCTGAGATCATGACCTGAGCCGAAGGCAGAGGCTTTAACCCACTGAGCCACCCAGGCGCCCCGAACACTACCGATTTTAAAAATCTGCTATGAATTTTTTTTTTTTACACTTTTATAAAAAAGACTTTCTTGGTCAAACCAACTTAAATTTTTTCAAGTATTCTGACTCCTACTCCTGCCTAGTGTAGGAAGAGAGCAAGCTGTCCTGCTTTCTTCCATTGAGGACATAAGTAGTTAAAGAGACATCAGTGAAGAAGGTCAGCCCCAACCGTTTTCCTGTGAAGCTGGTTATTATTTCTCAAGGAAACTATACTTTGAATATGTATTACTGAGATACCTCTGCTTTGTGGAGTACCAACATGTTTTGGGTGAGAACAGAAATCAACAGAATGGAAAAGCCATCTCTTGGTGAATTTCTCTGATGTTTTGTTGAGTCCGATAGCATAAAGGTGGAAATCCTATTGTAATAAGCTGCTTCTAGTGGTCCCTGAGCTGGGTTTGGTGGTGGTGTCAGACTGCACCAATTTAAAACTGGAAGTGGCCGGTATTTAAGGCAAAAACTCATGCTCTGCCTATAGAGGGCTTGACCTTGAGCGACATCAGCTGCTAAAATCCTTGTGTTCAGTTCCTATTGAAAGCTGGCTTTTATCCATTTCCAAGTATTTGTAGGCCAGCCAAGGAATTACATTAATGGGGCTTCTCGTGGCCTCTGGTTAACCTATAAGTTAGTGGCTTTTTCCTCATGAGACCAATCTTTTATAGTGTTCTTTCTTAGAGACCTGGGCAGAGTTTTAAAATTCTCCTTTGTGGAAAGAACAAATATAGTTTATGACTTTGATGATATCTTCATTCTGGGCAGGGGGAAAAAAAAAGTCCTAGAACCAGCTAGAAGTGAAGAGAATCCATTAATGATCAACCCCCTGAGTCAATAATGACAATTCAGTACTGATGTTACGTTTGTGGCTATTTCTTGCTGACTTTCAAAGGTCAGGGACTCAATTAATCTAGGTTGACGGCAAAAATGGGTTTACTAAAAATCATTGAGCCAAAAGTAGAGGTTTTTTACCCTTTATTTCCCCCTGTTGTCTCCTATCTTTTAAATTTGAGACATTTAAAGGATTAAGAAACAATTTTACTATACTGTAATGAACAGCATAGTACAATACTGAAGCCCCGTTTTGTTCAGTCTTGCATCCTGAATGCAATATGCTAGGTAGGTAAAAACTTTAATTTTATTTACTGCAGGTGGTTTAAAAATGGGAGGGGAGCTAATCGTCCAGTGGCGGTAGAGCTATGGGAAATGGGAGAGATGTGAAGTGCTCTGAGTGCTTTGGCTGGAGCTCTGTGGGTCAGTCCATCATGCAGAGAGGCCCTGAAACCAGAGACCCTGTGGGAAGTAAGACCTTGACTGGGGAGAGACAGGAGACCCTTTGGAAGGGACGCAAAGGAGGATGCATGGAAGCCAAACATGAAATCGCTTCTTTGCAATGACTTGACGGGGGAGTTGGTGTTCCTAGGACATCGTGTGTGTTAGTTGGAGGTAATGCTGCATTCATAAAGACTGCTAAAAAACTTTAGGGGAAGAAGCATGCACTTCTTGGGATGTGAGAAAATATGGCCTTGCCAATACTAAGAGAAAGAACTTCTGTCTTACGAGCTTCGCTCTGGAGAGCAAAATACCCTTCTTGTCAGTAGAACTTCAAGGGTTAGACACTGGTACCTTTGATCATCTCCAAAGTCAAGCCAGATAACATCTTGGAGGTCCCACCATAGCTCTGTCCTATTGTCTCCTAGACACGGGTAGAGAATGTGTGGGTCGGATACTATGCTGGGTTTCCCACAGCTTGTAACCAGAACATCCAGTTGGATGCTGAGAGGAGGCAGAAAGATAGTGAAGGGGTTTGACTCTATTCTTAAGGAATTTAGCTTATAATTAGCTAATAAGACTAGACAACATGGCTTAGCTGGAGAGTTGTCTTCCTTTCATCGTTTGTTGATGACTTGGCATTTGTGATATGTACACCAAGAGCTCTGGTGTTCTAGATCCTTGCCGTTCACCTGACATTTAAATCTCCCTTTGCTTCTGTTAACTTCCCCAGTGTTAACCAACATGCCACGCGATAGGACAAATTCAGCAAACAGGAAAAAAAAAAAAAAACAACTTGTCTGTATTTGTATAAGCATTTTTAGTGCTGTTTTATTTTTGTTTTTGTTTGTTTTGTTTGTTGATCTTAGAACTTTGCCGTTGGCTTCAGAATGTAGTTCCCAGAACAATTTTTCTTACAGGGTTCTTTCCTTACACCTCTTGGCTGCAGGGTGGGCCAAATTAAATACATATATATTTTTTCATTTACTGTATGTGCAGTTTGGTTTATCATCTTCAGATGGTGGTGCTGCTGATGGTGCTACTTCATCTGTGTACAAAAGGACCAATGCATGGTCTGTGTTGCTACCAAAACATTTATTGTATATACGTGTATAACATGTATTATGTATATATGTCATGGGTACCAGGCCAGGTATATAATTTTATTTAGAAGTGTTTCACTTTTCTGAGTTTTCTTTATAGTGTTATGCTTATTTTCAGTTTTGTTTTGTTTTTGTTTTTATTTTTTCCTCCCTGATTCTGTCTGGTACTTAGAACTGTAGTGTCTTCATCGTTAATTAAAGAAAATTGTCTAAATGAATTCACGGATGTGAATGTTAGTGATCCTTAATGTTTTTGGTTGTGGGACGTGAAACAGAAACTGCCAATGAAAAGTTGCTGGGGCCTTTGGGTAAGAGTGGTGTCACTATTTAATATACCTTAATTAATAAATGATTTTGGAACAGAGAGGTTTGCCTGACACTATCCCTCTTCGGTTGGCTTTCAATGACCAAGAGGATAAAGAACTAGACCTCTGAAAAGATTTTAAGCTGCTTTTGTTGGTGGTAGTAAGTGGGAAGAGGGAGTAGGGAGCAAAACTCCATCCTCCTCCAGATGGCAAGGTAGATATTCTGTTGATAGGCCCTTTAAACAGCCTTGTGGAAACCTTCAGTGTGCACATGGATCCCCCCAAGAGGTTGTTCAAATGCAGATTGGCATCGAGGGGTCGTGGGCACGGTGCCTGAGACACATTACCATCACCCAGGTGGCTTTCAAAAACTTCAATGGCGGGGCCAAGTCCAAGGTGCTGATTTACTTTGGGGTGGGGTCTGGGCATTGATCATGGCTACGAGCTGCTGCTTTTTATACTCTCCAGGAGACTAGTACAGGGTCAGAGCTGAAAACCACTGTGGAGAAGGGTTGCCCAAACTTGTCGGATTACTAGAGTCACTTAGAAATGCTGATTCCCTGGAGCTCTCTAGGAATGTGTGCTTAACTAGGTGGCTCATGGTGGGCGAGTTGGGAAACCCCAGTTTCTGTGCCAGTGGAAGCTTTTGGATTGTTTCACCACTAGAAGGGACAGGACATCAATGGTTTTTGAAAATAATAAACCACCTTGCCAATAGAGAAACAGCCAACTCCCCCACCTTCTCCCAAACTGAGTTCTCTTGCTCAAACAATTTAAACAGATGATTGGTGTGTCTCACATTGTTAGAGCAAACTCAAATTATTGAACGTTGTGGGAAGAGATTGGAAATTAATTTTTTAATTTCATTTTCTTAATCAGCATGATGCTCCACTGAGAGTAAGAAGCCTGAGTTTTCTTACTTGGCACACGAGGCTGGAGGGGTCTTCCCTCTGCTCAGTGATGTAAATGATATCGTCGTTGTTCATAGGTAGCACAGAACATGATTGAATAAATGCTTGAAGTCATTCTTTCATCTTCACTGTATATTAACTGTGTCCATTTACTTTAAAAGAAAAAAAACAAAAACAAAAACAATGACCACAACTAATTTTTCTCCCCTAGTGGTATCACACAGCAAACATCACTCTAACTTCTGTTGAAATCATACAGAGACATCACTATTTAATGGTCATTTGAGGGAAGTCTAGTTGGGATGAATCAGTGGTACAATTTATAACATAATCGTCTTATTGCCTTTTGCACACATACAGAAACACACTATATCAAGTAAAATGTCAAGGGGCCTGTGAGAATTAATAATCGAGAATTTAGGATTATCTCTCTGATTCTGCTACAAATAGCAACATTTACGCTGCATTCATCATAGGTTAGCTACCAGGATTCACATTAATTATCTCACTCCATCCTTCCAGTAACCCACAGGTAGGTACTGCCTTTATGCCTGTTTCCCAGATGTGCAAGCAGAGGTGAGAAGGGATGTGTCTGTGTCACCAGCTCTGATGCAACAGACCAGCCTCTCCATCGAGGATGGCTTTGACAGCCGAGTCTGTATTCTCATCAGTGCCACTGCAAGTCTCTGGATTCCAAGTACTTAAACAATTAAGTTTTGGTCATGAAAAGCATTTATCACTGCAGCTGGCTTGTGTCATGAATTTGCTGAGCAAATATGATCTCATGGGAGCCCAAAAATGAAGCTCTGTCCAACTTAACAACTTTCACCCTACAAAGTAGCAGGGCCTTACTGGGGTTGTTTCCATCCTTTACCTTTATGTCTAGCTTAGTTTATTCGGGTCAAAAATCTCTTTCTGATTCCCTATTGTTTTTCTCCATAAATATCCCCCTTTTCAGCAACAGAACAGAAACACTCAGCTTTATTTGAAGAATGAGATAGGGCGACAGGTGAAATGTGACAGCCACATAAAATCCAAACCCCTGGGTTTTTAGGAGTTCGGTTTTACATATTAACTCTGTAAAAGGAAGTAAATCAGAGCTTCTCAAATTCTCTGTTAGAAATATGGATGATCAGATAGATGACCAAGATTGGCCAGAGGAGGTGGAAACATGAATTTCAACTAAAGAGGGAGACCTCACCTGAAGTAAAAGAATGATGGGACCTCCGGTCCAGGAATTCCCTCTCCTAGATCCTGCAGGGGAGGAAAGAGTTTCCCTCCACTTTTGAGGTCTCTGAAAATTAAATTGGCAAAGACAGACTGACAGGGGGAGCGCATCCAAATGTACTCAGTGTAAGTTCTGCATAACATGGCTGCTTTCCTCAGGAAATGAAGACCCAAAGAAACAGCTAGAAGGATGTTTTTAGGCCTGGTTTGATAAAAAGTGGGCAATTGTGGAGGAAGGCGAAAGGTTAAGGAGTCTGAGGCTATGGTAGTAAACAGGGAAACAGCAGAGCCAGCTTATTCTCGTTCTTCTCAGACACCTCCTTGTCTTTGGAGATAAGTATGCTCTTTCCCTGTGGGTGTGGGGCAGGCACCACTCACTTAAGTGTGTCATGACCTGTTCCAGGGGAGAAGGTCAGAATGATCTTCCTGCTTCTGCTGTTTTCTTCAGTTTCTTCCGCTTAAAATATTTAATATTCTAAGGTGTCTTATTCTGGGGTAGTATGTCCTGAACCCCACCAATCCACAGGACTTCTCAAAGTTTGGACTATACATGAACTACACAGAATTTCCTGAAGAGCTGATACCAAATAGATTTTAACAAAGACCTCACGAGACTGTATTAGTAATCATTTGTTTCCCCAGAACACACATCTCTCTGGGGTTATTGCATACCCTGACCTTAGAAGAATGTGTTGTTGGTGTTCACTAGGCATTATCCTTTCTGCTCTCTTCTGTATGTATGTCGCTCCAAATCTTAAGCATCATGTGCTTAAGTATTATGTGCTTCTAAATGTGAGAAAAGAAATGATATTGCAGGAGATCCTCATTGCATCTGGAAAAAGCAATTTATAAAGTAGAAGTTAGGAAAATTGGCCTAAATTTAGGTAGGACATAGCAGAAAAACAAAGGAATTAGGGAAACTTGGACTTACAGTATTATACAACATGATCCTGATTCTACAGAACAAAATCCTAAATGAAACAAAATATCCCAAAATATTAAGAAGTGGTATGTCTGATGGCATTATAAATTATTTTAATTTTAGTTTTTCTATTTTTCCATAAGTTTTTCCAATTATCATGTCTTGCTTTAATAATGCAAAACAAAACATTTAAAAAACACAAAGGAAGTTGGATGGGAATCTCAGTGAATTCCCCACATGTCTATATTTTCATACATCACACTATGCCATGATTAGTCAGTCATGGGTCAGACAATTGTAGTCTATAAACCAAATCCAGCCAGCTGCTTGTTTTTGTAAATAAAGTTTTATTGGAACACAGTCTTGCTCATTCTTTTATGTATTGCCTATAACACTATCACAGCAGTTGGGACCAAGACCAAATGCCCTGCCCCCCACCAAATAAAATACTATCTGGCATTATAGGAAATGTTTGCTGATCCCTATGAACTGATGTTTTTCAAGAGAGATATTTGGGATGAGGCAAAGTTTGTGCCCTGGGATTCTGAAATTCTCCCCAATGTGCTGAAAGAGTCTTATGAAGTTCTGCAGCCACCATTATATTGCTGTTGGACAGAATTTATGATCAGATTTATCAGAGTTTATTTCTTAATCCCTGTACAGTTGCTCACTGAGGTTCCCAAAGGACTTCTTTAAATCTCATTTACAAACACTGAAGTACTTTTATAGTTAGGCAAGCAGAGCTGAATTAGAGTACATTTAGGATAATACTTTGTGTGTGTTTTTTGTACTTTTAGGTTAATAGCCAAAAGGTGGGGGGAGGGGCAAAGAAACCAATTAAAGGAGGTTTGGGTTTCCTCAAGAAATTCCAAAAGGAGTTCAAAGTAGTTTGTGGTATCCTCAACCAATCAGAGAGACAACAAACAGGCATCCTTTTCCAGTCTCCTTTTCTAACTTGTCATCAACTATTGTGCCTAAACTGGAAATCAGAGCCAAGGGCATGAATTCCAGTCAGGAAGATAATACCTGGTAAACTATAAGACAAAGATAAGAGGTTTCAGGATTACTGGATTAAAAAAGAAAAAGAAGAGTCATTGTCATAAGTTGAGTCATTAGCTAGGAAGGCAATTCCTTGGGTATTTTTTGGTTGCTATAGAGTATCAATATTTTATTCATTCATCATACCCACAATATTAGTGAGTAACTATTCTATACTGTGTGTGAGAGATACCCTCATAATGACACATTCTTGCCTCCTTGGAGCTCGCACTGCAGGCAATCGCAGATCAGACCACTTGTTTTACACATAAAGGAAATTGTATTTTAGTCCCACTCTCACTGGCTGTGACTTTATTTTAAAATTGAATTTATAGCAGGTTGACTAAATGGATTCCTTAATGCCCTCCACTGCTGGCGAGTTTTGGGAGGGGGGTTGTCTTCCAGGGACCCAGTGTGCGAAGCTGATGCATGGATTTGAGAAGTCATAACTTTCAAAGAGAGAGAAAGCATCCTAGAATCACAGTGGGTCACTGCTGGATGGAGTCCTTTATCTGTCATCTGGTGCAACTTCTTATTCTCAGGTCAAGAAACTAGGGTCCCATGAGTTCACAACTTCTCCTGGATCACATATACTGAAAACCCAAGGAACCCTCCCCACCACCGAACTCAACTTTACTGAGCATTTTGCTACATGCCTGTGTCTGGTCATGGATCAGCTCATGTTCCTGCATAACCTTTCATCCCAAAACTTTGTAGATATATAAAACACTATTTTAGAGAGTGAAAAAAAAAATCAAAGGCCTGAAGAATAACTTGTCTAAGATCACTCAGTGAGTAGGTACAGATCTGGAAGCCCCACTCCATTCCAGTGAAGCCCAGAGCTTTGTTTTTAAAGTTTAATAATGGAAAGACATGGAAATAACAACAAAAATCCATGTTCTTTGAAATCCTGGTTTACATTTATGACCTTAGGTTGCCAGAAAATGCCATGTGGAAAGTTCTTGATTTTACACTTAAATACTCCAGACACAACCTGTACTCCTTCCCTGAGTTCCCTACCTGCAAGTCTAACTTTCTCTAGTGCTTTTGAGGGTTTCTGGTTAAGTCAGGATGAAAGTGTTACCTTGGCTGTCTCTTTCAAAACTCCATTCTTAATTAAGCGATTTTCCTCACCAGTTTAAATGCAGCTTCTAATTTGCTTGTCACAGAAGATGGCAACCAAATGCACACACACATGCACAACACCCCACTCACGTATGCATGTGCACACACACACAGCCCCCCCGCCCCCAATCCAGGAAGGAAATGTTAGTGAGGCGTCTAAAACAGCCAACTTATTTTTTTTATTAGTGGCATGTTTCTGGTTTAAATTTGAATTGCTCATTTAATTTTACATCCCTCTCTCTTCCCCACCACACACCAACTATCCCAGTTAGCAGGGACCCATGCCCCATATGTGAACAAAAGTGGAGACTTCTGAATCTGGTTTACTTCATCTGTTGAAAAATAAAATGAGTTTGGCTGAGCTAAACAAACTTCTCCCTGAATAGAGTATCCCTAATATTCCTGTTTGCTGAAATGTTTGACAGATGGGAATCTGATGGCAGGGGCGAGGGGGCGGGTTCTTTTAATGGCTGTGTGACTACTTCATTTCTTGTCTTTGCCTTGCCACTACCTGTGTGACTGTGGGCAAAGTGCTTCTCTACGGCTGTCCACTTCTTTGTTTATATAAATATGAGGGTTACTTAATTGTAACCTGGGGATCAGAAACTTGTCAACACAAAAATCTGATGTGATGTTTTTCACAGGGTTGGCAGTGGTCATTTTTTTTCCCCCCTTGGGAAGAAGGGATTGTGATTTCTGGTGGATTCAACAAAGATTCAGAGCAGATAGATAGTTTCTTGGAATCACAGAATTTTACAATTTTTATAATGCCCTGGCGAATGGTATAGAATTAGGGACTGGCCTAGGGCAAAAATCCTCCATCAGCAAAGTTTGTCTCTAGAGTTTTCTCTCCTTAATTCTACACATTGGTTGAAGTGGGGTACCCCCTTCACCAAATATTTTTGTGGGGCCCAGGGTCTTTCTGGAGTGGAGAAAACACATCTGATAAACTATTTTTTCCAGAGGTATATAAAATGAATGTATTAGCTCCCAGGGTTTTTGGCTCAAAAAAGAAAACATACCCAGAAGGAAGAGAACACTTTGGCAAACAGAAAGTAATTGCTAATGGTGGGATTTTAGGTACCCATGTGGGGTTTAATAAGGGGTATTTAGTTTAGTTAAAGCAGATTAAATACTTTATAGGCACTGAGCCTTGGAAAGGATTATGATGAGGCGATCCCTTTCTTCTACATGTAATTAAAATAAAACTTTACTTTGACGATGACATAATACTTGCATGTTTGCTAAATTAACAATAACCTCAATTTCTAGATTTTCGGAATCATTCCAATTCTGGGTAAATCCATCAAAGCTAAACTTTTTCTCTCTTTTGTTTTTGGGGAGTCGGCAGTCCTTTCCTGGCTGGTGCTCTCAAGTCTCTCCTGGGTTCAACGCCTTTGTCTTCACATCCCTGATGTCATTTTGGTAGGGGACCACCTACACCACCCATCCGTGAGGTTGGCTCTGGCTCACTCAGTGATGAACCTTACTTAATTGTTGGCACAAAAAGAACCGAAGCAGGAAAAGAATGAAAGAATTTCCTTCTGGCAGACAAACAACTCCTACTTGTTGCTACTAACGGGAAATCTATTTTTACTCTTCCGTGCCCCAGCAAAGGAGCTGATCTTCATGACACAAAGAAACCCTCAGGCAAAAATTGTAACAGAGCATTTCTCTCTGGAAATTACAAACTCAAAAGAGGAAACCACACCACAGTATTCCGAGTAAGAAGACGATGCCCACTGTGTATGTTCCATACAAATGTTGAGTCCCCAATAAAAACTTCATCAACGCTCAAAGATTTTCAACAAAGATGACCTCGCAGTTGAAATGCGCCATTTAATTTTTCCTTTTGTGGTCATGGAGAGATAAGTTTTTATTCTAGGAAAGGGTTGGAAAGTGTTGGAATTAGACAGTTCTAGGCCAACCAGGAAATCCTATTTCGTAAGAGACCACGGGAAAATTGCGTAGCTTCTCGGACCTGCGTTCTACCATGTATAACGTGGGGATGTTATTTACTCTGAAAAGGTTTGGTACTCATTCTAGAGACTCCCGCCATACCCTGGTCTATTGTTGGTCTATCGTTTTATATATGTAATGTTTAAAAAGCCTTAGACACAAGAAGTCTACCTTGCCTGGTCTTTATTCTATATTTCCGGCCAAAAAGAAAAAAAAAAAAAGGTCCTGTGCTCCAGGGAAAATTGATGACAAAGCCTCAGGTGGAATTTTGTGATCTCTCTGTGTGGCTTCTCAGAAATGCACTCGTGCAGCTTTCTGAGTGCAAGACTGGCGCCCATGAGGAAACTGGGCCTTAAGAACAACAAACACGCCAGCCAGCTCTGCCTTGCATTCTAGCTACTGCATTACTCTCCTCAAGATAAGAGCCGGGAAGGGACATTCGCCTCCCATCCTGGCACTATCACCTTTCCGTTGGATTCCAGTAGGGTTCCCCGGGTCTCACCCTCTCACACTCCCTGCTCATCTCAACACAGCTGTTCCGGTCTCACCGAAGCACACTTTTGGGGATGTTTATCTATTAGCAAATGTCCCCTGCACCCTTGGGCCCCCAGGGTTGGCTGGGCTTGAGTCCAACTCTTTTCATATTTAAGATCAAACTTCATGAAGAAAAAATACTGAAGAGGAAGCTGTTGTTTCTGCTGCATTGATAGGATAGGTTCTCCCTACCACAGAGTTCTTAGAGAGGAGAGTGTCCAGGGGACCCCAGTAGGGGACATTCAGGCACCCCATGTTGTGGAGAGAGCCTTCTGCCCAAGACAGAAGAGCCAGGCAGCCCTGAGCAGGCCCTGTCTCTGTCCAACATCCTCTCATCCTGTTTCATCCCTTCTCCTGCCTTTCATTTCTCTTTCCCTCCATTTTAGGGCTGGGCCAACCTCACATGGCATTATTTTTAGTTCTCACAGGGGAACACTGACTTTTCTCTCTCCTGCTTTCCTTTCCCCCTTACCAAGGATTGCGATTGTTTTTCTGCCTTGCATTCAGGGGCTTGGGAACATCGTGTGCTTGCTTACGTTTAACCCCTTGCATTTCCCCGAGGTGCTTTGTTCAGTCGCTCATGAACTTTTAATTTTTTCCAGGCTTGTGTGTTTTGTCCAGACTGCAGCTTTTCTGGAGCTTGGCCCGCCTCTTTGTTTTGGGGAAGCTTATTGCTTCACAGTGAGACCATCTGACAGTTGTTATCTGTGACCTGAAAGCCAGAGGCAGCCAGGAGACTGTTCTTCTCGAAGACCTCCCAGGTCCCCAGCCCCCACCGCCATCTGGGACCACCCCAGGAAAGAGACCAGTGTGACACCAAATGTTCACAGGAGGATGGAGGTTTTTCTCCACCCACCAAGGCCAGCCTCGGTCTGTCCTTGAACCCCCAACAAGGGGGAAAACCATCAGATTCATCTGTGTGGGTGTCTACTAGGATCTTCTCTCCACCCCTCCTCGGGCTCTCCCTCTCTCCCTCTCTCTCTCTCTCCCTCTCTCTCTCTTCCTGGCTTCCTCCCTTCCCTTGCTCTCTACTTTCTCAAAAATCTGTGGACCCAGCTGCTGGCTAACAGCTCTCCAGGAGGCAAACACAAGGGCAGATAAAACACTGAATACAAACCAGCGCACCGTGTCTATCCGGGAGGTTCCCAATCACACAGAGAATCAAACCCGCGCTCTTGACCAGGGCCAGCACGACTCTGAGGGAAAGGTCCCTGTCTGTCTCCTCCTGTCTGATCCCTGGCATACTCTCCTTCACTCACTCTGCTGTCGGCTCATTCCCCACCCAGACCCTTCACAGCCTTGCCCCCTCCTCTGAAATGCCCAGGCTTCCCTCTCATCCACCAGGACCCCGCTCTGTCCAAGCTCCCTTCCAAGAATTGGCCCTCGCTCCCTCCCCTGCCTCTCTTGCCCTCCGCAGGATATTTTGAGTTTCTTCACAGTGCAATCGTCATCTCAAATTATCTCTGTATTTCTCAGTTTGCTTGTTTACCTTCTGCCTTTATCCTGCAAACCCTCTGTCTTTTGCTCCACGCCGGCCCCCAGTGCCTGACACAGACTTTGACTTCGATAAATATCTGTTGTATAAACGGATAAATAAATACTTTAGTAGGGGACGTAAGAATTAACCAAGTTAACCAAAATAACGTCACAAATAACGATAATAATAATAGCGTTTGACTTCTCTTGGTATTTTACCAAGCGTTATGTTTTGCGTATGCTATCTCCAATCTTCAAAACAATTCTGAGAGAGAATGTTATTTTTGTGTTTTGCACACCGCCCCCCACCCCCGCCCCGCCTCAAAAGGAGGCTTCCAAAAGTCGGTATTTTCCCAAGGCCACCCACCTAGTGAGGGATGGACCTGGGATCTGTCCTCAGACAGGTCTGACTCTACAGCCAGAAGTTCTTTCCTCTTGACCACGATGTCTAATACACGTAAACAACTATAATACAAGCCAGAAAGAGATAAGCTCCATGAGAGGCACAGATAAAACATCATGGGAATTCAAAGGAGGAAGAAGTGGCCTCTGGAAGAGGGAACAGGAAAACCTTGTGACAAGGTGATTTTGCTTTTCTGGACCTGTGCCTCTGACGACTCAGGGGAGGGCGGGGGAGGGGGGGATTTGGACAGTGGGAGGTGGGATGTGAAACCCCAGGGTGTGTTGAAGTCAAACCCCAGAGGGCTACGTGTGCTCACACACGAATGCACACGTCGTGGTTGAGGGCAGAAAGGCAACAACGACAAGACGATTTTAAATTCAATACAGAGAAAGCTAGCAGTTGTACTAGGGAGTATTTTCTTCTTGTCTCCAGTCCTAACTCTGATTATTATTTAAAGACAAAAGCACTCATCTGTATCTATTAGGGTAAGAGCTTCAAATAAACAGCTATTATCTCACATTTCTGTTTAAGCAAGCCTCACTATTTATCCACACACACAGAAAAATGTATTTTCCTCCTGAGTCACATCTGAAATTCAGATGTAGACTAAATGTTCCCAGGCCTATCTGGCCTGAGGGTCACATGTGACCACGTTGCCACTGAAACCCAAATTTTCAGGATTCAGTGTCCCCACCTCCTCCGTAGGACTTACACGTTCCGTTCCCTGCGAAATCTCTGACCCGATTATCCTTGAGTTTTCAGGGACACATCAGCTGTGTTTGTAGCCGAGTCCTTCCTGCTTGCTCTACTTTGCCCTCTTTCTGCTGCTGGGCACTGCAGCCTTCCCAGGCTCATGAACCCGGTGCCTTGGGCCAAGCCCCCGCCTGTGGCTCCAAACCCAGATTCCCAGCCTCCAAACCGGCTGCATTCCTCTCAGTCTTCCTGGCACTGGAGCTGTACGCCGTGGTCCTCACAGGACAGGGACAAAGGCCTTCTCTCTTCTGAGCCTACGACCTGTTGGCGGAGAGCTGGCAACCAGAATCGAAAGCGCAGCAAAAGGCCTGGCCGTCACCATGACTCCATTTAGATCCATACCGATGTGTTGTTATGGGACGGAATGTAAGTGTTATAAATCCTGATGATGTCGATGTGATCATAATAGTGTGACGTAGCAGAGGTTGCCTAGGTGAGCTGATTTCCTGATCCCTCAGATAGAGAAAACATAATTTAGAGCTGATACACCAAATGGTAGAAGTAAAAGTATATTCAAAGTGTAAAAATAAATATTCGGAACTAAAATTGATAGTGGAGGAAAGAACCGTGGGGAGGAAATAGAACTATAATAATTCTGATCTACTGGTTGCCTTCTGGTCATATATCACAGTTTATTATGATAAAGAGTATAACTCAGAGCAAGGTTCTAACAGTTTTGAATATACATAAGCCTAAGTATGTAGTATCAACGTGCATAAAGAAAATATATTCAATACAACAAGATACGGGAAAAAATACTTTCTAGGAAGAGACTTGCATGCATTCTCCTAGTCCATGGCAGGTCAAGGGAATAAAAATTCATAAAAGCGGTAAAAGAACTACACAAAAAATTAACAATGGAAATCCAACTGCTATATCTCATGCTCTGTTCCATGAACACAGAGCATACCTTTTTCCCTAAGTGTCCATGGAACATTCATTTAAAAAGACCATATATTAGGACACAGAGAAACTAAGCAAAGTCCTGTCTGTACAAAATCATTTCCTGATTATTATGGAAAAAAATTAGAAGAGGAAAAATGACAACAAAAGCTCTACTCACCTGGAATTTTTTTTTTTTTTAATGTTTCTTAGGTAACTCTTGGCTCACACAGGAATCCAAAACCAAAATTATGGAACGTTTAGGAAATAATGGAAATGAAAATATTACCTAACAGAACTTGTGTTATAAAACTATAAATTCTACTCTATTCTCTTTATATGTAATAAAAAAATGAAAATAAACTAACAAGAAAGAATAAACCAAAGGAAAGTAGGAGAAAGTATAAAAGAGGAAAATATAAATTAATTGAGAAAATAAAGAGAGTCAACCCCCCCAATCTGTTTTGTTTTTTATAGGAGCAATGCAAAGCAAACCTATCAGCTAATCCAAGTAAGTGAAGAAAGAAGACACAAATCATAGAGGGGTGCCTGGTTGGCTCAGTCCAAGGAACATGAGACTCTTGATCTCAGGGTTGTGAGTTTGAGCCCCACATTGGGTGTAGAGATTATGTAAACAAATAAACAAACAAACTTAAAAAAAGAAAGAAAAGAAAAGGAAAGAACCTTAGGAAAAAAAAGGGATTAAAAGACATTCGTGGAATGGACTACATCCCTTCATAAAAATAAATGTGTGACCTTGGTTGTAAGGGATACTTTTTCTAGGATAACAAGTTATAAAAACTGATCCCAGAATAGGTAGGAGTTGGAAATATTAGAAAATAACAGAAAGAAATCTTAAAACTCATGTATTTGGAAGCTAAGTAACATAATTATATAACTCTCAAGTTAAAGTGCAAATTACAAGGAAAATTGGGAAGTATTTACTAATGAACAATATGAGAATACTATAGTTCACAATTTGTGGGACATCACAAATACTCATACTCAAAAGTTCACAGAAGACTTCTCTGTATTAACATCAAGTTGGAAACAAGTCGAATGCTCATTAGCAGATGAACAGCTAAACAAATTGTGGTATATCCGTAGAGTGGACTAACACTCAGGAATAACAAGGAATGAAGTATTGATTCACTCAGCAGGATGGACCTGCTAATAATGGTCCAGGGATGGACCTCAAAGACATTATACTGAGTAAAAGACACCAGGCATAAAGTAGTACCTTCTGTATGTTTCCATTTATATACAAAACTGATCTGTAGATCAGTGGTTGCTTCGGTGAAGAGTCAGAAAAGACCTACTGGCAAGGGGCATGAGGGAACATTTTGGAAAGTAGTGGTGATGTGACTGTGGCTGGTCACTCAGTGGGATGGATGCACAAGTTTAAACAACAAACTGTCCACTTAAAATGACTACCTTTTATTTAATTTAAATTACATCTCAAAAAAGTTGGTTTTTAAAACCGTGTGACAACATAGCAGTACTCTGAAATAAATTTACTTGGAAACAAGGAAGATTAAAAAATAAATATGCTAATCAAAGAAATGGAGAGATATTCGTGCTCTTGGTTGCAACGAATTTACCTTTAATTTCGGTACAACCCTAATCAAAATAACATTTAGATTTTCAAAAAGAAACTTGATAAACTTATCCTAAAATGTACACGGAGGAGTGAAGTTCTACAAATTGTTAAGCAATCCAAAAAGGAGACATGGTGTGGAATTTGTCCTACCAGTTGTTATGACAGAAGTCACAGACTTAGTTTTATAAAAGGAGGGTTAATACTAAATTGTTCTATCAGACCAACGATCAAGATACAGAGCTTAAGGCCAGAGCCCTGAATGTATGGTCTTTCATAAATTATGTTTAAAGCTAAAACTACAGTATAAGTCTGGGTTCTCTGGAGAGACAGAACCAGTAGGGTATGTGTGTCTATAGATTTAATTTAAGGAGTTGGCTCTCAGAATGTTTATAGTTTATCTAAACTTCTCCATGGTTCTGCTGCTTTGGCATCCATCTTATTTGGCCAAGCAGCCACTGGGGGCCTTAACCCATCTCTTGTCCTTCAGGCAAGCCCATGCCCTAGATAACAGCCCGCAGGGTCACAAGTAAGTGTAGGTTATTGATGTGACCTCCACAAATGTCCTTGTAGCAAATAGTCTCCCATACACCCTGGACCTTCCCCTTGGATAGAATCCCCAAGCATCTTGCCAAAACCCTGATTTTCTTAAATTTGAATTTACCAGTCTTTCCTTAATCTGAGAACCCCAAAGCACTCTACCCGCAGATCCTAATAAAGGCATGTGCCCTAGATCCTGTCACTTTCTCTGCCTGCTCCCTCCCTTGCCTTTCCCATGTGGAACTTCGAAGAATGCTGTGTACTTCCTCTAGCACCTGTGAGTAATAAAATTCTCTATTTCAATTTCTTCTGTGGTCTTTTACTGAACTATGACTCACCATCCAGCTCCCTGAACCTTCACTAAACAAGTGTTAATTGTAACAAAGTAGTAACACATGATTATGAAGGCTGGCAGATCCAAAGTCTAGAGGGTGAGCCAGCAAACTGGATAGCCATAGAAGTGATGCTGATGCTGCAGTTTAAGTCTAAAGGCGAGCTGCCCCAGAATTTCCTCTTGCTCAGAGGAGGTCCATCTTCTGTTCTTTTCAGCCCTTCAACTGATTAGACGAGACCCACCCACATTACGGAGAGCAAACTGCTTTATTCAAGTCTACCGATTTAAATGGTAATTTCAACCAAAAATACCCTCACAAAGCCATCCAGAACAATGTATGACCACATATCTGGGTACCTTACCATGCCCAGTCAAGCTGACACATAAAGTTGACCATCACAACTACACAACCAATTTAACATGGTATTAGAAAAACTTGGAGAAAAATTCAGCTAAATTCTTCCTAAACACCTCAAATAAAGGTAAACTTTAAATGGACTTAATTAGGTAATTGAGTCTCGAGAAAAAAAACCAAGTTAATAGAAGAAAATATGAAAGAATGTCCTTGTTACCTAGAGCAGGTATGATATTGCGATTTACGCTCATAAATAAATAGTCTTTGTCCCACTTCTGGCACAGAGCTCCTAAAAACCATTGGAATTTCCTAAGTCATGAGAGCAAAAACTGTGCCTGTTGTGATATTAATGAAATAAATTTGAAAAGCACCTAGGTAACCTAAAGATGGGGGCTGGTTGCTAGGAGAGCTGACCTTTAGGCTTAGAATTTTTAGCCCCATATCCCAACCTCCAGGGAGGGGAGAAAGGCTGTAGACTGAGTTCAATCACCAACGGCCAATGATTTAATCAATCATGTCTATGGAGCAAAGCCTCCACAAAGCCCCCAAAGGATGGGATTCAGAGACCTTCTGGGTTGATAAACACACGGAGGGGTGGAGAGAGTGGAGTGTGCAGAGAGTGCTTGAAAGCTCCACACCCTTTTCCCATACCTTGCTCTTTGCAACTTTTCCAGCTGGCTATTCCTAATTATACTCTTTTATAATAAGCCAGTGACCTAGTGAGTGAAATATTCTTCTGAGTTTTTCAAGCCACTCTAGCAAATTAATTGAACCCAAGGAAGGGGGTCATTGGAACCTTCAATCTATAGCCAGTCAGTCAGAAGCACAGGTGACAGCATAAACTTGCGACTGGCACTTCAAGTGGGGAGCAGTCTTGCGGGACTGAGCCCTTAAACTGAGGGATCTGATGTTACCTCCAAGTGAATGGGGTCAAAATTGAGTTGTATAGTGTGACATTCAGCTCGTGCCAGAGAATCCCTTGGGTGTGTAGGGAACCCCCTGCTCCCCCCAATTAGAATTGGTGATCAGAAAGTTAGCAGGAAAAATTTTTCAAATGAAACCTCAAATGCAAGACCATAAACTAAAATTCTGAAAAGATCAACTACATCAAAATTAAGGATTTCTAGTCCACACAGGTCATGCTGAATAAAGCAGAGAGATCGATGACAGTGTAAGAGAAGGCATTTGCAATGTCTAAAGCCAAGGGTTACTATCAAGATTAATCAAGAAACCCCTGAAAACCAAAAAGGAAAAATAGAGGAAGTCCATTAGAAAAGTGGGCAAGGAATGTGCAAGCAGGACACAGAGGACCAGTATTTGGGTAACTGGTGTTTGAAGAGAAATCAAAATAAAAATTAAAGTAACAGTGATATCATTGGTAGGCACCTACTGGGCTGACAACAATCAGAAAACTAGATAATCAGTGGGACTCATGAAGTAGAAATCCTTACAAACTGCTAGGAGTAGCGTAGGCAGGTCAGCCATTTTACTCAGAAGAGATAGTATGTCTGCTGTGGCTTCAGTCATTCCACCTGTGAATTCTTACATAGATTTCCAAGAAGCCAGATACAAGGATATTAATTATACAGCCACATGGTGGGGGAGGGAGGAGGTGAGAACCACCTGGGTGCTTACCACTGGAGGAATACGGATTTGAAACCAAGAGGATGTACACTTTGGGGTCTATTATGCCGGTTAGAAGCAGCAGATTTCATGTTTGCCAAGTGACCTGAATGGGTCTTAACACACAGTGCTCGAGAGACAAGGTAAGGAATGGAGTAAGGCACGGAGTACACCACCATTTTTGTAGATAAAGGAATGCGTGCACGCACACACATGCATGCACACACACAAATGCAGTTTGCAAGGTTATATTATATTTTGAGAAAGACGCTTATGAGACCTATGAAAATGGTTGCCTCTATGAAGGGAAGGAGAATGGGAAGAGAGATGTGGGGCAAAAGGAAGGATGCTTTCAAAAAAATGAACATGGAGGTGCCTTTAAGGTACAAAGGATAATGATGTACCATGAAGTGAGGCTTCAGATAAACCCAACCTTCTGTTCCTGAGCCTTAAAAAACAAAACTAAACCAAAACATACATTGGACAAATAATATAAATAAGACAGAGGTGTTTGTGAAAGCACCGGAAAGTTCCACGTCCAGACAGTTTCACAAAGAAGTTCTCCCAAATCTTTAGAAAAATGGAGAACTCCCCTGTTACTCAGGCTGTTTCAGAGCAATACAAGGAAAGCTTCAAAAAGAGAACGAGGACAGCTTCTAAGTGATTCTTACGAGTGAGGTCAGGATAACATTGATTTCACAACCCAGTAAAGATAGCACAAAAAGAAAGCCATTAACAGTATTACATGGCTATCAACGCCAAACTCCTGAATAAAATATTAGCAAACAGAACTCTAGTAAGAAGAATCATTATTAAAGGAAATAAATCACCACAGTCAAATGAGGATTATTTCAGGAACACAAGGATGACTTCAAAATAAGAAGTTTAACATAATTTAGCAAATCAATAGCTAAAACTATGAGAGTCATTTGTCTCAATGTATGTGGAAAAGGCATTTGATAATATTCAATGTGTATTTTTTTAAATTAAAGAGGATCCTTAATAAAATAGAAAGAACTGGAAACCCGTGTAGCACTCCATGGGGATTCGTTATATAAATTATGATGCGTACACATAATGAAATGATCTGTTCCTATAAGAGAGAGAATGAGGGAAATCTTCATTGCTGACATGGAAATATCTTCAAGATATATTGTTAGGTGGAAAAAAAAAAAGGAAAGTACAGAAGAGAGAGCATTATGTATTATTAGCATGTAGAAAGGAGGAAAAAGACGTATTTGTGTTGCTTTGAATATAAAAACGTATAATTAATATCTGGAAAGATATCAAAGTGAAGTCATGGTAAGCCGTGTGTGCCCATACATGTGTGTGTTTTCAGGGAGTCGTTGGAACCAAATGGATGAAGGAAGCCTTTTTATATACTCTTTTTCATATTTTTAATTTTTGGATCATAGGAATCTATTACCTATTCAAAGTCTTAAATAGATCATTTGAAAAAGAAGTTACAAGTTTGTGCCACTATGGTTATCTGTGCTCTTACTATAAATGATAATATCTCCAGTGTTGCTTTCTGATCCAATCTTGGATCACACTGAGAATAAATGAGTGGTTACAATGATTTTGGGAGTGTCCCCATAGCACTTTTAAATCTGGAGGGGACAATAATAATGGTCATTTGATGAAATCCAAAATCTCATTTGCCAGGGGGCAAAACATGAGACTCAGAAAAGTAAGTGGTTTGTTTTATCTGCTGTCCAAGATAAGCGAGAACGAAGGCATCTTGCATTTTCCTATTGATTCACTGGCAAATTTAGTTATTGTTATATAACACATTTTAGGCTATTTTAACTCCCCTGCTCTATGTAGGTGGTTCTTCCTCAGTATTAATTGTGTAATAACTACTCTATGGGTCTTCCAAGTTTGTTTTTCCCCACTAGGGAATTAGATTCTTGGAATTCATGGCCAAAGACTGGAGTGATAACTAAATTCATCTGTATACAGAAACAATTTGCTCGGGGTCTTATTCTGAAGTTAGGTCTCGCATGACTCCAAGGACTAGAGATTTGATTCTGAGAGCTAAGAATTTTCAGTAATTTGGGGATTTCTGTTCCTGGAATAATAACAATAATAAATAATAAAGCTAACATGTATTGGGTTCTCTCTATAAGCAAGGATACAAGCGAGGTACTCTACCTGCATTAACTCACTTAACCTTCTTGACAATCTGACGAGACAGATATTGTCATGAAACCGATTTCACAGAAGAAGAAACTGATGCTTGCAGAGGGGAAGAACTGGTCACTGATGGCACTGAGTTGAAGACAGAGGAAGGTTAACTCCTGAATCAGCATCCTTCATTGTTTCTCAGATGCCTCTGCCATGAGGATTTTTTTTTTTTTAATATCTCTGACTCTAGTTTCCTTCCCCACTTCTCCTCTTATACCTGCTGAGTTAGAAACGTCTATATTCTCATGAATTTCTGATCAATAAGCTCTGATGGCATTCTACCAAATGTTCTGTTCTTAGACATTTCAACTTATGTAAGACTTTATTTATTTATTTATTAAAGATTTTATTTATTTATTCGACAGAGAAGGAGAGAGCACGAGCAGGGGGAGAGGCAGGCAGAGGGAGAGGAAGAAACAGATTTCCCCGCTGAGCAGGGACCCTGATTCAGCCCTGGATCCCTTGACCTGAGCAGAAGTCAGAGGCTTCAAGACGGAGCCACCCAGGTGCCCTCTAAGACTTCATTTAAGACATCAGAACGCTACAAGATTATTTCTCTTTGTCAGTTACGTACACTTTAACGAGCAATTTTGAGGGCTAATATATTGCTAACATGTAGCTAACATAGGTTATAGCCATAAGAGTAATATGTAATTTGTAAAGATTTTTTTGGTAAAGAAATTAAATCATTGAATATTAGAGTAACTCAAATGCATTCAAAGTTATGCAGTATGGCTTTTAAAGAAATGCTGGGGGTGCTGGGTAGCTCAGGGTCTGCCTTTGGCTCAGGTCATGATCCCAGGGTCCTGGGATGGAGCCCCACATCAGGGTCCCTGCTCAGTGGGAAGCCTGCTTCTCCCTCTCCCTCTTCCCCCCTGCCTTGCTTGCGCCCACGTGCTCTTTTTTTCTCTCTTTCTTTCTCAAATGGATGAACGAAATCTTTAAAAAAAAAAAAAGGAATGCTGCTCACATTGGTTTCAAGTAAAAACAGTAAGTAAAATAAGGTCAATAATTTGTTACCTAATAAAGACCTCTTAAAAAAGAGATTAAAATCTCTTGTAATATGTAAGGATAATTTATAATGTACATAGCAATAAATACTTTAATTTGTATAACAAATAAATACTTTAAAGTACTTAAGGTAGTTTTCTCTCATGGCATAGATTGTTTTTTGCCACCTTTTGTTTACAAAAACATAATTGATTTGCTTGTATAATGAGATGCTGAGTTGGAGGTTTTCATGTGGTGTCAAGATACAATTAAATGCTCACACAATATACAAAAATTAACTCAAAATGGGCCAAAGACCTTCATGTAACCATAAAAATGATAAAACTCTTAAGACAATACATGGTTGCAAATCTTAATTATCTTGGATTAGGCAATGATTTCTTAGATATGACACCAAAAGCACAAGTAAACAAAGAAAAAATATACAAATTGGATGTCATCAAAATTAAAAAGTTTTTTGCTTCAAAGAACACTATTAAGATGTGAAGAGCCAACCCATGGAATTGAACATATTTGCAAATCATATATCTGAGAAGAGTCTAGTATTGAGAATATATAAGGAACTCTTACAAGTCTACAATAAAAAGCAGGTTACTCAAATCTGGGCAAATATTTGAATAGACATTTGTCTAAGGAAGACATACAAATGGCCAACAACTACATGAAAAGATGGTCAACATTAGCAGTCATTAGAGAAATGCAAATCAAAATCACAATGAGACACCATTTCTCATCCACTTGGTGGTTGCAATAAAAAAGACAGGCAGTAACAAGTGCTGAATAGAATGTAGAGGAATCAGAACCCTCACACACTTGGGATTGTAAAATAGTGTGGCTGTTTGAAAAACAGTCTCACTGTTCCTCAAAATTTCAACATAGAGTCACCATGGAACAGAGCAGTCACTGTTGGGTATATACACAAAAGAACTGAAAACAGATGACCTCACAAAAAGTTTTAGGTATTATTCATAACAGCAAAAAAAAAAAAAAAAAAAAAAAAGAAAAGAAAAAAAGGTAGCCCGAATGCCCATCAACTTGATGAATGGATAAACCAAATGTGGTATACCTATATAATGGTATTATTCAACCAGAATGGAGGTGGGTGGGGGGATGGGTGGAATAGGTGTTGGGATTATGGAGCACACCTGTGATGAGCACCAGGTGTTGCTTGAAAGTACTGACTCATCATATTGTACACCTGACACTAATATCACACTCTGTATGAACTAACTGGAGGTTTTCTTTTCTTTTTTCCTTTTTTTTTTTTTTTTAAGATTTCTTTATTTATTTGAGAAAGAGAGAGAGAGAGAGAGAGCAGGAGGGGCAGAGGGACAGAGAGAGAATTTCAAGCTGACTCCACGCTGAGCATGGAGCCCCATGCAGGGCTTGATGTCATGACCCTGAGATCATGATCTGGGCAGAAACCAAGAGTTGGATGCTTCGCTGACTGCGCCATCCAGGGGCCCCATAAACTAACTGGAATTTAAATGAAAACTTAAAACAAAGGAATGAAATAGTGATACATGCTACAATATGAATGACTCTTGAAAACACTATGCTACCTAAAAGAAACCAAATAGTAAATGATTCCATGCATATGAAACATCTGGAACATGCAGCTCCATAGAGACAGAGTGGATGAGGAGTTTCCAGGAGCTACAGAGTGGCTGCTAATGGATACAGGGTTTCTTTCTGGGACGATGGTAATGTTCTGGAATTAGTGGTGTTAGTTGCACAACCTCATGAATATACAAATGTCCTGAACTGTTAAACAAATGAATTTTATGGTTTATAAATCATATCTCCATTAAAAAAAGATGTGACAAATGTCAGATGCCAAATGGACCTATGAAGAGATTATGTGCATTTCAAAAGATATATTTCAGATTCTCTTGGACTCCTGACCCAAGTGACTCTCCCCTAGATGAAGTCTATAAAGGGAAGCCTTGTGCATCTCCCACATTTTCTGGGAAAGGTTCATTTGTGCAGAGGGTCTGGCCAACCTTCCAGCTCTGCTTTCCAGCAAATTAAATGCTTTCCTCTGAAAGGTGAAGAAAAAGGGGTAGCCCTTGCAAGGAAAATAACACAGTTAACAGCCCGATGAGCTGCAAATGCATTTTCTTAGCACGTTGATGACTGAAGAAAATATTCACTGATAAGCACTTTCTCACCTATGGCACCTATGGTACTGCATAAATTAATTTATTTGACGAGTAACGATCAGCACTTTCTACAGAGTGTCTTGATTTTAGAGACTTCATAATTTTATTTCAGGAGGTGCTTAAAGACAAAGTGCATGTTGTGATAAATTCTACACGTTTATATCATTCATTAAAGTTCAGGAAAGGCTCTAACAGCACAGACACATGTTTATACCCAGGGTCAAAAGAGGGAATTTGAATAATGGTATTCGGTTAAGAGGCATAAAAGTCAATGGTCACGAATATGATAATTACATCAGTTGGGATTATTTTGATGCCCCCTCCCCGAGATACTCCCTTCAAAAAATAATCATTTCTATTGAGAATTTTAAAGGGATGCTATTTATTCTATACATTTTTATCTATGGAAGGAAAAATAATTTTCACTGAATTTATATTCTAAAAAAACCCAGCATTATTTGTAAGCTATACATTGAGCACTGATTTTAAACTATTTGACAACACAGGACAATGAAATAACAAAAATAAGGGATTCTGGTGTGCATTGATCTGACCAACTCACACCTTTTATAGACAAGGACATTGAAGTCCAGATATGATGTGTCAAAGGTGAGTTTGTCTAATTCTAAGACCAGCCTGCTTTCTACCACCCAATGCTGACAGCAGGTCAGATGTGCCACCATTTATCAACTGTCTTGAACACTCTCCTCAAAGTTCTTACTCAACGTCAACTTGACCCAGACAATAGGAATGGAGTTATGGTAGCTAAGCCCATCTTGTCCTGTTGCTTTATTGCCTTCCTACTGTGGATGAGATGAAGGAACGTCATACCTTTTCCTTGGTCCCTGGACATCATTGCAACACTGTGATTTCTGTCCTTATCTACCTCGAAAGGTGGGGTTTCAGGGAAACAATGGTTTGGGACTGCAGCATCATGATGATCTCTGTGAATTTGCAGTGTTTTACCTCACTGCTATTGAGGAAAAGCAGATGATCTTAACAGAGTTTAGGACACACAATCCTCCTGAAGCCAGTCTAGTAGTCACAGCTTCCTGCAAGCTAACACACCAAAGGCCAGAAGAAATGAGAAATGTGTCTTCTAATGGGCATGGGACTGACCAGCTGCTGCCCTTCTTTGTTCACAAAACATCTGATGATTGTTTGTTACTTATTTAATGGAAGGGAAAATGGGCATACTAAATGAATGCAGAACAAACCGGTTATTCGTTAATGAGCATGAGTCTGTATGTTAGTTTCTGTCCCTGCTGTAACAAAAGACTGCTAACTTGATGGCTTAAAACAGCACACATTTATTCTTTCATGGGTCTGGAGATCAGAAGTCTGGACAGTTTCCCTGGGCCAAAATCAAAATGTCAGCAGGACTGTGTTCCCTCAGAGTTTTGAGGGAGTGATTGCATTCAGCACCCACCTGGATAACCCAGGATCATTTCTCCATTTCAAGATGCTTAATTTAATTACACCTGCAAAGTCTCTTTTGCCATCTAAGGTAACATATACAGGTTCCAAAGATTGTGCCCTCAATATATTTGGGGAGCCATCATTCAGCGGACTATAGTCTATAATGTCAAAAAGCTTTCTCAAGGGTATGCATGAGCCCCCACTTCCAAGCATAATTTATAGGATAATTAATTCTTCAGGGCCACTGGGTGCATCACCATGCCAAAGTGGATCTTAGAAGACCAAAGAAGTTCATCTACATTCCCAAAGTCCCAATCCACACCCAGATAGGGGCTTTGGAACTAGATTAGATTTTTGTCCAAAGCAGCTACTACTCTTATTTTATATTCAGTCTATTACTATTAGAAGTAGGCTAAGTTTGCTTGAATTTGTGCAGATTTAGAGATAAGGAGAAGGATTATTCCTTTCTCCTCTTGTGTTCTTCATTCTTCCAAATACACATCTAATCACCACGCAGGAGCTCTGATGGGAATCTCTATTAGCTGGGATCCTACCAGACCTTAGCAGGGTCTGGAAGGATCCTGTGTGAGATTCTGGGTTTGGCTGCTTTCCACTCCATGACTGGGAGCCCCACCTATGGTAATGGCCAGCGACTTTTCTCTTGGTCTGCTGAATAGTAGCCTTTAGACTTCAGGGATGTGTGCCCGCAACCTCTGGAGGCAGGGATGCTCTAGATGGAGGAGGGGATGATGGCTGGATACCACCAATAATCCAGATGATGTCAGAAGAAGAATCTGGCTTACGATTCAAGGGCTCAGGCTGTGGAGTGAGACTGTCTGGGTCTGGATCTGGTCTGTGTGACCCTGGGCAAGTTGACAAAACCTTTGGGAGCCTCAGTTTTCTTTGCTGTAAAATGGGGGACAATTGCAGTTCTTAGCTTCTAGGGTTGCTGGGAAGAACGAATAATAATCCGAGTCAAGCTTTTAGCACTATGGCTAGCATCTAGATGCCCTCAGTCCACAGACATACTTGTGAACTCTCTGTTTGGCTGTGGAGATTTCCAGGGCATGGATCTGCTTGTTGATTCACCAAGGTTCTGCTGAATATATGTGTATGGGGGAAAATGGACTGCACCTTGAATCCTATGTTTAGTCATATTTATGGAGCCTCTTGACAGAAGTCAGTGCTGTGAGAAAGACAGACATGGATAAAACATAGAACTCAGCATTTGAATTACAGAGTGACATAGATATAAAAGATCTCATAAATGCCACAGGGCTAAGGCAGTTAGGTCATCCTCTAGGAATCTGGGGCAAGATAAGGGGACAGAGATAGAGAATGTGGCTCTCCAATCACTTGTAAATCTCTACACACCATTCTCTCAATTCTCTAAATTTGTTTCCATTTATGATTATTGGGTGTCCATTTATAGTTAAGAGTGCTGCACGGAGGTGTGATTGGAGGCTGAGTCTGCATGGGCAGAGCCTGTGGATTTGTGGCCTCACAGGAGAGAGTTCCTTAGGGGACAAGCTGGCGAAGCTGGCTTTGCCAGGGAGATCTCTGCCAATCTCCTGCCTGGAAACTGAGTTCTGGAAAAAAGTAGGAAAAGCAGGCTGATGAAGGTGTCTGACCTTTTAGCATGTATATTCCACTTTACCTTTCTGTATCCAGGAGATCCTTACTCCTTCAACTCCCTGGGATGTCCTCTCCAGATCAGGCTGACTGTATTAGCTTCCCAGGGCTGCCATATAGCAAAGTATCACAAACTGGATGGCTTATAACAACAGAAATTTATTTGCTCACAGTTCTGGGGGCCATAAGTCTTAAATGAAGATGTTGGCGGGGCTGGTTCCTTCTACAGACTGTGAGAACCTATTCCATGCCTCTCTCATAGCTTCTGGTAGCTGTTGGCAATCTTTGATGCCCTTTGTCTTGTGGCTACATCACCCCATTGTTGCCTCCAGTTGTCACAAGACCCTCCCCTGTGTCTCTTCCTTGTCTTGTCTTTATTAAGGGCTCTCCTCATTGGATTTGGGATCCACCTTTTTTCCCAATGGTCTCATTTGGAGATCTTTACCTTCATTACATTTGTAAAGATTACTCTAAATAAGGTCACATTCTAAGTTTGAAGGGGACAGAATCCAACCCAATACAGTGACTATATATATATATATCCATTAATATATAATTAATATAATATATCCACATGTATATATACATATACATATGTGTATATATGTATATACACACATTTTTTGTTGTTGCTCTTGTTGTTGTTCAAGCCAAGACATATTGGGATTGACAAATGCTAAACTGGTTGGAATGCTGTATGGCTTGCTTGGGCAGGCTGTGTGACCACCTTCTAGATAAGCATACACCATCTTCCCCTGGGAGGAGCATCTGTCAGGCCATGTGGGTTAGGAGAGGAGAGGAAGTGTGAGGATTGACTTATTCTCTCTCTCTTTCTCCTTTATTAAGATTTATTTATTTACTTGAGAGAGAGATAGAAAGAGCATGGACAGGGGAAGAAAGAGAGCAAGAGAGAGAGGATCCTTAGGCAGACTCCTACTGAACGTGGAGCCTGATGTGGGGCTCAATCCCAGAACCCTGAGACTGTGACCTGAGCCAAAATTAAAAATCCACACTCAACCAGCTAAGCCACCTAGGCACCCCGGATTGAACTCTATTTAATACTGACTTCTGAGTTTTTCCAATATTCTTTGGCAAAAATTTATTTGCTTGTTTAGTCTTCTCCTTTAGGGACACTGAAATTGAAACCCAAGTCGCTTCCTGCTTGTCCATCACTTTCCTTCTTTCAAACTTTGAGGTGTCCTCTTCTGCCATTCTCCCCTCTTCTTTTTTTATTAACATCACTTTGGGAGGGGGAAGACAGCAAGGAAAATACTACTTCTGGAGCTGGGAAGGAGGAGGGATAAGTATGGATGCTCCACGTGCTTTTGTGGACACAGATGTGTGCAATGCACAATTGCAGTTTGGTCTTACTTTAATGTTAAAACACAGGGAGTGAATAATTATAAGGAAACCCTAACCCATAAATTAAGAAATAGCAATTAAAATGACAATTGATACTTATATTTAAATGTCAACCCAATAGGTTCTTTTTACAGTCATCTTGTGATATTTACTATTAGTGGGGACATGGGGAGAATAGGCAAGTATAACACACTGTTGATAAAATGTAGATCAGCAGACTTTTCTGGAGGACAATTGGACATCAGGTATCAAATGCCTGAAAAACATATACAACTATTCACCCAGTTTGGCCTCTAGGAAGTTACCTGGAAGAAAAACAAAAATAAATTTGTTAAAAACTATGTATGAGGGAATACGTGCCACAAACTATATGTAAATCAGAATCAGCTGAAATGTTAGTGTGGTAACAGTTAAATCAGAGGACATCCACATGATAGCATTGCACACAGCCGTGAAGAATCACGTTTTGAAAGAATATTTAATGACATTGCCAAATGATCAGGATATTATTTAAAATTTAAGAGGCATGTTACACAGTAGTCTGTTCATAATGACCCCTGATTTAAAAAACCCAAACAACTTTATACATTGTAAAAAAAAAAAAAAAGAAAAAAAGACAGCTGGATAGATACATGTCAGAATGTTAAATTAAATATCTCTGAATGATGCGATGACAGGTGGCATTTATTCCTATTTTTGTGTTATTTTGCATCTCTATATTTCCTGCAGTAAACATGTATTATTATTCTGGCTGTTATATTAAGAAATTAGCCCAAGTGGGGTGCCTGAGTAGCTCAATCGTTAAGTATGTGCCTTTGGCTCAGGTCATGATCCCAGGGTCCTAGGATCGAGCCCTGCACTGGGCTTTCTCCTCAGCAGGAAATCTGCTTCTCCCTCTCACACTCCCCCTGCTTGTGTTCCCTCTTTCGCTGTGTCTCTCTTGGTCAAATAAATAAATAAATAAAATCTTAAAAAAGAAAGAAAGAAAGAAAGAAAGAAAGAGAAATCATCCCAAGACAGCAAAGACAAATTGGAAAAATGAACACAACAAAAAAACATAATCTGAGTCCCTGTCTCTTTTTCTTCTGTAGTGTTCCTTACATGGAACAGTGGCAAACTATTTAGGGAATGGAATCTATTTTAAACACACACACACACACACACACACACACACATACACACACACTCCCTCAGAACTGCTGGTCTCTTCCTACCACCTGTGTCTTTGGAATCCAGCCATTGGTGGCCTTGTTTCATTGAGATCTGACCCCCCTAATGTTTCTCCAGGCCCGCCTTGTTCATATGTCATAGTCAGGGAAACTCTTTAGACCTTGGGGATGAAAGAGATTTCTTTTCTTTTAGCTACCAATTTAGAGTAACATTTGAACAGTTTTTTGTATTACTTACTATCTCTCTACGGTGGTGCCTTTCTGCAAATCACTGGGTTGATATAGAGTTGTCACTGCTTAGTGTACAAGTAGTAAAGAACTTAAGGTGAGCCTGCCATTCTTCCCTGTCATGTAGTCATTAGCTTTACCTGACAGCTAATCTTTTGCTCAGACAGATAATTTTGAACTTCTTCAGCTTTGGGTATTAGTAAGTGTTTGAAGCTTTTTTTTTCCCAGTGGTGTTGATTGGTCCGTTCCATATACTTGAGAAAAATCCACCACCACTCTCCCCTGATCCTATATCCCACCTTCCCCAAATCCACTAGTCAGAGCTGAGATGCTGTAATTTTTTATCTTTATACCGTTGTCCTATAAGTCACTTTCACCTAATTGATGCCCTCAAGTCATCCTCTTCCTGCTCAGCATTGTTTCTTTCTCAACTTCGTGTGTGTGTGTGTGTGTATGTGTGTGTGTGTATGACTTGCAGACAAACAGCAAAATGGCAGTTGAACAATTGAATATGTTTGCACACATGTGATAATCATTTTTGGGATTAAAATGTAAGACTTCCCATTTGGGGTGCTCCATGAACATTTATATACTGCTCTTTGTTTAGGTAACCTTAGATTTTGAAGCAAAAATTGAGATATGCAATGTGGTATATCTTATTCTAGTGTTTAATATCTACTTGCTGTAGTGATCTGAAGGGACACGTGCACCCAAATATTTATAGCAGCAATGTCCACAATAGCCAAACTATGGAAAGAACCTAGATGTCCATCAACGGATGAATGGATAAAGAAGATGTGGTATACATATACCATGGAATACTATGCAGCCATCAAAAGTAATGAAATCTTGCCATTTGCAATGATGTGAATGGAACTAGAGGGTATCATGCTAAGCAAAATAAGTCAATCAGAGAAAGACAATCATCATACGATCTCTCTCATATGAGGAATTTGAGAGGCAGGGCAGGGGGTCATGGAGAGTAGGGAGGGAAAAAAATGAAACAAGATGGGATTGGGAGGGAGACAAACCATAAGGGACTCTCAATATCATGAAACAAACTGAGGGCTGCTGGGAGGTGGTGGAGGGGTAGGATTGGGTGGCTGGGTTATGGACATTGGGGAGGGTATGTGCTATGGCGAGTGCTGGGAAATGTGTAAGCCTGATGATTCACAGACCTGTACCCCTGGGGCAAATAATACATTATATGTTAATAAAAAAAGATATTAAATATACAAAAAATATATTATATGTAACATATATTATATACTCACATATAATTAAAATAAAAAATAATGGATTGCTTAAACACTTGTATGCTTAAAAAAATAAAGTTCTCTTGAAACCTAGAACATTAATCACTAAACAATTCTGGGAAGAAATGGTGTTATTCCTAATTATCTATTTTGAAATAGCAGTGAAACATGGTGAATTTGAGAATATAATCAATGGCCGATATTATCTATGAGCATCTATGAACATCTTCCCCAAATTTCTGCTGAATAAAACTAAGGTCTACACTAAATGATACTATACTCATTTACAATATGGTCACTTTGAAAAATACTAATTCTGTGTGACAAAATACATATTAAATACATGAATGCAGGTGGAAAAAATAAATATCTATTTGGTCAGTTTTCCAAAGGGATTAAAAATTAAAGAATGTTTAGTTTAAAGGCTACCCATATTGGGGCACCTGGGTGGCTCAGTTGTTAAGCGTCTGCCTTCAGCTTGGGTCATGATCCCAGTGTCCTGGGATTGAGCTCCACACCGGGATCTCTGCTCAGCAGGAAACCTGCTTCTCCCTCTCCCACTCCCCCTGCTTTTATTCCCTCTCTCGATGTCTCTCTCTCTGAGTCAAATAAATAAGAACTTTAAAAATAAGAATAAAAAATAAAGTTTACCCATATTGATAAAATAAAATTCCATGACATTAGGGCTGTTTTAGGAAATCTTTAGTACCTGGTCACTATTGTATTTTACCCTTGGTTGTGTGTGTGTGTGTGTGTGTGTGTGTGTGTGTGTATGATGCTCACAGATACTCCATATACTTTGTATACAAGTGGTATTATATAAATAATTCCCTGGTATTAGAATATGTCATATCTCAAAATGCAGTTTACACTGACCTATCAGTTTATGACCTTATCAGCCCCAAACACATTGAACACTGAGCAGCAATTGTTCGTGGCAGGTTACTGCTTTCTCTGCCTCCCTGCCAGATGAAGGAATGCTAACAATGGCTCTGTGGATTGGGAAAATTATACTTTAAAAAAGTGATATTATTTATTACAAACACAAAGTGGGAACTTTTAGAGCAAGAGCTCCAGATTCCTGTGGCTCAGATGCATGTTTTACTCATTATCCAACCTGCTCCATTGCTTATCTGACTGTAAAAGTTGTTTATTGAAAATAATTTTTTAAATATTGAAATATAGAAAGGCATAAAGAAAAACAAAAATTCAATTTCAACACTCAGAGACAAGTTCTGTTAAGAATTTGACTTTAAAAATGATTTCTGTGGATAAGATCTTATTGACTATCTAATTTTGTAGCCTGCTTTTCTTGCTTAACAACATATGTTAAGCATCTTCTATATAATTAAAAACTCTTAAGGACATGATTTTTAAATCATGTAAACTCTATGGGGGCAGAGATGTTTGGCTAGTGGCTGGACATTGTAGACACTTGATAGCTATTAAATGTACTCTAATTCACGTGTTTACTCTCTAGTTGCAGGCAGTTTCTTTCTTTTATAAATCATGTTACTATGCATGATTTTGGGCGCATTATGAATCACAAGCCTTGGGAATTATTTCTTAAAATTGTATCCTATAAATGTACAACTTTCAAGTCAAACAACACCAAATTGATACAAATTGTTTTTCCGTTATCGTGCCCAACTTCAAGACGACTAGTAGAAATTATAGATTAAAATTATCTCTTTGGGCAGAACATATGTAACCAGTTGATAGGAGAAACAAACATGACTTTCCTGAAATCCTTTAACTGAGATAGTTTACTAGTCACAGGGGACAGGGAACAGTGGAGTCAATATATCTAAATACTGACCACCCTACAGTTAACCCTAGAAAGATTTAGTATTTATTCAATAACTGCATATGGAGTGCTAATAATGAATTTTGTGCAAACCCTGGGAAAACCATGTTGAGGACAATTTCTGCTTTGAGAAAAATCAAGTGTTTACTGTTGATTGGGGCAGGCTGAGGTCTGTGAAAGTCTAGCACCATCTGGGAGTTTTAAGTCAGAGAAAAATCTCAGAGCTCCCTTCTTTGAGAAAATTGGAGGAAACTATATGTAATTTACATATTTCTTAAGACATGCTGTTTCTTCTCTTTAAGGAAGGGATATTCACTATCATTAGGTAGAGTTTGGAGGGAGAGGAGACTGACTGTGAACCTTTTATAAGGCATGTGTGAGCCATGTATGAACCATGTGTGAAGCACGTACAAGACACATAGGAACCATGTATGAAACAGAAGAGGCACGTGTGAAACATGTACACAGCACAGTGAACCACGTGTGAAACATATGAACCATGTGTGAACTCCAGCAAAGGTCTTGGGCTCACCATTTAACTTTCCCAGGTCTTGGTTTTTCACCTGTAAAATAAAGAATTATAAATTCAAACCCAGCTCCAGTCTTTGAAATCTAAGCTTCCAGGATCAGTGCTTAGCAGTTTAGAGGCAATCTCTAGGGTACCAGATAATATTCATTGATCACTAAAGGCAGAACTTTGTGTTCGCAAACAAACATAAGATTTTGGAAGCTTCCTGAGATGGTCTATGATTAGTTTTTCTTTAAAAAAATACTTTTTACTTAAAATTGGCAAAATTGAGCCTCCATCTGTCTTCTGCCCACTGATCTTGATGCCACGTCTTTTTTTTTTTTCCCCTCCAATGTTTTGGCCATATCTGGAGTCCAGAGCCTCTAGGAGCCTATATTGATTCCTTTTACACTATTCTTTGGCTTAAAATGTGTGGTAGCATGATAGAATGAAAGATTTATATTGTTGCACAGATATTGAGTACATGCCTTTTCTTTCATCTGTTTTATATTATTTTCTGGTGTGGGGTCCTGGATGATACTCCATCTATGTCCTCTCCTAGATGAGCAGGAGCCGAGACACTTATTGGATGGTCCTGAGGGACCAGTGGTGGCTGTCCCAAGCCCTCGGGTGTTAATGCTCCGTCACTGAAGGAACAGTCTGGAGAGGCAGCATCTGGGGCAGAAACTGAAAACAAAATCACATAAAACCAGCCAGCTGGTTTGATGATCAGAAGGGCCCATCAGAGGAAGAAAGTCCTTTTGATGGGAGGGAAACCAGAGGAGTCCAGAGGGTTAGAAGTAGAAGGGCAATGGAGCCTGAGCTGTGAGCATGGTTCTAGCAGCTTTTTGTAGGCACCTTGTCACCTCTGGGGATCGTAGGGAGTTACCATTAAGAGCAACATCTGGACCTGGCCAACTATTTGATGACTCGAGCAGTACTAGTAAACAGGATCCTGGCTGGCCAGCGGCCAACAGCAGATTTCGCTGGAACTGCCACCCCAGCTCAGGGCCAAGGAACATATGGCAGGACCCCTGAGTCATCTGTGCTCTCTCTCAGCACTTCGAGAGACGCTGTGGAGTGCTCACAGTGGAACACTGAGTGATACTGAATGATTTTGTTTGGCTTGAGTATCGACTATAGTTGCAATAGATTTTATCTGATTGTGATTTTATCTGATTTTATTCTTTGTGATACTTTGTTGCCAGGGAGCTCATCAACAGGTGAGTTGGTGTCAGCCTTCAGGGCTGCTCAGTAGACGGCCTCTCTCAGGTGAAGAGCCATTTGGACACATGACGAGATGACAGAGTGCTAGATTTCTCTGCCTCTGGGGTCTAAGAGTCAATAAAGTGACAACTGAAGATGAGTTAAGAGAGAAAGAAAGTGTCTCTCCCATGAGGTATAGATCACTGCTGAGAAGAAATTGGCATGCCTCACCTCCCCCAACTTAAAAGCCAGCAAGAAAGTTGTGTCTTTACACAACCATGATCACACCAGGGAGACTGATGGTTGTCTTATTAGTCCCTGAGTGTTTGGATGACTTGAACTTTACTTTTTCCTCATGTTAATAACTTTAGGGCTAAATTGGTACTGTGTGTGCTAGTTTAAACTTTTCCTTTGGGAACCTGCATCATTGCTTCTGGTACTAGCTGTTCTTCTTTTATTGAACAGTAGCAAATATGCTACCCAGTTTTAAATCCATATTTGGCAAGTTCTCCATGGTTCAGTGTCAAAAGAGGAGATGAGGCCAACTTTATTTGATTTTAATAAGAAATTTAATTATTTTAAAAGATGTTTACCAAATGTTTACATTAAAAATAAATATATCTACACAAACAGTATTTGATTCAAATTAAGATAAGCTATGCTTTGAATTTAGATGGAATGAATTGTTTGTTAGAATGGAGACTTAGTCAATATTCAACAAATATTTATTGACTTCCTACTGTTGGCAGGAATTGTGTTAAAATCTATGAGATTTGTATTGATAAGTGAGATAATCTCTGCCTTCAAATCACTCACAGTCTCTTGAGGGAGACATATAATGAAAGATTAATGGTCCTGGGTGGCTCAGTTGGTTAAGCATCAACTCTTGATTTTGGCTCTGGTCATGATCCCAGACTTGTGAGATCAAGCCTCATGTTAGGCTCTGCACTGGTCATGGAGACTGCTTAAGACTCTCTGTCTCTCCCTCTACCTCTACTCTGCCCCCTGCCAGCCCTGTGCTCACTCTCTTTCTCTTTCAAAAAAAAAAAAAAAAAAAAATATATATATATATATATATATACACACCCATATATGTAATATGTATATTACATATATATGTAATTATAATGGCATGTTGTAATTAATATATAGATATATGTAAGCATAGGAGGCTTTAAAGCCATTTTCAGGGCTCCAGACATGGAACACCAGGCTCAGAAGATCAACAACTACCTATGTGGATCCTTAATTTTTTGAGTTTCCCAAATGTTCAGTTTTGATAGCCCGTTCTCTTCAGGTCTTTCCTCAAATATCACCTTCCTACTGACCATCAGATTTAAAATTGTATCTTCTGCACTCTTCCAGCCCCAACCCCCTCCCTCACTCTGTAGTCTATACTCTTTCTTTCTTTCTTTCTTTCTCTTCAGCAACTGTCACCATTGGATAGAATATATATTTCACTTATTTGTTGAAGAAAAGGAGAAAGAGCTAAGGGAGCATCTAAGCAACCTTGGCTGAGTTGTTGGAGGGTAGGCTGGTTGGTCAGGGAAATTTCCTGGAAAAGACTGGACTTGATCTGGGGTGCAGGATTTAGGGAGAAACAAAGGAAGATTATGGGGCAGGGGTGATGGAGGCAGAGAAATGTGCAACTCTGCAAAGCCTTGGGACTGGGTGGCATATTCTAGCATGAAACAGCCCTTGGATTTTTGCATGAGTGTTCTTGAGCAAAGTTATCTTGGGACACAGTAAACTTATTCCCGTAATACTACCTTTGCTCCAAACATTGTGAAATGCCTCTTTGGAAATGATCTTTGGAGACTGTGACTTGTGTTTTTGGACTATTTCACTGGGGACATCCTTCGTTACTGGAGAATGTATTTAATATTTTGAGAAAAGCCAATACTGTTTCAGGGTCAAGCTAGATGCTATAGACTGAATGTTTGTGTCCCCCACACTCCCAAATTTACATCACCAAGGTGATGGTATTAGGAGGTGAGGCCTTTGGGAAGTGACTAGGTCATGAGGGCTCTCACAGGATTAGTGCCCTTATAAAAGAGACTTCAAAGAACTCCCTTACTCCTTCCACCATGTGAAGACACAGAAAAAAAGATGGCGGTCTGAATTAGGAAGAAGGCTTTTCTGAGATCACAGTCAGCTGGCGACTTGATCTTAGACTTTGAAGTCTCTAGAACTGTGAGAAATAAATGTTTGTTGGCTTATAAACCACCCAGTCTATGAGTGCCTGGGTGGTTGAGTCCGTTAAGTGTCGGCCTTAGGCTCAGGTCGTGATCTCAGGATCCTGGGATCGAGCTCTGCATCAGGCTGCCTGTCAGTGGAGAATTGTCTTCTCCCTCTCCCTCTGCACCCCCCCCCCCGCCCCGGCTCATGCTCTCTCACAAATAAATAAATAAAATCTTAAAAAAAAATCATCAGTCTCTGGTATTTTATTATAGTGGCCTGGATGAACTGAGACAGTGGGTTAATAAAGTGACTGGTCAAGCTGGACAATACTGTTTGGGCCTCCACTGAAGTAGGATTTTATTTATTTTTTATTTTTTATTTTTTAATTTTTTCCACCTATTTATTTGACAGAGAGAGATCACAAGCAGGCAGAGAGAGAGGCAGAGAGAGAGGGGGAAGCAGGCTTTCCACTGAGCAGAGAGCCCGATGCGGGGCTTGATCCCAGGACCTGAGATCATGACCTGAGCTGAAGGCAGAGGCTTTAACCCACTGAGCCACCCAGGCGCGCCTGAAGTAGGATTTTAAAGTAGTGGACTAGATTTTCAGATGTGTCTCCTATACTGGAGCTGAAGGCAACTCCAGAGTTTTGTTTTTTTAAGATTTTATTTATTTATCTGACAGAGAGAGATCACAAGTAGGCAGAGAAGCAGGCAGAGAGAGAGGAGGAAGCAGGCTCCCTGCTGAGCAGAGAGCCTGATGTGGGGCTCGATCCCAGGACCTGAGATCATGACCTGAGCTGAAGGCAGAGGCTTTAACCCACTGAGCCACCCAGGCGCCCCTGGGGTTTATTTTATTTTAAGATTTTATTTATGTATTTGAGAGAGAGAGAGAAATCATGAGCAGGGGGAAGGGCAGAGGGGGAGGGAGAAGCAGACTCCCCGCTGAGCAGGGACCCTGACACTAGGCTCTATCCCATTACCCTGAGATCACGACCTGAGCCAAAAGCAGCAGCTTAACTGGCTGAGCCACCCAGGTGCCCCAAAAATCAGGGTTCAAAAACGTGTGGAGAACTGTGTCTTTGTCCTACATCACATCCTAAGATGACTGTGTTGAGAGCCATTGCTCATTTGGATAAATAATTGCTTAAAAAAGCAGCATTACACCTTAATAAGTCACTCTTCAAGATTGTAAAAATGGATTCCTTTCTAGTTTCTCTGGATTCCTTCTAAGAGCCCTTTGCATATTGAAATGTTTTCTCCGCTTCTGTATTTATTGGCATTGGACCAATTAGCTGTGATGTTGAGAAATGACCTCTCTGACTCAAGAAATTCATAGGGAAAAGAGCACAAACTCAGCTGTTACTTAATTATTACATGGACGTTATTGGTGTGGTCAAAGGAGATAATTAGCTTTGACTTTGTCTTTAATAAAAGAGAAAAATCAGGCAGTGCCTACATCATGCGAACGAGAGTCAGTGCCCACTTGGGGACACACATAACCCATCCCGCTTCTCCTGTCCCTATAGATTCTGCTGTACCCAGCTGTGTGTGTCAAACTTTGGCCTCGGGCCCGAGTTCTGAGATGCTCCGATGACTGGCTAGCTATGTGCACGATCACCTCTAAACTTGGCCTCAGTGTTCCTGAGTGGATGCCATTTCCATGTTCTTCAGCATTGGATTTTTTTGGTGGTAGAGGGATTATAATCACCAAACCATTTCTATTTTATGTATAAATGGGTATACCAATAATCCCATTTGATATGTGACATCCATAGAAATTATTCATTACAGCAGCTTGCAGAAGACTTTGACTGAACCAAGTGCTATTGGAGAATATTCAAAAGGCCAATTCAGTCACTGTGGCTTTGAAAGTGGTTCACTTCCATGCATCTTTCGCAGGGTGGACCATCGGGAGAGAAGAGGAGAGTGCAGATATCCACTCAGCTAGAATTTCACTAGCTCCTGACACATAGATCCTAAGTGCGAGGGATCACTTGGTAAGAACCAGCCTTGTTAAAGGGGGCAAGGTCAAGTTTCAGGAATAGCAGTTCAATTGTCACCTCAGGTCTTAATACCCACAAGACTTATAGCCTGAACGGCATCATGGAGCCCCCTACTTATGCTGTCCTCGAATACATAGAGCATTACAGTAGAAAGGGACTGGGAAAAGAATTCATTTCCCCAGATTCACATGTAAGTTAATCTACAATTTGTCGTTGTTGCTTAAGGTGAGTTAGATGGATCTCCAAGACTAGATTGTGTGTTTCTTGGGTATAACCCAGAATACGTGCACTTACTGCCACCTCCACTTAGGTTAGCAAGTATTAGACTACTTGGAAACACACAGTTAAATACGTTGAGTTTCTGTGAGGACTAACCATTTGTAATGTATGTTTGGGTTTCACAATATCTGTAGAAATACACGGTGCAGAAATGAAGCAGGTGTGGGGATACAGGCAAAGTGACAAGAGACAGACTTTCCTACCCCTCCATAGTTCTCATAGCTATATAAGTCCCTTAGCTATGTGGTTTCAGCTTTTTATTGGTGATCACTGTCAGATCTGTAATTTGAAAGGCAACGTACTAGCCGGTGTTTAAGAAGGAAAAGAAAGACCACGGTATTTGCAATGAAATGCCGGAAGAGCAGGAAAACACGAGCATGTTGGCACTTTGTAGATCATTATTGCCCTTGCTTAATAAAGTCATAGATGCTTCAAAATTACTTTGAAGTTGTTGCCAGCTTCCTCCCAGCGCTGTGAAACCTAATACTTCTGCCTTTAAACCATGCGTGAAAGTGCAAACGGTAGTCCTTGTGAATTCATTCAGCAACGTCCAAACTGTAGTCTAAGCAGGGAATGGGAACCCAAGACTGTGGAAGGAGGGAGAAATGGCCTCTGCAAGATTCGGTGGCTGGATGTCAGATTTGGCTGACTTTTAGTTACGCAGACTTGAACTTTACAGAGATAAACACTGGTTTCCCCAAAGGATCTAAAGGAATTAAAAGGAGGAACTTTGATCTTCTTAACAATTTTCTTTTAATTTAATAAGCTCATGGCAGAGTTAAGTGAAAGCCAGCTCAACCCATATTTAATCAAACACTTATCGGACTACCCAATTTAATAGATGTGTTTTCGAAGGTGGAAATTAGCGTCCAAATAATAAAAGGGTTAGTCAGAGGAATATTGTCTGTGCTTGAAGCAAGATGACGAGTGCAAGAGACTGGCTCAGTGGCAAGGCTGAAATCGTTGTCTGGTTTCAGTCCTGCCTCCCTGAGCAGGTGCTCCGTGGGCTCCGATTCTTGAAAATGTCAAGAGTCATTTTTGTAAGTGTCCTGAAGGCCACCCAGGAAACTGAGGAAAAGAAAAGCCTTATTTTTAGAACTGCATTCTGGCCTTGGCTGCAGATGCATAATCTCTGCTGTATTTGGGGAGAACATGACAACAGATTGCTGTCCTTGCCCGATTTGCTTGCGAACAAAGTGGTTTAGAACAAAGGTTGACTCCCTAGCTGTCGCTCGCCTGCTGGGTTGTGTAACAGAGTCAGAAGTCTGAAATCCGTGACTTCAGTGACTCCTGAAGCAACGAGCTACTAAGTCAGACAAGCAGAGAGATGATTTTCTTGTGCAACACAGTGGGCAGGACCACAGAGTCATGTGGTGAAATGGAGACGTCTTTATGGGAAAACCGGTCCAGAACAGCAAGCTTCTCTCCAGTCTGGCTCCGGCACAGATCTCCACGAAAACTCCATGCTCTGCAGCCGTGTTGTTCAATGCTTGCCATGGCGAAGGACCTGTTCTCTACCTGCACTGTCCAACAGGGTAGCCACAAGCCACATGTGGCTACTGCGATGAAAAAAGTGAAGTTTCTTTCGTTTGCTTCTTTTGAATTCATTTTAATTTCAGTACTCACACGTATCTAATGGGTTCTCTGTTGGACCACACAGTTCTAGAGGGACCACAGTGAGAATATTTGTGAACACCTGCTTCGTGTGTAATACAGAATTCATGGGCACGACGTCTGGTGTCTGTTTTTAAAGTCTGGGAACTTCCGTTTGTTTTTCTCATGACTCTGCAGTGCTGATCATAAAAACAAGACACATTCCTGCAAGATGATAAGGCCCTCATTAAAAACCAGAAAGAACTGAAATGAAAAGGAAAGAAAAAAAAAGTTAAAGTTACAGGTGTTTGTTGAGAATGCCTGATGATTATTTCTTGGCCAGGCATTTGCTGTGATGAAAAGCAGTAATGTCTCAGCAAGCAGACCACTCTCTTACTGTCATTCGTTTCTGGACGCTGGGTTTCTGCACTTTATCTGTATTGGAGAGCTGTCTAACTCCTTCCCGGGACACATCTTAGAAAAACAAAACAGAACAATAAAATGGAGAGAGGAAGGTGTGCTAGGTGTGAGAAAGTGCTTAACGATGCAGGTTTCAACTTGCTACCAAGTCCTTCCATATGTGACTGTAACTTACTTATTTGGAATCTGGAACACTCTGTCTATGGAAGCACTTTTATAATTTGCTAGCTTCCGAGGCTAATGTCTGGTAGTCTGTTTTACTGACCATAGAGTTGATGTATCTGCAAAAAATAGGAGAAAATACTACTGTGGAATACTGGTTGGAAACTGACATCACAGCACAGCAATATTAATTACTCGGTTCCGCTCTCCAAAAATACGTATGAAGTTTGAAGAACTGCATAAGAACTGATTTTTTGTTTTGTTTGGAAGTGTTGACTGCTCAAAGAAAAGCAGATTACATTTAGAAGGAGGAGGAGACTTTGGAGGACATTCTGAAGGAGGTATTTGGGTGATTCTGGCCTTATTTTCAAGAGTGTTTGCACTTATTAGCCCTAGTCCCATACTTCACTCCAAATATTTTATTTAAAGTCAATACCTTCCTTTTCTTGTCTGTGGGCACAGCAGTAGGGTTGCTCTTAGAAACTTTAAGTAGCCTTGTTTGGATTTGTGACTGGAACGAATTGCTGGAGAGAAAGAAAAATTGAGAGAGAAATAGACTGATATATAATGGACAGAAGTCGAAAGGAAGTAAAAGGATCAAGTGAAGGTTTAGGATGACTGCTGGGGGTGAAATTCACAGACTTGGGGATAATAATTGTCCCCACGTACAGAGCCTTTCCTGCCAACAGGAGGAACTGAGCAGGACGATGGACATTAATTACTTCTTGTAACTTTCATGGCAACCCTATGAAGTTGATCCTCTCTGCTTGCCCCCCCCTCCCCCCTGCGTGCCTCACTGGGGAAACCAAAATTGAGAGTTGAAACAATTCACTCAAGGTTACCCCCCTCACCCCCTCCAGGTAAAAGGAGGTGAGTCTGGATTAAAATGCAAGGTTGATGAGTACCAAAGCCCCTTCCCTTCCACGCCATTGACTGGTGAACAATGGAAGATGCGGGGCGTCACGATGTGTATGAGCCTTTCTGGAGAGATGAAAAGGACCATGAAAGAGGGTGTCGGTGGCTCCTGCTGCTTGTCCAGAAATGGGTGATGAGCTCCTGAAGAGCGAAATGGGATCCATCATGGATCAACTAGCTGGTCGCAGTACGAGAATTTTAAGGAGCCAGGTGATTCAAACTGGGGAGTGCCTCTTGTTGCCTCCATGTGAGGGAAAGCTCACTACCAGGGAGAACCAACTGAGACAACTTGCAGACTCCGACTGGTGGTCCCATTGCTGGACACGTGTTGAACGTTGGTGGGTCTGCAATGCTCACTTTGCAGGGAATTTGCTTCAGAGAATATTCTCTCCGACCTCAAAGGGTAAACCATGCAAAAATGATACATTCATTCAAGCAATCTACCTTTGCTGAAGATCTGTTGCTGATTGTCAATCCTTCCACATTCCACAAACATGGAATGAATGCCTGTTATGTGTCAGGCACTCTTCAGTGCCCTCTACCGCGAACACTAACTCCAAGTATTAGATAATGTATTGAAAAGTCAAATTCTAATTTATTTGACCTCTTATTTTAATACCCTTTTAATACCCTCACTTCCCTTTACACCACAACACTGTGTGGCCCTAAAATGGTACTTAAAGTAAATGAGAGCATTTTCCTTGCAGTGTATTTATAAGTTTCTCTTGATTTAAGGGCTTGACAGGGCTGAGCAGAGAACTAAATATAACAGCATTTGTATTTTTCCCTCATAAGTCTGTTGGGCATTGAGAAGGAAGGCCGAGAACACAAGCTTTGTGAAAAAGGCTTCCAGTGTTAATGAGCAGCTGTATGTATCTCAGGAAAACAGTTTGTAACTAAAAATAGAGTCTATCTAACTATAGCAACTCAGAGCATTTAATACCCAGCTTCTCCATGGGCAGAAATGAATCCCAAACAAGTGTGTGATTGAGGAGGGTGGAATGATCCCACTGAAGGGCTCTGAAGAACCAGGGCCCCAAATCTAGGGTTGCATCCGTCCTTCTCAGGAACTTCAGCCAAATACCCTTAGTACATTCATATGAGATTTTCAGAGTCTCAAAGACAATTAGAAATCAGTTTGTAACAATGAAGCTAAAAGGAGAAACAGTGCACACAGGCTATTTTTAGCACACTTCACCAAATTGTGTGTGTGTGTGTGTTTTTTTTTTTAAAGGCCAAAAACTAAGCAGAAAGAAGGAAATATAAATATTCAAAGGGAAAGGTAATGTGAGTTTCTTGGTCTATAGCCTTGGTTCACTAAAGATTCCAGGTATGTCCAGAACATTGAGGACATTAGTTTTAAAATGGCCATCTCTGTTATTCTAGTAATATTTGCTAAACTTGGAGATCTTGGAAGTGCTTTCTAAGCTGAATTAGAACTTTTAAGAGGTATTTGTTGTTGTCAACCAGTGCTATGGACTGAATTATGCTCCACCCCCATCCCTACCCCCATTCCTAAGTTGAAACCCTAACCCCCACTGTGTTGGCCTTGGAGGTCAAGCCTTTGGGGAGGCAATGGGATCTAGAAGAGCTCATGGGTTCAGGGTACCCAGGAGGGGATTAGTGCCCCCATCAGAAGACACACCAGAGTGCTCTTTCTGTCTCCCTCCACTCTGTGAGAACACAGTGCAAAGGGGTTGTCTTCCAGTCAGGAAGAGCTCCCTCATCAAGAACCAAATCTCCTTGCATCTTGATCTTGAACCTCCCAGCCTCGGGGACTTTGGGAAATCAGTGTATGTTGCTGCACCCACTCACCACTCTCGCAGCCCGAGCGAACTCACACAACCAGCACTGACACTGTTGTGTTAAAAAAATAAGTTGTTTGGCTATTGTTGAGTAATCAAGGAGTGATCAATCAAGCGTTTGTTTCCCTCTTCATATTCTTTTCCCCTTCCTCCGTGATGAATGAAATCTTTTGGAAATGTCAACAGGTAACGCTCTCCCCCTAATACCTGTTCGGATCTGGACTGGCTTTCCCTTGCTAAAACATTTCTACCATGTGTAGGTTTTTAACTTTGAATTAAAGGCAAGACCCTCGAAGCTAAGCATTTTCCTGTCTTTGGCAGTGTAGTACTGGAAAGAGGAAGAGGGAGGCTACCAATGTTCCAATGACTGATACCCACACCTTTGTTTTGAAATCATAATTGTTATATTCTTGGCCATGGAGGATGACCTGATTCCATAAATGCCTGTAAACACATTAAGGAAATAAAACTTCCCACGTGGAAGGTTCTCCGCCATGGTAATGGTGACTTACAACATAATTGGTGAGATCCCTCCTAGCAACAATAACCGATCACTTTGAGAAATGAAAATATAACAAAATTCTAAACAGAATACAGTTATTCTTACACCCTTTACACACATTATGTCATTGTTATTTGCGTTTTGGGGTCAAGTCATAGTGGCAGGTATCACAGTACCCCGTTACTGGTAGAGAAACCCCGTCAGAAAAGTTCAAGTATAAAAGCACAATTTGTTCCTTTCTGTTGGATGCTTTTTCAGAAACTTTAAAATAATAGCTTTCCATTTCTAGAGGATTGAGACCGACCATTCTTAAACTCTGTTGAGGCACTTTTTTGCAGTGATGAAGGGTCCAGATCTGAGGAAGACATTCCATTGCTATTCTCAGATGTATATTCCCAAACATGGGTAAAAACAGGGAAGGAAGCATTTTGACCGCTGTGTATTGTTGAAATCCCCTTGGATAAAAATGGAATAAAACAAAACAACACAAAACAAAATAAAAACATTGTGGGCAGCCTCCTTCCACAGGCTGCAGACCCATCTGGTAGTACTGGATAATTCTTCTCAGTCTCTTCCTGGGTCATTTGAAGTACAATGTGAATACTATATTGAACCAGTTGGAATTGTTACTTTTGCGGGTCAGAAATGGTCAAGTATTGGCAATTCCTTGCAGTCCTACTTATAAGAGATATTTCCCAGTTTATATTGCAAAACTGATCAGCAGAAACTCAGACTCTTTAAACTTCCTCCTCTCTCTCTTCCTTTCTGCACTCCAAGGGTAAGTTGACATTTCCAGGTGCTACACTCTCGATGGATATATTCAGATTTTATTGAAACTCCAAAATAGGAGGAGAGTCAAGGGAGGGACTAAGGACAAAAACGGCTTTTATCATTATAAGAATTAAGAGCCTCTGGCTTAGCGAATGTGGGCCGGAAGGTGTATTTTATTCCAGGACAGAAGTCTACAGCTCTCTCTCTTACAAAAGAAAGGGTGAGTGGAGTTACCACTGATAGAGGAATAACCTAGAATTGGCTCTTATTTAAAAAGTCAGTCATTTTCTAACATCAGTAATGAATTATTTCCAGGGCATTTTATACCTAATATACAGAGTGTCCTGACCCCATGGATGAGAACCCCTAGCATTGTCTACTAGTCCGTGGGAATGAAGGGGTTAAACTCTAACACCTTGAGCCTGGGCCCCAGGGAGCATATCTTAGGGGCTGCCCAGGGACTATCAAGATGACCAGGAATTCCACATGTCTGGGAAACCTCTTCCAGCTTGTAAGTTACAGTCAGTCACGTTAAAAACCCTCCCAGATACTGCAGTCCCTTGGCGGAGGCTGAATGGAGCCTCAGGGGCCAAGATCACTCAAGGTACAGAGTAAAGGCAGAGCTGGAGGGCCTCAAGAGCACCCGACAAGCCCATGTCAGATAGCAGCCGGGGTTTCCGAGGGCATAGATGAAAGCGATTGCAGCAGCACTGGGGTTGATAGACTGTTCACCTAAACTCACCACTTATCGCATTGCAGACTGAGAACCATTTGCAGCTGATATGAAATACTTCGCTACAAAGAAACAGTCCACCAGGACTCATAGGTTTAGAGCCCCTTGAAATGGTCTTCAGGTGACAGAAATGGGACTCTAACAGCAGGAGAGGATACAGATGAAGCCAGGGACAGGCTAAATCCTACCCGGCTACGAATTTCCACCGATTCTTTTTTTTTTCTTTAATTATTATTTTTTATTATGTTATGTTAGTCACCACATAGTACTTAATTAGTTTTTGATGTAGTGTTCCATGATTCATTGTTTGTGTATAACACCCAGTACTGCATGCGATACGTGTCCTCTTTATCTTCAGTAAGAAAGTAATTCACTTAGAAGAGAATACCAGAACTTCATGAAACAGTGTTTGCAGTTTGTTTTCTGGGTGTGGTGGTGGTAGCTGTGGTCCAGCTTGTGTGTGGGAGCACGCGCTTATATGAATTAGTATATCTCCTGTCTCTAGTTTTTAATTTCATTGCATGGGTTTTATCACTTTCAATGGACTCTTTATAAAGGACGGAGTTAAAGAGCCTGTTGAGACATTTTTATGGACATATCTGCACCAGGTGGAATCAATTGATAAAGTCACAGGTGATTTAGATACTCTGAGGAAGCAGACTAGACAGAGTTCTTACGGAGTGCTGAGGGTATCCCCCCTGTACCCCAAGACAAGGTCAAGCTTGCTCATGCTCACCAACTCATTGCTTCTATTTGCCAGAGATAGGGAAGGAAACCCATTTACGTATTCCTTTTTTTTTTTTTCTCAAATCAGAGTTTTGAGATAGAGATAATTAAATTCGAGTGACATGTGGGTGGTTCAGTCAGTCAAGCGTCTGCCTTTGGCTCAGGTCATGAGCCTAGGATCCTGAGATCGAGTTCTGCATCAGGTTCCTTGCTCAGTGGAGAGCCTGTTTCCACCCCTCCCTCTGCCTCTTTCCCCTGCTTGTGCTCTCTCTCCGTCAAATAAATAAATACAATCCTTAAAAAAAAAGATAATTAAATTCTAAAGGCTTTCAAAATAGGTATACAAGTGAAGAGAATTGGATATTATGATAATGATTGAAAAAAGGGACAAAGACTTGAATCTTAGGAGCAAATATTTGTGCTATTAATCAAATAATAATAATAAAGAAATTCCAAAAAAGAGGTTCATGTAAGACAATAAAATGCACATGAAGACTTTAAGACTAGGTCAGCATTAGATCACCAAGGTTTTATTTTTGTTCTTTTTCTCTCTTAATTTTGATTTCCTGTTTGGGCAATGAGATTATAGTGAGGGGAAGAAAGTTTGAACTCTGCCTGGTCATGGACACTGAGGGTAACGCTGAGTCTGTCCCCACCGTGACTTCTGCAGATACCCACAAACTCTGAGCTTGACGGAAAGAAATTTCCTTCCAGAAACATGCAGTTCACGTATGAAGTGGTATTGGAAGTGAGAATTTCTAAGTCTATTTTTCGTCAAGTAACGGTGAAGCTCCCCTCGTTGCTGGTATGTGCAGTTTCTTACCTGTTTCTCTGGAAGAACTGGCACTTTTCTCTGTGTGGAAAGCAGGGCTGCAATGGGCAGATTCTAGGGCACGGAACTCGGGCATGAGTAAGCCGCAGAACTTCCAGTCACTGTAATTAGGAATTTTGGCACGTGATGGCCCCAAAAGGCATGCATTTAAAGAATCCCTAAAAATATTTTCGGAAGAAGGCAGGGCAAAGTAAAAATTTACATTTAACACTTTTGCCTTGTTTCAGCAACCTGTTATCAGAGAAGACAGGAGAGTAAGAAAACAGAATCTCCCACCCACCCATCTGGTCTAAGAGATTTCCATGTCACAGCCTTGACTTTTGAGGGGTCAGACGGAAAGATGTGACAGGATTTGTGGCAAAGGAGGGAGGTGACATAAAACCTAGAGAAACAAGATTATTTAGTTAGTTATTATTTACTAACATGGCTTGGGGGCAGAGCAGGGGTGGGGAGGGGCTTGGTTCCTAGGGCCCTGCATTTCTACATGGAGGTCCTTCATTTCAAGCAGAGATTCTTAGATGTTGCGGGGTCTTTCTGGAAGTCTGGCAAAGCTAACGAACCCCTTCTCAGAATAATGTTCTTATTTTTATTTTATGTTTTTCGAAGATTTCTTTCATTTATTTTATTTTATCTTTTTAAGATTTTATTTATTTATTTGATGCAGAGAGATCACAAGTGGGCAGAGAGGCAGAGAGAGACGGGGAAGCAGGCTCCCTGCTGAGCAGAGAGTCCGACATGGGGCTTGATCCCAGGACCCTGAGATCATGACCTGAGCTGAAACCAAGAATCAGATGCTTAACTGACTGTGCCACCCAGGTGCCCCTCAGAATGTTTTTCAATTATATAATATATATACCGTATACACATATACTGTGTGAGTAGAGGAAATTATATCTTTTCATAGAGGAAATTAATTATATCACAATGCCATTATCAAAATACTGAAACAAATCCAAATTTGTGATGTAACATATATGTTTCTTGGTAGATACTAAATAACAAGGTCTACAAGCGTGTCCGGCCTTCCTTAATTTCAAAGTGCTGGTGCACACAAGTGGGATTCTGCCTCCCTGCGCCGTGATAACGTGGTGTGGACGCATCTGAAACATCTATTGCTTACAGAGTCACATGTACGGCTCATGCAAGTCTGGCTTATTGCCTCCTTTCATAACTGGAGGAAATGCTAAATTTCAGCTAGAGGTGAGTCGGTCAGATAGAGTTCAATGACAATAAAGAAGTAATTTTTCCCTCTCCGATTTCATAGCCCCCTGAATTTTCTCCGGGGAGATCTTGTTAAGAACCTCTGGCTCTGCTTCCTTCACTCATTTCCAGGGGAGGAGGGGTGGGTTATCTGCCCGCTGACTTGTGGGGAAAAGAAATGCAGCCTCTTCCTCTCTGCTCAGCTGCTTTGCAGGCTTCTCTCTCTTCCAGTTAGCCTGTCTGCACAATGCGTTCTTTCCCATGTCTCTCTGTCCCGTAAAGAGGCCCGCCCTGTAAAGGAGACCCTCAGTTGAGACCCAGACACTAAGTGGGCAGCTCTGTCTCTTTCGGGGGTCCTGCACACTTTCTTTTATGATGGTACTGAGTCATGTCTTCCAATACAGTTTCTTATTGGGAATCAAGCTACTGTCTGGAGCTCCAAATGTCTTGTTGTGTTCTGCCTCCTTGGTCAACCACCCTTTGCATCCCCGGGCGGCCCTAGTGTGTGGCTGAAGCTCATAGATTGGGGAGCAGACAGCTTGGGCGCCAAGCCCGCCTCTGCTGCAACCCGCCGGGGACTTTGGAAAAAGGGATGCTTTCTCTGCCTCAGTTTCTTCATTTGTAAAATGGAGCCAATAGAACCCCACCCCATAGGGCTGTATGAAAATATAATGAGTTAAGCCACATAAAGGAGTTGGAATGACGTTGTGAATGTGGCTGTTAGGATTCTGAGTGGGGAGTGGGGGAATGGGATGCTGCTGATTGAGACCCTGACTCCAGACTTCTACTGGAGATCTCTAACATCTAGTTGCTTGTGTGTGTTAAGTTAACCAGGTATTTGCCAGATCATCCTGACTTGGGCTGGGCTGCCAGAGTGTCAGACTCTGCTTATGTTGGAAGACATAACCCCTTTACCTATACCGATATTAGTGGGTGGGTTATGAAAACAGGGAAGCCTTATGAAATCAACAGTTTTGTAGGCCAAATGTGGTCTAAATCAGTATTTTCATGTGCTTTAACTGGATACTTCCGTACTGGTTGTTAAATAGCTACTGTTTCCCAGTCCCCAAGGGGATCCCCCCCAGATTCCCTAGAACTTGCCAACTAAAGGGGACCCCAGGATCTTGCTGTGGTGCCAAGTCTGACATCCATTCTGGCTGTTTGGTGTCTTTTCAGGCGTTTTTTTTTTTTTAAGATTTTATGTATTATTTGAGCGAGAGAGAGCAAGTGCACACGTGTGCGTGTGAATAGGGGGAGGGGCAGAGGGAGAGGGAGTAGCAGACTCCCTGCTGAGCAGGGACCCCCCCTGACTCCTGGGCTTTGTCCGAAGGCAGACGCTTAACCAACTGAGCCACCCAGGTGCCCTGTGCCTTCAGCTAAGGGAAGGGTTTTAAAAGTCTATTATTTATTGAGTATCTGAGGACTTGTGTTGGATGTTGAGACCATATAAGGTCCTCAACGAATGGTTTGGACTTCCGTTTTCTGAAGCAATCACTAACCTCCTGCACCACCCCCCCCCAACAAACAAAAACCCAAACCACCCTCCCCCAAACAAAACAAAACAAAACAAAACAACAACAACAAAACACACCAGAAACAACCAAGATTCAAAGCTTCTGATTATCTGCTTGGAAACATCATGGCGTCTGTGACATTTCTTGAACCTCTGTGCTATGTCCCCAGATAATAAGTCTGATTATCTCAGCTCTCAGACACAGAAGACTTCACGTTTGGCTCTCACAGGAGAGGCAGAGCACAAGGACTGATTAAGAGGAAGCTCCTGAAAGGATTATGAGCAGGCACAGGGCTTCCAAAGCCCACCAGCTGAGCACTGCCTCCCGGGGTGTGAAGAGGGATCCTGCCATGGCGTTACCTCTGGCCACGGGGCATGTCACCCCATGCACAAAACCGCTCTACATCTGAGCTAATCCGGGGAGCACACGGCAGAAGAGTAATTACTGAGGATTTTAAGAACTGCCGGGATCTGACACTGTTTGCTAGCCTCTTCACCAACAGGTTGTCCCATGGGGATTTTCACCTCTGTGTTTTTAGTTCTGTTTCCCCCCAGAAGTATCTTTCTCTTCCACCATTCACTGTGGAGGCATTACAATCCAGCCCAAACGCCACTTCCTTCTCAGAGCTCCCTGGGCAGACTGTACAACATGATGGTTTCTGGATCACATCAAGGCTGCACACAGGCTTCTTTCACTGTGGGATACTCAGGTCAGAGCTTCCTTTTTCAAAGGCTCAGACAGTAGGAGGAAAAGAGTTGATGGAGATAAACACCTGTTGAGCTCACTCTTTTTATGAATCAAATACTTCTGAGAGCTATTGTTTGATCACCCTTAGGGCAAATATTTATGTGCCAACCATGTTCTAGGCACTGGAGATAGAATGATAAGCAGGACACGGTCCCTAAGTTACCCTTAAAATCTAGATCTTTCTATTTATGAAGCATGGCTTTCAGTAAGGTTGTGTGCTAGTCTCTCTCTGTAAAATCATGTACACAAACACACAAATACAAATGGAACAAGAACAAGAAATATTTCTTCCCCTGTAAAGTTTCCTCCTTCTCCAAATTAAGAATTGTCATCACTATTTTTCTAACCTAACCCCTATGGGCGCTAGCATAAAATAGAACAGTCATAGAAACAAACTGAAATGAAAAAGCCCAGGGTATGTGCCTCTTTTCCCTTGTGACTTAAGACCCACTGAGTTCTGCCATGTCTCTATGGACGTCGCGGTGTAACATGCCCATAGCACCGAGCATTTGTCACTGGGCTACAAAGGAGGACATATGCAAGCCAGGCCACCTGCGTGCAGAGGCCTGCTTAATTTACCAGTCAGCGTGTGTAGATATGGAGAGGTCCAGACTGAACTCAGTGGCAAGCTCATGCTCAGATAAGCAAGGTCAGGCGTCCCTGGGGGCATAGGCAATTACACAAATGACAGCTCATTGCAGCCCCACAAATAGGTTGCCATTTGCTTCTTGCTTTGTTTTGGGCTTGGGGCCAATGTTATACAGGGAGAATTATATTGTAGTATTCACTTGCCAAAAAGAAAAAAAAAAACAGCCTGTGCTTGTTTTTTGTTTTTTTGTTTTTTCTAAGTATAACAAATAATCTTGTTAATGTAACCCATTTTGAATTTTATAGTTCTACAGGCCTCATTTTTCATTTTGGAGGTGAGTGCTTTTTTTTAAATTTGTTTGCTTTTTGCTTATTTTTGCAAGCATTTTGTGAAGTGTAAAAGAAATTGTATGTGTGATCCACTGTTGTTTGTAGTAAACTGTTTTTTTTTTTTTTAAGTGAGAACAATGTAACTGCTGTATATTACCAGGTGAAGATATTATATATAAAGTATTAGGTAGATATTTGTGTCCAAAGATACTTTTGAGTGGGGAAGTTTCTCAGAGATGCTAGCTTGAAGTTAGTGTTTGGATGAGTATACTTATAAAGAGTTATGCATATTAATGTAGCAATTTCTAATTAACAAAATGACTTTCAAATAAACAATCTAGCTATGTGTCTATGGAGCAATGTCTTTAATTGCCCTGTGATAAACTACTAACAAAACCCACAGCTGGATAACAGATAGCAGTAAAATCTGTCAATAAAACCAATATTGTTATGCTTCACTGGCTCTGCTCACTTGTTAGAGTGCGCTAGGCAGAATTTTAATGGAGAATTATTTGAAAGACATTTAGGCACGCTGGAACGTATTTCTGCTCATATGATGTGATTTGCTGGAATGTATTATCCTTCAAAGCTAATCATTAAAAAAGCAAAACATATACAAAACTATTTAGGTAAAAGTTTCCTCCTTTATTTATTTATTTTTAAAGTTTCCCCCTTTCGAGACATATGTGCCTAAATGGAAAACCTGACCAGGATTATTGCCCCTGTATCACCTGTGTGAACTCTGTATACTAGCCCAATGTGTTTACCTTCTAATGAGGCTAAACTTCACTCAAGGTTAGTAAACACTTTCATTACGGTAGTATTCTTGGTCTGCTTGATGATGTTTATTATTAAACATTTAGTTATATTGAGGCGCCTGGGTGGCATAAATGGTTGAGTGTTTGACTCCTGCTTTTGGCTCAGGTCATGATCTCAGGGTTGCGAGATTGGGCCCCGCGTTGGGCTCCACACTCAAGGCAGATTCTGCTTGAGATTCTCTCCCCTCTCCCTTTGTCCCTCCCACTCATGCTCCCCCCCCTCTCTTTCTCAAAAATAAATAAATAAAACTTTAAATAGCCACATTTTGTTATATTAGATTTTCTGAACTCTTAATCTACTGTGAGATTTTAAAATAATCTACTATGTGATTTTTTTTTGCTATGACTGTGATTTATGTGGATGGGAATTATTACCATGATTTTGTATTCAAGGTGGGGGATAGAACATATTAAGATTACCTTTCAGGAAGTCATAGAATAAAGATTAAGACCCCGAGAGCAGGTCAGCCTGTGGTAACCATGGCCTCTTGCTGCCCTGCATGCTTTTCCAGTGTTCTTCTGATAACAGATCTTTGTTTTTCTTTCAGAGCAAACCCTGCCCGTTCCACATCAACTTTGTGGGGCTGGGGGTCACATCGGTCTGCCCTCTCGTCAGACACATAGTTCAGAGTACCCTTTTGCCATGGCTATGGTGATTAATTCAAAGATTGGCACATGGACCAATTTGAGCCCATCACTAATGACATCCCCTAAAATCTCTCAGAGTTAACTGTTCGCTGCTGGAGTTGGTAACCTGAGAGAATATGGTAGGCAGCCCATGGAGGTTGTGTCTGAGAGACATAAATGGAAGGATAAAGCCAAGCGAGGTCAAAAGGGATGAGGAATGGAGAAATGGAGGCCTGAAGGCATTATTTAGTTACTGACACCAGCCAGCTGTGCCTGAAATCAGGGATAATTCTAGGCCTTCCAGAAACATTCGATTGCCTCTTTTTGCAAGAGCTAGTTTGAGTTGGTTTCCATAATTTGAAACTTGGAGTCATGATTAATACAGAGGGTTACCTGTTTGTTTGGGCAACATTCAAAGCACACTTATCTTTTTTTTTTTTTTTTTTCAAAGCACACTTATCTTGATTAGAAAGCCTAAGTATAATGACTAACAAATCCCACCCAAACAGGGGACTTCTACTAAGGTGGAAGTTTGGGAGACAGTCATGCTCATTCAACAAAGTATATCGATAAATGTTGCTAGAGACCTCCGGGAACCATTTTACACTTTTTCCTACGTAATTTCTGCTTCAGCTAAACACTGTGTGTTTATAGAAGGTCTCCACTTTGTGAGCTGATTCATTTCATTTGCTGATTTATACATACAAAGGGGTATAGAAAACAGAAAACACACAGAATAACAAAAGCGAAAGAGAGCGTACTTCTTTCTTACTTGTAGTTATAAATACTACCTCCTCCAAGAAGGTAGTAGCCTTTCCCTTATTTGGGGTTTCAGTTCCCCGAGGTTGACTGCGGTCCAGAAGCAGATGAGCCGTCTGTTGTGTTGGCAGAAGGGCAGTCGTAGCCTAACGCTATGTCACAACGTCGGCCTCATTAACGTCACTTCATCTCATCACATTAGGCATTCTGTTCATCTCATATCATCGCAAAAAGAAGGGTGAGGGAGAAACCATATTCACACAGCTTTTATAAAAGTGTGTTTTACAATTGTTCTATTTTATTCCCAGTTATGGTTGTTGATCTCTTACACTGCCTAACTTAAAAATTGAACTTTATCATCAGTATGTATGAATAGGGAAAAACATAGCATATATAGGGATTTGGTACCAGATGTTGTTTCAGGCATCCAGTGGGCATCTTGGGATGTATTCCCTGTGGGTAAAGGGGGGCTACCCTACCACTGTTAGCCTTGTCCTGAAGACCTCATGTCCCCATGTTTTTCTAATGTGAGTCCCCAATTTTCTGACCCCATTGGCCGACCTGCATCTTCCTCTACGTCTTCATACCTTCGCCTTGTCTTTATTTTGCTATTTCTTGGCCTCGATCCAACTTCTGAGACCCCTTTTCCACCCCTGGACTGTCATTCCTTCTGGGCTCTGTGTATGTAACGAGAATCCTTTAAGTAAAACTCCTCCTGGAACACTATTCTCCAGGACTCTTTCTTTACATACTATGACTTTGAGAAGTCTCCCTGCTTCTAGTATGGGACCTGAGAGTCACGAAGGGAGCTTTGCCCCATCAGGTCTCTGAAATCTAAATTTCAGAAGTACATTCTCTTGTCTTGTTTCCTCCCTTGATAAAATGTCACTGATAATGTGTTTTTGTGGGGGGGCGGGTGTGCTGTGTTAGGCCTTGTGGTTGACTCTACAACATCCATCCCACTGCCACCCCACCCAACAGGGACTTAGGGGTTGCACCAGCCCCAGGGTGGGCAGGACTCTGATTAGTCTCATTCAGCAATGGCCCTTCTTCCCTTTATCAGCAGTTGGTTCAGGAACTCAGGCAAAGCACCACGTTCCATGTATGACAGATTAGGGGTTAATGGCATCTGTTGGTCTAAACAGAAAAGAAGGGTTCGATTCAAAGGCTGGAGGAAGTGTCTATCTGTCTCTCCCTCTCCTGTCCCCCTTCCCTTGCCTCTCTGAGAGACATGAAAGAAGAAGGATATGGCCCTAAGTGACACATGTAGCCATCCTATAACCACAGGGAAAACAACCATAGTCCGAAGCCGACATGAGCCACAGAGATAGAAAGAACCTGAGTGTTTCGTGACGTTGTCCAGTCCCCGGATCTCCCAATCCTTATCAATACGTCCAGGGAAGTGAGTCATTCATTCTGCATTCAAACCCTTAACTTTAAAAAAGCGAATGTAACTAATACAATGGGATGGTTAGTGTTCTTTTCTGGGATCAGGCTTTGAATCCAGTAGAATAAATAGAGCCTGGAAGGAGGTCAAAGGAAAATATTTCCCAGAGGAGGACCTAATAGGGTAGAGTCTAGAGTGAGGGAGTGAGGAACACCAGAAATAAACTTTTCATGCTTCACAATGTACTGGAGGCCAGCTCTCTGTCCGAGTAGCCTGGAGATATGATTTTCCCCCCCATCAATCAGGGATAAAGGCTCCTTTTCAGAAATTTTTCCTTGAAACCCTCTCAATCATGCTACAGGGATGGAGAGACTTGTCCAGTGTTTCCAGGCAAAGATCATAAGGTTGGGCCACAAGTACAGCAAATAGTAAGAGCTAATATTAACATTTATAAACCATTTTCCACTTTACAAAGGGCTGCCACTACCTGATTTCATTCGAGCCCGAGAACAATTCTCTGGACTAAATGCGTATCATCTGCCCTGTACAAATGCAGCAACGAAGATGAAAACGCAGGGAGATGCACGGAATGAATGGCCCAGAGCCATCCAGCAGGAGATAAAGAATCTAGGTCTACATGTTGGAGTTCTGACTCGGGGCTTCACGGCTGTGACCACCCACGCCACCTCTCTACTCATCCATGTGGCCTCTCTGGTCCCTGGGGACACAGTGGCTGCCTTGACATTCAGAATTAGTTTTCCTGGTTGGCATCTCTTTGGGAAGGCAGCCCCAGGGCCTTCCTTATCTGTTTGTGGTTGCTGGACTTCTCTTACCATGAAAAGGGCTTTATTTCTTGGCATCTAATCCCCTTCCTTATCCACTCTCTCTTCTCCATGACCTCACTGGACTTCCTGTTGGTTTTGAGTTCTGAACCCAGTGGGCTGACAACTGGAGTCAATTTCTGCTTTTGATTCGAAGGAAACTGGGTGGGATGCATTCCACACAATGGCGAACTCAGTGGATTATTACATCTGAAGTAATTCCCAGGAAATGTGATGAAACTGTAAAAAAGATATCCTTAATCCTAAATAACGTGAGCTGAGAGCAAATAAGCTCTTTGGTTCTTAATAACACCCAGGAGACTGTCGATGCCTGACTGTAAATGCGGAAGAAAGAAAAAAAGAAGAAAGAACGAACAGAAATGAACGAGTAGAGGGAGAAAGGCAGAAAAATAAACATAGATAAAAACACTGGGAGTCAGAGTTCGTATATGCAATAATTTTCTAATCTCTACGGTTTTTCTCCCATTTTTGAGTTAAAGTAGGCATTGCTTAGTAAGCACACTTAGCCATTCCGCCGAGGTTCTTAAGTACCCCTGAACACGTTTAATCGGTAATTTGTGTGATGGCTGATAGAGTTAGCAGCTGACGAAATGGCAGATGTAATCAATAACCTACTGACTCACAAAACGGTTGATTTGGCCCCCAAATACCTATTATGTTTATTTGTGAATCTCATGTACAGAATATAAATTACAAGACAGTGGTGATCATTTTTTAGAGTTGTTTATTTTAGTTTCCCTCAATAAGCCCTTACAAATTAAAATGCAAAGTGGAGGTTAGGAATTCATAGGTCAAGTCTTGTTTTGCTCATTTTCCCCAGTGCACATTTGGATTTTCGATAGCTAACATCTCTCCCTCCCTGCTTTAGCCAGGCATGCAGTTGCTTTATTCTGCCTTATAAATATTATCATTTAGCTAAGGTGAAACTTGGATAAGAATCAGAACATGTCAACCAGGAACTATAAGGTTAAGGGAACGTTCAATCAAATTTGTCCTAGAACTCTGACCTCTCTCTTTGTGGCTCATGATGTCTTCGAATCTCCTGACATGGGAGGTTTGGGTGCTGGGGTGTTTACACTCAAGAAAATGATAGGGTGAGTTCAGATATACTTAAACTTTGTCTTTTATAACCAGGTGGCAGCCAATTTATTTAAAGCACGGATGAATAAGAGCAACTCTAGAAGGGAACATCTGACTCATCCTTATCTTGACTTTTAGGATGACGATAATCCTCGGAATCAAGGAACATTCAAATAAACCATGTAATGCTGGATCCATCAGATTAGCTTCATTAGTATAACCGTGAGATTTATTGAGAATAATTAAAACTTGGATTTGGCACGTATCTTAATTGTTAATATGCAGAAGGCAATATAAGAAAAGATTTTAAATACACCAGATGAGAGAGTTTTAGTGTAGATAAGTGTGGGAAAACATTTGCAAAGTTTGTCCATACAGCGTTCCTTAAGCTGGCATACAATATATTTCTATTCATGCAGTAAAAAATGTTCAGGAGAACAGACACGGATGCCCACCCTGAGTGGTGTTTTTCTGTATTGATTTCAGGGGAATTTGGTAACAAAAGCAAAGCCATGGGCAGGGCAATCATTCAGAATTTACATTCACTTAAGGAAAGATTTTTATTTTTTAATTTTTAAAAAATTTTAAAAGAGATTTCATTTATTTAAGAGAGAGGTAGAGACCAAGAGAGCACAAGCGGGAAGAGGAGCCAAGGCAGAGGGAGAGAGACAAGCCGACTCCTTACTGAACACAGAGCCCAACCCAGGGCCTGGATCCCAGGACCCCGAGATCGTGACCAGACCCAAAGGCAGAGCTTAAGCGGCAGAGCCACCCAGGTGCCCGTTAAGGAAAGATTTGTAATGTTCTAAGTTGCTTTTACTTTTTCTGAATGTCACGATTCTTATTTCATTGCTGCAGTGTGCATTGACATAGCATAGCTCAGCTGTGCAGGGTTTTGGGGTTTTGTTTTGTTTTTGTTTTTGCTTTTTGTTGTTGTTGTTGTTTTTCTACTTGTTAATCTCCATCCAATCCGAAGCGAAGCTCACATGAGGGATGCCGGCTGGCTACTGTTGGTGAGTTACGAATAGGCCAAGGGATATGAGTAAGCCATGCTCCACCTCCACGCTATTCAAGCTTTTCTCTCTTCAGTTTTCTCCTGCGTGTGTATCTGGCAATGCTGAGAGATAAAAGGAGGTCATCCTTCCAGTTCCTACTTCAGAGAGAATAACGGGCACGAGAGCCACAGCAAACACCACCACTATTGGGGTGCCTGGGTGGTTAGGTGCCAGGTGGTTAAACATCTGCCTTCTGCTCAGGTCATGATCCCAGGGTCCTGGGATCGAGCCCCGTGTCATCGGGCTCTCTGCTCAGCGGGGAGCCTGCTTCTCCCTCTCCCTCTGCTCCTAACCCCACCGGTGTACTCACACCCTGTCTCTTAAATTATATGCATAAAATCTTAAAAAGAAAAAAAAAATACCACCGTTATTTAGTACATAGTAGAATTGCTTTTACATCCACTGCGTCATTTAGTTCTAGCACTACCTGGGAAGGATGGTGATATTATTGCATTTGACAGACGAGGAGAAGGAGATGCAGAAAACTTAGGTAAATGGGCTCGCCCTTGCACAGCTGGTGACTGAACGTGTGAGAGTGTAAGCCCAGACTCAACGCCCACCGAAGCCCGTGCATTTGTTACTGTGCCCTGCTGCTCTTTTAAAGCAATGTTTGGAGAAGGTAGAGGATGAGACGGGGGCAGCTGGTCACAGGAGTCCTACAGTGGCCTTACTCTCTCCCCATTGCATTTCCCCCTTGCTTTTCTACCCACCACACCTAAGCAGGAAATAATGGAACAGAACTAGAAAAGAGACACTACTGGTTGTCACTGATTTAAAAGGAAAGGAAGCCAGTCTTCTTAAGTAGACTTTAGGACACAATTTGGCCATGTTCCCAAATTCTAAACTTGGAGGCACAGCGCTTTCCATTGAGCGAATTATCAAGAAAATCATTTAGATGGGATTTCCTCTGAAATGTAGATAAATCTTATTTCAGAATTTTGGCTACAAAAGACCCATTATCATTTATTTGCATTTCAGTCTTACTGTGTGGATCTGATCCAGTGGTTCTCAAACCTTCCTATGAATAAGACTCATCCAGGAGTGAGTCAATTAGTTCTTCAGTAACAAGTAACAGAACTCTTCCCTGGTCACTGTAAACAGCAAGGATTTGGGCAGCTCGCAGAAATAAAGGGAAACCAGGAGAACAAGGACCAGAAAAAGGAGACAGACGGGCAGCTCTAGGGGTGTAAGTAGGAGGAACTAATTTTGTTTTTTATCTACATTCAAGTTTGCGACGTCTTTGAAACCCAGGATGTTTAAGTAACTTATCTCTAGAGGTCAGAATTCTACGATGGGCCTCAAGAGTCCCACCGGCTGTGTCTTAGTGTTCTTCAGAGAAACAGGACCAGTAGAATATATATACATATATATATTTTTCTGGATATATACATATATGTATATATATTTTCTGGATATACATATATATTCTGGATATAAAAATATAAAATATATTTATACCTACATATAATGTTTATATATTTATATATTCTGGATGTTAAAAAATCTAAACTGTATTTGTAAATATATATATAGTATATCTGGATATCGAAAAAATCTAAATTATATTTATAAATAATATTTATGTATATTGTGGATTAAAAATATAAAAATAAATATATATAAAAGATATACTTAAAGCAAATAGAAATATTTTATAATCTATAGAATATAAAATATTTCTATTTGCTTTAAGTATATCTTTTATATAGATTATTAGATATATAGATACATCTTTATATAGATTATAAAATAAATAAGCAAAATAAAAATATAAAAAATATATGATATATTTATATACATTCTGAAATATTTAAATATATATCATACACATATAACATGTATCTAGAGTACATTCAGAGTCCTGGCTCACAGGATTATGGAGGCTAAAGCCCACAGTCTGCTGTTTTCGAGAGGGAGATCAACGAACACTGGTGGTGGTACAGTCCTAATCCAAACCAAAAGGCTGGAGAATCAGGAGCTCCTGTGTCCAAGGGCAGGAGAAGATGAATGTTCTATCTTAACATGGAGCAAATTCACCCTTCCTCAGTGTTTTGTTTTACAAAGGCCCTCAACAGATTGGGTGATGACCCCTTGCTTTGATGAGGAGCACCTTTTTGATTCAGTCTGCCATTTGAGCGCTAATGTCTTTTGGAAACACCGTCACTGAGAGACCCAGAAATAATGTTTTACTACCTATGTTGGGCACCCCTTAGCCCAGTCAAGTTGACACGTAAAAGTAACCATCACGCCTTGGTATTTGCATCCTATGTAATCCCTTGAGTCTGGGTGAGACTATGAGTGATGGAGTATCATTTATGTCAACAGATTACTTACTAATCAGTGGACTTTGAGTTCATCGGAAGAAGGGTTATCCTAGGTTCACCTGATCTAATCAGATGATATCTTAAATGAAGGCTGGGCCCTTTCCTGGATGAGAGATTTTATGAGAAAGAGATTCTCTTACTGACCTTGAAGCAGAAAACTGCTACAGACAAGGCCGTGTGTCAGGGAGTTGTGGGCATCTCCAGAATCTCAGAGTGACCCTGAGCAATAGCTAACCAGACAGTGGGACCTCATTCTGATAGTTGCCAGCAGCTGAATTCCACCATCAAGCAGCTGGGTTGGGAGAGAACTGAAACCTCACTGTAGCTCTAGCCAACACCTTGATTTCAGCCTGTGAGAGCCCCAAAGAACTTAGCCACACTGTGTCTGGAGTTCTGACCCACAGCACTGTTGAGCTCATAAATGGATATTGTTTTAAGGTCCTCAGTTTGAGGTGATTGAATCTCTACCATCTACAAGCGGATGACTCTGCAATCCAGACCTTTCTCTCAGCTTCCATCTGATATCCAGCCACCTCCTTAATATCTCTGCTTGGATATATGATAGACATGTAAACATAATGTGTTCCAAACTGAGCTCCCTGTTTACCCTCCTCTCAACTCACTTTTCCTATAGCCCTTTTATGGCAAAAGTGACAACTCTATATTTATAGTTGCTTAAGTCAAAAACGAAATCATGTTTCACATTCAATCCATCAGTTTTAACCTTTGACTCTCGTTTCCCAATATTTCCAGAATTAACCACTTCTCACTAATGTCTCTGCTGTCACTCTGATCTATGCCACCCAGTGTGTTTCACATGGGTTAGTTCAATAGCTTCTAACTGGCTTCTCGGATTTCACCTTGGCTCTCCTGTGGTTGGTTTTCGACACACCAAGCAGACTGATGTTGTTAAATGAAGGATCAGGTCAGTTATCTGCACAGAGCCTCGCTGGTAGACTGAGTTTTTAGTCATGGCTTGGCCGTGTACTTGCTTTGAGTAAGTAGACAGAAGTGGGGAGAGGTGTGCAGAAAAGACAATATATCACTTCTGAGTTTAGACCTTGAGTGTCTGTTTTCACTTGTCCTCTGCACCCTACTGTTGTTGAGAGAACATGCCCTGGCTAGTCCTGTTGTTCAGAGAGGATGAGAGACACTTGGAGCAGACATGAACACAGCCTGCCACTTACGCTGTCCTGCTGAGCCCAGCCTTGATTTGCCAGCTCTGCCGACCTGTAGGCACATGAGCAAAATAAATGCTTGTAGTATGCTATAGAGAGTCTATGATGGGTTCTCTCCAGGCAATAGCTTCTCAGAAGAGAAACCAGAGTGATTCCAATGGCCTGGAAAGCTCTGCTCATTCATCCACGTAAGAGACCTCGTCTCTCCCTACCACTCTCCCTCTCCCTTGCTGTACTCCAGCCACATTGGCCTCTTCGCTTGTTTTTTGGAACTTGCTAGGCCCACTTTCATGCAGGCCTTTATATTTGTATCCTATTTGGAATCTCTGAGCCCCTGAGAACCTCTTGGCTTGCTCCTCTATGGCCTTCAGGTCTTCACTCAGAAACCATCTTCTCAGCTGTTTGCAGTTGTAAACCCATCCATTTTCCTTCCCTGTCTCCTTCCCTGGTCTGTTTTTCTCTACAGAACATACTACACTACTATATATTTTATTTTTGTTCAACAACTCCCCCATTCTGCAACCTCCCCACTAGAAATGTGAGCTTCCCAAGGGCAGACGTTTTTGTCTGATTTGCTCACTCCTGAATCTCTAGTTTTGGAGTGGAGTTCAGTAATATTTATTCAATAAATGCAATTCAGTTCTGATAATTTTAACAGGGAGTCACACTTTTTTCTCATTCTGTATCATTCTGTCTAAGAACTAATGTCTCCGGAGGGATTAGGTCTGGCTTGGGCCCCAGTCCCACCCCTTGGTTGGGGCAGAGCAGGACACCTTTACCCATAGTCCTTCCATTTGGGAGGGAGGATTCCCCCAAAGGAACTGGGCATGCTGTAACCCAAAGCAGGGGAAATGGGTGGCAGGAAACCGTCTGTAATATTTAGCTTGAGTTAACTAGGCCCGTTCTCACACCATTCTAGGGCTTCTGTCTTACAGTGTCTGCAGCTCACATTTTGAGAAACGTCAGATGCAATAAAACATCTTATAAGAGGCCTTTGAGAATTCCAAAGAAACATGGGGAAATTTGGATCTCTTTTCCATGTACAAGTGAAAGAGAAATCTCCATGTGAAGCCCTCGGAAGAGGTAAAGCCTGGACTCTCGGGACTCACACAGGGTAGGAAGCCTCACCAGAGACTTCCAAGAGTCTCCAGAATTTCCTCGTCATTGGTGTCTGGAATCCCTGACTGAGCCCTTCCTCATACTTCTGATCTTTTCTCTACCAGAGCCATTGTACCAGGCCTCAGAGGCCCAGTGGACCTCAGCTCCTACTTCCTGGTTAGTATGTAAGAGGGGGCAGGTGGCTCCCACCTGTGGCCAGGGCTGTGGCATGGGAGAGACATACTTTCCCCTGTTGGCCATGGTGTGAGGTCGCCGGGTCTACAGAGCACTTGAGTCACATGGTGCATGTAACAGGCTTCCGTGGGGTGGCCCCGGGACCTGACGGCATCATCGAATGTGTGAAAGAGCATTTTGAGCGGCAGACACACAGTAGCTCTCCTGTTGGTGGGACGCAGGTCGTTTGTGAGTTGGAAGTTGTTCATACGTCTAGAGAAGGAGAATTACAGTCTTTCTAGGTAAAGTACTTAGCATTTAATAACGTGCTGAGATTGACTTCCTTCTGTAGGGGTCTCCCTGTCATTTTGGTGGCCCCATCAGGTTGCATGTCCATTGTGAAGCTGGAAGAGGGTCTTTGGTTTGCACAGTAACAAACACTTGTCCCTTATGTTCCCGAAGCTTGTGACCAGTGTGCTTTTACCATAGGTAAGTAACTGAGTTATCCATTTTCAAGATTTTTGCCTAATGGGAATAAATACACTTCTCATCTCAAGAGCTCATGGAAAAATGGATTAAGGAAATGAAATTATGTGAATAACTGTGAGCCCTTTAGAGATAGTTGTTATTTAAATTCATCTGTTTATTCATTTGTGAATTTTGATGAGATGCCTATTGACTTGTTGCTCTCTTATCTCCTGTTATCAGTTTAAGGCATTTAAAGCTTCACTTACAATTTTAACACTGTAGGTATTTCTACATCCTGGAAACAAGGCTCGAAGGGTCAGAGTATTTGAATAACACTAACAAGAGTAGTAGTGGTGGGAGAAATGACAGTAATGATGAAAACCATCATAATAATGATAGAAGCTACCATTTTGAGGATTTATTGTGTGCTCTGGGCAGTGCTGACACCTATATTGTCACTTAAGCCTGCAAATCTGATTTTTCTCATATCAGGAAAATGCAGGTTCATTCAGGGCATGCAGGTTTTAAAGTTAGATAAATGTGGGTCCAAATCCCTCCTCTGCCCCTTAGCTGACTGGGTGCTATCGGGCCAATTAGTCAACCTCTGCAAGGTGGGGGTAGCAATCCCGTGAAAGGAAAGCTAAGTGCAACCACGGACATAAAGGATCAGGTGTGGAGTCAACCAGTCATCTCTTACTAGACGGTGGCTATTTGCAATGATCGTAAATTTATCACATGTTACACACAGCAAAGTTCCTCCTTGCGTATAATCAAAGAGGAGTGAATGACTAGAGAAAACTCCCACCACTCAGGGCTCCACGAGAGAATGCACGCATTTCAGTTTTGACTGATGGTCAGTATTTGCTAACCATGATTAAACATGAAGATTAGAGGGCCCTACAAGGACTCTGCCCGTAACTACATCCCCAAATCTGAGCCGGGCCAACGGCCATCAACCATTCCTTCTAAACCCTTTATTACTTTCTCATTAAGGTCTCAGTCTTGGAGCTGTGAGCACCATCCGTAAAAAGCGCAGTTCACGGGAGGCGGGGGTGGGGAAGCAGGAAAGCCTCCCTTTAAAGAGTGCTTAGCCCAAGATAATTATAACCACTGGAGAAGGATGCAGGCAAATTAGCATCATAATCTATGGGAGCAGAAGGCGCAGTGATGATTTTCCCATAAGAAATACATCTATTTTGGAATTCTCAGTAGTCTACCACTTTCTCTACCATGGGAGTCAACACAGTTTTTGATTTACTGACTCACTCTCCCTGGAGTGTTTTTCTCTGAATTTTAAACAAAAAAAAAAAAAAAAAAAAAGAAAGAAAGAAAGAAAAAAAAAAGGAGATAAAGGGTGGTAGAAGAAATGCATGGCAAGAAGGAAAAACAGTGAGAAAAAAGAGGAAATGAGAGACAAAGAGGAAAGGAGAGAAAATAAAACTGTGCTGTCACAGAGGTTTACAGACAAAACTTAACATTTTGCTTTGTTCCAAGTACGTAAAACATTGAAAATCAAAAGTTGAAAATATCATTCTGATTATTTAAGCATTACCGAAATATCAGTAGGTTCAAAATTTGAGTATTTATTCAATCTGAAAGCATCCTGTTAACCTAATTGCAAGTGTTTACTGAATATTCTTTGTGGGTCTAATTTTGTCAGGTGCTGGGGGGTGGGCAGTGTGGGTTTCTGGATGAATCAATGTCTGTTCCCTCAGCACTTGTGATGTGGCTGGGGATATAAAACAATTAGAAAATTAGATATTTTATAATCAAGAAGCAAAACTGATGAAAAGGCAGTTTGCTTTAGTTCCACAATCTTCTAGAAGGGAAAAAAAAAATTGGCCTAGTCAAATACCTTTTCTGCAATGTGCATCTTCTAGGAGAATCTCTGTGCCAGTTTCCCTCTTCAGTAAAGTAACTTCTTAGCCTCGGTTCCCTTGGGGACAGAGGCTGCTAAAGCTGTGTGCAGGGAATTTATTAGGGTCTGTGAAGCCAGACAGCAGGGGCGAAGGGTAGAGGGGAGTGGGGAAGGGAAGGGCACGAAGGAGAGAAAGCCAACACGAGCATGTTACTAACCTTGAGTCAGGCAACATCAAGGGCACCTGGTACTTTCCGGCTTTCTGCTGGAAAATGAAACCAAAACATGGGAAAGCAGGGCAAAAAGTGGAGAGGGAGTGAGTTGAATCTTGTGAACTATCCTTTTAGCCTCTGACTAGAGCCCTATCAAATATGTCTCAGAGTTGTCCATATAGGAGACAAGAGGGGGCTGTTTATCCATGGGCTCTTGAACGTGTTGGTCAAGGGCAACCCTCATGTGTATTGACTCCCTGCCCCTTTGGGTTGCACATCAAGGATTGCTTAGCAGTTCCCACGGGAGAATCATGTTCCACACCCAGTGGCTGGAGGAAATGATGGGCCCGGAGGGTTTGGAGTGGTATGCAAGCGCTGGCCAACCCAGATCCTAGTGGAGCTTTAATTCTTGTTATCCGCCATCCCGTGGAACGATTATTCTGCTGAATGCATTTTAGTAAATCCAGGAATGCTTTCTTTGACCACAGGAAGAGGAGCTGGTCTAACGTCATGCGTAGCTCTATACAGGGGCTCAAATAATGTTTCTCGGATATAGACGTAGATATAGATATTTTTTCCCTCAGCTTTTGCCCTGTTTTGCTGAGTTTCGGTTTCATTTTCTAGCAGGCTCCTTTTCCACATGGTAGGAAAGAGGGACCCTGGTAACTCATTCGTCCACTTACCCATACTTCTTGTTGCTCTGGACGCCTAATTAGATGATAGTCCCTGTCTTGCTTGGCAACGCGGTGTGAACACGTGATGGGTTCTGGCGAGTGGAAGGTGGACAGGAGTGACTCATGGCACCCTTCCTCATGGGCCTTCGCGCTCTCTCCCTCTTACAGCCTTTTCCCAGCTGCCTGTAGGTGCAGGGGACCCAGCGAGGACTTCCCAGATAGAGGGAGCCCGCCTTCCTGATTCTCTGTGTGGAGGGTCACCGGCCAAACACCCATAGGGGACTGTTAGGTGAACAAGAAAAAAAAAAGGCTAAAGTGTGAAGTCACTGCGATTTTGATGTTGTTTGCTACTGGAGCTAGCCTACTCTCATATAGCACGCGTGTGCCCTTGTCCGTATCAGTTCCTGGATAGAATCGTCATGATTTCAACTGAGGTTATTTGACCACACACTAGAGAAATCAGGGTTTCCAGGGGGTTGGGGAGAGGTAGAAATCCTTGATTCCCATCAGAAACACACGGAACGGGAGCAGGGTATTTTACAAAGTGAACAGAGGCAGGACAAAAAAAAAAAAAAAAAAAAAAAAAAAGGATGCTATGGCAGTTGTTATAGGATCATATTGGCAATGGATTCCAGACTTGGCTTTGCCATAACTTATGTGTGTGTCCGGGGGCATGCAGTTCAACCATTCTGGGTCTTTGCTGCTCCCTCGGTACAGTGAGAGAATTGAGCTAGATAGTTTCTTTTTTTTTTCTTTAGAGTGGAGGGGGAGGTAGGGGGCAGACTCCCCACCCAGCACAGAGCCCTATTCAGGGCTCAATCCCACAACCCTGAGATCCTGACCTGAGCTGAAATCAGGAGTGAGACATTTAACTGATTGAATGACTCAGACGACCCTGGGCTAGATGGTTTCTAATGTCTTTCTCAACTTTGAGATTGTTTGGTAACAAAATGGCAAAAAATTAAACTGGGCAGGTTTCTCTTTCCTTTGTTGATCAAGTGGCTTCTGCTCCCCTCATTTTTATAAGTGTTTTAAGAAATACGTCTGCCATTCTTGGCACCACCTTTTGCTGTGTTGGAGAATCCAAGCTATGGCCATGGAAGTTGTAGAGCCAGAGGGTCAGGGTGGCTCACATGCAGTAAAGAGGAAAATGTAGGCAGCTCTTCTGCTTGTTCTGCACCTGTAGGGGCAGAGTGGCTGTGGGTCCTGCCTCACGCTTGCATGGGGATGTTTGAGAGGAGGAAACTAGGAGGGGCCAGAGTTAGAGCTATTGCCCTTGTGGATGATCTCCCCGGTGGTCCTGTCTTAAAGATCTGGATCTTTATTCCCCTGCACTGGGTATGATGAGTGAAATCGATGCCCTGCCCACTTGATAGATGCTTAGTTAAGAAAAAGATTGAGTACAGACTTAGAAATGGCAGATGTTCTCTCTCAGTCAAATAAGAACATAAAATCTTAAAAAAAAAAAAATTAAAAAAAAAATGCAAAGGCCGGGTCAGCTCAGGGGCTGGCAGACATGTGGGCAGAACTGAGAACAGAGGGATCCAGTGAGAAAATGCAGAAGGAAAGAGAATGTTTCTAGAAGTGTGTATAATGCCTTGAAGGGTGCAAGGCAGTAAGAAGTGACATTTATAAGGATTTACAGGGATAATAGCAAAGGACCAAAATAAGCAGTAATAACCACACGCTGAGTCACTTTGGAACTATAAGTTCTTAGTTGCTCCCTTAAGAACAGAGCAGAATGTAACAAAGGTGGAAAGGGGAAATGAATCGGAATAGACAGCTGGGATACGGACATAGTCAGTCCTGGCCAGAAGACCTTTACCCTATTTCTGTGAGGTGAGATCTGTGGTCACCAATCGTACCATTGGTTATATTTTTAAAGTGAATTGTTTGAATGATGTGTTACTTCTTCTCATACTACTCTCTTTTTGTGGAGAGTCCTTTTGCAGGACTCTAATGAGATACTGTTTCTATAGCAGGGGTCCCATTCTGAATCCAAGTTGATGTCTTTGCCTGTTAGGAAGACAAATGGGGAGAGCCCAGGCATCTTGTCACGAGGGACCAAGTTGTGTCCTAGGAGAGGGATGCCCTTGAGAAAAGATCTGGGCTCACATTCTAGATTCAATAGAAAGCGACTCAGGGTTTTGGGACAGTCCATGGAATCAATTGTCATGGCGACAGGTCTTATAAGTGCACATCTGAGTTGGTGAAGGCTGTGAAACCAAAAACATGGGGAGGAGTGCATTCACTCACACTGTCTAACACACTCCTTCCTTCCTTGATCTGGCAAATATTTGTTGAACACTTCCTACGTCCCGGCACTGTCACTGGGGGATAGTTATAGGTACCTGCCCTATTCAAGGTGGGAAAGATCCCAGATGAACGAGGTAACCCAAGCAAATATCAGCTGACCAATGAGGAAATAATCAGATTATGAAATGGAGAAGGATGAGGGGCTTGCAGGGGTCGGGATTCTTGGTGAAATCTGGAAGATGCCAAGGAACCAGCCGTGCAAGGAGCAGTGTTTCAGACAGCTGGAATAACATTTGCAAAGGCCCTGAGGAGGGAAGGAATTGGCATGTTCTGTAACCTGAAAGGAGGCCAGAGTGACTGCAGCATAATGAACAGGGTGAGAGAGACAGGAAGTGGACTGGTCATTTAGAGCAGGATTTCTTAACCGCAGTGCTATTATTGTCATGTGGGACCAGAAAATTCTGTTGTTGGAGGCTGTCCTGTGCCCTGTAGGATGTTTTGCAACGTCGCTGGCCTCTACCCACTAGATGCCAGCAGCACCCCCCAGTTGTGACAGCCAAAAATGTCTCCAGACATTGTTTTATGTGTTTTGGGGGTTAGAACCAGAAGGAAAGTGGATCACCAAGGAGGGCTAGCAGAATGTGAAATAAAAGAGGAGAAGGGCACTGTTATTGTGAATTTTATGTGTCTCCTGGCTTGGCCATAAGGCTCAACCATTTGGTCAGATAGTATCCTAGCTGTTTCTGTGAAGGTATTTTTAAGATGAGATTAACATTTGAGAAAAGCACATTACCCTTCGTAATGTGGTGGGCCTCGTCCAATTAGCTGAAGGTCTTAAGAGAAAAAAGACCGACCTTTTGCTTGAAAGGGAATTCTGCCAGCAGACTGCGTTTGGACTTGAGCTTCAACACCAACTCTTCCTTGGGTCCCCAACTTATGGGTCTGCCCTGCAGACTCTGGACTTGCCAGGGTACACAATTTCATGAGCAAATACCTAAAAATAAATTTCTCCCATACACACACACACACACACACACACACACCCCTATATATATACACATACATACACACATACATACACACAACCCCTACAGAATGCATTGTATAATGTGTACATATATTCTACAGACTAGCATCTGACAAGGGCCTTGAAGGTCAGGGCTGGGGGACAGGGGCAATAGTGGGATTGGCTGGAGACCAACCAACAGCTTTGAGACGATGGATGAGAACAATGGCTTTGTCGGAGAGCTATTTTGCTGGGGCCAGAGCTAAGCCAGTAAGAAGGTGGTCTCAGTGGCCCACTCCCACTTTGAAGGAGATCTCACCAAGAGCTTATAGAAGCTGGCCCTACCAAGGTAGGGCAGAGAAGCTTGTCCATGGTGCAGCTGAGGACCCCCATGACCCTCCTATTAATGAGGAGGCAGGACTTTTGGTGGGACTGGAGAAAGGTCAGGAGAGGTGACAGTCAAGGAAACACAGTCACTGCTGTTTGATGATGATATTTTAACTTATTTTCAACCTCGTGCAGCAAACCGGGGATGTAGATCTATGAGAAATACCTCAGTGGAGGTGTCTGTTATGAGCTGGTGGGCTCAGAACAGTGCACAGGCATGGACAGACTCTCTGTTTGCAACCTGATTTGGAGGGCACAAAACCAGTGCCTGGGAAGCAGGGACAAATATATCTGCACTCTCCTTTGCTGGGAGCACCCTTCGAGAGGCATTTCCATCGCCAAAGGAACATACCTGACTTTTAACAGACAAAAGCAGAAGACACATCATCTCACGGGATATCTGGAAGTTGGATTTTTTTTTTCCCAAGAGAGGCCAGAGGGAAGAGGAAAAGTGGTTTCTTCTCTCCTTCCTGCTAGGAGAACACACGGGTTTGCTGATTCGAAGGGAAGATTGAAGAGGAGCTTCTTTTTATAGATGTTGGTTTTGGAGTGAGTTTCAGTCATTGAAGGTATCCATCGTGCCTGCTCAGTAAACTTGCTGTGACCTGGCCATGAGGGGAAGCTCTGGCGGCCTCTGCTCCCGGGCTATGTTGCTGACCCAACCTGAAATCCTTCTTTAGGTTGAGTCAGCAACATATCCCATGACTTTTGGGTGATAGGCTCTTTTATATAAGACCATACAGCAGAAGGCCTTTCTGCATCGTGTTGAATTTCCCAGAGGCTATGACCAGGGATTAGACGCAGGTAAAGAAGTTCAAGAGATACTGCTAAAAAGTGTTGAGGAATGCGTAACTTGGCTTAGGCCTGCCCTTTAAGCGTTTGTGCAGAGAAACTAAGACCATGGGTAGTTGAGAATAAAATGTGTTGCTTTTCACACATTGGAATAGCTCAAGTGGAAATAAATCCCTATAAACATTTTAATTTCAATTAAGTTCATATTATAAGACACACACATACACAGTCACACATTTTTTTGGCTTGCATCACTTTTGCTGTGGATGTAGTTCTCCGAACCCAATGTTACATAAGCACAAAAAAGTTTTTCTTAAGAATTACCCAGTTTATAATCTAAATATAAGAGTCTCAAAAGAAGGCTGTGTCAACACATAACTAAGCAAATAGTTCTGATCTTTGCTCTTCTGGCCTTTGTTTGTTTGTTTTGGCCTTCTGATACTCATTCTAGGTCCCTGGTGATCCACTATTCCGTCCCTCCCCACCCCCTTCACTGATGCTGCTCATGGCCAACCTTGCTGTTGGTCATGGGAGCTCCCTTTAGGGAGCGGGGGAGACTCTAATATTTTCCTTTCGCCTGTATTGATCTCAGACACTTCAACACCTTGGCAACCCAACGTCATGGTCTACAACTGCTGGGCTAGGTTATAAGATGGTCAGTGTGATAGGAGCATGTGATCTCAGACTCTAACTGGTAGGTTTGTATCATTTAGATCTGTTCATTTCAGCATTTTATTTAAACAGGAGACCTAGTTTGGCCAAGCGTGAACAAAAATGGATATTCCTTAACGAGGAGTGTTTGTAGTAAAAAACAAACCAAAAACCAAAAACTGAAAACCAAAACAAAACAATGCCCCTTACCCTCACTCCCCTCCCCCAAAAGCAACAAACCTCATTCTTTGTCCACAAGAAATCTGGTCATGGTCAAATCCAAGAGGTGACAAGGCTAGTTCTGTGACTGAGCAGATGGTTCAACTTATTTTGCATTTCAGTTTATCTATAAAGTGGAGCTAATAATAATCAGCTCTAACTCACACCCATGGTAGTAATCACAAGAAGTGAGATAAGAGAGAGTGGTTGCTGGTTTGAAAGCATCAGGCTTCTGTAAGACTGCATTCAGTCATAAAAAATTACTGAGCATTTACTTACGTGCTGTCATCCCTTGTGCACTAAGCTTGAGGTTCAAGATCTGCTACAGGGTATAAATAGGTAGGACATGGTCCCCTGCCCTCTGGGATTGCATTAAGAGAAGCCTGTGAAATAAGAAGAAACTGACATTCTCTCTCTAGCATTACATAAATGTAACATTTTTAAGAAGTAATGAGAATTTAAACTCTGTGATTAATCCGTTTCACAAAGATTTAAATAGCATCAATTGAATTTTTGTGCTTTGGGTTCAATTTTGTTTCTGAATCAAGGTGGTAAGGGTTGACACCTTCACTTCATTTATTAAAACAACTTTTCTTCAAATTACACAAATAAGGAATATGCATTTAAACTAAAAGTGACAGAATTGCAGAAAGTAGAAATTATAAATCCCTTGGCTCTAACTGGGTTTGAATCCTTGACTATGGCTGTGATGCCTTGGACTGGCAATTCCTTATCACTAAAGTGAGGCTATTAATACAAGTGCAAAATCTTGTCACGATTATGAGAAAACAGATTTAAAATGCCAAGGACGATATTTGGTGGGTGTTTTTAATAAATGTGGGTTTTTTTTCCCTCCTCCCTTTATTTTGAAAGTTAATTTGAGTGGAATTAACTTTGTATGTAATATAGTCATCTGAAGAAAGCCCATTCTCCTATGAGTATACATTTGGCTCATTTCAGGTTCCATTTATGCATCATGAATGTCTCCAAATCCCAGGTGCCCCCATGGAGGGCCCGTCTATGCTTGTTACAAAAGAACCTTCTCAAGCACTTTTCCATTTACTCTCAGGAAATGCCTCACCCTTATATTTTCTGGCCTTTTTGAGGAAAAGTTACCTTAAAAAATTTATTTGTTTGTTTGTTTGTTGAATAACTTCCAAACACAGTCATTTCTTTTCCTATGGCTGCAGAGTAAAGGGTCCTCTTTGAATATTGGAAGACTGAAGTAAACAAAATAAGTAGTTAGTGAAGTTTTACTTTTGTTGTTCTGTAGGAGTGGTTTTATTGTAAATTGTGGAAAGAGAACTTGCTGCTTGGCCAAGAAACAGAAAAGGTTTCCGATCTCTCTTTTTAAAAATTAATTTATTTATGTTAGAGAGAGGGGCTGGGGAGGGGCAGAGGGAGAGGGAGAGAGAGAATCTCCAGTAGACTCCCCACTGAACATGGGACCCAACGAAGGTCTCGACCTCATGGCCCTGAGATCATGACCTGAGCTGAAATCAAGAGTCAGTCGCTCAACAGGCTGAGCCACCCAAGCATCCTGGTTTTCTTCTTTATCTCCCATATTATGAGGCAAGGCATCTCAGATGAAACAAACACACTAATAAAAGCGGTAGTGTTGGCTCCTCAGTTAAAGAAAGAGGCCCACAGAAGAGTGGTTATGCTGAAAGGACTTCTGGAAAGTCTTCCATGAGGTAGAATGGTTTTCCTGGTGACATGAAATGATCATCTTCTCTTTGAAGGAGGATGGCATGCTGTTCCAGACAGACCCTGCAATTGGGTGTTCATGCTGGACTCCAAATCTGATCCCGAGACCTAGGCAAGTTGGCAAACTTCCCTGAGCCTCAGTGTCCTCATCTCTGATCGGTGGCCTTATAAGAAGGTTGAGAGGACAGCATGGCAGAATAGATTCCTATTTCTGGTATAGAGTAGGCATATAGTAAATCTCTGTTCTTTCACTGTCTGCCTCCCCTCACTAAAAATCTTAGGCTAGGTAGTTTTAAAACTAAATGTCTGTCATTTTACAGAAGGCTGCAAAGTGCCTTCCCATCATTATCTCCTTTGATTTTTCTAAGAAACCCTGTGAAGGAGGTGGTCTTGGATTTAATAGGAACACCATATACATATAAAGAAATAGCACTCGAAGAGGTTTTGAGAATTAGCCACCCAGACTCACTTGGCTGATGAAGCAAGATGCAAGGGAGAAGGTCCAGGCCATTTGGCACCTAAGTCTCTGCTTTCTGACCCCCTACTTGATAACCCCATGGCTTTGTGGAAGATTCAAATGGCAAACTTGAATGGGTTCTTCCTGTTCTCTGATGATAACTCAGTCAGGGTTCAAACCAGAGAAGCAGAATTGGTATTGGACTTATCACAAGGACCTAACTCACACGCTTATGGGGACTGGCCACAGGGGCCTGGAGTCTGGGGTTCAGGAATCAAGAAAGGAACGTCATGAGATGTCAGAGCCCCAGAAGCGTGAGCCTTAAGAGCTTCCAGGCGATTAAGATAGGCCCACCAGGATGGCCTCCCTATGTAGTAACTTAATGTCAGCAAATTAGGGACATTAATCACATCTGCAAAATTCCTTCACAGCAGCACCTAGATTAGCATTTGATTGAATCACCAGGAGAAGGCATGTGTCAGCCATGATGTGGCTTCTGCTTACCTTCCTTTCCCAAACTCCCAGGAGAGGATATCCAGTTTGGTCCACCCTACCCAGAACATATTAGAAATGGAATTCTTGGAATCATAGTTGAGTTGGGTCAAGTTGAAATATCACACAGCTATTGCAATAGAAACCTGAAGCCCACCACTGAAACAGAGTTTTCTAGTACCATATGTCTCTGGCATCTGTGCGCACCTTCTAGTGACTGAGAGGAGCCTCAGCAAACTACTGAAGAGATGGCCCATCATGAGCTTGGTCTTAGCATTTCTGCTATCAGGTTCCATGGACAGAGCTGCTACGCATACGAGTTCTCATGGATTGGATCTCTGGGACATTCCCAGAGAAATCGCACACACGCCAAGTGTCTGCTGGTAGTTGTAATGGGTGCAGGACTCACAGCTGAACTGGCAGTGTTTCACTGTCTCAGGCGAAACCAAATCAAAGCAAAAATAGCTGAACCAAATAAACATGACACCTGTAGCAATAACAACGAGGCAAGATCAACAGCGATGATACTAATGACATTATTATGTATAAAGTTTTTATTCTTGATGACTCAAATTATTTGGTAATACTGTAAAAAATCAAGGGATGGCATACCTGGGGACAGATCAGCCATTTGTCTTTACCAAGCAAGGAGTACTCTTTTGTCTTTATGCCTGGTGCAATATCCCACTAGTTGTAGTAGTTGGGATTCTTTGGAGAAAAAGAACCAGTAGATGTGGGCACACAAGCACACACACACGCGTACACGAAACACACACACTCACTCACTCTTATTAAAATGACCTGGCTCATGTGATTTTGGAGGCTGAGAAGTCCCAAGATCAGCAGTCAGCAAGCTGGAGACCCAGAAGGGCCAATGCCTTAGTTTGAATCCCAAGGCAGAAGAAAATCCCATGTCTTAGCTCAAAGGCTTTCAGGCAGGAGGAGTTATAGGAGGCTTAACTTTTTGTTCTCTTTAGGCCTTCAACTGCTTGGATGAGGCCCGCCCAAATTAGAGAAGGTAATCTGCTTCATTTGCTCGATCAATTTAAATGTAAAAACTCATACAAAAGTACTCTTGCAGAAACACCGGGGATAACGTTTGACCAGATACCTGGGTAGCCTGTGGCCCAGTCAAGGGGACAAAGAAAAACAACCGTCAGAGTAGTTTCAGTTTATACCAAGCATAAAAGAAATTCCCCAAAGGAGCTCTAATTCTCTGTTCTCGGGATCCCTGGATTTTTCCTTTGGTTTTCTCAGCTCAGAGCATTCCAAATGTGCTTTCCTTCAAGACCCCACGTCCAGTTTTTTTGCCCAGAAACACAAAATTGAGCTTTACTCCAGATATAGTCATTTGAGGCCCCTTCCTCTCTGCTACTCCTGCAAAAAGGGTTATCTCCCATCTCAGGAGAACCAAACGGAGGGATGAGGCATTTGTTGTGGAACTCTGACAGATGCTTCACAGGAATGCTGTCCTGAGTCCCTGCTGACATGACCCCTCCCTACCCTGGAGAACTTAGGGAGTATGGCTTTAGGGAACACACGTAGCAGTGGTTTGGGGGAGATAGCAAAAATGGCCCCAGATTTTCATGCCTGCAATTTGACTTTGAAGCTCCTCTTATTAAAAAGCAGTGTTTATTTTCCCACTTCTTGAAATAGGTTGGCCTTGGAACTCGTGTTGGCTACAGAATGCAACGGAAGTGGTAGTGTGTTGGTTTTGAGCTCAGGCTCCAAGAGGCCTTGCACACTTCCATACTTTCTCTTGGAACCCTGTCCAGATAATTTATGACTAAGACCAAACTAGCCTGACAGAGCATGAGAGAATGTGGAAGAGAGATGAACCATTGCCGCCGAGGCATTTCTAGACCAGTGTACCTCAGTTGGCCTAGCAGCCAACCATGGACACATTAATGACCCCAGCTGGAATCAGAAGAGCTCCCCCCCCAAACCAACTGGTCACTAATCACAGCCCCAATTGTCAACCTGAAGGATTGTGAGCTAAATAAATGGCTATTGTTTTAAGTCATGAAGTTTGGGGTGGTTTGTTAGAATCTTCAATTGTAGCATACAAGCCTGGATGACGTAAGACACTAGGCTTTAACTATCTGTTTACGGAGCAGTACCATGGACCCTAAAGGTTTAAAAAGGCGGGAACTCTGGCTTTCCTCTTATTCTTGTTCAGGTAAATGCACGTTCTAACTGGCCAAGTGGCCTGAGCAGGTGATAACTACTCTCATTTCCTATTGCATTTACAATCTCCTGCTGAATTTCCTTGACCTCAGTGGGGTCACAGATTTGAAGAATCACAGAGCAATGTACTACAAGTGAAAGAACAATTTCAGAGGAGATTCATAGATTTTGATGGCTGTGAGTCATACCTTAAGAATTTGTGGCTCCCTTTGAAGTGCAGACCACAGGACGTATCTGATTCATTCAGCATCTGTGCTATTCCTGTGGTTCCGTTTCCAAATACCTGACTGAGCTGAAAATGAACTGTACTCACCAACGAGACCACTGGTTAAAAACGGGGTGGGGGGTGTATTAACCAAAATTGTTCTGAATTTTCTGGCCACAGGGTCAAAATCTTGCTCAAGTTTGGGTTTTATTCTTGGAAATGTTTTCTTCCAGGAGACTTTTGGGATCAAAGCTGAGTCTCTCTTAAGGGATGTGGATTGTGATTCAAGGATGCGATGTGCCCTCCCTGAATGTCCTGAGAGTCTTCAGAGCAGCTCAGTTTAAGATCAGTTTTTTTATTGACTGATCAGGATGTGCAAGTCACAGCCACTTGGCCTCCAAGAATGGATTTTTGAATGTGTTTGTTTGAACAATTTTTTTTCTTTAGATTTTTTCATGTTGAGTGAAAAGAAAGTATACCAGAGCGTCCTCTAATTATAAGGCTAATCTAGTTAGTGTTCCAGTCTGGCAGATACCTTAGTGTAACACAAATGGAAATTTTCATTTACTTTACCTGCTTTGTTTAGTTGAAGAGCTTGGTAGAATGCCATGGAACTTTCTAGAAACTATATCCATTGAAAAGATCATCTAATTTGTTGACGAAAATACTGCATAGGCCACACCCCAGCAACCTGCACATTTTTGAAATATTTTCTGTTTTGATGGAAAAAATATACTATTTTTCAACTGGCAAATCATCCCATCCTTCATCAGAAACATCTTCCCTTTAGAAGCCTTGTTTCATTTGGCAGAAGAGACTGTACCTTCCTAAGGGATGACATGGTGCTTTCAGCTGAGCCAAGCCCAGTTTTTTCAGCTTCTAATGAAAAAAAAAGAAAAAAAAAACCACCCCAAAATTGAATCCAATGACTATTGATTAGCTTCTTACTACTATTATTATTATTAATAGTGGCAATAGTAGTAATTACATTTATTGTGTTCTGGGCAAGACACTAAGTAAAATTACCCATAGTGTTATCTCTTTTAATTCCCACAACAACCCTCTTAGATGAGCACTGCTATTAGCCCCATTTAAAAACAAACAAAATGAGGTAGGGAGGAGTCAAATGACTTACCCAAATGGCTTAGCTAAAATAAGAGTTGGGGACCCAGCACAGTTTTGAAATAGCTATGAGCTTTGTTAGGCTCAAAGCTCATAGCTATTTCAAAAACTGTTTAATATTATAGGAAGTACTAAATAATCTCTTTTTTTTCTTATTTTATCAGAACACAATGGTGAGTGGCAGTGCCTTTGCATAGGCAAAGTGGGTGATTAAAACTGTATGGGAGACAAGGGGCACCTGGGTGGCTCAGTCGGTTAAGCCACCGCCTTCGGCTGGGGTCATGAGCCCAGGGTTCTGGAATCGAGTCCTGCATCGGGCTATTGGGTCCCCCAATAATGGGTCCATGATTATAGGAGCGAGACTGATACAAAGTGAAGGTCAAGCAAAGCTTTATTTCGTGCCAAGCATCGAGAATCAAACCGACCGTCAAACAGACTGGTCGGGCTGCCTCCGACAGAGAGGGCGGCCCCTCCCTGCCTTACAGACTAACTTTTATAGAGCAAAGGCCACGTGGTTGGGCCTGGCCACACACAGGGGGCCAATGAGATTGTAACACACAGAGAAAGCTGCACAGTCATGCTAGGTCACACACGGGTGGCCAATTGAATTACAATTCACCCCATAGCAGCTATTTGAACTAGCCTATCACCTTGGTCAGAATTGGTGCCCAAAAGGTGCCCAAAAGGCAGGGCCCACACTCCTTGGTAGCCAGGGAGACAGTATGCGTGCTCTACTGATTGGATGTCTCCACCTGACCCGACTCATCCCTGCATTCCGGCCGTTATCTCCACCTGACCTGACCCATCCTTGTATTTGGGCTTTGTTACCTGAGACTGGTTTCCCGGACTTGCTTTTAAGTAAGTTCCCCTAGGGGGGGCAGGGTCAATTTAAGTTTTACTGCATAAACAACAAAATGGCTGTTCAACCGAGGTGGGGCCACTCTGGCTAAATAGGCCCTTAAAGGGCTACTTGCTCAATGGGGAGCCTGCTTCTCTCTCTGCCTCTGCCTGCCACTCTGCCTGCTTGTGCTCTCCCCCTCTCTCTCTCTGTGACAAACAAACAAATAAATAAGTAAAATCTTAAAAAAAAAAAAAAACAACAACCTGTATGGAAGACAAAATTAATTTCCCTCTACCCTTCTGAGTTCTTGGCTGAGGACCCTGCCATAAAAGACAGATCAACAAGAGAAAAACAAGTTTATTAACTCATAACCCTCATGTATACATGGGACATACCCAGGCAAAATGAGTGATTCAAAATAATTCAGGCTTACATACCCTCTTAACAGGGAGAGGGGAGGGGACACACAGGTCTCTTATGGAGAGTAAATGATTTTTGGCAAAGATGAATGGACCCTTAAAAGAACAGGTGGGAGATGATGTTTGTGACACAGTTTGTCTCCTCTTCTGGGACAGGAGTCAGTCTTCCTCCACTGATGAGTCTCCTGGGGAGAAACTCATCCCAGCTGTATTCCTTCTGGAGGGTGTGTCTTTCAGGCAGGTGAAAGTTCAGAGAAAGCCGCTCCCGCCTTTGCTGTTGTTCCAGTGACTGCAGCTGGAAACAATGAATATTCTCAAGGGGCATATTTTGAGGTGGCATGTCCTGAGACCCTCCAAAACTTCATGTCTCTTGGTGTCACTTTTGGTTAAGGGACGTTGCGTGCTGACTCCTAGAATAGAGAATGGGGAAGATGTCAAGTTCAATGTCTCCGCTGGGTCCTTCTCTCAAGGATCTTTTAGACTCAAGATTCCATTCATGGCAGAATATTTTACCACAATCCTGGAGTTAGGGAAGAGGAAGGGGCAGGGGAGGGAGAGATGGAGGGTGAGAGAGAGCTGCCTTTACCACTACCAACCAACCGTTGACCATCTGGCGTCTTTCCAGCTTCCATGTCTTGCCCCCAGGACACGTCTTCGTGTTTCAGTCGCATTACCTGGAAAATGAAAGGTCAGAACACAGTATCAGGTGTGGTCTCTCTTTGGTCTTGCTCTACCGAATTTTACACACAGCTGGTTTCATTTTGGCTCAGTTAGTCACCTGCCCTTCACTGGCAACTGCAGTTGGTTGCTGTGTGCCAACTGACCAAGCCTGTGACCATCAGCACGTGGGGTAGAGTTTGTGTGCCCCATGTCCTGAAGAGCCCATGAAATGTAGGCAATCGGACATTTCTTAGAGCAAGCCCCAATGGGCCTTCCCTCACAGTGCTGGTTTCCTCGCTGGGGGGAAACCCATGGCCAATGCCCTTCCCCATCCAAACCTGTTTGTGTCATTTCTCTGCGTAACCATGGACTTTGCTGGGGCTGGTGCTGGGGCGGAGATTTCCCTGGTGCCCAGAGAGGTGGGGGACTGATTCTGAAAATGGTGACTTGCTGGGTCCACCATGGCAGCTCATCTGCCCCTGCCTTTGAGACAGCCTCTGACAAGGGAGAAGGAAGCTCCCAGTTCTCCGGGATGACTCACTCCATGTTCTTTGCTGGGTGGTTCACACGCCCGCCAGCCTGCCTGCCGGAACAGGAAGGCCCTTATTGTGCTCAATTGTTTTCCTGAATGCCTTTCTCAACAACAGCAAAAGGAAACATTACTGTTTGGCTTCAAGCCATCCAGGCCACTTGGTACTTCCAGTGCTTAGAATGTAAAAGTCAAGCTCGGCTGAGAGGCTGAGACTCGCAGGGACGCTGTTACTTCTGTGTTTTAGATTAAACGGCTGCCTCTCGCCGTCAACAATCCCGAGTGATTTAAGACAAACGGGAACTCCCTTTACTAGCTACAACCCCCTACCCAAAGTCGGGCCGTTTGTTTTATGAGCCTGTTTCTTGTCCAGTAACCCCAAGGGCGGGGTGTGTGTGTGGGGGGGCTAACACCACCACCCACTGAGTCGCCTGAATAAAATATGAAAGACCATGCCCGCCAGCTACCTCCTTCTTGGCTCTGACTGCTCCAGAGAGTCTAGGCGGGTAGGGAAAGTGTGGCCTGGGGAAAAGAGGAAGGAGGAAACCAGAAGGTTCGTTAATATGTAAAGAGGAGAAAATCAGGAGGGCCCCTGCCTGCCTGGGGCGCTCCAGCCTCTGGGGGAACAGCAGATGGCAGTCCTCCTATCTCCAGGTGCTCCTAGGGGAACTTACCTCCCCCCCCCAACAGATAAGTCTTCCCCATCATTGCAGAGAGGGGAAGGGAGGGGGCTTCTGCTTAGCGCTGCTCCTCCACGCTCAGCAACCCGTCTGGATGCTTCTTCCTCTGTGGACACCTCGACCTGATCCTGCCTTCTGCCTCCTTCTCAGCTGCTGCTGCGGTTCCCGTGGGGCTGCAGTTTGTAGTGGAAAGTGGGCTCTGGGCACAGGGTAGCCAGGTTGCTTCTGGGCCCCAACAGCCTCACTGTGTGCACAGTCTAACCACATCCTTCAGTCCTAAACTTCTCTCCACTGAGGCTCAGGCTGGAGGCTATGGTGGGGGTCGGGGACTGCAGCGGCCGATTCTGCATCGTTCCTTCCCCCGGGCCTCCTCACTCCCCGTCCTGTTCCCGTGCCTTCTTTCAGGTTCTCCTGCACCAGCTCTACCTACTTCTTCAGCCCGGACCAGCCCCCAGACGGATCACCTGGAGCTAAGCGACACAGGTGGAGGGTCTCCTGGCCCACCTGCCCTGATGCAAGGAAAGCTGAAATCAATTCGGGCTCTCCCAGAGAATCTGCCTCAGGAGCTTCTTCCATATCTTTAGGGGCGGTTTGTCCGTCTATATCAATACAAACCCAAAACAGGTGGGTTGCCAAAAAGTGAGCCTGCTCAAAATATTTTGGGCAACTAGAACAAAGGAAAGCAAAGAGGTTCTTTGCTGGAGGACTTTTCAGGGACTTAACTCTGCAGCTGGGTGTGGTGGATTTGCAAAGAGGTGAGGGTGTGCAGAGGTTACCTTGTGCCTTCATCTGGCTCGAGGATACTCTCTGGTTGCAAAGGGGGAGCGATAGGCAGGTGCTTTTCCTTCAGCTGAGTGGTCTCTTAGAGAATGCAGATTTGCTAGACAGGAGTTAAACTTGAGTGAGCTTTGTGGCTGCCTCCAGCACCCCTAAACCCATTGGGGGGCGGGGTGGAGTCCAAGCTCGGGAGAGGGGCAGGCTTACAACTCTTTAGAGCCCAGGGGAGGGTAATACGTATGCTGCTGACCGGTGGAAGCAGCCAGAGTCCAAATGTAATGCACTTCACGGGGAGTGGGGTGGAGACAGCAGGGGAGCTGGCTGAGAAAGGGCCAGAAGCCTCATCCTCTTGGCAGAGCTGACTGGAAGAGTCAGGGGTCCCCATGAAAACAGCCAAGCTTGCAAAGCTAGGGTGCGTATGCTGACGTCACACAGCCCTCTCAGGTGCATCAAGAGGTAAGCAAGCCAAGTCTCAACGATAAAAAGAAAAGAAAAAAGTCACACATCACATTTGCACGTGCACCATGCTGCCAGTGTGTTATCACCAGGTGGAATCATCTTGCTCATTTCTTGGGTCTAGAGTGAAAACCTTATTACGGAGCCCCAAATCTGGGGGCCAGAGCGAAGGGGGAAGGTCTGGAGAACACAGTGGACACACAATTTTGCTAATGATGGAACCATTTCTGCCTTTTGTTTTGTATTGTTTTTAAAAGAAACATCTCCTGTTAAAACTTCTTGGAAATAACATTTCACAGAGCCCTGTTAGGAAAGAGCTTGTCTATGCAGATTGCAACTTTCTTTGCTCCCTTTACAGAGACAAAAGAGATAAGCAGAATATCCGAATCGAAAAATGAACAACATTCCAACCAGGTGGGAACGTGACGAGTCACTGTGTAAGGGGCATTATCTTCCAATTTCCTTTCCTCTTACGTGATATTCTAAGTGAGCAAACTGAAGGATAAAGTGTTGAATGGAAGGAGGAGGGAGTAGGAGGTACCAAGAAGAGAGCCAGGTTATGGCTTGTGTCACTAGTGCTGACAATCGGTTTTCACCAAGAATGGGAAAGGGGAAGTAGGTATAGACTTTGGAAGAGAGGGAATAGTGAGTTCCTTTTGGACAAGCCTCAGAGACATCCAAGGTGAGCTCTCCACTAGGCAGGCAGATGTATGAATCTGGAGCTCTGAGACGTCTGGGCTGGAGGCATAACTTTGGGTCAACAGAGAACTCAAGCCGTGACTGTGCATGAGATCATCGTAGATAGTTGTGCATGAGCAGCACAGGGGGCTGGGCTCCAGGAGGAAACCAGGAAGGAGACCAGGCGAGGAGGCTGCCAGAATCGGGTGCACCTGCAGTTAGAGCTCATGAGATGGGCACAAACCTGCCTGAACCAGGATGGAATGAATGGTGAGGATTTGCATCAAATGGTTAAAACGCACCTGTTTTTTTCTTACCCATGTTACTTTTCATTGGTATACTAAAGTGGGGTTTTCAGAGCACTTTTTAGGTGATTTTTTATTTGTTTTAAAGATTTTATTTATTTATTTTAGAGAGAGAGAGGGAGAGAAAGTGAGCAAGGGGAGGGGCAGAGAAGAGATGGGGGCGGTCTCTAACCATCATCTCACATAGTATCTTTTCTTCCTTCATTTTTTTTGGTAGGAACAAGTGAGTGTTACTCAGCACATTTTAATTATACAATACGATGTGACCAACTGGAGTCACCATGTTTGACATCTGACCCTTGGACCTTACTGATCTTAGAGGTGGAAGTTTGTACTGTTTCACCAACCTCTCCCTGTTTCTCTCACATCCCCTCAGCCCCTGGCAACCACTTTTCTTCTGTGTCTGTGACTTGGATAATTCCACAAAGAAGTGATACATGTGAACTTCTTTTTAAGGATAAGGAAGTTGAAGCTCCCCTGTGGGGGAGACAGGACAACTATAGTCAACTGGTCCTTGGCGTTGGTGTCTCCCTGGCTTGCTCTTTGTACTTCACATTGGCTCTTTGGCTATGACCTAAACCCCTTCCTACTGGATTGCAAAGGACTTGACTTTGGGAATCCTGGCTCCATTTCCTCCCAGGTTCCCCCTCCTCCGTCCAGCACCTTCCTTTGTAACCCCAAAGCATTTGATAAATTGGGGGTGAGTGGAACTTATAATAGGACCAAAAGATTCATGATTCGAATGCTTTGAAGCTCTCATCAGCGGCTCAGCAATTGTCTTCCCTACTATACAGCAATGGTTATGATGGATTTTGTTGTAATCAGCATTAGAGGCTCAAGAAGAGATGAATCCGTCCTGTGGGGAGGCTTTCTAGAGAATTCAGTATGACCAGCTCAACAAATACTTTTTGAATCAGTATGTATTTTTACACAATTCCCCTCCCTCCTTTTTTTCTCTCCCTAATCATGCACACAACTGCATTGGAATCTGCTTTTGGAAACATGGAGAAGCAATCTTCTTTCATTTCTTTCAAGTTTAAAAAATGTAATTTTTTATAATTTTAATTTTTGGCTTGTTTTTCCCCCCTATATATTCTACTCTGCCTAACTTTGAATTTATTTCCTCTGAGTTTAGATGCTTATAAGATTCCTGATATTGGCCAGTTTCTGCCTTCAAATTGAGGAGAGTCATATGAGGAGAATTCATAAAGCACAAGGGAGAGAACATAGGCTTTTGACTTTAGTAGATCTAGCGTGGGTCCTGAGTGGCCTCAGGCAAGTCATTTAACCTCTCAGGTCTGTTGCTTTATCTGTGGAAGAAATCCTATGGCCTTCATAGGGCTTGACATGAGAATTAAGTGAAATGTACTCTAAAGGTATCCTAGACTTGCCTTCACTATGTGCTAGATGCGTGTTTATTTCCATCGACTTCCTCTATTTTAAACTCCGACACATATTTATGATGTAAACGTGAGAGCTCTTTCAACACAGAGACGTGTAGGTTGTACCTGTCACTTACCACTTCTTACTTCTCCCATTAGTCTGTGCTTGCTGCAGTAGATTCTAAATACCTTGAAGATAGAATGATATATTTTATATTTTAGGTGTTTTTATGTCCAATCTTCCCTACGATCTGCTCAGCGTCAAGTAGGTGGGCAGGTACTTTTTAACTAGCCTTTCTTTATTTGTCATGTAGTGATGATGACAGTTTTTGCCCCTGTGAAAGAAGTTAAGTAGAAATTTAAAACCATCCATCCATCTCAGGTATTCATGGTGGAGCTGTAAGGGGGTGGTGGTGTCCCCATTGATTTACCCCACAATTTCCCTGATCAGAGGATACTCGGATCTCTATTCATCCTTCTTTTCTCTCTGTGTGGCAGGATTCCCAGCACAATCTGCAAATTGGCAAGCCGTGAAGTTTGTGCAGACACAAGTGTCAGTTAGAAATAGAGTGACTATATAATTTGTTGTTCAAATGGGAACACATGTGAAAGTGAAAAGAGGAGCCTTCCGTGATTGTGTTGGCTCAACAGCGGTAAACCAGGGCCATCCAGGGCAACCACAGCGACTCTAATTATCACAGAGGGGGACTGAGGTTATCTCTGCCCTGCAACAGCCCCCCCCCATAACCCCATTAATAAGATATGGAAGTGATTATAATGCTAATTGAATTTCGTATGCACTTGGCAGCATGCATTTCTTTACCACTGTCTGTTAGTATCTCAGAGGGGCTGGTGTTGGCTGCATTAAACACATTATGTGGAAAAGAAGGAAAAGAAATAACCTTTGTTAAGAGAAGATTCCAAGTTTGGCAGAAGAGGAATTATGTGGTTTCTCTTAATCGTGCAACTCACAATTTAAGGGTATGGTGCTACTGACCTATCTTGAGGGTGTTCTCCCCTGATCCTGGGCCCCAGGCTACTTGCTACCTGGTATCTCTGGACAGCATAAGGCCAGTTCTAAAAATTTTCTCTGAAAGGCGACATCACCAGTTTATTCCAGGGGATCTTACTGCAATTTACTTTGGAAAGTTGGGAGAGAAATTTCTTTGCAAACAGAAGATGGGTAAATGCTACTGTTATTAACTCTCTACAATCGTCCTCATTTTATTAGAAGGTGGCTCTCTGAGGGGTTGTCATGTCTTCAGTGATCTGGTAATAACCATTGAGATCATAACCTAGTCTTTCACAAAATAAATCAACAAAGAATATAAAATGAAGATAGGTATTTAAACTGCTTCATTTATGAGTTCACGTTATCCAGATGGAAATGAGATGCCTCCAGATTTGTAGTCAGTGAGTCAGTAAGGGTCTTTTTTTTTTTTTTTTTAAATAAAAAAAATGATCTTTTTGAGCAGGGTCAATGCTGTCTTTTCCTATTGCTCACCCAAGCAATAGGTTTTTGTGGCCTCACCAAAGAACCTACTAGTCATCGTAACAACATCTTCATCGCAAATTTTGTTCATCAGGATGTTAGAAAGAGATGAAGACTCAAAGAAAGTCAGGTTCAGACCCATGCCCTGCCTTTTATTTGCTATCTATCTTCAGAGCTGTCACTTTATTGCAGTGGCCCTCAGGATTCTTATTTGTCTCTTTCTTTTATGGATCAAATGAGATCACATGTGACCAACACGTTAGGTAACCCTATAGGCACAAATTTAATAAGCCTAATTAGGATGTAAGCACCACGAGATTGGGCATTTTGTTTACATCTCTACAGTGTATACCTGCACACTCAATACACAGCAGCTGAATGGATCAATAGTATTCACGAAGAAGAGTTGATAATTTCAACATGTCACCATGGATTCACTTAGCATAGTGTTGTACCTATGTTGTACCTTCCATCTCTCCTGTTCTGAGCCCAGAAGCAAAAAAATGTGAAAGATAGGGTCAGCCCATGTCCATAGTTCTTCAAGTGAATTCCCAGTGAACAAAATTTATCAGTGTCATTGTTAGAGTGGAAGTTATGCTCTTCAGCTAGGCCATTGCTAGGTGAGGAATAGCAAAAGACAGCCTCCTCTGTCTCAAGAAGATCAATCATCATTATCTTTGTTTGTTCCTCCCTTGACTCCAGCATCTATTACAGGTGTAGGTCATTATGAATCTCTGTCGCCTTGCTTCTTGTGAACGGCGTGATCTCAGAACTTGTCAGAGTGAAGAATCTTGGGGCAGCCATAGTTTTACTGGATCAGAATCTGTATTTTAACAAGATACAAGTGATATAATTGACACCTGAGAATTCCTGCTCCAAGAAGGAAGGAGATCTGTTCGGGGTCTTCTAGGAGCTCATTATTTATTGGGAAGCAAACGAGTGCCCCGGTAGCTAATATAGATTTCAGGCCACAACCTCAGTGTGCACAAAATAGGACTTCATTTTTCCTATAATTCAATTTGATTCCTGTTTCCTGCTCCAAACTCTTGGCATGATACAGACTTCATCTTAAACAATTTGGAGTTTTCCTCTCTCCTGATGTAATAACAGCAAGGTACTGGGGACGAGGGATGATCAACTCATCAGTCTTGTGCTCAGTGGTGTCCTCTGAGATTTTCACAGGCTGCTTTGATCCTTGGTTTCTTACAAATATGATAGTCTCTTTTTTTGCCCCCCCCCTTATGGGCTCCTTTGAGTCCAGGAACTTCAAGCTTATAAACTGATGCCATGTTGGGGATTTCAGTGAGACTTCCCCGGGCCCAGGGGGCTTGGACACAGTCCATGAGTCTCTGCTCAAGAAGGAGAACAGGTAAAGAGTGGGTTTCTGTGTGTGTGTGTGTGTGTGTTAGTAGGAAGGGGTTTCTTTCTGAGACCCACTCAGGACTTTGCCCTCATTTCTCCATCAGTTATTCCTACTTCAGGTCAGGCAACCTTTTTCTACTCTGGGGGATATTCTTCCTTCTCTTGTTTTCTTCTATTTCTTCAGAGGCAACCCTTTTCAGTGATGTCTATCTCAGATGCACTAGCATGGTCTCTTAATGAGCGTAAGTTCTTGGAACCGCAAATGCCAGGAGATTCTGTCACAATTATTGTCTGGGGCACTGGACCTACTCTTTGCTTACAAGGGGGAAGAGAGGAAATTACCATGGGGGGAAGAGAGGAAATTACCGTGAGGTAAAACCAGATAAAATCATGTCTCAGAAATACTATTTCACTACAGGAATGGAAAAGTGAAGAAAGTTACAAGGTAAGACATCTGTGGGGGTTGGACAGTAATAGCAGGTGAATGAACAAATCATTCACAAAGGACAAGTTATGCAAGTTACCATCTTTAACCGATGAAGAGTGAGTGCTTCTCTGCGTAATGAGCACATGCCTGGCCCAGCACTCCGCTACCTTCAAGGATGGATTTAAAGATGCCTGGTGCTTTTGGGTGGGACCTGGAGGGGGCTATGCTAACCTTTGTTCCATCCGTACTGTTGTCACTTAGTCATGAACAGCAAGCTATTGCTGAAAGTGAGACCATGGTCCTCCAGCCACAGCGTATCTGGTAAGGACTCCATGTCTGAACCCTTTTGACTATTTTTGCTCCCTCAGTGACTACATGGAGGATGTTTGGATGTTTGGCTATTTTCTGTGCCCTTCACAATCCCCTTCCAAATGTCAAACATCCCAAAGGATGAAAGGTGTTGAGTATAGAATTAAATAATATGCTTTCCTACAGATACATAGACACTGCTCACTGGACGACTTGGGATTGAGTTTTCAATGAAAATAAGACTTTCTTTTTCTGTCTTTTTGTCTCCTCTCTTTGTCTATCTGCTTCTTTCACTTCAGCTTGTGGGACTATTGGATATTTTCCCATAGAAACTACTACCTTTTAAGATGACGGAATAGTGGCCTCTGCAGTAATAGACCCTGGCCTGGGGCCTCATGAAAAGTGTCGCAAATTGCCTGATATAAAGGCAAATAGCCATCTGTCTTCCTCCTTCAATCCTTAGGTATGCTATCTTCAGAGCATCTTCTTCTTCTGATTGGAGATAATTAAATGGGAAAGGTGTCTCTTACCTGCTCACATTTGTAGGTAAAATAGCATTTAGGCACATGATTTGGAACCAGTGTCATTGGACACAGAAGAGTTGCTGTCACATTAGAATCATTTTACACTTTTATTTTATTTTTTATTTTTTTAAAAAAATATTTTATTTATTTACTTGACACAGAGAGAGATAGAGAGAGAGAAAGAGAGAGAGAGAATGAGCATGAACACGAACAAGGGGAGTGGCAGGTAGAGGGAAAGGGAGAAGCAGGCTCACCCTCAGCCTGTTTTTTTTTGTTTTTTGTTTTTTGTTTTTCCTCAGCCTGTTTTGTGAGATTGAGTCTTTTATGGTTTGTCTCCCTCCCGATCCCATCTTCTTTCATTTTTTCTTTTCCTACCCCCCAGCCCCCCACATTGCATCTCCACTTCCTAAAGCACTTTTGTATACATGTCTGTTAATGTATTTGAGCTTCACAACAACCTATAGAAAGAGATGGCAGGCTTTCCCTGTTTTATAAATGAAGAGATTGCAACTAAGTGACTTGTTCTAGGTCATATAAGTAGTAAATGGTAGACCTGGAACTTTAGCCATTCTTAGAAGCACTGGTTCTAAGATTTCCAATGTACAATATTTAATGGAGTGACATAGATTTATTTTTTCATTCTTCTGTAAGTAGGTTGGCATAACATATTGCTTTTGACAGTTTTGACCTCCTTAAAATTCAAATAGATTTGTTTTTATGGTGTACACACCTGTGGATTTTGCTTTCTTAGCATGCAGCCCTCTTCTTTTGGTAACAAAACATTGATTTTCCTTTGAGGATAAAAATCTTCCTTGTTACACGTAGATTTATGGGATAGTACACTGGTTTCTCACTGGCCTAGGGTTAAGCAGCTTCACACAGCTACATTATCTTGGGAATTTGAATCTTCAGCTGATGACTTAACGATAGGACAGTTTTCCCTAGTCTGTCCCTAATCCTTTTCTGATGTATATGATCAAATTTTCCTTGATTTTATGAATTTTTTCTGTATTTTTCCAATGAATTCCTTTGTGATTAGTTTGGCCAGAATGATTTGCTTATACCGAAAGTTTCCTAATTTATAGGAAAGACAACTCACAGCGATACAAGATTTTTCTTGAGGCATATTTACAGTTTTGTCAGAGATATTCTCTCCTTTTTCTCACTTCCATGGAAGCAGTATAACTTCCCAGTCCCTGGGACTTGATCATGTGACTGTTTTTGTCTTCACAGTGGTCAGAGGATAATTCCCTACCCCCTTGGTTTTGGGTCCAGGATGTGATTTGCTTTGGCTAATGGAATATTAACAAGCATGACTCAATAGAGGCTAGAAATGTTCTTATAGAGTAGGTCTGGGGCTCTCTCATTCTGCTATTGCTATCCTACATTAGCCCACGGGTCCAAGGAGGAGGAGAGAGACATGGTTGAGAGTCACCCAGCTGAGCTGCCCGCCTGGATCAGCACATCCCCAGAGAATCCACAGACATGTGAGCTAAATAAATGTTTATTTTACATACCACTGAGATCTTGTAGATGTCTTTTATGGGACATTTTTGTAGCAAGAGCAAACCTATGCAGGAATTCATATTATTAATAAGTACTGTGCTGGCTGCAAGAAAAACCTAAAATATGTAGGGCTGGGTGGTGGGTGTAAGTTGGAAAAATGTTGAAGAAACTATCATAAAAGCCGAAGAAATGGTGACTCATGTTATATAACTGTGAAGCATTTGGTGTAACGATCTTCTGTGGCAAACTGGAAGACAGAAATGTAACCAATGAACTCGTGGACTTGGGCAAGATGGTTTCTATTAGAATGTTGAAGTATTAGCTGACCTCTTTTAGCTACATATGATGAGCTCAGAAAAGAACTAGCTGGTTTGTAATAGAAGTTTGAGGAACTATAGAGAACCCAGAACTTGCCTGTTTAGGAGAAAACAAGTTTCTCATACCAGCTTTCCATTCAGTAAGAGATTCTTAAGTGAAGGCATAGGCCAAAAGTATATACGGTAGCAAGAGGTAGACTCCCACTCCAGCCTTTGCTCCAAGGCTTTAACCACCAGAAGCAAATGTTGGGCTCTAATGCCTCTAAAAAGGAATCAAATGGCAAACTAGACTACACTTTTCAGCTGAAACTTAGAAAGTGAAGGGTGTGTCCCATAGCAGCTGGATACATCCAGTACCAGGAATCAAATCTACAGAGAGAGGCCTGTCTGGAAAACAATAGTGGGTGTGGCTTTTGGAGACCAAGATGGTGAACTATATATAAGTTGGCAAATATTCATTCATTTAAAGAATAGTTAAGATCATTCTAAACAAAGGACTCTTTTCTTTTACATACTGAAAATGTCTAAGCAACTAAAACCTAGATATCTACCATGTGCAAATATGTCCTGAGATAATGCACAATAAAGAAATGGAAATTTTAATATAATGGGACATCAATTAGAATGAAATGTCAGATATTTCCATTCCCTGCCAGAAATGAGTTGCAATTATATTAGTGGACTATGAATATGCAGAGGTTTACACCAATAAAAGCCCAGCATTGGTGCTATAGGGGGATATTCATAAGGCACATGACAAATATTAGGAAATAAACTTAGAGCAGGAAGTTCAGAATTAGAGGCAGATGAAATAACAGCACTTCTAGTGAGATCTTTGAAACTGAAGAGGCAACATTGAAAAACAAGGAAGATCAAAATTAAAGTTGGATACAACGGGTCTGTTATGTCTTGGGTTTTATTAGGTCCATTTTATAACTTTCTGTTCCCAAACTACCAACATTTATGAAGTTAAAAATGGAATTAATGTACTATTAAAAAAACACAATTTTTTTAAAAGATTTTATTTATTCATTTGACAGACAGAGATCACAAGTAGGCAGAGAAGCAGTCAGAGAGAGAGGGGGAAGCAGGCTCCCCGCCAAGCAGAGAACCCGATATGGGGCTTGATCCCAGGACCCTGGGATCAGGGCCTGAGCCAAAGGCAGAGGCTTTAACCCAATGAGCCACCCAGGCACCCCTAAAAAATCACAATATTTTTAACAACAAGAGAGGTAGATTTGTCTCTTACCAGTAAAAATTAGGATCAGCTTTCTAAATCTTTATATGGTACAGTCCAATGAACTTGGCTCAGGTTTAGTTGTGGTAAAGAGCCCCTTACCCTCTGTTTTCTAAAATTTTTCTTTTTATTTAAGTAGGATCCTTTCCTTGTTGAAAGGTAAGATCCAAGGATTGAGGACTACCATAGCCAAGTCATTAGAAATAAACTGTCCAATACAGTAGCCACTAACCACTAGCCATTGATTGCCTATCAGTTACACTATAGCCACATTTCAGGCACTCAATTGGTACATGAAGCTAGTGGCTACCATATTGGATGCTGCAGATATATAGAATGTTTCCATCATCACAGGAAGTTCTAGAAAGAACAGTGTTGCCCAAGAATATAATGCGGTGCCTTGCATAACATAGCTTCTTAATAAATATTTGCCAGCTAGAATTATCATAGTGAGTTACAACTTTCAAAAAATTTAGGAAAATATGCAGATGATCCTATGCCAAGGGACTCTCATTCCTGACTGCTGTCTGGGGGCACCCCAATGTTATAAGTTTCAAGGAGGAAGCCTCAAGGAAGACCGAGAAGGAGTGGGTGAAGTAGGGAACAACCCTGAGAACTGGCATCGAAATGAAGCAAGATATGAAGGAAGGAGTTATCAACTGCTCAAATGTTGCTCACAGATCAAATAAGATGAGAACTGGGATTTAACCATTTCTGGCTTTATCTTTCTGATAGTTGACTGGCAATGCAAAATAATGTACTTCTACTTCTCTTTTTTCATCAAATGTATCAGTATTGATCTCTGCTCTTAGAGATACAAGATTTGTCTTACACCCACTTTTCTTAAACCCTCCTTTATGTTATATTTAGTTCACGATCACCTATATAACTCCATGCACTATGCATATTTATACTTTGCCTTAGCCCACTCAGGCGGCTATAACAAAATCCACAGACTGGGGGCTTAAAAACAACAGAAATTTATTTCTCACAGTTCCGGACCCTGGAGAGTCCAAGAGAAGGGTATCAACACGATCAAATCCTGGTGATGGCCCTCTGTGGGGTTGTAGACTGCTGACTTCTTGTGTCCTCACAGGGGAGAAAGAGAGAGAGAGAGCTCTTTGGGATTGTCTTCATAAGGGCACTAATCCCATTCATGAGGGTTCCCCCTCATGACCTAAATACCTCCCAAAGGCCTAGCTTCTAATACCATCACCTTTGTCATTAGGTTTTATTTATTTATTTATTTAGTTGAGAGAGAGAGAGATCACAAGTAGGCAGAGAGGCAGGCAGAGAGAGAGGGGGAAGCAGGCTCCCTGCTGAGTAGAGAGCCTGATGGGGGGCTCAGTCCCAGGAACCTGGCATCATGACCCTAGCCGAAAGCAGAGGCTTAACCCACTGAGCCACCCAGGTGTCCCGTCATTAGGTTTTTAACATGTGAATTTTGGGGACACATTCAGATGAGAGCGTATTTATATCTGGTTTTTTTTGACTCCTTGGTTCTAGGTAGTATTTCTTCAAGTCCTCACTACAGAGGTTGAGGAAATTCATCTCCCGTGGGCCAGTCAGCTTTTTCTCTCCTGACTGACTGATGACTGTCATTGGTTCTATCTTTCCTTTTACAATATTCAGGTTTTGAGCATTTACATTCTGTTTCATAAATGGAATTAAGCTTCTCATACTTAATCTATGTCTTTAGTTTGATTATAAAAATATAAACAATAAATATAAATTATGTTGTTATAATCCATCCCTGTTGATTGTTAGTTAATTGGTCCATTAGATTAAAAAAGCTGTTTGTTCTGGGAATCATAAAAAATGGTATATTTATCTTAATTATTATATTTTACCCTAAAATGTTTAAGTGTTTGGCTGTAGTTTTTTTTGTCCCTATTCTAACACAAGATCAGGAACTTACATGTCTAATAATCACCATAAGATACTTGTAATATTTGAATCCTAGCGTCTCTTGGAAGCAGGCTGTACTGAGAATGATATATTTTGGGTCACGATAATGCCAGTTTCCATGAATGAATAATATTGTCCAATAAATGACCTATTAAATGATGTGAAAAGGAAGTTCATATGCAAAATTCTTTCTAATGAAAAATTATTACATTCCTATGGTTGATGTTGTGTTAGTAACACTAGAATTGGTTACAGAAATATGTGTACATGAAAAAAGCTATTGCTTTTATGCTACAAACTCCCCATGTTTTGGGTGTTATTCAGTGCCAAAGCAATAATGAAAATCACAAATAATACTGAAGTAGTAAACATCCAAATTATATGCAAAATAATTGTATAGTTCATATGCATGTGGAACCTTCCTCTGCATATAAAATTTCTTTATTGGCCTTCCACAGCCTTACATTGTGGTAGTTCAAGCCCCTGCCCCAGAAGTCTCATCTGAAAGGTGAAGAAACTCTTTTAACAAATGGTGAATTGAGTTTGTGCTCTGTGCTACTCCAACAGGTTTGGGGGGTGGATTCCAAGTTTGGCAACTTTGATGCTCAGAGCTGTGGTTAATTTTTCATCCCTGTGTTTGAAGTAATGATACTCGATGAGAACTTTTTTTTTTTTTTTTAAATCATTAGGTGCTCCTCTTTGGACAGAAAATGAACTCCTGAATTCTTTGAGCGTCTTGCTATTTCTGGGTGATAGCTTGGTGTAAGCAGTAGAGCCCAAGAACGTTCCTTGTATATGAAAAGCTCTGTGTTCTTCATACCTAGAGGTATACTTGAACATTTACTCATGTTTGCCTCTGGTCTTTTTTTTTTTTTTTTTAAAGAAATAAAATGCCCCCTGTTCTTTTAGTCCCTTTCTACACACATGCCCTGAGAACAAAGGACTGTTTTGACAGTGTAGATTTCTAAGAAAGAGGAGCCTAGATTAAACAAACAGTAGTGCCACTACATCGCCTGCCAAAGGAACAACAGAACTGGGGTGATGTTTTCCAGGCAACTCTGTAGCATAAATCTTTAATCCCACCGCCTTTCATGTGACATTTATATATAAAAACTGTTTATAGAGCAATGAAACCTTTACTTGTGTTCACTAGGGTTTATCGGGGCCGCCAATGTTTCGATTCTCATGATATAGCTGCTCACAATATGCCAGCAAATATCGAGGTATTTTGCTTTTGCTCTTTGTTTGGGCTCTCACCAGAACCAAATAAGGTGCTGATATACCAGTTACAAAACAAGGTCCATGGCAAGAAGATAGCGGACCTTGTGCAGCTTGTGCTTGCAGACTCCTGTGAATGTTTTGTATCAGGACAGAAGGGAAGATTTGCTCGTCCCAGCATCCATGGATTTTGACTTAAGTAATCTTCACAGAATATGTAGGCAAGATAACTTTGATTTAATTTAAATGAAAGAAAACTGATTCAGGAGTGGATACATTGGCATGCTGTATTAGAAAGTAATCTACCCAATTTAGAGCATAGAGTACGTTTTAGAATCATAGATCTGGAAAAGGGCCACTGAGAATAATTTTTCCATTTATTGAGTAAGTTAGAAAACCAGTTTGGAGGGATACTCAGGAAACTATAGGAGGCTCTTGATTGCAAATGATGAAAACCTATCTCAAACTAGATTTTGTGAAAAGCTTAATCAAATAACACAGGTAACTGGAGAAGCAAAGAGGAACGATTGACTTTGGGCATAGATGGCTCCAGACCTTTTAGATAGACTTCTCTCAGCTGGCTTCCCTCTCACCTTCATCCTGGGAGGGGGCACAATGGCCCCCAGATGTTCCAGATGCATGTGTTCGGTATTCCTAGTTGCAGAGAAATAACAGCTGCCTCTTAGGACAAGAGTCCTGGGGACATTATGACTGGCTCAGGGGTTAATTCCTGATCTAATCAACTCTCCCAGAGAGATGGGCTCAGTTCTGTGGGTGACCTAGCCTAGGTCATGGCCACTCCTTCAGCGAGAAGGTGGTATTGACACCACCTGCACTTTGTGTTGTAAGGAGGCTCTATAGAACAGTGGTGGGATCACTCCCAAAGGAAGGGATGCTGGACAGACCAGAAAAATATATGCTCACTACAATTAGTCATTGACAGCTATAAGTGGGACATGAGGTTTGTGTCTCTCAACTCCATGTTTCTTTTTATTTGTAGATTCTTAGTTCCTGTTGTCTGCCTAATCAATATTTCTAGTCGAGAGATGGTGGATGTGTGTAGGTTTTTAAAAATCAGTGTATACACATTAGCGCTTGGGTTTGGAAGGCTAAGGGTCAAGAGAGGAGTAAGCTGATGACTGGAAGGAGCTGTCTCTGCTGGGAAGTTCACAGATGGACCATAAACCAAAAAATATTGAGAAACTTTGTTTGTCACTAGGTCATGCTTTCTTCTCAGAGTGGTTACATGTGAGTTACTATAAAATTCAATAGTAGTCTGGGCTCTAGGGAGGTGGCTGATGGGCAAACTAAAAAATGCACATTTGGGATAAAGAACCTAGTATCTGGAATTTTCTCTGAACCTTTTGAGTGTCAAGAAAGAAAATCATTAAAAAAAAAGACAAACAATTGGTTTGTGTTTTCATAAGAAATAAATGTGCCTCCTGAGAGTCATATCTCTTTTGAGGACAGTCCCAACTGGAATAAGGAAATTTAGCAAGCGAAATTTGACAAATAAAAACTTTTTTTTAGTATTCTGGAAACTTGCAAACCTCAAAACAATTCTGTTATTATCTTTTCAGTTTTTATTCAATCAGGTTGAATTATATGTGCTCATACTTCATTTGAGTAAAATTGGAAGAACAAAGTTGTAATATTTCTATTATAAGGTATTAAAGAGTTAATACATGAACAAGTTCCATCTGAGGACGGCACCATCACAATCTGTGCGAGGGAACCGAAGAAGGAAGATGATTGGTCTTTGTTATTAGGTGTCAATAGATTGTCTAGTATATTTCCCTTTGCCCTAAAACAGTGGTCCTCAAACTGTAATGCACACCAGTATCACTGGGGAGGCATGTTGAAACCCAGATGGCTTGGCCTCATCCCCAGAGTTTCTGATTCAGTAGGTCTGTGGTGGGCCCTGTAATGTGCATTTCTAGCAAGTTACCGGGGCAATGCTGATGCTGCTCATCTGGGACCACACTAGGAGAACCACTCCTCTAGACAAATCTCAAAGCTCAGCTCTGGATGAATCATCACGATCCATAGTTCCAGCTGAGTTGGGGGTAGAGGATGCCCTGGGGGCATCGATAGCCAGTTTGCAGTAGTGGTGATGGCCTGAATTATGGAATAGGCACAGCTCCAGAAAGGAAGCTTAAGGGTGAACACAGGACTCCAGCTCGTGTGTCAGGTAAAATGGCAGGGTTTGCTTCTTTTGGAAGGTGTGCCCCGCAATAATTAAGCAGGTTGTTAGGGTTCCCACCTGGATGTTAGGGGCAGTTTCTAGGACTAGCTAGGAATTTGCTAATTAGGATAGAAATTCAGTTGAAGACTCTGGTGCTATGATGGCCATGAGAAAGGTTGAACTGGAAGTCATGTGAATTCCCAGGAGCCTATCTTGATTAGGCTGAAGGCAATAAGGCTAATTCTAGTCTCATGCAAGAAGTAGGCTGGTGCTGAGCAAATACAGAGCTAAGACTAATCCAGGGTGCAGGCCTAACTTATATCTGAGTATTGCCTCTTCAGTGCCTGTCATGGTCAGGATTAGGGCAGGCAGGACCTATCTAGAAAACTATTTTGTTTCTCAAACTTCTTTTGACATTGACATACACTAAGAAACACAAAATACATTATAGAATAGTATATACACATGCACAGTTTCCCCAAATAATATTTCCCTTACCACGTACAATGTACCTTATTCTGTTTTGTTCTATTTATTCTATCATATTCCATATGTCATGAATATAACAAAAACCTTTTGCTATTCAGTAATTTATTTTATGACCCACTGACGGGCAGAGACCCACAGTCTGAAAACATTCACTTAGAACTTGCAACGTATGCCATCCATACCCTTGACTTACAACTGACCTTCCCAGCCCCCATGCAGCAGCTAGCACATCAAAACCAGCTGCAGTTAGGAGGCCAAGCCCTTCCTGCTTCACCCAGACAAACTATTACTTCCTGGAGGCTCACTTCCGGGGTCAGCCTCTTTCATCTCAGAGCTCTGTGGCTTACTGCATTCTATGCCTTGCACAATTTTTGGTTTTGACTTCTTTGACATTGTAAAAAACCTCAAGGGAGAGGCTTTCTCCTCCAGGATTGGATTTGGGAACCCCATCAGTTCCCCATCGGTTAGGCTGACCCCCCCAACCATTGAGGCTGGACAAAGACAGAAAGCCAGGCTTATCTTGCTTTCTCCTTTGTCTAAGTTCTCTTCTTCTAGTTAAATGTTTAGCTAGCAACTTTTTAAAAGGCCCTATTTATGTTATAAATAATAACTACATAAATTAAAATAACTGCTGATAAGTTCCAGTTGGTAAACAAAACCACACTAGTGTGAGAACCAAAACCACAGTACTATTCAATAAAGAAGCAGTTCTAGTATCTGTAGCAACCACAGTGTGGACAAGATGGATATTAACCAATCAATCAACCAACCAAACAAAATTCCCAACAACCCAAGTGTTTGAAGAAGCAAGCCTTAGTTAAAGCCATATGCAAACATAATCAGAAAGATGGCATGGTGATAAAGCCACATTTAAAAAAGACAACCTGTGTGTGTCTATCACAGTAATAAAACAATGATAAAATATCTATTTTCAGGCCACCAAATCAACCTCTGACCAAAGATATATTCCAAAATCTTAATGCTTTAAAGGATATTGTCACTCTTAAATTGTCACTATTGTCACTATTAAATTGCTATATTGCTATATTGTCACTATTAAATTGCTATAGTCACTTTGGGACACAGTATGGAGGTTCGTGAAAAAATGAAAAGTAGAGCCTCCATATGATCAGCAATCCCACTTCTGGGTATAAAGCCAAAGGAAATGAAATCACAGTCTCAAAGAGATGTCTCTACACCCATGTTCATTTTACATTATTCACAATAGCCAAGACATGAAGGCAATCTAAGTGCTTGTCAATGGGTGAATGCGTAAAGAAAATGGGATCTGTATGTATGGAATATTTTCAGCCATAAAAAGATGGAAATCCTGTCATGTATGAAAACATGGGTGGGCCCTGAGGATATTGTTCTAACTGAAATAAGTCATACAGAGAAAGACAAATGCCTTATGATCCCACTTCCGTGCAGATTTTGGGGGTGGGGGAGAAGACAAACTCGTAGAAACAGAGAATGGCATGGTGGTTACCACAGGCTGGAGGGTAGGGGAAATGGGGAGATATTGGCTCAATGGCACAAAATTCCAGTAAGAAGATGAATAAGATCTAGGGATTTACTGTTCAGCATGGTAATGGTAATTAACAATTCTGTATTATGTGCTTAAAAGTTGCTAGAAGAGTAGATCTTCAATTTTCTCACCATACACACTAAAAGGTAATTGTGTGAGATGATAAGATGTTGGCTAACCTTACTGTGGTGATCATTTCATAATATATACATGTATCAAATGATCAGGTGATACCCCTAAAACTTACCTCGTGTTATGTGTCAAATATACTTCAATAAAATGGGAAAAAAATATTGTCACAATGGCCAAGAAATGTCGTAGAAAGTACCCTTCATTTCTCACCACTGTTCAATTCTTAATCCAAGATAGTACTTTCTTGAGTAAGGTAATTTACCTCTTAAAATAGTTGTTTTTAAGAAATCAAAATGCATAAGTCTCAGCCCAGGAAGCGCAGATTCCAATCTCTAAAGCTGTGTTAGAGATTCTGATTCACTACCTCTGGGGTGGGGAAAATGAATCTGCATTTTTAATACTACTGTTTCCTCCCCTGTGCATCTCCTGTCCCACCTCTGCTGCAAGTGATATTAATATAGGTAATTCTTAAAGGCCACATTTGGAAAACATTATTAGGAGATAAAACAGTTTATTTCAAGGAGGTCACAGAGCTTCTTCCACAGATGCACATTTTGGTGAGCTGACGTTTGATGGAAGGACAAAGTTGTTTTTCATTTTCTTCTCTCACTCGATTAATGGTCAATTTCCAGAAATTTCCATGTGACTGTTCTCAAAGTCTGGCAGGCTGGCTTGGCGTGAGACCTCTCAGTTCCAAAGTCAACACAGGCTGTGAGAATACAAGGATGGGAAGCATGGCCGGGGAGGCAGAGAGAGACGCAGCTGGCGTCCTGACTGCTTCTAGAGCAGCGTGTGAGTCAGCACCTGCCCCCATGTGCAGTCACGATGCCCACCTCCCTCCTCATAAGCATTTTTTTTTTTTTTTATCCTCAGGAAGTTCCAGAAAACTTCACGACTCAAAATCCAAGATCACAGGTAGAAAGCAAATTTTACCTCGTGAAATCAAAGGCAAATACAAAAATAAAATGAAATAGTAGGTCATTTCCAGTCAGATGTACCAAAAAGAGGATCTGAAACACCACCATGATCTTAAAAAAAAAAAAAAAAAAAAAAAAAGCGGTTGTAAAACGTACCTAAGGAGCAAAGTGTGGTTTTTAAGAACTTGCTGGCTCATGGTCTACCTTACTTTCAGAGACCTAGAACTCACCATCCCCAAAAAGTCATTTATGCCTCTCCGCCTGAGTTCTTTACCTCTGAAATGGGACACAATGCTATTTGCTTCTGAAATGATGCACAGGAGTATCATGTGAAACTATTGGGCAGATCTGTGCTCTTCGAAACACTATTCTTGTGATTTTCTTGTGCAAATGAGAGAACTTACCTCAAGCTGATTAGTGCCTTCAGTCAGAGAGAGAGAAACTTTTGGGGCATGCCATTATAAATGATAATAACTATCAGCACCTTATTGGAGAATAAATAAGTACATAGAATTTCTCAGAAGCTCCAGTGTGCTTGAATAAAGAATCAAGTCTCCGCAGACTGAAGTGATTTATTTTCAGACAATTCACCTAGAGACATTTTTCTCCCATTACTAAAGGCCTGGTAAAGAAAAATCTTGAATGACACATTCAGCAAAAGGTATCTTGGAAGGTCCTCTTAGTTCCTCTTTGGGATCCAACAAGGGGACAAAGTTAGAAACTGGGAAACATTTGGCTGGCTCCTCATCAGAAAGAGAGATATTTAATCCCATCTAGTATTACATGCAGCTTTGCTCAAAATAAAGCAGCTGCTTGGGAACTGATTTCAGCCCGTTCCTGTCTAAGCAGATCCATTTGTGTGTGTGTGTGTGTGTGCATGTGTGTGTGTGTCTTCTTTAGCTGAATCTGACTTGTCAGTCTGAGAACATATGTGTGTGCCATTCTAGAAAGAATGCACATTTATTTTCCTCCCATTTAATGTTTGAACATGATCACAGTCACCAGATGGGTCAGAAAAACAATGACAGCATGGTATAAATCTTCAGAGGGTTTATCAATCTGATTGAATTGAGAAGATAAAGTGGATTTTGCTAGAAATCCAATAAACTCTCCTCACCACAAAGAATAATAAAGGGCTTGTGCCAATTCTCTCCTTTATTACCATCTCTGCCCTTTTGCTTTTTATTCTCATTTCTGTTTCACTTCCTTCATATTATAAGGCTCATTTTACTCTCTAAAGATGTTAGGTGAACCTCCGTTCTTCTGGACTAATTAATCAAAGAAATTGGAGACAGCATGTTGGCAGTGGAAAGAGCACAGGGCTTAGAACTGGACACACAGGAGTTTGAAGGCAGGCTCTTCCTCTACCCCACTGTGTGGTCGCTGAGGCTCACTGTCCTCGTGTGAAAAAATGAGGCTAACCTTTCCAGGGGTTGTGAGTTCTGGAGATTATGGATGTGAGGCATGTAGCATGATTTCTGGCCCTGTAAAGAGGGACTATTTTAATCTTGGGCATCCGAGGTTAAATTTGTTAGCCAGAAGTTCATTCTCTTTAAGGAGGCAGAAATTGTTACCAAGAGGGGAGGAACATTCTTTACCAAAGATCTTTTATAGCACCATAGGATATAACCTGTATCCTCTGATTTTGTAGTGGCCTGACTGTGGGAATGGCTGTCCAGCTCAGAGATTTTTTTCTAAGCATTGAAATGTTCAATTTGCTCTTGTACACTAATCAGGAACTTGCAGGTCATAGTTCTACACGCAGCAATGGCAACTCTATTCCACTCGGACATGACGCTGCAGATGTCTGCATTTAAAAATATAAATGCTGAAATTCTGTTGGAACTTACTAGAGTTCCTGGTGATCTTACTTCCCACTGTAATTAGCACATTCAAATTTGCAAAATTTACCTCTGAGGTTAAAATGCCTTCATTTTGGCTAATGAACTTAATAGCTGGTAAGATAAAAGGCAAAAGATTTCACTTAGGTCATTGTTCGTTATGGCTGCTTTCACTGGGAAAAGTAGACACCCCTCTCCCCCCTGCCTTAGAATGACTTAGAAAACAAGAGAGGGAGATTTTTAAATTCAATAACAAACAAGGTTATTTTTATGATCACATTTTAAGACTTCATATTTAAGGTGGGGGGACAACTTTTTGAGGAGGGACAGGTTGAATTGAGCCACGTGAGGAAGACAGGCATGTAAAGATTGAACAAGAACATTCCAGGCAGAGGACTCATGGGCTGCAGATATCCTGAAGTGGGACTGGATTGGTGATTGAAGGACAGTAAGAAAGGTGATATAGTTGGGATATAGGGAATAAGGGAAGAAATGTACAGGGTGATGGGGGATAGAGAACAGAATGGGAACAGGAGGCACCAACTAAGATCTTGAAGTTGGACAGATTGCCAGTGGATGTCTTTTGGCAGAAAATGGAATGGCTGGCAGAGAATGGATTGGGAGGTGGGGCATGCATAAAGGCAGGAGCCCACGTAGGAGGCTAGTGCTGTAGTGCACGTGGGAGATATTAGGAGATACCAGGGTCCTGTGCTAGGGAGTGGCAGCAGACATGGAGACAAGTGAATGGATCCAGGATAATTTTGGAAGTAACCTTTGAATAGAATGTGCTGATGGGTTGGCAGTTGGGAGCAGAAATTATGAGGCAAAGAGAGAAATCAAAGATGACCCTTTGGTTTTTGGTTTGTCAAAATAGCTGGCCGTGGATACTGATGCAGAGCTGGGGAGGTGGACAGAGCATGGATGAGATGGCACAGGTCTGGGGAGTCAAAAACCACAGATGTTGCTTTGGCAGGGCCAGTTTAACCCTAGCGATGGTCTTTAGAGTCTGATATGAATCAACAAGGTAATTGGTGGAAGGATAGGTGGTAAGTTCACCCTCGTTAAGATCAGATTACTGAAGATCACGTGCTCAGAGAAATCTAAACTATGGAGAAAACTGAATGGGACTCTGAGTTGTCATGCAGAGCTGCCACTTTTCCTTCATCCCACAACTCTCAGCTGCTCCTTTTGGGTGCATCCTCCCCACCATGCCTCTCTGGAGCATGCCTACAGAGAGCATGGTGTTTTCTTTTCTCTTTGCTTGCTAGTTTTGTCCTTGTAATCACCACTAGTTCTCGGTGCCTGGCCAAAGGCTGGCACAGAGCTGGCGGTCACAAAATGTTCTTTAAACGAATGAGAGAATGAATGAAGGCATGCTGAGGTCCCTAGATCTCTACTTCTGGTCAATCTCATTCCAGGCTGTGATTTGGGGGTTGGGAGACCTTGGACTGAAGGTATGCATCAGCATTGGCTTGATTTGGATGTGAGCCTCTATTCATGCATGGCACAGAGTTTTCTTCTCCCACTCTCATTTTGGTAAATGCCTGTTCATTCTGTTGTGCCTAAATTCTTACCTTGGTAACCTAGCCGCACTTCCAGGCCATTGAGAACAGACACTCAAAGTTCTTACCAGCTCCCTGTCCTGATCAGTTTCCATCCTCTTCGTACTCCCTTGAGCCCAGGCTTGTGAGGAAGCTTTGGCCATTTTCCTGAAAAATATTGCCTGCTCCCAAGTCCCTGTTTCTGAGCATCCTGGCCCAGCAGGTCAGTCCATCGTTCCTTCTTGGACCTGCACAGTGAGAGCTGGTTGCTAGTGTTCCTATTCGCTGCCCATCACTGTTTGGTTTAACCATATGCTGCTTAACCATAAGCCACCATAAGCCTTAACCACACCTCGATTACTGTGCCAACTCAGGGAATATAGCCAATTCGACTTACAGGCACCTTCAACTATCCAATCACAGCTATCATTCTCCAGTCTGGCCAAGTCATTAGAGACAACTAATATCATTAAACAAAACACAGAGAGGAGAAAATAAAATATCCTACTGGTGTAAAGAAACACAGCTGGCATTGGTCGCATGACTCCAGAAGGTCACATGGTTATAAGGTATATTTCACAGAAAGAGAGAGAGAGAGAGAAAAAATAACCTAATATATTTATCTAGGAATACTTCCATTTTTCAGTTGTTTACTCCCTTCATTTTCTAGGGGAAAACTTAAGCTCGGCCACCCTGCCAACATTAAACCTTGAACCCTTACTGAGGAGTGGATATATGCTAGGAACTAGGGATACAAGTTTCCATCCATTCACTTATTTAACTGATAGAACTGAACCCCTACTATGTGCCAGGCACTGCTCTGGCTCAAAACCCATCCTTGATCATCTTTGACCAAGATGAATTTAGGAGGTACCCTCTCTTCTAGGGACTGGCAGAGAATAACAGATAAATTCCTTGGTGGCCCCCCCTTTTTTTTTTAACCCACAATACAATTCAAACTCAGACAACTCTAACTATAAAGTAAATAAAAGGAAGTCCAAAAAAATACTGATTTTTCTTCTGGGGTGATAATTTTGTTAAAATAAATATCAGTTATCAAAATATTTTTATTTTTCATTTTTGTTGCGGCTGTTGACTCTTTTGCTAAAAGTGTCAAAAGCATATTTCCTGGTTAGTAAGCCAGCACTGCTTCTGATTAATGGGAGCAATATACAGGTAAACAGATTTGAATAAATAATTGTGACATAAAGAGACACACCCTATGATAGAAGTTCATCCAGACTAACAGGGATGTAAACACTGCTGTGTGTGACTATAGCACTCCCTGCCCCTCCCTCCTTTTTTTTTTTTTAACTTCACATTCATATTCAGGGGAAATTATTTCCAGATTTAGGAGAAAATGGAATGTATGAATGTAAATCGCAGCACTCACAAAAAATAAGGTAACATATGGTCATTGAGGTCTTTGTGTGAGATGAAGGAATGAACTCAGAAATATCTGCCTGTATTTTTGAAGCTTTGTAGGTCTTGTTATTGCAACCCTAAGGTGTGAATTGTGTGCACTGTGTCTGAAATTAAAGTTTAGGATAGCCGCTAGCTCAAAAGCTTCATATGCTGCTTTTTTTCTCCTTCACTAAGTTTTAGCTTACACAACTTGTTCAAAGGATAGCATCAAAGGCTCGTTTTATCAGTTAGTTTAGGGTAATAGACTGGGGTTGAACTCTAGTCAGTAAAAGGAAACTTTTCAGACTTGGAGTTAAAGTTCAATCTGTTATTCTTGGCAAATGGCCCAAGAGGGAAACAGAATTCATGGAGGAGGCTCGTTGGCTGGACAGCTATCTGATCCAACAGTTGCTACGAGCAGATCACAGAATGGAATCATCAAATGAATGTTCACGCACTACTGACAGCCTGGAAATATTTCCTTTTCCTTGCATATCTGTTTCTTTAAATGCTGTTCTTTTTTTTTTTTTTTTTTTTTTTTTTTAAGATTTTATTTATTTGACAGAGATCACAAGTAGGCAGAGAGGCAGACAGAGAGAGAGAGAGAGGGAAGCAGGCTCCCCGCTGAGCAGAGAGCCCGATGTGGGACTCGATCCCAGGACCCTGAGATCATGACCTGAGCCGAAGGCAGCGGCTTAACCCACTGAGCCACCCAGGCGCCCTAAATGCTGTTCTTAATGCTCCTTCAATATAACAAAATCTCAGTCACTTTGAGTGAAAGAATAAATGTCTCCATGTGGACTCAATTCTGGTGTTCATTAGGTTAGAGCAATCAGGAATGTATTTCCCTTGGGACCCATGTTTCTGCTTCATGTTGAAGGTGATTACTTGGCATTCAGATCAGACTGGTAATGATTTCTTCCGCTCTGATGTCCAAAGACACAAAAGAATTCATGTCTGGTGCCACTTGTGAAATGATCGAGAACAGTGGTCAGCTGAGGGCAGTGCCAGGATACTCTTCCTGGGTCTAATTAGTAGTCTTCCCTACTCTTGTCTTAGTACCATCAAGAAGGAGGGGTCATAGGAGTATAAAGAGAGGGAGAGAGAGGCAAGAAATTGGGTAATGAGGGTCCAGGACTATGCAATGGATGGGCACGCTCTTACTTGATCACACATGGGTACTGTCTGCTGCTGCTGAAAGCAAGTCATCGCTGGACACAGCCCCATTGCCCCTGAGTGCAGGCCATGCTCCCTCTGCTGTTCCGGGGAGCCTGGCCAGCCTATGTGTACATGAAAGTGTATGGGGAATGGAGGCTGGTCTGTGTCTAGTGATTGATACCCCCTGTAAGTCTGTGGTCTCTCCTTGTCCAGTCACCTTCTCTGGGCTCCACTCACCTCTCTCTGCTTTGTGTCTTCTCTGCCAAACCCAGAGAAACATTCTGGTGTCTGGTAGAAGTTTTGCTCTTCCTCCACCATACCCTTGGCAAACATGTACATTTTTCCTACTCTATTACTTAGGCACAATCATCATTTCAAAAGTATTATCTCACCAGTGTCACTTTCCTCATCATCCCATAGGGTTCACAGGGGAGGATGGAGAATGAAATTGTTAGTGCAAATGCAAACATGTCCCAAGATGATAAAACTATTCAGAAGTAAGATATTTTAAAAAATATAAGTGGAGGGCACCTGGGTAGCTCAGTTGGTTGAGCTTCTGACTCTTGATTTTTGTTCAGGTCATGGTCTCAGGGTTGTGGGATTGAGCCCAGCATGGGGCTCTGTGTTCAGCAGACAGTCTGCTTCTCTCCCTCTCCCTCTGCCCCTCCCCCCATTCACATGCATGTGCAAGCACGCACACGCACTCTCTCTCTCTTTCTCTCTAATAAATACTAAATTTAAAAAATCTTTAAAAATATATATATAAATGGAAAAGTAACAAATGTGATTGAAATCCAATTGCTCAAACATATGATGATAATAATAGCAAACACCCGGGGTGCCTGGGTGGCTCAGTGGGTTAAAGCCTCTGCCTTCAGCTCGGGTCATGATCCCAGAGTCCTGGGATCAAGCCCCGCATCGGGCTCTCTGCTCCGCGGAGAGCCTGCTTCCTTCTCTCTCTGCCTGCCTCTCTGCCTACTTGTGATCTCAAATAAATAAATGAAATCTTAAAAAAAAAATAATAACAAACACCCATAGAGTGATGCCAAACATTGTTTGAAATCTTTGATTGTATGAACTCACTTAATCTTCACAATAACTCTGTGAACTTGGTGCAGTTATTGTCTCCATTTTTAACAGATGGGGAAACTGAGGCACGGATATGTACAGCATTTAGTTACACAGTTGGTAAGCCCAGACCTGAATAAGACAGAATCTGTGTACTTCACCAGGGCAGCACATGAGTATAACATGCCAGTTGAAGCAAGAAGACATTCTGCAAATAGGAAAACCATGTGGGTTTGGATTCAGAGGGCCCTGCTGCTGGACAAGTCACTCACCTAATTTGAGTCTCTGTGTCCTCAGTAGAACAAAGATATAATGTGCCTGCTTCACAAAACTTTGTATTGAGGAAGACTTTCATGGGAAGGCACCTAGCTCTAGGCCTAGGGCAGAATGAATATGCAACGGTGTTTTCTTCTTCCCTCCTACATCTATCCTAGTCCTCACCTGTCAGATTCAGTCTTTATGTATATTGCTGCATGATGGAGACAATATTATTAGTGTCTACTCCAAGTGGAATTTTTAATTTGTCTGAGAAATACTGAATGTCGTGGCTTATACAACAAGGGCTCCCCCAAAATATCCATGATGTAACCCTCAGAATCTGTGACTTTATTTATTAGCATTGTATTACAAAAGAGACTTTGCAGATGGAAGAAAGGTTGCTAATCTTTAAGTAGGGAGATTGTCCTGGATTATTCTGGTTGGTCCAATATCATCACATGGGTCCTTAAAGGTGGAAGAGGAAGCCAGAAGTCAAGAAGAAATGCAGTAGAAGAGGAGGCAGGAGAGATCCAAAGGGTGAGAGGAACCCTACTCACCACTGCTGGCTTTGAAGATGAAGGGGGTCATGAACCAGGGGATGAAGGAGGCTTCTAGAGGCTGGGGATGGATGGCCCAGTGCTTATAGATAGCAAATGAGCAGGGCCTCTGTCTTCCAGTCACAAGGCACTGAGTCTGGCCAGCACCCAGAGGGGACTCGGAAGCGGCTTCATCCCCACAGCCTCCTGGAGGGAAGGTAGTGCTGCAGACACCTTGATTTCTGCCCAGGAGTCTCTATGCCGAGGGCTCCTGCTGAGCCATGATGTCCCTGGACTGTGGCCCTGCAGAACTGGGGCATAATAAACGTGGTTTGAAACTGCTAACTTCGTGGGAATTTGTTACCATGGAAGTAGAAAATCATACAAATATTCAGTTTGTCCCAAGAACTTGGCGAGGTCTTGGGAATACAGCTCTGAGCTGCACGGATTGCTATCTGGACAACAGGCTCACCCAAGTCCAGAGATCGGCAGAGGCCATTTCTTTTTCAATATTGTTTGCCAATTGTCCCTAAAGCTAGTTGCTTGCTGGTGTGTGCCTCGGTCTGCAGCTGTCAGACAGTCATAATCACACAGGGCTTTTCTCTGGAACTGAGGTGTAAACACTTGTGAGCTGTTTTCCATATAGTCCTTGGATGACCTGTGGAAACTCAACTTCCTCCTAACACTCAAATGTCTGTCTCCTTCCCAGACGTGGCTGTGCCCTGTGTTCACAGATGTGGTTTGGAAGACACTGCCTCCAGCTCAGGGAGAGCACATATTGGATGGGATAATTAGATTAGTTGCCCAAATTAGTTTTTAGGAAATATCCCCATGTGTGTCTTTTTTGACTGTTGCCCCTTTTGTAATTCTTTAGACAATGGTAATTATCAGATGAAGGAAAGAATTAAAATAGAAAGACAACAAAAGGGTTCTCACTGTACTGATCTCAGACAAATTTGAGATCATCAGACAATTGGTTGAAACAAACCAAGGTCACATGCAAACAAATGTAATTATCTAAAAATACAAAATACTGTCCTCAGCAAACAACCTTAAGAACTGAACAAATATTTAGATTTGCCAGCATCTGTTGAAAATCTGTGTGAAATGTCTCCAATAAACTGAACAATGCTTAAGAAACACTTGGGCTAAATAACCTGGAAAGAAATAATTCATATTTACTAAGGAATTACATAAATCAAAGCCACACATGCTGGAATATAATCCTATCTGGAGAATTTACCTCCTGGGATAAGCTTTTCCTGACCATCTTGTCTAATTTATTATACTAGTTAAGTCTCACTTTATCCTATTTATTTTCTTTAGAGTATTTAACAGTGTTTGGCATTATCTTCTTAGAGTGGTTCACTCATTGTCTCTCTTCCTTTCTAGAACGCGAGCTCTGTGAGGGCAGGTCCCTGTCATTCAGTTTAGATGCCATTCAGGCATCTGGTAATGAATGTGATTTTTGAATTTAATGAATGTTGTAACGAATCAGATTTTTCTCTGGAGGATCCTGAACTTTCTTCTGCTCAAGTGTTTTCAAGAAGTAGAAACTACCCTGAACTCCAGTCTTGAACACGGGCATGCAGAGCCCAAACCAATCAGCATATTCTATCCAGCTAGCTAGAAAGATCAGTTTGTGATGGGCACACAACCAAAGTCATGCATACCAGGATGAATGTGATCAAATTTTCTGACTTTTGCTTGAGCTTTTCTACTTGAGTCTTAAGCCTGAGAGGATATGGGGGTTGACATTGCTGTTGCCATTCTGCCTCCACACTGAGTTTATCAGAAAGGATGGAGGGCTGAGCCCAGAGATGGAGGAAAGGGAATCTTGATGGCACAACTTGGGCCCCCAAACCTGCTGTGTTGAATTCCCCACAAACATGGAGTTTTTACTTATGGACCAATAAACATTTTTCCGAAAACAAAGAGCCTTAAGCTGAATTCTAACTGATAATTTCAATAAGCCAGAGAAGCATAAAGTGCTGTGGAGTAATGACCTCATTAATCTGGGCACAAAATTTCTGCAACTGCAAGTGAAAAATCATGTATGGATATGAGCTGGTGGGGGTGTCACTCAGCCACTCATCATCCTGTGTCTTGGCCCAATACATTTAGAAAACTCGAGACAGGAGAAACAACATAGTATATCCACTACTCCCTAAAATGGCAAGTGAAGTTTCTGATTTAGGGCTTTGGAAACCAAATAACACTTCTGTTGTTCCCAAGCTGGCAGTTCTAAACTAGTTGGGTAAGAACCTTCTACTCTATGTATTGAATATCACTGGCCTTAGTGCAAATTATTAATGAGGTCAATTAGTTTGAGCTCACAAGATATTTTAGCTTTTTGTTGTTGTTGTTGTTGTTGTTACTATTTTCCTATGCATTGAGGTAACTATGGAATGGCCAATGGACGTAATCCGCAAAAGCAAGAAGTCCTGAGCGGGACGGGTTGACTGCTGAATTGTCATGAAATCACAAGATGGCTATAGTGCTGGGTACGCTGGTGACAGTGAGAGGTATAGTAATCTGACCGGTGCTATTTCTCAACCTGTGGTTCAGTGACTTGGGTTCTTCGTCAATATTTTAATGTGAGGAAGAAAGAGAAAGGAGTGGAACAGCTGCTCTAGAGAATTATGTGGAGACAAAAGAGCAGACTTGCAAGAACAATCCTAACACACCAGGAGGAAATCAAGAATTAATCATTAGTCCTGCTCTTGGGCAACCCATTGGGCACATTCTGAAGTGTTAAGTACATATTGGTGAGCACATTTTTGTTAGATCATAGATAGGAACAAAAGAAATTATTCAGGAGGCCAGACCTTGATAATCTCAAAAATCTCATAGAAAAAAGAAAAGCAAAGAGACATTCTAGGAACAGACACTTAAGGATATACATCTAAAGGTATGTCCTAAATCACATGCTTTGGTTCTAAAGGAAGGTCTTGGCAAACACCACAGAACACACCACAAGTGCCTTCAGCAAATGTCCAAAATTACTTCATGTAGATGCGTGTGTGACCAAAGGGAAAGGTTGAGGTTTCAGAGGGAGGGCTAAATACCTGGCAAGTGTTGGAAACCTGGGTCCAGGAAGATGGGTGATTGTTTTCCTCTATTTGGATCACCCAACCTTAGTGAGGGGGGGAAAACATGAATCTAGTACATCAAGAATCAAAATATCAAGACTGATTCAACACTGGGCTAGGAAATAGCTGACCTAAAATCCTCTTGTTGCCCAAAGATAATAGAATGAAAATGACTCTAGCTTCAAAGGAAGAGAGAACAAAGGGGGTCGCTGTGGAAAACGTGCCCTCTACCTATCAGATCCCAGGCTTAGTCAACAGGCTGGTCAGTTACTCCAGAGTGGAGTAACTGGATGCTGGTGATAAACCAATGGCAGAGGCGCAGAGAAGCAGGTGGTCCCAGGAAGGCAGGATACATCACTCCAGAAGTGAGAGCTGTGGCTCAAACAAGGCAGAGACTCCTTGTCTTAAAAGGCTTGGATTAGGGGGTAAGACATTAAGAACAAAAATCCAATGTAGGAGAATTGGATAAATGAGATTTCTAGATCTCAAGCACAAGGATGAGACAATTTGGCACCGGCAGGGATCTCCTATGGGTGAGTCTTGGTTTTGCACTCTTTTAACTTTAGGGTGAAGTTCAGTCTGCTGTGGACAGCTTGAAATCACAGATCTGGAGATCTGAGGGCCATGTAGGTAAATGTGGTGCAGAAGATCATTATAGGCCTTTATTCCTCAAATTTCTGTTCTTGGCCATTCTCTCTTCACTCTCCTTGGATGTTTTTCCTTATTGTTTCAGCTTCCAACTACAAATTGAAACTTTCCCCAGCCCTTTCTCTCAATTATCTATCTATCTATCTACCTACTTACCTACCTACCTATCTATCTATATATCATCATTGCATGTTAAAAATTGCCCTCAAAAGTCCCTGGGACATTTTTGGCCACAACAACATGGGACATAACGGAGTAACCCCGGGAGATTAAGGAAGTACCTTGAAATACTCCCTTATTGGAAGTTAATGATTCATCTGATACCATTATTCATTCATTCATTCATTCATTCATTCATTCATTCATCTGTCCATCCAAAACATATTTATTTAATGAAATCCCTGCTTTCATGGGACTTACGGTCTAGAACTCAGTTTCATTTCTTAGTCCGGAATCTTATAGACATTTCAGATTCAGTGTGTTCATGTCACATTCACGAGGAAACATGTTATTTGTTGTGTTGTACGGTTGGTCTGAAATGCTGCATATTTTGATGGCTTTATATTAACAAACAACTTTGATCTTAAAAAGTAGCTTGGTAAAGATTGTCAGCAGTTTCTAGGACTCTTTCAAACCAAACTGCTGCACTTCCAAACAGTCCATAGATTGGTGATGCACAAGTAAAAAGTAACAATAGGAAAATAAGTTAATGTTTTTTATTAGAGATATATGTCTCTTATGGAAAATATAAATAATCAAAAATAATAGATTTACCTATAATCCTACAATCTACAATTAATCACTGCTAATTATCCAATGTATTGCTTGCCAGTTTTTATACATGTATATAGCTAACCTATACTATTTCATTTTCTTATTTTTATATATTATATCACAAATTACCTTTCTATACTATAACCTTAGTGGCTATCCATGTCCCATCCTACAGATGTACTGTAATTTATATAATTTATCTCATATTACTTGAGTATAGATTGTTGCCAATATTTTCAGTGCTATAAATGATGCTACAATAAACATCTTATAATGTTATCTTTGTGTCCATTTCCTCTAGGACAAATACTCAGAAGAATTTATGGCTCAAAAGGTATGCAAAACTTTCAATGCTTTTGTGATATGCATATCATTAAATTTCACTCCAGAAAGCTATTATGCCCACATTTACAGTGAACAATTATAATCAATTCCTTAATTATGCTGTGAACCTGACTCTATAAATTCCCCTGATATGTGAATGCAATTGAATTGACTGTTAAACCTTCTGCTTTCCTTTCTTTGTATGTACCCTTCTTCTGGCAAATAAAGTACTTCATATTCAGAACAAATACCTGAAATTCTGGTGATAAGTTTCTATTAGACTGTGTGTAATGGTGTATTAGATAAAACTATTTACAAAAATTTATTTAAATATGTTAAATGATCAAGTGGCCAGAGACCTGATGTCAGGGTAACCTTATGTTGATTGCATTTCTGGGTTGTAGTGGAATGTGGAGAGCTTGGGGCTCTTAGGAATGCATGTCTTCATTGCAGTTCTGGCTACAGGTAACTTTGTTTCCTTAGACATCTAGAGAGATGGATGAAATTGGTGGCTATCCCCAATCCTTCATTGTTCTTGAGCCGTGTTCAAGCCAGAATTTTTGGAAACTTTGGAAAGTGGGTTATGGCATCTCTTCCCTTCCTTCCTTCCTTCCTTCCTTCCTTCCTTCCTTCCTTCCTTCCTCTTTCTTTCGTTCTTTCTGGCATCTCTTTTCTTTTCTTTTCTTTTTCTTTTTCTTTTTTTTAAAGATTTTATTTATTTATTTGACAGACAAAGATCACAAGTAGGCAGAGAGGCAGGCAGAGAGAGAGGAGGAAGCAGGCTCTCTGCCAAGCAGAGAGCCTGATGCGGGACTCGATCCCAGGACCCTGGGACCATGACCTGAGCCGAAGGCAGAGGCTTTAACCCCCTGAGCCACCCAGGCGCCCCTGGCATCTCTTTTCTTAACTTTTGTTTTAAATTGCTTCTAGCACAGTTTTACATAGTCTTCCTAATTTCTCAAAGACTGCTATCCCCAGAGCAGATCTTTACATTCTTGGAGTATTTTAACCTGGAAAAAACTCACTGGTGAGGGAAGTGTGGTGGTTTAAACATGGCCATAAATTCTTTGCTGCTCCTCCCTGACTCTGCTCCTCTAGAATTTGGGATAGTTTTGTGACCTGCTTTGCTCAATGAAAAGAAAAGGAAGTAAAGTTGAACAAATTTTAGACCCAAGCCTTAACAAGTCTAGCAACGTCACCTTTCCTTAGGGTGTAGACACCAAGCTGCAAGGAGGCTCAAGATAGGCTGATGAGGGATGAACCACCAAGTGGAGAGATGCCTTGGCCAATGAGGTGCTTTCCTTGATGTCCTGGCTCCAGGTGTGCTCCCAGCTGAACCCAGCCTCATGAGTAACCTCAGTCAGCTATTACTATACTTGTGGAGTGGAACTGCCCTGCTGAACCCAGTTGGCCCATAAAATTATGAGAAAAACTTCCCAAAATAGTTTTTCAATTTTTTAAAAGATTTTATTTATTCATTTGACAGAGAGATCACAGGCAGAGAGGCTGACAGAGAGAAAGAGGAAGTAGGTTCCCTGCTGAGCAGAAAACCCAACACGGGGCTCAATCCCAGGACCCTGAGATCATGACTTGAGCCGAAGGCAGAGGCGTAACCCACTGAGCCACCCAGGTGCCCCTAAAATGTTGTTTTAAGCTCATAAGTTTTGGGGTGGCATGCTCTGCACAAATAAATAACTGAAACAGAAAAATAAATGTACAATTTCAATTCATAGTAATACTGGCTATAAAGAAATAAGTGATAAATGTAAGTGGATATAAACACTTGTCTGGGGAAGTCAGAGAAGTCTTCCTTGGAAGAATGATTCTTGACTTCAATTTTGAGAAATGAATTAGGGTTTCTGGGCAGATGGGGGTAAGGGTTTTTTCAGTGGAATGAGCGGCCGAAAGATGAGTTGGAGACTTGAAATAATAGGATATCCTCAAGGGAACTGATATTGGCAAGGGTTTAATTGGGTGGTCTAGAGAGCACCTCTGTGTAAAATTAAGAGGAAGAATAATAAGAGTAATCTCACACTTCTCTTTATTTTGTATCATTTTATCAAGGGCAAAGACCCTGTAGTTGACACATTTCACCTACTCACATTTTACAGACCCAAACATTTTTTCAAGTATTAATGAGACAAAAGGAACTGCTTTTGTTGAAAGGCAGTGTCTGATCCTCATTTACTATTCTAGCTAAATGATTAATTCATTCCAGAAACAAAAACAAAGACACAGCCATATTATAAACATGAATTCCTCAAGAAACCCGTCTATGGACCACCTAGAAGGCTCCCAGGGACCACCAGTCAGGATTGGTCTGGGCAAGATTACGACATGCTTGGAGTTTATCTTGGTGTTCCTGGGCTCCCATCTCTGTGTCTTCAATTCAGTCTCTCAGTAGCATCAGGGTCTCATCTTCTCTGTGAAAATCTGCTTCCCAGAAAGGATCAGATACACATGTTCTTACTTAGAAGCACTACCCTAAAAAGAGGGGTATTGCTTCTCCCCCAGAGGGATGTCCATTATATTTGTTAGAAGAAAAGGACTTAAGCTAAAGGGATGATTCTGTGATGGTGGAGGCTTTTTTTTTTTTTTTTTTTTCCCAATAAGGAGGTGCCTGGGTGACTTAATCGATTAAGCAACTGACTCTTCACATTGGCTCAGGTCATGATCCCAGTGTCATGGAATCAAGCCCTGAGTTAGGCTCTGAGCTCAGTGGGGTCTCTGCTTGTCCCTCTTCCTCTGCCCCCCCACCCCCTGTTCTTGTGCTCTCTCTCTCTCTCTCAAATAAATAAATAAATAAATAAAACTTTAAAAAAATAAGCAATTTAGTGTGAAAGAATTTGGAGTTGAGGTAAGGAAATAGAACATGCTGCCTTCTCAGTTTTTCTATAATCAAATCCTTTTAAGAGACTCTTATACCTCTCATAGTCGATCCATTCAAGAAGTTATCAACAGAAATAGGTTAGGGTCAGTCTAGGTGCTAGGGAGAACACAGATGTTAAAAGAAGTAGTTGACCTCAAGGAGCTCATAGCCTAATAAAAGATGTAAGAATTGATAATGCATGCAATAAAGCAAGACAGAATAAATCACAGATAAAGACATACACAAAGTACCATATAGGACAGCTCCCCATCCCTTGCCGAGAGAGAGAGAGAGAGAGAGAGAGAGAGAGAGGGAGAAATGATTATTTCTCAAAGGTGAAATTCATCAGAGTGGAGTAGTGGTCAGGGCAGGAGAAGGGCAATGTATCAGTATTTTTAGCCCTACATAGGAAGTATTAGAAAGTAGAAGTTCATGAATTTAAGTTACTTCCTGAGTAACCTGGCTCATGACTGGTGTGCTGGAACTTAAGGTAAGTGGAGGCATGGAGTCAGAGATGGTATAGGGGTCGTCCTTTAATTCCAGTAATAAGGGGAGGCATTGAAGCTCACTTGTTCATCTGTGGGGTAGAGTGTATTGGTGGGTAAAAAATGACATGATATACATTTAAGATGTTTTCTCTGATATTGTGAAGGATGGGGTTAGAACGGAAAGAAACTATAAGCAAGAAAACGCATTACAAGGATTTATCTATTCATTCATTCATCTATTCAACAGAAGTCTAGTTAGTATCTATTATTTGCTAGGCATTATGAAGAGCTTTACAATAACCCATGTAAAAGAAGGTGAGACATGGAGTGAGCTAGAAAGATGGCAGCAGGATTTTAAGGGGATGGGATCATCCTTCTGCTCTCTTCTCTTTGGTATTTTTCTCAAAAGCAGGGCTTGGCTCTTCCCAGTTGGCACTCTGCATATTGCAACTGGCTGGCTGTAAGGAGAAGAGGTGTGAGTAATGATGAAGCTCTGGGAGGGGCCTTTGTTCTCTGGATGAAGGTGGATATTCTGAATCCTGGGCTTCTTCCCTGAATTCCAGAGGGAGCAGGAGCTCCTATATACATCTCCATCTTACTCAAGCCTCCTTCCTATAAGACCCTGCTAATGATATCAGCTTCTAGCAGCTTTTAGGAATGTTCCCTCTTCAATAGCACTAACTTGGGAATGTGGTCAAAGAATCTGGATGCTGTTGTTCAGTGTGGGTATTCCAACTGCAGAGGTGATGTGTCACTAGGGAGAGTATGGAGGTGACAAATGGGGGGAGTTGGGTTGAAGGGAGAAAATGACAGGATATGTATCTACCCAAAAAACTCCAGAGCAACCGGAATATTACCAGCTTGCATTTATTTCTTTCAAATTTGTTCATTCTCTTTCTTTACTGTATGATTTCACCTTTCTACCATTTCTTTAAAATGAATAGTATAAAGTTGCCTTCTTTTTGTAGATTTCTTGATTTTCCTTTACTTTGGTTAATATCCTGTTTAAAGTACACTATGATCTGTTGTGTTCTTTTGCTTCTGTTGGAATTATCTTTATTTTTAAGCAATGTTCAGTGAATTTAAGTGAGGAAATTTTCCTGTGATTGGTTTAATAAAATAGAGGAAGTTATGTTCTTCATACAAATATTTTTTTCCAGGGTGTCATTCAGAGAGAATTCTATTACCATGTTTTCAAATTAAGTCTATGGTGTCAGTTAGGAGACAATATCCTCAGTGGCTGAAACATTATGTCTTTGTATTCATTTAATTATTTTTTTAAAGAGAGGGAGACAAAGAGAGGGGAAGGTTGGAGGGAGAGGCAAAGAGAAAATCTTAAGCAGGTTCCACACCCAGTGTGGAGCCTGACTCAGGGCTTGATCTCATGACCCTGAGATCATGACCTGAGCCGAAATCAAAAGTTGAACACTTTACTGACTGAGTCACCCAGGTGTCCCTATGTCTTTGCAATCAGAGACCCATTAGGGCTGTCCTTCCCCAGGGCCAGAATACATGGGTCTGGGGTGTGGAACAACTGGGAGTTGATCTTCTCACTGATAACCCAACTGTGATTTTTTTGCTTTTCATTCATTTTGGAGGTCTTGGTTCCTGAGAGATAAAAGTTTCCATTGGTGCTTATAACAGTGCAACACTGGTTTCATGGAATTGGAAGATGAGACTACCACTGGGCCATTTTGGGATCCTTGTGCCACTGAGCCAGTGGACCAAGAATGAGTCACTCTACTGGCTAGGCGATTGACATGACTACCATGGAAATTGGGTAGCTACTCACAGTGAGAGCAAGGAGGAGTATGTGGTAGCTGCTTTCTGTAGCTGCTACCTCTGTGATACCTTAGGGTTCTGTTTCTGGCTTTTCAGTTATGGGTAGCTGAGGAGTATCTAGGAAATAAGGTTAATTTGGAAACATGAATAGAGGATTTCTATGGAAGAAAAGGACAGACTTCAAATATAGATCTTTTGATCAAAAGGAGCTGGCTACCTGAAAAGTTACTGATAAGCATTCTTTGCGGGGGATAGGTGAGGCTGACGTCTCTTTTTGGTCACTGTCATTGTTTATCTACTCCAGGTTTATACTAAACTGCACAAATAATGTTTTGATGTCTCCTGATAGGACCCTGGCTGATTCAGAGCTTCACAATACTCAGTATATATATATATATATATATATATATATATATACACACACACACACACACATATACATATATATGATAAGATTTGCTGTAGAGAGGTCAGCTTTAGACAAGTAATCCCAAATTCCATTCCCACCATCTGTGATTCACTAACTTAGAGTGCATTAATGAGTGACATGGCATTTTTGTAAGTTAGAGTCCCTGGGGTAAATGGGGGAGGGTGGCATCTGGTCTGCCTTGTCCATAAGGTTGGGGTAGGAATGGAATACAATAGTGTCTGAGGCTGTGCTTAGTCAATCATGAAGAGCTGTACACATTTCGGGAACTATGATGACAAAAGCTAAAGACAGTCTCAAATGAAGACACCGACCTCATCTGTCCCACTAAGAGATGCTTATTGGTAACTTTTCAGGTAGCTGGCTCATTTGCAGCAAATGGAAACTGAGAGGACCAAGAGGTCCATAGATGAGTCTCAGTGCTTTTTTTAGATAGAAAATCTCTACTCATATTTCCGAATGGACTTCATCTCTTCCCAATTGCTACTTCCAAATGTTACCCATGTTCTATTTTAGTCTTGGCCAGTTATGAGAAAAATGTCCACATTATTATCATCACAATTTTACTTTTATATTTTAGATTCAATCTGGTCCTCTTGTGCTGCAAAGCATTCTGGATTTGCTTGTTCCAGGGCTTGGATTCTAGTTCCATTTCTGCCTCTTGCTAACTGCAAGCCAGTTACTTACCCTTCCCGGTGTCAATTCCCTCATCTGTTAAATGGAAAATATGTTTTGCTATCTGTCTCACAGGACTTTTATATTTCATTAAAAAGTGCTTTGTCAATTCAAAAGGGGTGTTACTATTATTGTCAGTAGTGTTCATGGTAGTGGGAATTCAAGATTGTTTAAAAGGATCCTGTAAGCAGTGTCTGGAAATAGCTCCTTATGAATTAGCATTAAAATGTGCTATTTCAAATCTTTCCCATTGATGCACATTAAACACATCCTGGTAAAATACGTGGCATTGAATTTCAACAAAGCATTAGTTTCTGGAGCCAGATCAGACACTTCAGCATCTTTCCTGGCAGTTTTGATCTCATGAATTTATCCTAATACTGCAGCCACTTGCTCATATCTGGAAGAGTGATTACATTGAAGGGACATTCATGCATTGGGAAAGGAAAGAGTGACAAACGAATACTCAGAGATTCCAGAATCAGGAACAACTGAGTCCAAGGTTTTAAATATCAGAGATGTCTATGTTAGAAGTGACATGCATGACAAAGCCATTGAACAGAAGTGTAGAAAATTCCCCAGACCACATTACTTCTCTGATGGACTCCAGAATAAATGTTCAACACCCAAAGCTTACTTGCCACACGTTTTTCTTTTGGCTACTATTTTAAGCTGCTTCCAGACACAAGAGGGAAATGGAGAATGGAGTCAATTATCTGCAGAACTCCTGCTAACAAGCAGTAAAGGCTCATTATATACTTATTAATTCACACAAAATCGGTTATGTCTGACTTACTTGTGTTGGCTGTCTATATTGATTGGATTCATTATATAATTGCTAACTAGTTGAAAGATGAAAGGATATCGCTCACTTAAGAAACAACGAAGACATGATTTGTGTGCGTGTGGTGTTTTTATTTCCACTGTAAAACTAATCAGATTTAATAAGACAATCGAAACAACTCCTGCCAAAGTAACGCAATTGAAATACTTAATAGTTATTGAGCCTCAAAATCATATAACAGGCTGTTTCTTGATTGAAAGGGCATATGTTCATACATAGAAATGCTGGCAAATCACTACTCCCTCCAGGTGAATTATTGGCTGTCTATCCAGTTGTGAATGTGTGAAGATCACAAGCTGAACTAATTTTAGCTTTTTGTTAGATTTTCCATTGGGTAGATTAGAAATAGTTTACAGGTCTCCTCAACTGTCTCTCAAATCATTCCTCACTTTGAAAAGAATGTCTTCATTTAAGGCTACTATTTCATGTGATGTTTTCCTGTTTCTTAGAATTTTATAGTTAGACTTCTCAAAATCATTAAACTGCCAGTGGTTCACCACAAAACTCTCATCTGTGTCTGCAGGCTCAAAATTGTTCAAACACTTATGGCTTTTTAGGTATTTTATTTCCAGGACATACCTGGTTTTCTAGCAGAGCTAGCTCCTTTTCCAGCAGCCTTGATTTAGTATGGGAATGTGATTTGTAGCATAGCTTACTACTTAGGAACTGAGGACATCTTAGATGCATATCGTCATGCCTCAGAGGGTTGAAAGAACTCCCTGATGAAGTTATAGTCATCTCGGACACAGGGGTGGAGGTGGTCTGAATCTGGCTGACCTGAAGTAGGATCCTGGTAAGGTGTTCACTTTATGATACGAATCGCTGGGCCTTATTTTGTGTTTTTTATCTGCTTTATTTATTTTTTAAAGATTTATTTATTTATTTATTTGACAGACAGAGATCACAAGTAGGCAAAGAGGCAGGCAGAGAGAGAGGAGGAAGCCGGCTCCCTGCTGAGCAGAGAGCCCCATGTGGGGCTCGATCCCAGGACCCTGAGATCATGACCTGAGCTGAAGGCAGAGGCTTTAACCCACTGAGCCACCCAGGGGCCCCTTTTATCTGCTTTAAAGGAGAAAGGCAAATCTTTTACGCTGCTTAGGCAGCAACAGTTCTTAACTGAGATGGTTTTTTGACTAATGCAATTGTTTGTCAGTGAACAGCACCATCTTTAACAGTCCCTATTGCTGCGGTGGATCCTCTCATTTACCTTTTATGTTGGGAGGAAATTCAGATGTAACTGTTAGCCAGCACCTTCACCTCATTTTATCAAAGAGCAGTGCAAGGCCTGGAGAGATTAACTGACACAGGGCTTGTGACAGAGCCAGGTATTTTTGACCCTTGTGGCCCACTGCCTATAGACTTTTCCAGTAATAATGAGGTGAACAACACAGGATGGTTATCTTTGTCCTTCAAGATTTCTGAAATCAGTGTTCTTGTTCTTTGCAGATATAAATGAGTCATGTCAAATTAAAAATGACTCCAAACACTTCTCTGGAAGAACTTGTTATGGGAGGAGGAGGTTTGCTGTTATCTACCACTGCATAACAAATTACCCTAAAACTTAACAGCTGTAAACAAAACACACTTATTATCTCCCAGTTTATGTGGGTTAAGAGTCTGGGAATATCTTAGCATGGTTCTCTGCTTTAAGGTCTCTCACAATGCAGGTGTTGGCCAGGACTATGGTCTCATCTGAAGACTCAATTGGGGAACGATCTGTTTGTAAACTCACTCACATCATTGTTGGCAGGATTCAGTACTTTGTGGGCAGTTAAGCTGTGGGCCCTTTTTCTTCACTGCGTGTTGGCTGGAGGCAACCCTCAGTCCCTTGCCACATGGGCTTCTTCAACATGACAGTTTGTTTCATGGAAGCCAGAAAGCTAAAAAGGCAAGAGAAAAAGAGAATGCTAGTAAGACACAAGTTACAGTTCTTTATTGCCTAATTTTAGGAGTGACAGCCCATCGCTTTTGCTATGTTCTATATTCATATTCACTAGAAGCAAGTCCCAAGGTCCAGCCCACCTTCAAAGGGAGCAGGTCACGTGAGGGCATGAATACCACAAGGAAGGAAACATTGGGGAGAAAGTTTTCTGCCATTTTATAGAGTCATCTACCATAAAGGTATCATCCTACTTGTCACATATTTAACACATATTAAATCTCGTTTACTTTTGTTTGCTAGAGTTCATCACAATGTACTGTCATAACTTGAGTTCACATTATCGTCACTAGAATACAAATGGAGATAAAGAGTGGATAATCCCTCTCTACCTCCTTTATCCTCTTTGGTTCCTCTTTCTCTATTGTGAGGCACACAGAGGAAACTGTACTTACAGGAAGTGCTTCTGGATCTTCTGGCTCCTTCTAGATCAAGATAATCACAAATTTATCTCCAGAGAGTCACAGCAATTCTACTGTGAAGCAGAGCTGATGAGAGACACACCACCATCCACCTACTCCTCTACATTTAGGGACAAGGAAGCCTGACTGAATCTCAGGTCTTCTCAAAGCTTTATTGATTGTTTTAGGCACTAAACCGATATTTTGAATTATTTCTGAGTAAAAATAAGAAGTTATCTATTTGTAATGATACAAATAAATACCTTTTATTTCAAACCCTAAAAAGTACAGTTGGCAAAGAAAAGAAAATTCTAACCCCCTATACTCAATTTTTTCTATTTCTCCTAACAGAACCCAGAGCTTGATTTAGACATTTACACAAACATAGAGGAAGAAACAAGTGTGAGAGCCAAACATAAAAAACATTCTTTTTGGACACTCTGCTCTCATACATCATGTGGGTGATGAGCCTGAGATCCCCAAAGACCATGTATGAGATATACATGATAGTATCACATTCAAATGGCTTTTTTTTCACAGGCGAATGTCTTTGGTTTCAGCTACTCATTCTTTGTGCTGGGTTAGCATTTCGCTCACCGAAGTGGATGGATACACGTGCTCTTTGATGTCAGTTTGACTTGCTTTCCTCTTGAATAGTTGCTGCAGAAATTTAGCCCTGGTTTAAACATATCAAATTCGCCCATTATCCTCAGAGAAACAAGCTGGTTTTCTTCCCTGGGAAGAAGTTCTCCTATAAAAAGGGATACTCCAGGACAATGATGAAAATTAGAGGTCTCAAACATCCAACAAAGGATATTTAGAGCAATATTTGGCCAGAGAGAGAGAGAGAGAATGAGAGCAAGAGTGTGTCATGAAGGGGAGAGACAGAGAGAAAGGGAGAGAGAGGGAGAGGGGAGAAAGAAAAATCCCTTTGTAAATAGTCATTGAAATACAACTTCAAATACTCTGTGTTTCTGGGAAGAAAGCCTCTATGTAAAAAAAAAAAAAAAAAAAAAAAAAAGTAGCATCCCTCCAGTAAGTTCTAAATTAAGTTAATAAAAACAAATCGAAGCAAGGGCCAAGTCTGCTTTTTGGAGGCCACTGTGAGAGTCGGACTCTGGCAACCATTTCCGTGAGAAAAATTGGTTGACTGTGGGAACCTAATGATTTCTGTAGATTTATTTCTGCTGCAGATATATGGTGAATCACGGCATCATGTCACTCTTCCTCTCTTGTCCTCTCTCTTTTTAATCTTCCTTAAAATTTTCCCTTTATCATCCCAAAGCAAAAAAAATAAAGCCCCCTGTCTCTCTGCCTTTGGGGGCTAAAAAGCAAGTGAATAGATTTGTCACGGGCCATTCAGCACTCTTGAATTGGAACAGAGCTGGAACAGCTCAGGTGTCTGTAATACAGATAAAAGGGGGTTGCCCAGTTCCAAAAAAGAATCTGTTTTTCTTTGACGGTACCTCAGGAAAGGTCAAATAGGATTAAATTTTTAAGTTGACCAGAACAAAGATAGATGACTTGATTTTCAGTGCAAATTTGGTTATGTCAAACCGAGGAGCACCAGGAATATGATCGATTAACCTCTGGAGAGTCAGTGGCATATTTCATTTCACTCCCTTCAGTGTCACTGTGGGCATTGCGCTGTCTTTCAGGATGATAGATTTACAGGGATTTCCAAATGTCTATTAATGCCCTTCACCCACTTTGCCAAGATCAGTCATGTGAACAAATGGTTTGAAGATATTGTATGAAGATGCTATAAAAAGAGTCATTGGTTTTTCTTGTTCATAGTAGTTATCATGTACATGGGTAGAGAGACTTGAATTTGAGAATTAATGTCATTGAACGTAGAGCAATGTTTGAGAGCTTTGAATTTCCTGAAGAGTTCAAATAAAGTTGTCTACTTCAAAGAGGATTTTTATTTTCCTATTTGTTTTCTGGAAGTACATTTTTCTACAGCTTTCCTTACACGCATTTTATTTTACGTATTTCTACACGCCTCGCAAGTTACAAGAATCCCAAATTTTCTGTACCTGAGTGCAATGGGGTTTGGAGAAAGGAAAATGTAAAAATAAAAGCAAAATGGAAAATGTTTAGGGACAGTGATAATCACCGTGGAGCGCGGTGGTAATTTTCAACCTACACATTCTGAGATAAGGTGGGGGAGGGCCAGCAAGCAGTATGCAAGCTGCTAGAATCTTCTCAAAGACATAACTGAAGACATTGCCTGAAAACCACATTTTTAAACATTTCCAGTGGAAATAAAAATTAAAATATATAAGATAAACACACATACACACATATAAAATAGACATTTAATAATTTTCTATTGAGATTGCTATACATTGGGAAGCGTGGTAGTTAAAAATAGTCATTTTGGACAGTCTGCCCTGAACACTGTGTATGAGGTGGGGACAAAGAGTCTCACAAACAAAAAAAAAGGAAAAGAAAATGATCACACAAACTCTAATACAATGTGAATAAAACCTAAGTGTTGGACAAGAATGATAAATCATGCACCACAGGGAAGACATAGGGGGATGGGTTGCTTTGATTAAAGAGGAAGCAGAGAGGGGTGGGAAGAAAAAGGAGGAGACACCCAAGGAGGTGAAAGCAGGAGACTTAAGACATGAATAAGATTTAGGCTTCTTAAACCAAAGGGTAATGAATGAATGATAGGGTTAAGATGAAGAGGAAAGATGTGAGTGATAATAACATTCATTCCACAAATATATATTTACTGCCTACCATATGCCAGGAACTGTTCTAGCGTATTCTAGCTGATAGTGTTCTCTGTATGTGTTACTTAGGAAACCTAGTGGGGAGATATTGGGATAGATAAACAATGTTAAATGCTAAGGAGAAGAAATAAAGGAGGGGAGGGGAATAGGAAGTCTCAAGGAAGGGTGGGACTATTAGATGGGTGGCCAAGGATGGTCTCACTGAGAACCAAAATCTTGAGTGGAGACCTGAAGGGAGTGGAGACCTGGCTCCTGGGGGAAGAACATTCTAACAGAGGGAATAGCACGTGCAAAGGCCCCGGGTGGGAACATACCTGTGAGAGAGAGCACAGAGCACAGGGGCCACTGTGGCTGGAGCAGAGGAGGGTGAGAGGTTCAGGGGATGATTGTGAGGGTAAGAGATTTGAGGGGAGGTGCTCTGAAATAGAGAAAGGCCTCTGGCCTTTGGTCTGAGTGAGACGGGAAGATGTAGAGTAGAGCTGTGGCATGATCTGACATGATTTCAGCATCTCCCCAGCTACTGAGTTGAGAGCTTATGTTTTTGTACCACTTTGCAGTTTGTAAAGTGCTTTCACATAGAACCCCACACAACTCCTCATTCCCCTGATAAAGAAACTGAAGCACAGAGACGTTAGAGCAACTTGTCTGAAATCTTTAAGCTCATGATGTGCTGCACCAGAATAAACCATCCTCTGCAGGACCTAAGTCGGGGCCATTTTCATCACAGTCCCCTGACTCGCGACCATCATAGGAAAACACACACAGGAAAACACATAGGAAAACAGGGACACTCAAAGGAAAAAAAAAAAGGAGAAAATCCAAAATTCCCTGTTTATTCATTTTTCTTTTCTTCTTCTCTCTTTTTCATCCAAAAACACTTTATAAAGTTGCTGTTCCCACCCTTTACTTCAAATGCTGTTTTGGTGAAAGGCAGTGTCTTAACGTTTGGGCGTGTGAGAATTAAGGCCTGTATCACAGATGTTGGTGTTCAGTTTATCAACACGTAAGCATTTGGCTGAAGAATGTAGGCTTATGCTCTTTCTTAAGGCTGGAGACAGACTGGGGGGGGGGGGGCGCGGTGGTGTGGAGCTAGTTATGACTCTCAGTTTCAGAAAGTAATTCTGGCAAAATCGAGGGCTGGCTGTTCAGCTTTCTGGCGGTATAAATCCCATCACCAAGTTAGAACAGACGGAAGAGAGGGCGTGGCTAAAATGTCCTCTCTACTTCCTTGCTGGCTGCGCTTTTGCATTGCAAGGGGCGTGTATGGAGGCAACAGATCATGTTTCTCAATTCTCTGGTGTCTTTGCCAGAAATATTTCCCTGATTCTAGAAAGGATTTGTGTTATTTTTAATTTTCAATGCCTTTATGAATTTTTACTTTTTTGGAGGGCTTTGTGTTAGCATTGCTATATAGAGATAACTAGCATGGCCTCGGTTTTAACTTTTTAGATGAAATTAGTGCACTTACATCTTGATGAATATTTACATGAATAAAGCTGTGTAACCATTACCCAAGATGGACAACTGTTCCAGCCCCCTAGAAAGGCTCTCATGTGTCCTTTTCCAACAACTAGCCCTATTTTTAAAAAATTATTTTAGTTAATTTATTTGACAGACCAAGATCACAAGTAGGCAGAGAGTCAGAGAGAGAGAGGGAGGAGGAAGCAGGCTCCCTGCTGAGCAGAGAGTGGGATGTGGGGCTCGATCCCAGGACCCTGGAATCATGACCCGAGCCGAAGGCAGAGGCTTAAGCACTGAGCCACCCAGGCGCCCCCAACTAGCCCTATTTTAACTCAAATGCTTATCTGTGGTTTTGACTTTCCATTTTGGCTTATTTTCAGTAAAAACTTTACTCCTCGTTCAAAATAGAAGAGGTTGTGATTATATGGTTATTATTAATGTCTGTTACAAACATCTGTTTTGATGAAAACGTGTAAGAAAACACAAATTATATTTTATTTATCATCCATGTGTGTTTAAATAACCAAAGAAAGAAGATTTGAGGTCAATTACCATTAAAGTTTGTATTCAACACAAAGGTATAACAACAAGCACTTGGAAACCTAGTGCCAAACCCCAATTGCTTACTACTGCCCTTCCACTTATCACATGTTCTAAGACCACAAAATTGAGGTACTTAATGGGGACTTCTGTTAGGAAAAAAATAAAATCCTCATCATCACTTTTTTTGTTGACTTGGTATGCTGCACCTGGCCACAAGTAATGTGGAGGAAGCTATTTTCAGCAATTTTCATTTTATTCAAACTGAAGATTCCCGTTTGGGAAGGAAAATCAATATCCTTCTACCAATACATCAGTTTCAAGTATAGATGTAGATTATCAACGGTGATAGTATTTACTGTTTCTTCTTCAGTGAACATTTAAACATTCATGTTGATTTGATAATGCATATTTCCTCATGCTAACTAGTTCCTCAATAAATTCATCGCTGAAATATGGAACATGTATCTAACATAAAAATGTGAGTCATATGGGTGACTTAAGAGAGACTTCTGGCAGTTGTTTGAAATTAAGCTGTATATTGTGTTTGCTTGTTTCTTACCTCTCCACACTCAAGGAAAGCACAGCACACACTCCTAGAAAGGAATGCTTGCTTTATTCTAAAGCTGTGGGACTGAAGCTTATTAGATTGACTTAGGGAACATGCCTGTTCCTCAACTAATCATTAGGGTCAAAGAAATAAAATGTAGTGATGGGTCAGATTTGGGAAATGTGCCCATCCCTGGGTATGGAGGGACATAGGAGGTGACTCACTCTACAGAACCACTTTAGGCAAAAAGTGAGGGAACAGCCTATTCCAAAGGAAACTCTAATATTTCCAGAACCAGGAGGAGTGTAGTCTCAATAGACAAAAGACTTGCAGGTACATGGGAGGTGTGGGGAAGAAGTGAGCTCCAATTTCAAAGTTCAGATTAAGAAGGACCATTTATAAAGCTGGTATTTTAACACCCATCTCATTCTTTGAATGACTTGTGGGAAATTGGAGAGGTGATGATGTATCCTCCAATCTCCAAAAATATGACCCACCCTGAAAAGTTGTGTGGATTTCCTGTAATGTATATGAGCTGCCTACTCCAGCACCTTTTGCAAAGAAAGGTCTTTCCAAAATATGTTTTCATTTTCCTTACCTTTTGCTTTATAACTGCTCCTTAGCATTCCTGCAGAGGGCCAGGTCTTGAACTTGATTGAAAGTATTATCAAAAGGGAAAAGATGGTTATTCTTGGCTAATATTAATCGATTTTTAAAAAATCTTTTATTTATTTAAGAGAAAGAGAGCACCAGATCAGGGGAAGGGGCAGAAGGAGAGAATCTCCAGAAGATTTTATACTGAGTGTGGAGCCCAACACCGTGTCTATGCGGGGCTTGGTCTCACCATCCTGAGATCATGATCTGAGCAGAAACCAAGAGCTGGACACTTAACCAACTGAGCCACTCAGGCACTCCTAATATTAACTGGTATTTTTCACATTCTTCTGAACCAGAGTTGCAACTCATTTTAGAATTGACTACACTCTTCCAACTCATATATATGGTAGAAGTTAATTTCTTAAAGAGGGTCTTAGTAAATATGGTTATTTAGTATATTTTTCCATTCTTAGTATCTAGTTCTGAAATTTTAGAATATTTTTTAAAATGTTCTTAAAAATGATTTGAATGTTCTGTTGGGTTCCAGATCAATTTTCATATATTTGTAAACAAATAGTCAAATCAAGCAAAATCATGGCAGCAATGAACTAACCAGTCAATATCATATGTATGTTTGGGCCCCAGAGTCTGGCTTTTGTTGTCCTGTTGAATCTTGTTTTCTTCTTGGTCTTTTGGTGATTTCTGGTATAGTGGATTCTTTTTCCTTGCTAAGAGATATACTTTTAATGAGCTCAAGAATGAAGATTACTTGGATCAAAGCTTATTTCTCTTTTTCTCTATTTTTTTTTAGGCATGGAGTCAATCAGTGTTTCCCTCCTAATACTACATTATTTCTCTCCTCCAGAGTCTCTCCTCAATGTGAATTTTTTTGGGAGAGGAGGTGTTAATGGGGAAGAGCTCTTGCTATGTACTGGGAAAACCCATCTCTTATTTTTGATATGTGGGCTGTACGCCTCTGTGCTCGTCCTGCCAAGTTCTGTCTCCAGTGTCTTTGTTCTCTTCTCACTGCCTTATATGGGTGCAGGAAGGGTTAATTAATTAACACTTAGAAAGAGCTTTGAAGATGAAAGTGCTTTGTTAGTGCCACCATCTTCTCCTGGCTTCCCCTGTCTCTGGATTTTACTATGTGGAGGTCCCTCCCCATTCTGCACAGCAACCCCTCCTTCAAGGCAGAGACTCTGTTTGGACTTGTAGGGATAGATTACTGGATTTTCAAAGAAAGAAAACCTGGGTTTTGTAGGAGAGGATAAAACAAACCTAATGGAAGCATTCTTTTTATTACTGGACTTGGTAAAACATAACAATCACATTTTAGGTCAAACTCCTTAACTTCAGATACTTTTTCTGAGGTGGGGTACACCTCATATGTGTAATGGCTTTATATTTCAAAGCTTCTTATAACCCCAAATGCCCTTTCTACCATGAGATAATGTCCAAGTTGTCATTTTCAGTAACTTTTTCTCCTCACTTTTTCTCCTCACCCTCCTCACTTTCTCTGAAGCTGACTGGGGTCCAGGTCTCCTCATGCTCCCCTGAGGTTCCAGCCTCAATCTTCTGTCATAATGAAATCTCACATCCTCAGAATATCTGTGCTGACTTCTTCCTTAAATCACATAGAGAAAATTATGATTATTACCATGTCAACATTTTTCCAGTTTGATGCCCCTGGTCATACCACCATTCTATCCAGAAAGTGCATTGGTCATTGTTGGGCTTTGGGTGATACAACAGATGCAGCCATAAATTCCAGTCCACTCACTGTCATGGAAGCATGGCCCTTCTACTGACAGTACATGGAGTCTTGCCCCTTCCTATTAGTGCCAGTGAGCTCTGAGACCAGCCTCAAAGTCTTAGTGATCTATTACTATCCTCTCTGAATGACCTGAAATGGCTTTTTGCAGTGGTGGGGAAGAGAAACTTTGGTGAAGATTTCAAAGACATGTAGAATCCAAACCAAACGAAGACTATATTTCTTAATTTTCACAGACAATGGTGATGACTTGTAAATAGATGTACAGCCAAATAAAATATTGCTTCAGTACATTTTGCCCTCATGAAAAATGATTTCCTTCATTTGGGATTGCTGAATGAGTATTCAGGATTTAGTTCTTCATTGTATGTTTTATTTGTCCTAAACCTGTGTTTAAAAAAGTCAGTTTATTTATCATGTCTTTATAGGATCTTGCTATATATACTTCTGTTTTCTCACTTGATTTAGAGGAGCTTTACAGAATAATTACGATAATTGCCATAGAAAAGCACCTGTAATCTGCCAGGTATACATGAGATACTTTTTTCCCAATATTTCATTTACTCTTCATTAGAGTTCTCTGAAGTAGATTTTACTATTCTCATTTTATAGCTAAGGAAATGGAGGCTAAGAGAGATTACTAATTTGTCCAAAGTCATAGAGCCTGTAAACAGTGAAGCTGGGATCTAAACCCAAGAGGAGCTGTGCCCAGATTCTATGCCCAGAGTCTATGCTCCCACTGATGTTCTTCCCTCTTTAGATCTGCATTTATTGTAGCAAGAAAAAGCTGATTCTCCTCTGGCACATAAAATGGACAAAGGACTTTGCAACCCACCCCAAGTGTCATCTAGCATGGTTGAGTTGTTATATCACATAGATTAGGAGACGATTACATTATTCTTGATGAAAGATTTTGAAACTCTGAACTAATGATAATGGAAAGAAGACTACAGGGAGGAATCACAGGACCAGAACAAGGCTTATCAGGGGAGATAGGGAGTTCAGTTTGAGGTGAACACAGGGAGCTGTGTTTGAGGTGATGGGAAAATTTCTCTGTGGATGCATTTAGCAGGACTTTGCATGGGAAGTGAGAAGGCCAAGTTAAAGATGTTGGCTTGAGAATCATCTGTACGAAGGAGATATTTTGAGATATCAAAGTGAATGAGATTGTCCAGGAAGAGAGTGTGAAATCCAAAACAAATTCTGGATACATAAACTTGTGAAAGCCTACACTTAAAGAACAGGCATTTAAAGGGGATTCCGAGAAGGTTCTGAGAGGGCATGACACAGAGAGAAAAATGAGGGAATGAATTCCACCACAAATAAGGAAAGAGGGTTTCAGGAAAGGTTGGCATTAGTGCTGAGTTCTGCAGAAATTGACAAGGATCACAGGGTTGTGATTTTGCAATTCAGAGATTGTTGGAAACTGTTGAGAAAATAGTTTCTGAAGAGGAGTGGGAGCCAAAGCTGCATTGCAAGGGTCTACAGAATGATTTAGTGTTGTGATGCTGGAGCAAGTAAATAAACACTACTCAATGGATCTCAAGTGAGATCTTGACCATATCTTATCCACTGAGGAGTTAGATGGTCTAAATGTTTGGTTGGGTAATTTAACCTTTTGGGTTGGGTTCACCCAAAAGCTGACTTAGACGAGGATTTGAGTACAAGTAGTTCATCTGGGTGATGGTACCAGGAGGACCCAATAAGGGAATGAGGAGTTGAGACAAGGAAGGGGGAAAACCAATACTCAGTTGTGAGGCATTATGCTCAATTACTTTCTTGGCAACTGGACCCATTTTTGCCGGTGACAATATAGAACACACCTTGGATTTGCCCTTTTGGGGAGTCAAGGAAGCTTAATTATTCTCCAACTCTTATCTGTATCGACTGAAAGTTGTTCTCAGGGTGTCAACCCCTAGCACCCCTGACCTGCTTCATGCCTGTAAAGTGCAAACAAACAAACACACAAAAAGTCAAAACCCCTAAACCCAAAACCAAAACCAAATGTGAGATAGAGTCTCAAGGGTTTGCAGTAGGAGGCTGTCCTTATGCACAGTGAGTTCAGAGGGCGGTGGGCAAGGTCTGTTACAACTAGGAATGGGCAGGGCAGAATGGAGACTGAGGAAGGGGAAGGAGGAAGGGATTAACCTTTATTGAGTGCCTAATATATATAAAGGATACTGTGGGTGCTTCCGGGTGTGTGTATCTCAGCCCAATTTATCCTCAAAATTTCACATGAGAAAACTGAAGTTCAGAGAGATTAAGTAACTTTGCAAGGAGCAGCAGAGATTCAATTCTTCCTTAGATCATTGAAACACAGAGTTTCCCCACCATGGGGTAAGTGAACCTGGTGCCTTAATGGGGGCATAGCTAAAGTAGTGGCCCGTGGTGTGTTTGGACAGATCATCTCATTGAAGTGATGCTCTTTGTTTCTGAATTTGTGCTTTCATACCTTCTCTCATTTGGAAGGAGTAATTAACAGTTTGGTTTTTAAAAGGTCCCCTGCAGGCTTACAGGCTGCACATGGAAATCAAAATAACTAAAAGAATAATGAAGTGTGTTAACAAAGGATATTATTATCTCTTCTAATTATTTATGTTGTTGGAAACTTGAATGTAAGATTTGCTATGATTATCTTGTGTTTCTGCAAATAGAAATTATTACACCCATCTTGTGCCTCTTGGCTTCCTTCCTTGTCCGCTCTCTGGAGCTGTGTCCTGTGCGTCTCCTACCTGTGCTCAGGCCTTCAGATTCCTTCCCCACCTGCTGCCCATTTAGGGCTCTGCCTGACAACACTGATTTACTTGCCCTTCCTGGTTGAACTCTGCCCTTCTCTTCCTATTCATCTTTTTACCCCCTTTCCTTAAAGGTCCCTTTCTTTACTCAATTGATCATGAATCTTGGGCAGTAGTATTTTTTTCTGGCTTCCTTCTGCTTCCCTTGATACTTTTCTGTGTCCTAATCCTCAGACTTCTGGCACCAACTCCAGCTAATCTGATAAAGATCATTCTGGTGAGTGCTCTCAGTGGGAGAGAGGAGAGCAGCAGGAGGCCCTCCAGGCAAGCCCCACCCCCTTTCCCAGGAAGAGTCTCCCTATAAATGGTAGTATTCTGTTAATGATTTTCCAGTTTGGGTTTCATGTTTTTAAAATGTAAGATATAACGATAACAGCAAAGAATGTTATTAAAAAAAAAAGAAGAAGAATGGAAATGAGCACCCTCACCCAACCCACCACCTCAACAACCTAGTTAGTTTCTACTTATTACCTGCAAGTCTTTATTCTAGGCTGGAGTCTGGATTACTGCATTTTTTTTTTAAACATGACATTATTTCAGAATCATTTTAAGTCTATTTAAACATGATTGCTGTCATTGTCCTTTTAAATGACTGATTAATATTCCACTGTGTTGGGGGCACCATATTTAACAATTCTCTTCATGAAAACACGTTTTCATGTCTTTAGGACTAATGCCCAAGAGTGTAATTGCTGGGCCTTATGATAAATCTATTTTTAGTTTTAAAAGAAACTTCCAACTATTTTCCAGAGTGGCTGTACTATTTGACATGCCCACTGGCAATGTGGGAGAGATCCAGTTTCCCCACATGCTCCTTAGCATTTATTTATTACTAGCACTATTTTTTATTTTATTCATTCTAAAAAGCTTGTCTGTGATAGTCTCAGATCTAGCTTGTTCCACTGAAATTATTGTTTTTAAGATTTATTTATGTATTTGGGAGTGAGAAAGAATGGGGGGGTGAGGGAGAAAACCCCCAAGGAGACTCCTCAGTGAGTGCAGATCCCAACTCGGGGCTCAATCCCATGACCCATGAGATCACTACCTAAGCCAAAACCAAGCATTGATGCTCAACCAACGGAGCCAACCAGACACCCCTCCATTGAAATTATTAATGGTGTTTCTTCTACCTTCATATGGTACCAGTTTCCTTAGTGCAAGGTATGGTCACCCTGCAGGGTCACGTTATAGAAGTAGTCACCTACTTCACCCCTACTTTTCACCGTTATACCTCTTGGTGGTTTAATTGGCATTTCCCTAAAGGCTAGTGATGCTGAACAGTTTTTCATGTGCTTTTTTGTCATCCGTGTGTCCTCTTCAGTGAAATGAATATTTATGTTCTTTGTACATTGGATTATTTATGTTTAAATATTGAGGTTTTTAAAAAAAATGTGTTAAAATACCTATAGCATGATTTACACCATCTTCACTAATTTTTTTTTTTTTTTAAGGGAGAGAGAGAAAACGAGTGAGCATGAGCTGGGGGAGGTGCAGAGGGAGACGGAGAGAGAGAATCTTAGGCCGACTCCACTTGGGGCTCAATCTCATGATCTTGAGATCATGACCTGGGCCGAGACTAAGAGTCTGAAGCTCAACTGACTGAGCCACCCAGACGCCAACCACCCCCCCCCAACCACCATCTTCACCATTTTTAAGTGCGCAGCTCAATAGTGTTACATACATTCACATTGCTGACAACCAAATTTCCAGAACTGTTTCAGGCAGAACTGACATTCTGTACCCCTTAAACAACAACGCCACTTCCCCCCTGACCCCACCCTCACCCCTTGTGATCAGGAGTCCTGCCTTCTGTCTCTATGAATGTGACTACCCTAGAGACCCTTTGTAAGGGAAATCATATAGTATTTATCTTTTTGTGACTTGCTTAATTCACTTAGCTTCATATCTTCAAAGTTCATCCATGGTTTAGCCTATGTCAGTTTCCTTTTTTTTTTTTTTAAAATATGGAATGATATTCTGTTGTGTATATGAACTACATTTCATTTATTCATTTATCCACAGATGGATAATGCTGACTTTTAGAGTTCTTTTTATATTCTATAATTCATTTATTGGAGGTGTAATTTGCAAATATTTCTCCTAGTCTGTGATTTGTTACTTATTCTGTTAATAGGGTTCTTCCCAGATGAAAAGCTTTTAATTTGAATGACATCCAATTTATCATTTTTCTTTTATGAGTCATGCTTTTGGTGTCAAGTCAAAAAACTCTTCACCTAATCCTGTGTCTGGAAAACTTTCTCTGACTTTTTTTTTTTTCTAAAATTTTTGTAGTTTTATGTTGTGTTCTTAGTCTGTGATCCATCTTGAGTTTGATTTTGTATAAGGTGTAAGGCTCAGGTCAAGATTCATGTGGCTTTTTAAATAGAGAATCTTATTTAGAACAGGAGTGAGATTAATAAAGCAGAAAGTATGCAACCTAAAAAAAAAATTGGGTTTTGGGGCGCCTGGGTGGCTCAGTGGGTTAAGCCTCTGCCTTCAGCTCAGGTCATAATCTCAGGGTTCTGGGATTGAGCCCTGTATCAGACTCCCTGCTCAGCAGGGAGCCTGTTTCCCTCTCTCTCTCCGACTGCCTCTCTGCCTACTTGTGATCTCTCTCTGTCAAATAAATAAATAAATAAAATCTTTAAAAAAAATCTGGGTTTTACTTCTAATTTAGAGGGTGACTATGATACTGGGAATCTCAAGTGCTGGAAAATTCAGACCCAGTATGAGGAAGGAGGACAATGTAGCACTTATTTTCATTTTATAGGTAAGGCCATTTGGGGGACAGAGGAGCTAAGGAACATGCATAAATTTTTGTGGCTAAGAATGATAACGCTGATTCAACCTGGGCAGAGTGGCCCCAGAAGCTGTACTTAACCACCACTGGTCCACCCCTCTCTCCATGGCCTTCAACACATGTGCAAAGAGAGCAAGCCTGAAAATGTTAGAGTGGTGAAGGAGACCGCTCCAAGTTTCCATATTGTAACCAGCTTAAGAGTGATGTGTGACAAGTAAAATAGATTGCGGACTAATAAAGCCAGAATAGTTCTCTGTATGTGGGAAGCACAGGTGTAATAAAGACTTGGTTAGAGTTGCAGTAACACATTGTGAGACCTTTGGCAAGTCAACCTCTTCATTAAAGAAAGATCAAGGAATATTTAATTTGCTTAAGGTGTGAATATGTAGGCATATGATGAAGGTTGGTGGTGTTATCTGAGTTATGTATCAGAAAGTCACTGGAGGGGCACCGGGGTGGCTCAGTTAGTTGAGGATCTGACTCTTGGTTTCAGCTTAGGTTGTGGGATTAAGCCCCATGTTGGGTTCCACGGAGTCTGCTTGCGATTCTCTCCCTCTACCCTTTCCGCTGCTCGCTCTCTCTCAAAATATAAATAAAATCTTTAAAAAAATAGAAAATCATTAGAATGAATTGAAGTGGTGGTGTTTATACCTCGGTCGGAAAAGTCACATTCATTCATTTGTGTTCCTCTGTCTGCCCTTGAACAGAGGCAGAGAAGCTTCCGTCTCATACCCTGCCCTTCTAGAAGGTAAAGACCGAAGTAACCTGAACATACGTGTCAACAGAAGCTGGAACTTGGGTTGATATCCAGGTCTTGTCTTTGTTTCTGAAGCAACTTTCTCTTACTTTCCATCACATTGCTGAATGGAATAGATGTTTATAGCTCAACAATAAGTGTCCAATTTATAGCACAGAACTAGAGACAGCATAAAGAGACACCTCATTCTGAAAGTGCATGGAAATTTCCACTGAATATATGGGAAGCCGTGTGAGTGCTCTGGGTATGATGCCATTAAGCTCTGAGTAATTTTTATTAGAACAAGATACTTTTCCATCTATATGGATGGTACTGGAGCATTTCCAGTTGTATCACTCTGCAAGGGTTTGAAGAAAAACAACAGCTGATTCAGTTAAAAGTAAAAGAGAAACTTAAACATCCCTTCTAATCCAGCTCAAAATGAAGACCAGAGAAGAGACCTATTTTGACCATGTCAGTGTCATGGAAACCACAAATTAAAACTGTGGTAAGAAGAGGCATTACAAGAGGCTCTGGGGTTATGTGCTCTGGAAGCCAGGTTTGAATCTTGATGGGACTCTCCATGCTGCCATGCATGAGCCGGGGCCCCAGACCAATTTCTTATTCTTTGTGACTCAGTTTCCTTGAGATGGGGATAATAACATTGCACCTGCATCATAGGCTGCTGGCAAAGATTAAACAAGGGAGCCCATGGAGGGAGTTTAAAACAGCAGCTGGCACATAGTAAGTCCACAGTATGCATTGATTTTTTTTTTTTTAATATGATCTAAAAACCAGTGCTTCTAAGTCAGCTTTTCAATGAAGAGTTTGTGGAAATTTTCCTGTGATATCATATACAATGTCCTGGTAGACCAGGACTTCTCGACATCTCTGTTGAGGAGGAACAGTTTTTACAGGTCTCAGTTTCTAATCTGCCTGACCAGACTGATCATTTTGAAAAACAATTACATTTTGCAGTGATGTGAAATTGCTGTGAGAGTTTCTAAATACCTCCTCTCACTTTTTCTCCTTACCTCATCACTGGCCAGCAACACCTGTCAATGTACCCACCCCAGTCCTTTGAGGATACTCTAAGTGGCACTGGCCCATATTTTCCCCTTAGGCCTTTGCTGTCTGGAGTGGATGTGTGCTCCTCAGCATCCCTTCACCTTTGCCCTCAAAACAGCATCTCCTTTCCCTTTGGGAACTGCCCCTCCTCCATCCCATATGGTCCAGTGGGGTTCTAAAGCAGAGTGCTCTGCCCCTCCTGAATACAGGGTGGGTCCATCCCGGTCCTGAAAGGAAGCAGATGGCACCCTCAAACTAGATAATGTGAGGACAATTTAATACTGACAATGTTTACATAGTTAGGGGGTGGGATTGAGAGAAACAAACACGAGATAATGCAAGACTTTGGAGCTGAGAAGAGTGAGGCACTCTTGCTACCTATAAGCCTAAAAGGCCAGAGGAAGAAGTTGAGACCAGGCCCTGGAGAGGGCAGCTAATGAAGAAGGTTGTCTGAAAGTAGCTGAGGAGTTTTAATGAGCCATAATTCAGGGACCAAACATCATAACCCCATGCGTCTCTCATCCTTTAATCTCATGTAAGCAACTCCCATTAGCCAAACCCAACCGGAAGCCAGAGAGAGGGGAGCACTTGAATAGAGGCTGGTAGAGAGTGGATCATAGGGTGACCACCCACTCAGGTTTGCCTGGGTTGGGGGCGCTTCTGGGCCCAGGGAACTTCCAGAAGCTGAGCCAGTTCTAGGCACCCTGGGACAGTTGGTGACCCTAGGTATGGAGGAGCAGAGAGGGTGGCTTAGGTCTAAGTCCGGCCAATCATAATACATCCATGTTTTTAGCCACAACAATGTGCCTACTTCATCCATTCATCACCCCAAGCTCTCTCTCTGTGTGTGTGTGTGTGTGTGTGTGTGTGTGTGTGTGTGTGTGTTTATACTGGAGTGGTAGTGATTTAATGCAATTAAGTCTAATAATGAGTGTGAGGCCCTCAGGCCTCATTGAAATCACTGGGTGTTCTGGGCAGGGGTTGGTCCAGTAGGGAACCTTAGTGACTGGTATAATCTTAAGCACACTGACCAGTTGTTCTCAATTTTGGCTGCACTCTGGAATCAACTGGGGAGCTTTAAAATTACCGTTGCCATGGCTTGTCTCCCTGATAATCTGATTTAATCGGTGGAGATGCGGCCTAGGTGATTCCAATGTGCAGCTGGGGATGAGAAATGGAATGACCACAAGTGAGGATACTAAGGGACTTGTGAAGGCGGAGCCGGGCTCCAGTTTGCTGGCCGGAATGCAGGCTGAGAGCTAAATGATTAGTTTCACGTTCTATCAGCTGGGAACAGGGCTTTATGCAAATGCCTTGCCTTGGTAAGAACTGAGACACTGCACATCTCAGGCTCTCCCAGTGACCCCACCTGGAGAGGGGGAGGGGGCGTCTAGGTTCTTCCAGCAGTCTCCTCCCCTAGAGTCATATCTTCAGAGTATGAGGCTCTGCCATGCTCCTGATGTCCGAGGGAGAGCTTGCCCTCCTAAGTGATGGCAGCATGCCTATCCCGCAGAGCACTGGGACAAGTCCATTGAATATATTATCCTTCTGAACACTTACCTGGCCTTCCAGGAAGCATTTGGGAGAATCATGCACACGAAGTAAGTACCTCTGCAGCCCAGGGTTGGGACCAGGTGAGGCAACAGAGGTGTCCGGGAACAGAATCCAAGGAGGCATCTCCTCTGGCCCTGAGAACAGGTACCTGCTTAAAATTTGCACCTTTGACACTTTGCCCTGTGCTGCAGTTCCAAAGTCATCCAAAATGGCCCACTTGACGAGTAGCTCACACGTGTAGTTAGCAGCATCTGCTTCCCTGATGGAGGTTGGCTGGGTCGGGAGGGGATAAGTCACATCAGATTCCACTGTTCGTTTTTCTCTCTCGAGTCCACAGTGACACAGATGGCAGCCACTTCCCATGGTCCCGGGGTCTCTCCCTCCCGGTATCACATTTCAGCTTCTCGGAAGGATCCTCCTATCTCTTGGAAGTAACTTCTTGGTTGGACTCTCCCGCTGGATTTTTGTTGAGCACCATACAGCCTCTATATTAAGGCAGACAAGCTGGACTATCCCTTCCAAATTGGAACCAAAGCTGGACCTCATCTTCAGGAGCTATAGCTCATGACCAACTGTCCATTTCGTTCAGGAGCCTTGCTGATTTTTTAAACGATCAGCTGCAAACATGTTCTCCACATTTAGTACGACTCTAATCAGTTTACATGATGTGTTTCCAAACAGGAACTTCGTTGTATCATTTGAATTGACCTTTGTGTACTCAATAACTGTTTCTACAGAAAATCATCTTCATTTACAATAATGAATTTAGGAGTTTAATTATGAATCAATTTATATTTCTGTATATTTATTTTTTCCCTTAAATTACAAGTCAGTATTATTTCCTACCAACAACGAAGGCACTTTCTGCCCTTTCATCAAGAAATATTCTTAGTATCAGAAACTCTAAAGTTTCTTTCAAGTGAGGAGTGCTTTAGAACCGGGCTCTGGCTTTTGCTGGTGTAATGCAGTGCCTAGCACTTTGTAATACTTAACACAGCAAAACTATAACAGCCACTTTGTACTCATCGTGCAATAAAGGCATTGCCTATCACTGAACACAGCACAAAGTTAATATTTCATAGTTGTAATGGCCATGGGCCAGAACGTATCCTGACTTGACCCTTTTTGTTTACATAAAGCAACATAAACTGAAGAATCCACACAAAAGGCCCTTTGGGGGATGGCTGTTGGCTCTTGTCTATTTCCCTGGGACAAAGAATATGGCCTAGAGAATCCCAGAGTAGAAGAACTTTGTAATAAGTACTCAGTGAAGGCCTTAAGGGTGATTGTAGCACCCTCTCCCTGGAAGCCTGTGGGGCATTCTTCATGCCCTTTTGCCTTTTTGAGGGAAACAAGGACACAGGTGCATTGCCTGAGGTCACAGAGTGAATCAGCATCTACTTGGAGATTCTGATTCCTAAACCTTGGCTTAGGCCTTGGCAGTGGTGTGGGCAGGGATGGAGTGGTTGGGGGAGGGTTGGTGGTGTCAGGGGTGGTGTGGATACATATTTACACCAAACTTTAATTTTTTTAAACATGAATAAAAGCTTTAGAAATCAGTTTCCCTTCACCACCACTATTGATTTTCTGCTATTGATAGATTTTTTTAAAAAGACCATTTGCATGTAAATTGAGCAGACACTCATACATTTGCATTTATATTGGCAGGGTGCTCATTGTCATTAATTATTTATCATTTTTTTTAGTTATCCAGAAAGGTGGGTTCTTTGGTTTCTCTCTCACAGTTGAAACAGGTTTCTGAGGATTGTGCTGCTAATTCCAAGTCTGGTGGGCTTTTGCAGCTCATTCAAGCAAGAGGGAAGGACCTTCCTTACCCGGGGTGGGTACTCCTGTGTTTAGTGAATGAATTTTAACATAGATTATTGTTTGTGAAAATAATCTTCGGCGTTTTGAGTTTTCATTCACTGTGTTATGGAAACCTTTTGGTGATTTGTTGTCAGTGTTGTTGGTGAATTTTATTGTGGAAATTGTCAAGCATCCACACAAGCAGACAGAGAGGTATAATGAACTCCCAGGGATACCCATCCACCTTCCCCAATGGGTAACATTTTACCATATTTGCCTGCTCTACCTCTATTTTTGTTTGCTGAAATACTTTAAAACAAACCTGAGATCCTGTAGACCTTTTACCCATAAATGCTTCAGAGAACAGATAAAGACTTAACCTGCCCCCCCAGGATCCTAATACTATTATCACACTTAATAAAATTAACACAGTCATAAAATGCTATCTTAATCCCAGCCCATGATTTAAAAATGCCTTATTTTATTTGGTTTCTTGAGTCCGAATCCAATATTTGTTGCTGTTGATTTCTATTCCCTCAATTTGATAAGCACTGCCAAACATCAGTTATGGGCCAGGAGCAGGGGCAATGAAGACCAATACAAGCTTAGTCCCTGATCTGGGTGTGGTCACAGTCTTGTAGCAAAGACAGACACAGAAGACAGACATAGACACAGAATCACTCTAATATATATACAGTGTAGGGAAGGCTAAAACCAAGTTGTGTATTGTGGGTAGTGCGTGCACTGGTGAGGGTTTCAGGAAGCTGCAAAGGTGATAGCAGGACTTTTCAGATCCCAATAGCTACATTTATAACGCAGTTATTATATGTCAGGGACTATTTCAATTATTTCTTTCTTAAAGTTAACTCTAAGCCCAACATGGCGCTCAAACTCAGGACCCTAAGATAAAGAGTCGCATGTTCTACTACTGACTGAGCCAGCCAAGTGCCCCACCAGACACTATTTCAAATGTGTATTAACACATTTAGTCCCCTCAACATTCCATACTGTTATCATAATACCTTTTGTACACATTGAGGCCCAGGATGTTTAAATAATGTAATTATTGAAAGATAAGTAAGAGTGGCAGGTAGCAAATTGGGCAGGATATTTGGGCAGAGGAAGTCCAGTAAGGAGGTAACTCCTATGTGAAAGTTTACAGTAAGGTGCCCACAGTGGCTAATGTGTGTGTGGGGTCAGTAATGGGGTGGGATGCTGGCTGAAGTGGTGGTTGGCTGACTGGTGGTTGGGAATGCTTTATAGATACCAACAGAGGAGCCTCGGCTCTTTAGGAAATGGGAGATCACTGAAAGTTTTAAAGACGATAATGATAAAACTGGATTTGTATTTTGGAAAGAAAAATAGACAGTCATCATGAAGGATACAATAGAATAAGGATTGTCTTGAGAAATCTCTGGGCAGGAGACTGTTAGTGGAACAATCCAAGAAAGATCAACCCCACACTGATTTTTTTTTTCCCTAAAGATAGTTAGGATGTTATTTTCTTACTATAAAAAATAATCCATGCTCATTATAGAAAATTTGGAAAAGATAGCTTTTGACTCTTGGGAAAAGATACCCCAAAGAAATATCTTCTAATATTTTGCTATGTCTCCTTCCAGTTTTATGCACATATATGTGCACGCATACACTTCCTTTCTTTAAAATTTGGATCATAATTATATATATATAATATATATTATATATCTCATATATATATATTATATAATATATATATTATATATTATTTTGAATCCTGTCTCTTTCACTTAATATTATGCCTTCATATTTTCAGTGTCACCAGGAATTACAAAACATGATTTTGAATGAGCATGTTATTCCATCAAATAGTGACATCATCATTTGTTAATTATCCTCCTCTTTTTGGACATTTAGATTATTTACTCATTCTTATTTTCTTTGTTTGCATTTATACCAAACTTCTATACCTATGTCAGAATTGTAGTCCTTGATCCTTCATTCCTCTGCCTAAAACAATTACTCAAGTTTTCCACTGAAACTATCCTTGCGTGTCCAAAAACAACCAAGCAGTAACCACAAGAAGAGGAGACATTGAACTTCAAGAAGCTGGTGTGCAGTCTGGACTTGCAGCTCCAAACTCCACCCACAAGTGTATTTTGGATAACAGCCCATCAAGCAAGTGGGTTGACTGGGCTTTTACCTGGGTCTGTAAGCCAGCTTGGTACTCCTGTTGTTAAGGTGCCCACAGGAACACATTTTTTTTCTGGATATTCTTCACTTACCACAATAACCACCCTTTTAATCTATTAATAATAGCTACTTCCATAATCGAAGGGAGTGAGAATGAGAAAACCTTTGACTTTTGAAAATCTGCAAAGAAGGGACAGGTTACTCAGCTGCTGCCAGTAGATGCTGTTTTGTGGAAAACATTAGAAATATGCCAATGGTCGTTTGTATGCCATCACGGACCTTGGTAGAGTGAGTTCATCATTTTTCACTGAAACCCTAAATTGATCATTTGAATTCTTTCAAAGAATGCTATGGTTGGATTACTTGAGAATCTGTCTGTATAAAATAAAATATAATCTGTCCAGTGTTTATATGTAATTTTATCACATCATATCTAATTGAACAATAGGAATTGGAGGTAATGGATCAAATCAATTATTTATCCTCTTCCAAAATAATATGATAAGTCAGCAGAACAGTGTGAGAATACAAGGAATTAAAGAAAAAAAAGAAGAGAAAAAAAAAGAAAATGATAAAAACAATAGATAGTTAGTTATTTCTTCAGTAGAATCCATTTTGATGTCTCCAAACTTTGCTATTTCTAGTCAATGCATCTTGACTACTAGTAAAGTGGATGGTTTATTAATGTAATTGCTGACTTTGAGAAATAACCATCATGTACCACTTGAAAGCTGGTCACACCTGAGTAATATGTGTGCACCTTGAGAATGGAAGGCCCTGAGCATCCAGGCAGGCCTCTGGAAGATGGAAATGAGGTTGTTTTCCTCAAGAGAGAGCCCTGTGATCCGTAAAAACTCATTTCTGCAGAAGCAGCCACGTATGTCTGTTAGGGATGCTTATATGAAGCCATATTTCCCCACTTCCTCCAAAAGAGTGGAGAAACTTTTCTTGCAGTTTGGTCAGGATTTGGTTGGAGTGGGTGATCTGAATCTGAGGTTCCAAATTCCTTTTTAGATTTTTAGAAGGATGATTTTCAAATACTGACCTTGAAGTTTCTTCTCAGACATCTCTGCTGCGATGCAGTAGGAAGCACAGAGCAGGCATTTGTTAATTGTTGTGTACTAAAAAGCAGAAATATAATGTCCTAAGGAATTATGTCCATGGAAGGTGAGAAAAATGGAATGTTGGAAAAACAAAACAGTTCATTGAAATACTGTCATTTGGCAGGATATAGATATGAACTCATCTAGTGAAGGGCAACTATTATTATTGTGATGTTCCCCTTCCCCTCCTTTTTGTTGAGTTGCTCAGAAAAGAAATTGAAGATGGAAGAAACAGAGTAGAGATCCCAGGAGCGTGATGGGCTATGGGGTAGGGGACAGAGGAAGAAAGCAACTGGTTTATGTAATGCCTTTGCATTTCATTTCCTGTTTTCCTAGGGTGGGTTTTGATTCTGTTTGTGTATGTAGGAGTCATCATATCTCAGGGCTCTCAGGAGGAGTTGATTGAAAATCTTACCCTTAACTCCGATATTGGGGGATAGTACTGGAGTTCCTATCTGTTGACTTTTAAAGGTCATTCGTCTTTCTTTATTAAGGTACATTATGAAGAATCTGAAAAATATTAGAGAAACAAGGGAAAATAAGATAATTCCCATAATATCATTATCCAAAGAAAGCCTTTGTTACTGTCTGTGTCTCTTCTTCCAGTGTTTGTGGTTTTCCATATGTATGCAGGGCACAATGTCAACATTTTTGGAATCAAGTGGATCTCAGCTCAAGTATCCATTCTTCTATCTTACAGCCAGGAAGAGAGGTCTCAGCAAAAACCAAGCCTGTTAGCACCTTGATCTTGGACTTCCAGGTTCCAGAACTGTGAGAAATAAATGTCTGTTGGTTGAGTCCCCCAGTCTGTGGTATTTTGTTGTGGCAGCCTCAGTAGACTGATAACCCTCCTTACCCACCCTCTGTGCTCACACACACATGCACACAAATGAACCCTCACACACATACTGGTGAGAGAGAGAGGGCACCCAGGTGATCTACTTTATTTTTTTGTCAACACTCTGACTCTGTGGGATATTCTTTGTGAAATGTACAAGTTAAAGAAATACACATGTGACAAAAATGATCCCTAATTCAAGGTAATTTGTATGAATCACTGTGACTAATATGGTAGCTAAAATGTAAGTGGAGGAAGCTTCTGAAGAAGGAGGAGCTAAAATTAACTTGAGGAAAAAAATGGGTCTCCCATTAAGCAATAGAAGGCTAAGATGTGTTCACGTTGATGTCCTCCCAGGCCATCACCAAGAGACAACTTCCTCTCCTGAGCAGCTGCTCAGCACCCACCTCCTCATACCATTGCTCTGTATGCCCCAGCCCTATCTATCATCAGCCACCATAGTTCATGCTCCATCTGAAGAACTCCTCGTGACACTCAAAGGAGGTCAGGGTTCCTGCTGTATAACTACATGGAGGTTTTAAATGTCGTAGGTATCCTTCAAAAATTCCCAGGGGATTTCAAAACACACTTATCTCAGGGAGTCTATCCCAAACCCTAAAAATGTATTGCTGTACAAATTGAATCCATGCATCACATACTTTATTTAATGACTTGAAACTACACTCTTTTTAGTGTTATCTACTCTTGTCAACATGTCTGGGTAGTAAAGCATTCATGCATTCTGGGCCTTTAAAGGGTGCTCTTTCTGGTTTGGACAGCAGCTATTAACGTTGTTTACCTACCCTTGTTTTGCCAGATTATAAATGGAAAGATCTAAGTCATCTCCTGTCCTCAAGCCACCATTGTGTATCAAATCAAATCAAATCAAATCAAATCAAATCAAATCAAAGTCCACCACCTGAAAGCTTTTTAGGTAGGTGTGGTTTGTGATGCAGAAAAATTTAAACTATATGCCTTGGCTTTAAGGAATTGATAGTCTAGCCTTAGACCAGGGGCTTGCATCTTTCCAGCCTCAAGAAAATGAGAGATCAAAATAAGACATTTCAGAAAGAAAGGAAAACAATGATCACTAGTCATGGAGTCATGGAGTCATGGAGGTTTGTTGGTGGCGATGGATATAGTGACAAGGTAAACAAGACAGAATAAATGAAAATCTAGCTCTTGGAGTCTTTGTTTGGTGATACCCTGTTTCTCACCCAGATTCTCAGCCTCTCTTCCCCTTAGTTTCCCTGTGGTGATAGGGAAGTGGCAACAAAAGCCCATCACCAGGTATGGTTGTGAAGGGTAGTAAGCAAGGAAATGCGTGTAAAGTGTTTCACAAGTGCTTGCTAGGGAGTAACCTCTCAGCAAAGTTTGTTTGCTTTTGGCTTTTAAATATAAAATGCATTTCCCCGTAGTTGGGATTTTCAGAATAAACCACACATTTTTTTCCTCTGTATTTATATGAGCTATATTTGTAATTTGATCAGGGGACCTTAAGTGCAATAGCAGGAGGAAGAGGGTTTTTTCATTCCTAATGTGGGTTTTGCTATTTTCTTCCTTCACGTTTTGTTGTTAACGTTAGGAGGATAGAAGGAAGCAGACCCCACCTGGGACTCGGGCTGGGAGAGACAATGATCCGTTCCCAACGGCCTTGTTTTTTCCTCCCTTTAAGTTCTAAACCTTATGATTCTTTAAAATCTCTAAGTGTCTTCAGTTTCTCTCCTCATGGGCACGGTTGGGATACCCTCTGGTGTGTTGTGATTTGGGGACTGGGGAGGTGGGTTACAAGTGGCTATGACAATCTGCCATCTGTAAGTTGAGGGTTTGTAAGTTGTCTCTTTCTGTATACAAACGGTAAACTGGAATATAAACTAGAGTTCTACATAGAGTTTACTGTGGTCCCATTGTCACTTTTCGTGTGTGTGTGTGTGTGTGTGTGTGGACATGGAGAGAATTTTTTTCTCTTGTGCTTGGACACAAAAAATCATTCCGGACTAATGTCTAAGGGTCAGTCTTTTTTTCCCCACATATTTTAAGAGCAATGCCATAGAATGATACCTATATTCACTCTAAGTCTCTTTTGTGTGTTTATTTTTCTCTTTCTATAGCCTAGAACATTTTTTTCCCTGCATTTCTTCACCTTTTATAGCCAGGAAGTAATTTCTTTCAATTGATTAAACTGCAAGACTGACTATCATAATTATATTATGACAGATATCATTAAAAATACATACAACTGAATAACTACAACAAAAAATTCCTTTGACTGCAATTTTCTTTGTTTACCCACAGAGGAAATAAATTTCAAGTACCCAATTTTGAAAGGTGAGATTGGCTAGCCTTAGGGTTAAAATTCATGGTAGATATTAAATTTGTTAGAAAGCCAAGAAATTGACTGTATACTTAAGTTGTAAATTAACATACTCTTTATATAAATATAGACTCGCACAATCTTCTCCTTTAGTAACTTCTCCAGTGTGTGTGTGTGTGTATGTGTGTGTGTGTGTATGTATATGTATGTGTGTGGTGTTTTAGAGTCTAATGAAACCATAAAGAAGGACACAGAATTTTTTAAAAGGTAAATATATAGAGAATAATAGGTGTTATGTTAATGAGAGAATTGTAGGTGTTGTGTTAATGACTTTACTGAATAAATATTGCTTCTTAGGTAGTTGCATTAATAGTAAGAAATAGGGGGCGCCTGGGTGGCTCAGTGGGTTAAAGCCTCTGCCTTCGGCTCAGGTCATGAGCCCAGGGTCCTGGGATTGAGCCCCACATCGGGCTCTCTGCTCAGCGGGGAGCCTGCTTTCTCCTCTCTCTCTGCCTGCCTCTCTGCCTACTTGTGATCTCTGTCTGTCAAATAAATAAATAAAATCTTTAAAAAAAAATAGTAAGAAATAGTCAGTTGCTTCACTGAGGTATTTAAATTTTTGTGGCTGCCATGTACCAGACAGGACTCTTCAGGTAAAAAGGGAAGCCAGCTATTATAAAACAAAACAAAACAAAAACAACCTAATACTTTTTCAGTTTGGATTTATTTGCATTTCTTAATGATCTAATAATGATTTTTTAGGTCTATTTGGTGTTCAATTCTGCCAGACAAGGAATCCTATCATTTTAAATTTAATTGTGTTAATTTCCAAGGAGTGCCCCCCCCACCGCCGCTGCTGCAGAAGGAGTTTTTTACCTTTACCTGTGCTGATTGCTGATTGCTTATGTACTTTATAGTTTATAATCAGTAAAATACAATTGAGGGGACTCTTAGTTATCCAACATGGCTGGGAAATAGGATTCATGACAAGTAAGAGCGTTGGAGCAAATGTGAGCTTTTAATGCATGGATGCAGGGTGTTTAGGGAGATGAACAAGGGCTTCTCTTTGTCAGAGGGAAGAGCCTTACTGCTAAGAGGGAGGAGGCACGTGGTAATGACCTGGACATATACGAGGTCACTCACCTTGTGAGTTGTCCTCAAGCACACCCACCTCCCTAGCTGACTCCTCTCTGACTTGTTCGTTCCAAAGTGCAGATCACCGTTCAGCCAGGCACTGAACCAGCTTCTGTCCTGGGAGAAGAGGAGCAACTCAAATTGTTAGTTTTTGACTAGCAAAACAAAATTAAACATGTTTATTCCGATGCTCTTTATTAAGGGAAGGAATATCTTGTTATTTAGATTTTTAAGTTTTACTTACTATATAGAGTAAGTATATATTGATTGATACTATTTCCTACGGACCGAATTGTGGCCCCCTCTCAAATTTAGATATTGAAGTCCTAACCCCCCACTGTAACTGTATTTGGAAATAGGGTCTTTTAAGGAGTAATTAGGATTCAATGAGGTCATAGGGATGAGGCCCTAATCCAACTGGGCTGGTGTTCTTCTAAAAAGAAGAGACCCAGGTATGTCCATGCACAGAGAAAACCCCACGTGGAGACAGTGAGAGCGTGACTATCTAAATGTGAAGGAGAAAGATCCTAGGAGAAAACAGCCCTGTTGATACCTTGATCTTACATTTATTTAGCTCCCCCAAAACTGTGAGAAATAAATGTCTGTTGTTTAAGCCACCCAATCTGTGGTATTTTATGACATCCCTAGCAGACTAATACACTATTGATTAGTGATTTTAAAGAAACTGTGCATTCAAAAATAAGTCTATTGTATTTATTTCTACCATTTGCACATATGGTTGAGTATTGTTAGAAAATTGTCCTCTTATTTATTGAAAATAATATATCTCAAGCTTTACTGGTTTTATTGCCCTATAATTGAGGAGGCTGCAGAAACCTGGAGTCTTTTCTGAGAGTATGGTCACCCTCAAGTAAGAGTTGTCTAATTATGAGAAGAACTTATGAATACAAGTCCATCAGCATGTGAGCTTATAAAGAGGCTGAAAAAAACTACATGTATTAAATTCATCTGTATTTCAGGAAGACTCAGCAGCCTTAAATGGGAAAATCAGAAAAGTAAGTGGAAACAGGATAGCAGGCCACATGCACTTTGCTTGAACTAACTCACCCTTAAAGGGAGGTGCTCTTGTCATTTGATTATGCAATAGGAAGACGGTTTAGGATATTAACTTAACTTATAAATATCAAGAGGTACCTCATATGGCTCATTATAGTATAACAAAAGAACTAAATTCTTGGCTTTTCGCTTAAGCTTTATAAGCAAAGGTGCATGCATAGAACACTGATGGAGTAAGAGAGAGCAACCTCTTCCTCTACTTACCTGTCCTTTTCTAGATAACGATTCCATGTGCTTGGCATGAGGTGAAAGGCAAATTTGAAAAAGAAAGTTTTAACATCAGTAGGTTCTTGAGAAGTGGCCCAGAGCTAGCTTGGGCAAAGAGTAGGGAACACATAACTGAAACCTCAGGTGGGTTTGGTTATGTGAGAGTTAGGAAGACCTATTCCTTCCTAGGTACAGCTCTTAGATATAACTATTTGCTAAATTTACAAGATGCTCTGGAAGGCAGGGGTGCTCTGAGCAGAAGTGTTTGGTCATGTGGGTCAGAAATGGCCATGTGGTGTTTCTTCACTTGGAGTCTTAGATTTCCTGTGTGTTCACAAGGGCCTCTGATGTGGACCTAGGAAAGTCTTATGCTGGGAGAAAGAGACCTCACCACACTGCTTCTGAAGCCCCACCATTGAAGACCTGAGACCATGAAGACGTTTTAGGGGCATGGACAGCTGGTGCATCTGTGCTATTAGGTTTTGATCTATGCGTGCCCAGAGCAGTCCTTAGGGCTATCTCTGGGGACAACCCTGAATTTTGCCAGATTATGTTTCTCTCTTCCTTATTCTTGCCCAATGAAATGGGCACTCTGAATGAAAACTTGAGTTTATTGTAAACATGGAAAATGTTGGAAAATATTTGTTGTTGATCTGAGTTTGGGCTTGAAGGTCAACTGTACTTGGTTGCTACAACTGTATGTCAGCAGTTGATCCTAACTGTTCCACTCACCTGGTAGAGTGGAAGCATTTCGTATTTGGAAAGCACATGTAGAAAGGGAAAAGATTGTGTAGGTCACTTCCTTGGGCCTTAAATACCTACTTCTCTAATTGGTTAACTTTGAAATATTGGGAACTTATGGTTGATCACTTAATGTTGATTGATCTAGTAGGGCTTTCAGGTGGGGGGGGGGCATTTGCTTCCAGTTCTTTATTTTTGGTCTTGTTTCAAATCCTCTAAAGAGACTACTCATAGCCTAATCTTCAACTTGGCCATGTTAATAGATTGAAGGTTATGAGGTCATTCCAAGTGACCCAAGGCAAATAGATTCTTACTACCAACTAGAGTAAATGTGGTCAGACTGACCTTGGAGCCACGCTGGCTTTCTTAGAACATGCTGAATCTGGGAGGAACTGGATCAGGGACTGGGGCACTAGCCTGAGAATAGCCCAGAGTTTGCCATTCCCCGCTATGCATTCATCTTCAGTTTTAGTTAGAATAAGAATGGTCTTTAGAGAGGTAGATCCTCTCTTATATTTAGCCCCCAAGGCATTTTCCTAAGGGCACCTAAACAAGTATCATATACCTAAATGACTTCATGCCAGATTCTGTTCCAGACCCCATTCTTAATGACTTATGAGCAAATCTGATTTTATCCTTTATGTGTCTTCTTATATAAACTACCCTCCCCACCCCATGCTTTGCAAATAGCTCTTTAGCTCTTTTTTACTTGTTAAGTCCCTGAAGGTCTGCAAGTATTTCCTCCTAGGGGTGGAAACTCCAATTTCTCCTTTGGGCACCTTAAAAGCACAACCCACCCAGTGCATAATAATCAAATTTTCTTACACCTTTGCCATCTATTGATCTTCTTAGAATGACCTGCTTCTTTTCTGCCTTCTGTTACATAGGTGTTATAAAAAGCCAGGTAGAAAACAGGGCATACAATTTGCTGTGTGCTGTGTGCTGAATGAGTGTTTTGTCTTCGGAGGCAAGGCTGGGATTTGTAGTGTCAGAGAGAGCTGCAATGGAATTAATGACCTAAATAGGAGACATTTAGTAGCCGGTAAAGGATTAGGTGTTGAATATTGGGAGACCCAAAGGTGTGGCTATTAGCCCAAAGCTTCCTTCCAGAAGTTACTTAAAGAATTCATTAGCTGAAAGCAGTGAGTGTCCTCCTCCTCAACATGAGCAGGATTGTCCAGCCATGAAGGGCCACATACTAGCTGAGATTGACAAATTACAAATACAAGAGTGAAGTGAACCCCAATAACATGTTTGGACAAGGGAGAACCACACCCTTGGGCATCTAAATACATTCATTTCCTCCAACCAAGAATAAAGAGCTCTGCTCACTTCCAGAGCAAGCACAGTTTGGCAAGGGGCATGGGACAGTGGTTCTCAACCAGGGACTATCTTTCCCACTCTTTCCTACCTCATATCGTGAGGGACATTTGGCCCTGCTTGGAGATATTTTTGGTGATCACAAATTGGTATAAGGAGAATTCTACAGGGAGCTAGTGAATAGAAACCAGACTTGCTGCTAAATGTCCTACAATTCAAAGGACAGCCCCTGACATTATCTAGCTCAAAATGTGAATATGCTGCTGTTGAGAAAGTCTTGTCTAATGTTAATTCCAAATATTTCAAAATCAAGTAGGTGCTCAAAACACAGTAACTCTCATCAAAAGATTGCTTTCTAGACACCTGCCATGGATTAAACATAAAGAAAAAGTGATTTGTAGTTGAAATCACTGTGAAAAAATGACTTACAGTTAAAATATAAGCTGATGAACCTGTTTCTCTTTTTGAAGAAACTGATTTATAAAGAAAGGATGTTGCTTTTTTGTTGTTGTTTTCAACATTTTTTCTTTATTTCCAGAAAATATTCTTGCTTTTATGTGCATCAATGAATGTGAAGTCTTCATAGAATTTCCACACATTTTTGAGCATGAATAGTGAACAGACACTTAAAAACCAATTTATTAGATGATAGGATGATTACATCACTGATGTGCACATGGATTTTTTTATTCCAGATTTTGTGGGGAACACAAGTGCTTATTTTAGATGAAAATGGACACTGTACTCGAATGCCCCACAAATATGCATGTATTTCAGTCTCGGAAAGAAAATTGATTGTTCACTACGAGAAAGATTACAGCTTGTCCCTGCCATTTTTAAAGACTGAATCATTAAAGTTTAAAAGTTTCACAGGGATCTTATATTTAACTGCTTAGAAGCTATCACCAGCTGAGATGTCCTTGCGAACGAATGGGGAGATGGTGCGGTGTTCACAGTGGTATTTTGCGTTTGTGTGGTCATTCGCCCTTCCGTGAGACCACTCCATTTTTCCCGTTTGAGAGACGATCAGAGTGTTGTAAGACTCTTAAGTCAATAAGAACATGACTTTCCTCTATGATGTTTCATCAAGCAGTTGGATTGATAATGAGAAACATTTTCAAAGACAGAATCTTAATATAGACCTTTCAAGCTCTTAGAATTCACATCAATAGAACTAATAAGCTCACTGTCACTAGGCTAGTGTGTGTGTGTCTATTAAATGAAACTAATTTCACTTAATCTTAATTAATTTTCAATTTCTATCTTGTCTCCTCAGTTCCCGCATATTCTCTTAATTACAGCTTATGCTTAGCTTTGCTGAAACTAGAAATAAAAATTAAATGAGGAAAGGAAGCCAAATCCAAGGCTACTTAGGTGGCAGGGTCTCTGTGACCAAACTCTTACTTGAATATGGAGATGGAATTTCCTCTGTATGTGTACATGCGTGCATACATACGTGTGTGTGGGTATATGTGTGTGTTTACCTCAAGTTTCGATTTTCACAGAAACTAGTCCCTTTTCCAAAGTGTCAGTTTCCTTTTGAAACAGTTGGGGCCTTTTTCTATCTAGAAAAACCTTTTTGAACTATCTATAATCATACTACTCTTACTACTTAACAGTTGTATAAACTTACTAGAATATAAGTTATAAACTATAGCAACCATTCTTCCTAAACTGACCTAATTATTTTAATATGTATGTACAGAACTGAAGAATCCTGGAGGCTTTTCTGACAGGATTTGTAGACTGTCATAGCCAGTCCCAAACTGAACACTCAGTGTCAGTCAATACTTATTTAATCTAATTTCTAGGTATGTGGTCTTGCTTCCCAAATTATTATTTTTTTTTAAAGTAGGCTCCATGCCCACCATGGAGCCCAGCATTGGGATTGAACTCACAACCCTGAGAGCAAGACCTGAGCTGAGATCAAGAGTCAGATGCTTAACTGACTGATCCACTCTGGAGCTCCTTAAATTAATTTTTTATTTTATAGGATTGGGTTGATTTTTTTATATCTTAATTCCTTTCTTTTTTTTCTAATCTTAGGAATTAAATTTTAGAGGTTAATCTTAGAAATTTAAAAACAAAAGAGTTTTCTCTCAAATTTCATTCTGAGAAGTAGTTGTATCATCATAGGCCAGTGTGAAGGCACTTCCTGAGCTCCCTCTGCCCCTTCAAATGCAGTCCTACTGAACTGCCGGGGATTGCCAGGGAAGCAACATCTTATTCACTGCAGCTCCCTGTGCAGCTAGAAGAGCTTACCTGTTTGAATTTTTATCCTTCTCCCTAATGCTGTCAGAAAAGGAATGCAGGCACCTCCTGACTCTGGTTAATGGTCTGCCACGCCCACCTTGTAACGAATAATAATGTAATGAGGGCAGAGGAAAAACTCCTTCCTCAGGATCCACTTCAGAACTTCCAGTTTAAGGGGTGCCTGGGTGGCTCAATGGGTTAAAGCTTCTGTCTTTGGCTCGGGTCATGATCCCAGGGTCCTGGGATTGAGATCGAGCCCTGGGGTTGAGCCCTGCATCAGGGGCTCTGCTCAGCGGGGAGCCTACTTCCCCCTCTCTCTGTCTCTGCCTGCCTCTTTGCCTACTTGTGATCTCTGTCTGTCAAATAAATAAAAAATAAAATCTTAAAAAAAAAAACCCAAAAAACCTTCCAGTTTAAGAATAACATCTGGTTAGTGGGCCCCAAAACAAACTGCTTTATAGAAAAAGGTAAAAATGTACACCAAGACATAAACCTAAAACTAAGCCATTTACATCTGGCTAGCAGCTAGAACAATTACAAGGAAGCACTGGTGGCTGCTTTCTACCATTGAGTCTGAACAATATCCTCCTCAGTGGTCCTGAAAGTGGACATGAGACTCTTTTAACCATTTTCCACTCTCTGCTAGCAAGACAGAACTAAAGACTTTAGCTTTTTAGTTTTTAGCTCTTTTGTATCTTTAGATGCTGTTCTAGCATCATAGGTACACCAATTCTTCTACTTCTCTTTCTATTCCCAGACTAACACTCCCAGAAAGCAACTCACTGAAAGGGAGAAGGGTGATGACACAAGGGAGGGGCTGGGATGGATTGAAGGGATAGGGGTAGATGTAAGCAGACACAGAAGGTATCCCGGTTGTATGGTATTTTCTTTACTTACATTTCTTCAAAGCCAGAGAGCTGCACAATGAGGTTGAGTTGATCCCATACCAGTCATGAGAGTTATGTGTGTTAGTGGAGGGAAATTCGTCTAGGAGCTCTGCACACATCCATCTGCCATCCACATGGAGATCCGAGAAAGAAGAGAGAAATTTGACCAGGACCCAACTGGGCAAAGAAGAAAGCCAAAGTTAATACATACATCCTGCCTTTTAGATGCAGGGTCTAGACAGATCTCTTATTTAAACAGAAACACACACACATATGTTTATATAAGCCTAGTGTGTGTGTATATATGATATATAGTTTTTATATATAGTTTATATAATACATATTTATATAAAAAACTATGTACACATATATATCTAGTTCTATCCTACACATTCACACACACACACACACACACACATCAGAACAAGAGAAATAGGACATTATTCAGAAGATACAAAGGAAGAGCAGACCCCTGAAAAAGATATACTGTAGGAATATGAAAATAAAAAAAAGTAGAAAGCTGGCATCATCTATGAGATTAAAAAAACAAAAAGGGGTACCATAAGATAAGAACAGGAATCCATATTAAATGAAATGATAGTTGGGTCAGTTAGAAATACGAAAAAATAAAGGTGCACCAGCAGAATTAAAGCAGGAGAGTCAAAGAGGTGTTATAAACAACCAAAAAGCAAAAAGGAGAGAAGAATTCTACCAGGATATAGAGGAAAAAACAAGGGTTGGGAACAGTGACAGAAAATGATACATCTAAAGCCTAGAGAACAGGAGAGGTAACCTGAGAATTACAGGTGTTCCAGGAGAAAAGTAAGTAACAAGCAGAACAAAAGCAATTATTCAAAGATATAATTAAATAAAAGTTTCCCGAGTTGAAAAAGAGTGAACGAGAACAGATCAAAAGGGCTCACTGTGTTCAAAGTAAATTAAATGAACGGAGAACTTTGTAACATTTGAATTATAGGGATGGAGAGAAAGAGACCATAAGCATTCATGCAGAAAAAATAGGTGAAAAACAAAAGAAGCCTAGGCTGGCCTTAGATGGACTTTTCTGTGGACACAGTGGAGCTATGTCTGCAGCATTTTGAAGGAAAAAGCCGTTACATGACCATTTTATGCTTAGCCAAGTTTTAAAAATATCTGTTAATATAAAAAAATAAGACATTTACACATACACTAAAAATATCCCAACCATCTGATTTTTCTGAAAAAAAAAAATCCTTTAATATATGAAATTCAAGAATAGTGAAGCCAAGGTACAACGTGACTGCTACAGTACGCAGTGGTACAAGAGATGGGCAAGAATACAGTTTGTTTCTCAAGTCCAGAGGCAAACTGTCATCCCAACAAATGTGTTTAAACTGGACACGCTAACAAAGCTACAAGAATTTGAAGGAATCATTGCCTCTTTCTGGAATGTCATCTAGGGGTAGACTATAAGGAAGTTCTTTCATTTTTTTACTTTTTAAGATTTTATTTGTTTGTTTGACAGAGAGAGAGATCACAAGTAGGCAGAGAGGCAAGCGGGGGGAGGGGGAAGCAGGCTCCCTGCTGAGCAGAAAGCCCTATGTAGGGCCTCAATCCCAGGACCTTGAGATCAGGACCTGAGCCAAAGGCAGAAGCTTAACCCACTGAGCACCCCAAGGAATTTCTTTCATTATACATTGTTACTCATTGGTATAGGAATAGCTTTTTAACTAGCCACAAGTTCATCCAGGAGCTCCTTTTATTTTTTGGATGAAATTTACCACTAATCTCAGAAATACATATAGTGATTGTGAAATAGGAACACATACAAATAGCTTTATGTTTTCTTTGCACTATGGTGGTTTCTTTTCTTTTTTAATTTTAATTGAAATATTTTTCTTTTGAAGTATAATTGACATAAAACATTTTATTAATTTTAGGTAGGCAGCATAGCGATCGGATATTTGTAATCATTGCGAAATGATCACCACAATAAATCTAGCTGATATTCATCTTTACATAGAAAAGTTTTTTGTGTATAACTTTTTTTTAACATCGATGAGCACTTTTAAGATTTCTTCTCTTAGTAATTTCCAAATCTATAATACAGTATTATTTACTGTACTCACCATGTTGTACAGTATATCCCCATGACTTACTTATTTTGTAACTGAAGTTTATACCTTTGACCCCCTTTATCCATTTCTCTCCCCAGCCCCTGTTCTTTGGCAACCAATCTGTTTTCTGAATCTATGAGCTTGTTTTTTGTTGTTGTTTTTTAGATTTCACATATAAGTGAAATCATGGTACTTGCTTTTCTCTGTCTTACTTATTTACTTAGCATAATGCCCTGGAGTTTCATCACCATTGTTGCAAATGTTAAGAAGACTTCATTTATTCTTTTTTAATGGTTGAATAATATTACATTGTATCTATATTGTAGTGATATTGTTCTGTGTTTTTCTAGTTTGCAAGATTTTATTTAATGAACTTGCATTACTAGTTGAACAGAGTATAAGTTTAAAGAAAAATGATAATTTTAAAATAAAAACAAATTCTAGCTCTCTAATTCCACATTTATTATAGCAATAATGGGTTTTACAGTTGGAGATAGTTCTAATCCTACCACTTTCCTCTAACCTGGACTTGAATTTTTCTTAGGATTTAGGAAGGGGTGACAACATTTCCTTTTAGGGGTTCCTGCAAGTAGACATTGTTTTTACCCTCATCTTGGCCATGATTGGTTGAAGAATCCAGCGTTATGACTTTCTGTATAAAAGAATTTGTCCTAGGGGCTCCTGGGTGGGAGCCCTAGGGCTCAGTTCTCAAGGGTCTGCCTTCGGCTTAGGTTATGATCCCAGGGTCGTGGGATCGAGCCCCGCATCTCCCTCTCCCACTCCCCCTGCTTGAGTTCCTTCTCTGGCCGTGTCTCTCTCTGTCAAGTAAAAAAATAAATACAATCTTAAAAAAAAAAAAAAAAAAAGAATTTGTCCTAAAAAAAAGTGAGTAGGAAGAGAGAAGAGCCAAGGAGGTCCGCAGCAAAACAGTTACTAAGATCTGTCCCATTTCTGTCATTCCTGTTTGCTCCATCAGTCTGTCCCCAAATATAAGCGGTGAAGGAATAAATTTGTTCCAACTGCCTTTGTGGTGTTCATGGTATGGAAGTAATTCTCCACGGTCTCATACGTCCACGTTGAACATAACTGTGGAATCAAACAGCCTGCTTCTGCTTCATCCTAGCGGGGAAACTAGGCAGATTTAGGTATCTGCTGGATGACTGCAGTTTTGAGGTGATGGGAGAATGCTATTAGACTCTTCTAGATTTCCTCGTTGTTAATTTTTACCCCGTGGTCCATCCTTTGTTCTTCGGTGCTTTATTCCAGGATATCGAATGTGGTACAGTGCTTTTGAAAAAACCATTCTTCCATCTGTGCTATAATGCCACATTTCATTCTTACAAAACCTCTATGGTTTTAGTGGCCAAGCCCTAGACCATGTATTCCATGTCAGTAATTGAACATTTCACTTTTGGAGAAAACCAGGCATGTAACCATGGTTTGTAAGTAACTCATAAAGCGTATTTTGAGATGTGCGTGTGCGCTTTTTTTTCTCTCATTTTTACCAAGGGTTTTTTTTGCACATTATCTCATTTCTCCTGAATAATATTTTTTGTTCAGTGACACCACTAACATACTGCTTACTTTGAAATCAATCTCTCCAACTGTTTTAAATTTTTCTAAATTTGTTTGGTGGTGGTGGTTGTTTACTGGTTTTCCTTAGGTCTCCCTCCTTAAGGATTTTAATTTAGTGTCTGACTAATGTACGGTTGTTATTAACATCCTTTTTACATCAGTTTTATGAAAGTCAACCTCCCAAATAGGGGATAACTATCAAAACAAACCCCCATGGTAACTGTCTGGAGTTTCAGTTGCTAATAATGATGAGCTAAAATTACCAAGAAAGGTCACTATGTGCCAGGCACTAAGCTAAGTGCTTTATTTTTGTGGATTGTCTTCACAAACCCTCCCGATAACAATAGGATGCAGACACTATTTTTAATCACTATTTTACAAACAGAACAACTGTGGTTTGGAGAGGTCAAATGGTTGTCCAAGTTTATACAGAAATGACAAGGGTCTTGGATCAGATTATTTCCAAAGCTCATTCACTTAATTTCTACACTGAATTACTTCTAATTGGACAACTCCTGTGTATTTCTGCTAGGTTTCAGGGGATGAATTTTGTACTTCAGAAACCAGTTTGTCCTGAACACCATAAGGATGTTTCATCTTTGTTGTTTCCAAGAAGAGTGATAAAAATCAGAAAAAAAAAATTTCCTAGAATCATCAAATATTAGAAAGTTCCAGGATGTTCGTTTCTGACCAGCATTAGTAATCTGTTATCAAGCAGATTGAAACAGAATTAAATGAATTTGTAACTATATGGAAGTATTTAAAAAATCAGAAGTTCTGTCGGGGCACCTCTGAACTTTCACATGAGGCATATTTGCAGGAGTCTTTCCTTTTGTTTTAATTTGGGCACTGGACTGTTGTAATGGAAAAACAAAGGAAAAACATTTCAACTGCAAGTGGCACGTGTTCAGAAACCACACCTCTTCTGAACATCATTAACTGTTTAAAAAAGTAAGTTTTGCTCTTTAGGTCACATGTCATAAGGCACCAAACACAGTGAGAAGCTTTAGCATGTCTTCTGAGTTAAAAAAAAAAAAAAAAAAAAAAAAAAAAAAGCAGCCCTGCTTTGTCTGAAAAATGTTTACATCACAGATGGTTTTGCTTTTGAGTTTCTAGACAGGTGACTGTACCTTCAAGAACAGACCTAACCAATCCAAATCCTTGCTCTCAGCAAAGAGTAAGGGGAGGTTGGGTGGCAGACAAATGCCCATGGTGTTGGACCTAGAGTCCCATCAGGAGCAGAAATCCTTTCCACACCCTGTACTTTGACAAACCTGTTCTTGCTCTGCTGCCATTGTGCAAGGAAGCAGTTTTCTAAATAGCGATGTTTAAATTAGAACTTGGTCTAACAGAAGTTCTAACATGTTGTACTGATTAAACAAATTGAGATCAAAACAGACAGGCAGAGATACAAACAAATAGGCATCCTTCTCTGAAATGTCCCATTTCTTAGAGAGCATGGAAAAAAAATCTCTGTGTAATTTTGGAAAAGGTTGCTCTAACTCTGAGTAGAACAAAGAGACTTTGGGAAATAGACTTGCTATTTATTTGATGGGGATAAATGCAATGCAGGAATAAAAAAAGACTCGCATTTGCTTTGAAGATAGAACTTCATGCCTGAGATTGAGAGACTCGGTGTGAGGGATGGAGGGTGACCCTGAGTCATTTGGGGGTCACAGCAATTGAGAATCAAGAAACCTTGCCTGGGGATGTGTCCTTGCACCAAATCCCTCCAGCCCGTTTGCCAGATGCTAACTCAATTGGAGGAGAGGGGATTATGCCCAAGGAATGGATAAATCTTCTCACTGATACTCAGACATGGATGTTATTTTATGGTTCTTTTTACAAAGGCAGATGATCGGATTTAAGGAAGGAAAGTGGAGAGCAGGGACAAGTGTAAGCTGTCATGGTGATCTTACTTCTTTAATCTTTTAAGTGCATTACCTTATTTTCTGTAGTAGATAGAGTTCCTCAAAAGCTGCAATGCCGTTAGGGTTTTGTTTTTTGTTTCTTGTTTTTTGTTTTTTGTTTTTTGCAGTTTCAGTAGTTTTGATACATGTATTATTTTTAAAAAATATCTTTTAAAAAGGTTCATTTAAAAAGATAAATGGCATTTTCTAATCTAATTATTTAAAAACTAGTAAGTCCTTGTATTGGGTTTATTAGAGCTTTGTGCTCTTATCTAAGATAGGGCCAAAGTAAAACATAACAGAGATGATGATATTTACCAAATGATTATGTAATGATTGATTATCTATGTAATTGTAACTTGGTGAGGAATAAAGCAGAAAATTGACTTTTGATATCCCCAGTTCAAGCTGTGTTGTGTGAAAATGGAAAAATCTTTAAAACTTCTTCTGGAGTTGTGCTCAGGAGTCTCCAAGATGCTTTCTTTACTCTGCTGTTTACTTATTCTGATTCAGAGTAGACATATAAGCCATATAATTTGGAATTTAAAATGCAGGCAGTAAGGAAAGTATGTTTGGGATACCTTCTTTTTTTTTTTTTTTAAAGTATTTGTATGCTAATAAAGATCTTCTTTCGCAATATCTTTCAGTGGCAGGCGTAGTTGTAGGTGCTTAATAAATGCACTTATGATTCTTTTCTAAGACATACTAAAGATAATAGTAGTTGATGCTTTGATAAAGCATGACCCAGTGAGTGTAGGGAGAGGGGGCCAGGGCAGGGATGGAAACATTTTTGGCCTTTCATCACAGACGCTAAAGCACAGCTGTTAATTGCCAGTTGTCATAGATTTTTGGATGACCTGACCTTTGACACTGCTTAGGAAATAGCTTCCTTGCCTCCCTCTGACAGGCTGAATTCCTTGCCTGGTCTAGGCTTGGAACCATCCCTGTAGAGACCACAAATCCTCTTTCCAGTTCTCCTTTGAGCCTCCAGTTATGTCCTGATCCCTTGACTGTCAGTTTACTCTAGCAAACCACACTGGACTCCACTGGGTAGCTTGTGTCCTGAGGAGGCAGAGCTGTCTTCCGTCTTGTGATCTCTCAACATGACGGCTCATTAAGGTCAACACGATTACCCATGCCTTGGTCTCAACCAGTCCATTCCTTACTCAGATTCTACTTGTCCTCTGAAGACATGAAGAAGGTCTTCAAACACACGTGGGGGGCCCTATGATTCTACACATGCACACCCACACCCAACCCACACACACTCACTCTCACACACTTTTCCTTTGAAGGCTCTCTTCCAGGTTTCTGTACATTTCAGCCTTGTAAAAGAGAAGGGGACCTGGACTGGCTTAACCAAGTACTGGTCTCGGGGCCAGATCCAGAGATTTGCCAAGATGTCCTCACCCGAGATAAAGGGAGTTGGCAGTACTGGGAGATCCGGGTAGGAGAGCTGAGCGTGAAAAGCCATGAGAAGAGCAGGTAGAAGCACCTAATCCAGGAGGCACCAGACACAAAGGAAGAGAATCAGGCAGTTGAAACAAACCCACTGCTAACAAAGCAGTATTCATGAAGGAGGGAGGGCCGGATGTTTCCCTGAAAGGCTGCTTAAGTAGACAGGTGGCAGTTTGTTTGTTTTCATGGGCGACAGAAACGAGGCACGTATGTGAGTGGGTTAGTGAACAGAGGCACTGGTTGGCATGCTGTTTCTGTATTTCCTTTGATCATCGAGTTTCATGAACGAATTAACTACGCCTTTCATATTCCCTCTGTAATGTCTACCGTCTCCTTTTCTACCTGTGTAGAAGAAATCCTCAATTCATTAAAAGCCAGAAGGAGGTTGGTTGATGATTGCTGTGTTAGTGGCCAGGGCTGCCGTAACAGAATACCACAGACAGGCATCAAACAACAGAAACTTGTTTTCTCACGATTCTGGAGGCTGGAAGTCCAAGGTCAAGGTACTGGCAGGTTTGGTTCCTACTGTGGACTCTCTCTTTGGCTTACAGATGGCTGCCTTCTTGCTGTGTCCTCACATGGTCTTTCCTCTGTATCCAAATTTCATCTTAAAAGAATGACCAGTCCGATTGGATGAGAGCCCACACTAATGGTGTCATCGAACTTAATCACTGCCTTAAAAGTCCTATCTCCAAACATAGTCACATTTTGAGGTATAGGTGATTTGCGATTTAACATACGAATTTTGGGAGCACACGATTCAGCCCCATAAAACTCTCCAGGCTCCAAAGCCATGCAGCCTAGGCTCACTCCCAGCGGGTGGGTGGGTGAGGTGCCATCATTAGGGTCCCACCGGCTCCCACATCACATGCTGGTGCCCTGCTGACAGCTTGGGCCATTCCTCCATGTCCTCTGACAGCTTTTCTTCTTTGAAGTTGGAATTGGTCTGCTCTCAAGCCAGGGCTGGCCTGGGGCCAGGTTTTGTTTGATTCACCCTGAGTTTGAAAAGTTTAATTAGTGGCTAAGATTAAAAAGTAGATGTTGATATTTTACATAAATATCTCACGTTCTGGCCTTTTCTTCAAAATCTGGAAGACCTGTGAATACTGGGCTCGACTTCCACAAGACAGTCCCTGGTGAAGACTCTGGTGGACACCTCCAGCCTCAAGTCTCTCCTGTAATTTCACGACCTGAGCCCTGAAGGTATTTAGATTTTTGACTCCTAAATTATTGACAGACCCACTACCCACCCCCAATCCCCAATGCTTTGACCTGGTTCTAATCTCACACCTCTGTAAGCAGCCAGAAACTTTCCATTTGATCCCATTCTGACACTTGTAATCAAACCCTTTCTCATGTGTTAGCACAGGTCAGTCCAAATGCCTGGCTTTTTATGTAAATAAAACCTTCTCTGTACTTAGTTTTGGGAGTTGGGTTCATCACTGACCTCCATCTCCAATGCCTCACTTTATTTCATCTCATTCACTTGCCCAAAGTGTCTTGTCTACCTACTACTTCACTCTTGATCAGGCCTTCACCACCATGTGATGAGTCTGGCTCGTTGCAAAAACTCCTTAGCTCATCTCTTTTTTTTTTTTTTTTCCAGATTCTACCTCCTATCTCCAAAACATTTACTAAAACATTATTTTCAATGTGTTACCTTTCTGTTTATTCTTTCGCCTGCAAGTCTAGGCTTTTACAGCTCTGTTTTCCATTTTAACTTCCTTTCCTTCCATTTTGCTCAGGGATTGGTATGTTAGTAGGCATTCAGTCACTATTTGTTGAGGAGTGAGGGGTCCTTTCAGAACTCCTGAGTGTGTCATTGTGCTTGCCTTGGCCTGACTGGCTTCATTTATATCCTCCCACCCTCCAGCTCTCCAAATTCTTCTTAATCTAATGAAAAAAAAAGTGCTTTAAACATGTCTTTTCCTTTTCTTTTGTGTGTGATCTATAGCTTTGCACATAGTAGATATAGATTTTATCTTAAATCACTAACACACCTGACAGAAGTCTCTATGTTCTCTGATCCCCAACCTAGTTCACTTATAGTGAAATGGCCCTCAGCAAACCTTGTGGTTTTCTTTTACTTGTAATCCTAGTAAATATGAATGAAATGAATACACAGCTTTTAATTACAGTAAAGACACTACGGAATTTACTCTCTTACTCAGTTAGTCACCAAGGAATTACAACTTGACTTTGACTTAATGAAAGTTTGAAGTTTCTTTCAATCAGAACAGTGGAATAGTCCACCTCATAAGCAGAAAACCTCCTATTCATTCATTCCTTTATTCAACAAATAAACATTAAGGACACAGCAATAAAACTGCTATCTTTTCTACTTTTTTTCTTGAGAAACACAGTTCAAGGACAAAATTTTAAGGAACAGGAAGAACGTGTATTAGTTTCATATTGTTGCTATAACAAGTTGCCACAGATACTGTGGCTTGAAACCACACAACTTTATTATCTTTTCATTCTGGATTTCAGAAGTTTGAAATGGTTCTCACTGAACTAAAACTAAGGTATTGGTAAGGTTGTTCCCTCTGAAGTTGCTAAGAGAGAATTATTATTGCCCTTTTCTACCTTCTAGAGACTAGACTGCTCACATTCCTTGTCTTCAGGCTGTAGACCCATTCTAATTGGCCCAGAACAACTGTCTCAAAGCAAATCTTGCATTATCTTTCGACAGTCTAAGCTCAAAATTGAATTTATCAAAAATTATCTAGCATAACATACCAACCTATTAAGGTAAAGTTTATTTTACAAATGCAAAACAGCTATTTTACATAAACACTCAAAGTCTATTTTTATAAATGTACTCATTAGATATTTTCTTTTGAGAAATGGTTCAATAGAGCTCTTACTGTTTCTTCCAATTAGTAATCATTAGCGTTCTGTAACATTTCCCTGAGAAAGAATATTAAAGGGCTAGAACAATGTCACTGGGGGAAGAACTTCTAAATTTGGAAGCTATGTGAAAATCAATGATTCTGGGATCAAACACTTAGTTGGTCTCATGACTGCATAACATGGTTCTTAGTCTTTAGGAAGAAGATCATCAATATAGATGGACATTAAGAGAATCATTCTTTTGTTCTTTTGGCATTCTGCAATTAAGGAAGCATTGGCTTCAGTTCAAAATTTAATTTATACTTATAAAATTATAGATTTTCTGTGAGTTACTAAAAGCTAAATAGGCATGGAAGAAAACACCATTCAATTGAAATGTTATTATTTGAATGCCAGGATGGATTCCTTGACTAGAGATCCAGAAAGCTTTTCTTAACTGATACTTTAAATAGTATTAATAGTACCTTACATGTATAGCATTTTACAGTCTGTAGATTTGTAAATAAGTTATTTGATAATCCCTAACTTCTCTGTGTGTTTCTGTACAATGATATTCATCTTCCTGTATTGAATTGTCTGTTGTATGAATTCTTTGAGGGTAGAAAGTATCTCTTCTCAGCACATATCAAAATTCCCAGGTCATAGATGTGATTCACTGCTGTTGAATGAATAAAGGGATAATGTCCATGTTTCTTATTGTTGCTCAGTCTTCTCTTTTTGAAATTTTCTTCTCCCTTGGGTTCCATCATGACATACTCCCCAGCTCTCCTCCCATCTTCTTTCTTCTCCTTAAAAAAAAAAAAAAAGAAAAAAGAAAAAAAAAAAGATTTATTTATTTATTTGAGAGAGAGATAAAGAACAAGTGTGGGGGATGAGCAGAGGGAGAGAGACACTCTTTAGCAGACTCTACGTTGAGCAGAAGCTTGACTCAGAGCTTGATCCCATGACACTGATATCATGACCTGAGCTGAAATCAAGAGTCAGACACTTAACTGACTGAACCACCCAGGTGCCCCATCGCCTGCAATCTTTCCTGACCATGCTTCCTTCTTGTCCTTCTAACTTTCATTTCTCTCCTTTGACTCTAAAGTTCAAAGGTCATCCTTTGTTACACTCTCTTGCTTCTCCCCCACACCCTTTCTTGGCTTATTTACTAGCAATTCTCATTGTGTCAACTCCGGCTCTTTAACTCCCATGTTATTTCCAACCTTGACCGCTTAGCTGCATTCCAGTTCTGTACCTGTTAGGTGTTCTTCTGACACTAAGAATATAATGTTGAAACAAAGTCTGCAGTTGTATTATTCAAGCTATTCAAGATTTTATCATAAAGAATTCCTGATTTCTTTAATGCCATTAATAGTTTACTTATCACCCAGTCTCAAAACCATGAGTTCATTTTTTATTCATATTTCCCCTCCCAAACCTCAACCAGACAGCTACCCCAATTCAGCACTGAGTTTCAGTGTTTTTCACATTGGAATGAAATGTTTTGATTCTTCCTTTTTCTTTTCTTTTCTTTTCTTTTCTTTTCTTTTCTTTTCTTTTCTTTTCCTTTTCTTTCCTTTCTTCTCTTCTCTCTTTTTTCTTTTCCATTTTTTTCTTTCTCACTAATTTTCCACATTTTCCTGTTATTCTGCTTTTCTCAAGAAGATGTCTTATTTCAAGATCATCCCCTTCCTCCTCTGTCCATCTGAATCTTTCCTGTTCTCTGCACCTAACTTTAGTACCACCTCCTCAGAGAAAACTTCTCTTATCTTCTACTAAACAAATGTGAGGTCTCTTTCCTGGAAACAAATCCAAACTTTTATTTTTATGCGATGGGACTTCGCACATGTGTCTTTACTCTCTACCAGAATGTCTAAGTTCTATAACGGTAGGGGTTATTTTTGAATGCTTTTGAAATCTGAACAGGGCTGGCACAGTTTCTTACACATATTAGGTGCTCGTTAACTATTTGCTGTTCAACTATATGAAGACCAGAGGTGACAAGATGTTTCTGTGGAGACCAACTTGGTAAGAGTTGTGTCCCTCTGTAGGATAAGCTTACATGTTCAACTTGAGGCCGAGGGGACACAGAGGTGGAGAGGTAACTAGCAATGAATTAGACATTTCTAAGATGTAAAATTTTCTTGTAAATACCTCTGGACTCTTTTATTCTCTTGTGCTTACCTCTGAAATACTTTCCTTAATAACTATGCACTTGGAAAACAAATAATGCATTGTATTCTTATCTCTATGTATTTTCTTCTTCCTTAATTCACATTCAGAGATTTATTTTTTCAAATATTTTATTTATTTGAGAGAGAGTGAGAGAGAGATCACAAGCAGTGGGGAGGGGTAGATGGAGAAGCAGACTCCCCACTGAGCAGAGAGCCCAATGCAGGACTTGACCCTAGGCCCCCAGGATTATGACAGAAGTCGAAGGCAGACACTTAAATGCCTGAGCCACCCAGGTATCTCTCACATTCAGAAGCTTTGAGAGAGGAGCTGGTGTTGGGAAAAGATGCTTTCTATAGAAAGGGTATCGATTTGACCCTACAATATTGGTGGTTTGCATCTGCTTAAAGATAGCAGTGTTTCCAACCACTTCACAAGTGTCTGAAGTCCATCTGCTAGAAATATTTCTGACTTCCCTATTAGTCAGAAGCTTATTTTATTTTATTTTTTTTAAAGATTTTATTTATTTATTTGTCAGAGAGAGAGAGAGAGAGTGCGAGCACAGGCAGACAGAGTGGCAGAGGGAGAAGCAGGCTCCCCGCGGAGCAAGGAGCCCGATGCGGGACTCGATCCCAGGACGCTGGGATCATGACCTGAGCCGAAGGCAGCCGCTTAACCAACTGAGCCACCCAGGTGTCCCCAGAAGCTTATTTTAAATTATAACTTTCATAAAAATGAAATTTCTCTACCTAGAAATCAATGTTCACTATTTCACTTTCTTACATATTTGCCCAACTTTAAAGTTGGTTCAAGTAAGTCTCTGTTTCATTACTATATTTTGACACCTTTTTCTTTCTTGACTTTTCACTAATTACACATTTTCAAATATTCTACTAGAATTTTAATACTCAATAAAAAAAGTAAAGATGATCACACTTTCGGAGAGCCCTGGGAGAATTTACTTGTCTCTGGTCCTTATTACTAAGAACCTTGATAATGATGTGTGGCTATTAAAAAAAGTCACAATATGCTTTAACAATTTCCATTATGAGCTAATAATTTACCAAATTATTTTCCTTTAATCCAGAACATGATTTTGTTATTATCTATCAGTTTAAATAAGAGTAGAGATTAATTATAACAAGATGATCTCACTAGCTCAAATAATTGGTAAAAGAGCATGAGATAGTTCGGATTAACTTAATTATATGTGCCTGAGTTTGTGAGGAGAAAAGGAACAGGGTTGGCAAAGGAGGGTACCAACATGGCTTTGTTATTTGGCTTTCATCTAATCAGTCACAGCCATATGAACTTTTTAGGTACCTATGGGGAGATTTAAATGCAATTTCTGATTTTCTGTCCAAATAAACAATATGTTTACTATCAATATATTCCTAATCTGAATTGAAAATGACATAACAAAACTTTGCAAATTTGAAGAAATTCTTAAGATTTCTAACCTCCTTTTATAAGAAGCAATTTTTTTCAAGTTCTAGACTTTTGGAAATTTTCCTCACCCAAAGAATATAACTATACTAATAAAACAGCCATTTTCTCTTTAAGTACAAACCATCCTGTAGATTTGTGGTACTAGAGACATTTTGGTTATTTCCCCCCTGTTAATTAACACATAGAAATCAATTAGGTTTGCTCCTGTAATTTTCATTTAGAATAGAGCATTAAATTTAACAGATGATCAGTCTCATTACTTTCACTGAGAGGTTTCTTATAGCTAGTAGCCACCTGCTTGCAAGCATTTTTATATGAAGTTCCACACTTCTGTTTCTGAAAGCAGATTCCCACACCATCTGTAACAGAATCACCTGGGATGCTCATTAAATATGCATGTTGCTGGTTCTTAGGGAGGTCTACTGAGTGTGGCCGGGGAATGTTAACCTTAATGAATACCCTCAGTGATCCTGATGTACATCAACATTTGAGAAATGATGCATTTAGGAGTATGCTTTCAGGCAATTGGGATGATTCACACGACAAAGAATTATGGCGATACAAATCATCAGTGTCAATAAGTAGTATTAGCCAAGAATTCGTGTGTATACTTTCACTTTTGACATAAAGTGGAATGGTCATTTGTGTGTTGCCATTGAAATGAATTAAAAAAATTCAATCCAGAATTGCAAGATAATTGCTGTAGATAAAAGCTTAGTCTGAATTGATAGTATCACCTCAGCCTTAAGAGCATCTGATTCTGAATGGAAAAGATGACCAGGGAAAAATGGTCAGAACAAAAAGAAGTCAATGCCATTGAAGGTACAGTTTTAGGGAAACAAAAATTTCAATTGTTAATGGATATATACTGTTCTGATTCACAGGAAAGTACAAATTATATGGGTAAATCTCAGGATTGCATATGGAAAATACTACTCATCATCTTTTAGAATTATGCATAAGAGCCTAAAGCAGACAAAGTCAAGAAGATTTTTAATTTTTTTTCACTTGATTTTATTTTTTTCTTTTTAAATAAGAGATAGAAGTCAGAAAATTATAGAGTAATGTATTTTCAAGGGAGGACAAATGCAAATACTTACACAAATCCAAACAAGTTATGGATTTAATGCCACTAAAACTTATTTGGTATCTTTTTTGTGACCAGAGCTAGCGTAGGACCCAGGAAGTCAAAAAACCACTGAATCCATGGAGGAAACTTATATGCATATTACTAAGTGAAAGAAGCTGATCTGAAAATGCTGCATGCTATGTGATTCCACCTATAAGACATTCTGCAAAAGGTAAAACTCTAGAGATAGTAAAAACATTGGTGATTGCCAAGAGTTAATGGGAAGGGATAAATAGAGGAATATAGAGGATTTTTAGGACTGTGAAACTACTCTGTATGATACTGTAATGGTGGATACATGTCATTATACATTTGCTCAAACCCATGGAATAAACAACACTGAGAGTGAACCCTATTGGAAACTATGGGCTTGGGTGATAATGATGTGTCAGTGTAGGTTCATTGATTATAACAAATGTACCTTTTTGATACAGGATGCTGATAGTGGAGGAAGCTACGAGTATTGGGGGGTGGGTGGGTGGAGGTTAGTGGATATATGGAAACTCTCTGTATTTTCTGCTCAATTTCCTGTGAATTTAAAATTGTTTTTACAAATAAAGTTTATTAAGAATAGTTATTGAGGGGCACCTGGGTGGCTCAGTGGGTTAAGCCTCTGCCTTCAGCTCAGGTCATGATCTCAGGGTCCTGGGATCAAGCCCTGCGTCAGGCTCTCTGCTCTGCGGGGAGCCTGCTTCCCCCTCTCTCTCTGCCTACTTGTGATCTCTCTCTCACTCTCTGTGTCAAATAAATAATAAATAAAATCTTAAAAAAAAAGAATAGTTATTGAGAATTCTTTAAAGATTCTAACAACCTAATGGTTGAGATTGAGTTGAAATACCCAGTAGAGTCCAGAGTCATCAAGGGAACAGGGAAAGTAAATACTAAGAAGTGGGACCGCATGGAGGAGGGAACAACTAACTATGGAGAGGGAAGAATCAGGGAAGACCTTCAAAAAATGGGACATCTGAACTGGATTGTGAGGAGTTAGACAAACCTGTCAGATACAACTCATCATATTGACATTCCAGTGTATTGGCCTTTGTTGGGGAACTGAAAATCATTTGGTGTGGTTGGAGCAAAACTGGGATAGTGGTGAGAGCAGTAGGAAAGAGGCTACACAGTAGGCAGGGGCCAAGTCAGAAAGGCTGACATGCTCACACATCTGCAGATTTTATACACACACACACACACAAACACACACACACACAAATGCATACATACACAGGCATGTACAGAAACATACACACATATTCTAAAAGATTAAGTTCTTTAAACTTGTTGGGGAACACTGAAAAACTTTTAGCAGGGAAGAGATGTGGACTAATTTGCATTTTATCAAGAGCCCTGGGGATAATTCTGGGGAGGTAGAAGGGAACAGAAACTGGATGGAAATATCTAGTCAAGTTAACTGGCTGAAGTTAAGATTTTATGTCAACAAAGGAAAGAGAAGATTCAGATTCAAGAGATATTTAAGAAATTGGATCAGCTGAACTTACTGAGTACTTCCTTGTGTTAAGAAAGGGAGGAATCAGAAATTTTCTCTCATTTTGAGCTTAAGAAAATGAGAGGATGCTATACTTCTCACGATGGTATCTACTCTGGGTTAGTTACTGGGGATTCAGCAATGAACAACTGGTCCTTGTCCTTTTGGAGATTACTGTTAGTGAGAAAAGAAGACGTCCCACAGTATGAGACATCAGACAGGTACGATGTCTGTTAAGAAAGAGAATGTATAGCTATCCATATAGGAGAGGTCTAAGATGGAGATAGTTTTGAAAGCCATCGATATATAGGCAAGAGTTGACAATGTAAAGATAGTTGAGGTGGTCAAGAGAGGATGACAGATGAGAAGAAGAGAGGGTTGCAGAACAAAGGGTGCATAAAGGAATGGTCAGAGAATCATGGAGGGAGAATGATGGCATCAAGGGAGGAACTTTAAGACAAATGAAGTGGTCAGAACATGTTATGGAGAACTGAAATTAGATAAAGCCTCAGAGTCATCTCTGGGTCTTGCAATGTGGAAGACCTCGTGATATTTGTGAGAGCTGCTCTTGTCATGGGTGAAGCCTCATTGGAGTATGTTGAGGATGAAGAAGAACTTAGAAGGGAAGACAACTGAAGATGACATCTTTTTGATGTTTGGTCCTAGAGGGAATGAGAGAGAGGGGAACATAAATAGACACAGGATAAGGATCTTGAAAATGGGAGGCATTTGAACACTCTGAGTAATGAATGAAAAGAAGCTAGCAGCGAGGGAGGGGTTGAAAATGAAACAGAGAAGGGCTAATTTATGAAGCTACATGTTCATAATGAAGCTACATGTTCATAATTTTAAGGCCAGGAGGGCATAAGGTTCATTGATAGATCTTGAGTTAGCTTTAGACAAAGAGAAGATAGTTTTTCTTCAAAGCTAAGTGGAAAGAGGTAAGAGGGTGTATGGCTATATGGAAGCAAGGAAGGAAGGCTGGAGGAAACCTAGGGGACAGGGTACTAAAATAGAAATGCAACTTTTTAAATGTCATTAAAATTGTCAGTCTTGATCATTTTGATATTTGTATCCTATAACATACTATCTCACACTTAAACTTTTGGCTTATCAGATTAAGAAAAATAACTTAAAAATTGTGGCTCCAATGTGAAGTGAATGTCAAACATAAAAAAATGGATTCAATTTTTAAAGGTCCTTCCCAGGGCTTTATATTTAAACAAAGCAAGGGCCTCTGAACCCTATAGATCACAACAGTAATGTGATTCCAGAAAATTCAGAGGCCATGTCATTCTTGGAGATTTTTCTAACAAACAGAAGCTTTGCTGTGGAGTTCTATAAATATTTATCAGGCACGACTTTTACCCACAGGAGGTTAAAGATCTCCGAGTTTTGGATGAGAATGCATGGTTGTCTGATTTGACCTGAATTAGTAGGCAAAGGGAAATCTTCAGATTCAAAACTACTAAGTGTGACAAAATAATGACATCTTTTACAAAACCTCATAAGATAATAGGAGTTGGTCCAGTCAGTTATGAAATAATGCAAGTACTGTAATAACTTTTATCATTATTATCAGATTTAATACATTATATTTGCTTTCAGATTGGTTTTGATTGCCTCAGCAGAAAATAAAATGGGGCGTATCTCGACTCTGAGATTTACATGATATTACAGAAAATAAGCCAGGAAGCTGAAAAGTTTTATAAACTGTCAATAATAAATATATTTCAACCAACCCTGTTAGAGGAAAGTGCATTTTTTCTCTTCTCTCTATGGAAAATTATATTACAACATTAGTTTTCATATGAAAAGGCCATCAAACAGGATGCAGTCAAAAATGTAGGAACAAGTCTTATAAATATGTTTAATAAAAGGTGTTTAATTAATAAAAATGCCATTTTTCCAGATTTTGTGTTGTCAGCTATAAAAACTTTGTGATACCCTGTGGTTTATTTTCTTATTATAAATAAATATTCCTTTTCATACTTAATTTTGTATTTCACATTTTTTTTTAAAGGCTCCACAAAATCTTTATCACCCCTAAGGCAAATTTTATGATTTTCATTGAAAATAGCTTTATCCAGAGAATTTTCTTTTTTTTCTTTTTTTTAAAGATTTTATTTATTTATTTGACAGACAGAGATCACAAGTAAGCAGAGAGGCAGGCAGAGAGAGAGGAAGAAGCAGGCCCCCCACTGAGCAGAGAGCCCAATGTGGGGCTCGATCCCAGGACCCTGAGATCATGACCTGAGCCGAAGGCAGAGGCTTTAACCCACTGAGCCACCCAGGTGCCCCCAGAGAATTTTCAAAAAATGTTTCAGTGTTTGATGTTCCCTGGGAGAAACCTCATTTAGCCCTGTCCAAGGGGTCAAGGTGTTTTCCTTACAAGTACATTTTCATTGCTGTGAAATCTTATATTTTACAGTACTTATAGCTTTCTTAATGATCAATGACTCTTCATAGTTTATTTGACTTTATCTTTTTTCATACTAGTGATTTCCATCCCACAAAAGAACAAAACCAAGGTGTCCCTGTTTACAGTATAATAATAAAATAATGTTTAGAGTATATTTTGATCTGTTAGAATAAACTGTATCCCAAAATTTTAAGGAAAGAAAAAACTTATATGTATACCAAAAATAAGGTTAAATACAATGAAGGGATAGATTATGACTATAAAAATGAAAATTAAAAAAGATTTTTGAAAAGATATTGATAAGATAAAACAGTTAAAATAGGTTAAAATAAGAAAGAGGAAAAATTTAAAAAATAGAAAAAGAAAAAAATAATGAAAATTTAAAAAAAATTTAACTTTGAGAGGCTAAAGAATCATGGGGAAAAAAGCCATGAATTCTATGTGCTGTATTTCCCTAGCACTGGTGTTCTGCAGTTTTCAGTGATCAGTAAACTTGGTCTTGGCTGGATGTTCTTGCTCTGGAAAACAGGATAGAAGTTCCTCAAAAAATTGAAAATAGAGCTACTCTATGACCCAGCAATTGCACTACTAGGTGTTTACCCCAAGGATACAAATGTGATCTGAAGGGGCATGTGCACACCAATATTTATAGCAGCAAAGTCCACAATAGTCAAACTATGGAAAGAGCCTAGATGTCCATCAACAGATGAATGGATAAAGAAGATGTGGTATATATATATATATATATGCAATGGAATACTATACAGCCATAAAAGATGAAATCTTGCCATTTGCAACGACATGGATGGAACTAGAGGGTATTATGCTAAGCGAAATAAGTCAATCAGAGAAAAAAAATTATATGATCTCATTGATATGAGGAATTTGAGAAACAAGACAGAGGATCATAGGGGAAGGGAGGGAAAAAATGAAACAAGGTGAAACCAGAGAGGGACAAACCATAAGAGACTCTTAATCTCAGGAAACAAACTGAGGGTTGATGGAGGGGAGGGGAGTGGGAGAGATGGGGTGGCTGGGTGATGGACATTGGGGAGGGTATGTGCTATGGTGAGTGCTGTGAATTGTGTAAGACTGATGAATCACGGACCTGTACCCCTGAGACAAATAATACATTATATGTTAAAAAAATAACATCTAGATGATGATGTGCATGATTTGAAGGGTATACATAGAAGTAAACATACCTACTGAGTGTTTCTAAGCAAAAAATATCTGGAGTGTTTCTCCTTCTTGTATTACACTTTCTACAATTAGAAGCATTTCTAAAAACCAATACATACAAAATCCTGAATATTTAGGAAACATTTCACTGAAGGGGTACTTATGTTTGATGCATGTATCATTACCAACAGGTGTATTACCCTGCAATTATGGCAGTTTTAGAAACTCTACTGGTCAATTTCTATTTCAGGAAGAATTCAAAAGTAGTTATTTTCATATTTGTTTTCTAGTGTTCTGTATCTGGAGAAACAAATAAGTATTTTTATATATCTTCATAGTACACATTTGATAGTCACATATGAACCGATTACTGCAGAGTGACTTGGGTTTTTTTTTCCCCTGCTCTCTGGTCATGGCTGCCTCAGTATTCTTAAATGTAATATAAGGTATCTGAATGGGTCATTGAAGTCCTTCCAAGTTCGAGAAGACAGAAATTCTTAGAAGTCAGGGCAAGGTGAGTCCTCAGCGTACATAGACTTTCTCTCTCTCTCTTTTTTTCTATATGGACATGCTAGAAAGCAGAGATATATGGTAAGATCGTGTTTTGAATTGCCTGCGTGAGAGGGTAGTGTCCTAGAAAACAGGTGATTGCTCTAATTCTGCAACATCTGATAAACTAAGGATGTTGTCTCCAGGTGGCTTTCATAAGGTCAAGATTGAAGTTGACCCTGAGGACAGAGCCATCGCTGCCGTCTGTACCCGGTTCCCAGCCAACTGTCTAAAGATGTGTGCTAGTGTTCACATGTTTGAGGAGAAAGGGGAAATTAGGCAGAGATAAGTGCAAATGTACTCCTGCTAGTGACAGACTAATTTACCGTCTACCTGCTTGGGCCTGGAAAATGGCAAATCTGTAGCATCATCTCCATAAATGAAGGAGAGCGTGTTATTGTAGACACCAGTTAGTGGGGGCTGGAGGGGAAAGAATTGCCGGTTTGAAAGCAGTTTGTCTGTCACTTTGAAAATCAAGCTCAGTAGACAGGGTTGCATGAAAAGCAATCCTGAAATATTGCATAACTGTCGTACTCTGGCGTGTTTGGCAATATTTCCATTTATGTGAAAATGTACGATGCTAGTTTTACTGTACTCATATCTATGCATTTCTGTTGACAATTGGCTAGAAGTTGAAAGGCTTTATGTAGTGAAGACAAAATTCCATCCATACAAATGAAATAAAGGATATTTACTTTGACTCATATTTTTTCATGTGTGGCAGCTATGGATTCCAGCTAGACACAGTGTATATTTTCCCCTAGACTTGATGCTCTTTAATGTTAACACAGCAACAGATCACAGATTTATTTTCCCCTGTAGAATCTATTGCAGGCTACAACTACCTTGTTTTCCTGAATTCCACTTACAGAGGTACTTTGTCTTAAGAAATCGAGTTAGAATTGAGTGTGGTTGTGAAACATATAAAGGGCATGATGATAGTTCTTGATGAACTACAGTACTTGGCAAAAGTGGTTTGCATCCAGGGCTGATACAAATCAAGATGGGAATATGATCCTTTATACCTAATTGATAAGAGATTTCTCTGTGTACCCTATAAATCATTGACTCCCATAAATGAAAATAGGAGCTCATTAGGCATTGCCAAGCAGTAAAGTCTGTGGACTAGCAAGAGTAATTATAGACTAGCTTTATCCATAAGGCAGTGAAACTCACAGACAATTTAGGAACAAAACAGTTTGTCACATATTTTCTTTTCTCTGTAAAAATCTATTCTTTTACACAGTGAATTTCACTACATGCCTAGTACCACCCCATCATGTTATTGCATTTTGGGGGCATATTTAAAGACAAACACTTTCAGTAGCAGAAAGCTAACCAGAGTCCACCTAATTCAAGCATTGATTTTAATTCTCCCATGCTGTTTTAATGCAAAATTAGATTTCATTTTGAAAGCTTGAATTCTTAATGAGTTTTTATTATTTTTTTATTAGTCCATGGTTGGAGTCTTAGAACAGTTTTTAAGGCATTGGTATTTTTCTTTTTTTGCAGTTTTCAAGCAGGTTACAGAGAAATAAGTATTCTGTATGGTATCCCTCCCCCAAAGGTACCAAAAAATCCCACAAAAAATCACTGTGAAGTTGAATTTTATTTTTAACTCAGTGGAAATTCACTACTAATTTATAATAGATGGCTTATCCATGACAACAAATGTATGAATTCATTATATATTTACTAAACATACTTATTTATAAAAAGCCATGCTGAGCTGTTCTTTATCATTTCAAATGACAAACTGTATTTTGGTCATAAACAGAATTATCAAGTTGACCACATCTGGCTGTTTTAAATTAGGATGGTATAACATGTTGGTTTTGCCTGCTGATGAGTAGGGAATGAAATCAAGGTAAGGCAGATGTAGAGCAAGAAAGGAAAGACTAGCTGCGATGGAAGACATGGTTTATTCTCCCTGGTTCTGATCAAAAGTCCAGTTGAATTCAAACAGGCCTTCTCCATGGACACTGATGCAGGTTTGAGCAAACAACAGGGAAGGTGGAGGTAGAAGTCAAGGTGAGAGGAAGGAGACCAGAAATGAAATTCACCTCTGGGTAAAGACACATTGGAATAACTTAACTGACAAACAAGCAAAGAAACAAACAAAAAACACCCCTTTCATCATTCAATGACTAGATTTCTTCAGGGAGGACTTGTTAGCTAGTCCTTTTAGTGGAAAGCTGAAATGAGCACCAGGAGCTGTCTGTGGTTCAGCTGGGTAGGAGATACCACGTTCTGTTTTCTTAGACTCTCTATTCGTAGATTTGGCTTCGTTCATCAGAACACTGATTGTATTAACTATATTTTCTTTACTTTTTGTATCCTTGATATTCTGGCATTTGTAGCCTCACTTATGGAGAGTCAGTGCCCCTTCCCCCCAAGGCTACCAAGGTATTAGAAATAATGAAAAGCTCATCTGGGAATACACCTTCCCTATGTAAACTAACCAATTAGGAGCCCACACCCCCCGACTATCTGCTTTATCAAACTCTCACACACTATGCCAAGATCAACCAGGGTCAGGTACCTGACAACTAAGGAGAACCTCTAAGCCTCAAGTTCTTCTGGAATTATTCAAACCAGCCAGTCCTAAGCTGTTTAGACTCTCCTGCCTTGTGTTCCCCATGAAAGCCACTAAGGTCTCTGATCTGGCCCCTGTATGATGTGGCATGTCCCTTCTTCTTGGGAAATGTGAACAGTAAAATTCTTCTCTCAATGCCATTCACCTCTCTGTGTCATCATTCAGTCCCTTCTATAAATTAAAATAATTTGGGTACATTTTGAGACATACAGCCTTGTTTATGTAGTGAGAGGTCAGGAGATAAACACTCTTCTCTGAAGTTCTGTTTTCTAGTAGAGTATTTTTTTTAAATATTTTATTTATTTATTTGACAGACAGAGATCTCAAGTAGGGGGAGAGATAGGCAGAGAGAGAGAGGAGGAAGCAGGCTTTCTGCTGAGCGGAGAGCCCTACGCGGGGCTCGATTCCAGGACTCTGGGATTATGACCTGAGCCGAAGGCAGAGGCCTCAACACACTGAGCCACCCAGGTGCCCCATCTAGTAGAGTATTTTTAAGAACCTTTCTTTGTTCAGCACTGAATGGGCGAAGCTTATACGTGACAGCCATCACCTCGGGAAGTTGGAACAGACAGAGACAAAGAAATGGCTAAACAATATCAATGTACAGCAATAGTTCAGTCAATGTGGAAAAAGAAATAGAATTTATATCCTATATTAAGCATGCCTTTCCTTGGGGCACCTGGGTGGCTCAGTCATTAAGCATCTGACTTTGGCTCAGGTCATGATCCCAGGGTCCTGGGATCGAACCCCACATTGGGCTCCCTGCTTAGAGGGGAGCCTGCTTCTCCCTCTCCCACTCCCCTTGGTTGTGTTCCTTCTCTTGCTGTCTCTCTGTCAAATAAATAAACAAAATATTTTTTTAAAAAAGAATGCCTTTCCCTTTTTTAAAGTCAAGTCTTATGTTCATTAGTTAGATTATTAAACTGAATTCTGTGGCTTAATTTATCAACATATATCTTCTAAGCACCCTGCCAAATGTTGTAGAGGCTGAAAACAGAGGCAAAACATTATTTTTACTCTTAAAGGCCATACAATCTAAATAACAGTAGCATCATTTCTGCTAACCTGAATTTCCTAGAAGTGGAGGCCAAGATAAGAGTAGATGTAGAAGAAACTTTTATTTATTTATTTATTTATTTATTTAGAAGATTCTATTTATTCATTTGACAGACAGAGATCACAAGTAGGCAGAGAAGCAGGCAGAAAGAGAGGAGGAAGCAGGCTCCCTGCTGAGCAGAGAGCCGGATGCGGGGGCTCGATCCCAGGACCCTGAGATAATGACCTGAGCCGAAGGCAGAGGTTTTAACCCACTGAGCCACCCAGGCACCCCTATTTTTTAATTTCTTTTCAGCGTAACAGTATTCATTGTTTTTGCACCACACGCAGTGCTCCGTGCAATAAGTGCCCTCCCTAATACCCATCACCTGGTTCCCCCAACCTCCCACCCCCCGCCCCTTCAAAACACTCAGGTTGTTTTTCAGAATCCATAGTCTCTCATGGTTTACCTCCCCTTCCAATTTCCCTCAAATCCCTTCTCCTCTCCATCTCCCCATGTCCTCCATGTTATTTGTTATGTTCCACAAATAAGTGAAACCATATGATACTTGACTCTCTCTGCTTGATTTATTTCACTCAGCATAATCTCTTCCAGTCCTGTCCATGTTGCTACAAAAGTTGGGTATTCATCCTTTCTGATGGAGGCATAATACTCCATAGTGTATATGGACCACATCTTCCTTATCCATTCGTCTGTTGAAGGGCATCTTGGTTCTTTCCACAGTTTGGCGACCGTGGCCATCGCTGTTATAAACATTGGGGTGGAAGAAACTTTGATGATGAAATGAGAGACACATGGATCTCTTGCATTTCTGTACATCTTGTGAGGAAAGGCACTGACTACGCTTGCTCTAGATTATGTTCTCAAAAGATGTTTGTATAGTGAACAGCCTGGGAAATCTCCTTCCAGAGCATAGGACAGAATGTTCACTGTCTAGCATAATGAAAATAATTTTCCCTTCCAGGTGAAGTTCAGGCAGACCTAATACTTGTTTTAAAAAATTTAAGTTCTCTAAGTTTGGGGAAATCCTGCCCCCTCCAAAGTCAAGAATAATATCCAAATATGTCTGCCTCCTCTCCCTTATGTAAGGGTGTCACTTGGCCTTCTTAATATCATCCTGCAGGATTTGCAGTTTGAGTAATTAGAGCAAATGATGATATTGTAGCTACTGCTACTGCTGTGACCAAGACACTCTCCTTTGTCTCTCATCCAAGAGTCTCTTACTTCTGCTGGCAGCCATGAAATGGTGGCAGACTAACTTGATAGCTTATAAGCAGGATAAGAAAATCCCAGAACCTTCAGAATTCTTGACAAATTATTTGTCAAGGAAAATGGGAAGGAAACTGGGGTATCCTGAGATAGCTCTTAGACCATGATATATTTTCTTATATTAGAGAAAGGGAAGGGAGAAAGATTAGGTGGAAGAATCTTGGACAGTGTGTAGTTTAAGAAATTTTAGAAAGGCTGATGGAAATTCTTCCAGCCAACGACACTCCTCAGAGCTGTCCCACATCTCATACAAGTGGCTTGATCAATATTCTTGCTACACACAGTCATTGACTGGAAGCAACCTCTGCAAAACATGGCTTTGGATCAAAAGTGCTGGTGGATTCAGAACATAGCATCTGGGACATTGGTCAGTACTTTTTAGTGAGAGATCTGAGAGGCTCATTTTCATGACTGTCACATCAATTAAGGGTCCTGTGATTCCGAAATGTTTTATCTTAAAAACAAAGTTGACCACACTATAAAGGTTAAGAAAATTTGGCACATGGAATGTTTAAAGGTTAGCTTGAGGCATGTGTTGAATAGGGCATTGGTTATAAGCATCTGAAACCCAGGTCATAACAATCTGAACAAGCAAGCAAGCAAGCAAACAAACAAACAAAAATGAAAAAAAAAAGGGGGGGGGGAATTTTAAAGCCTCATGTAATTAAACAGTGAAGAGTCAAAGCTGGTATCTTAGAGATATGTGGGCTGGTAGATCAGATGATGCCTCTTGTTCAACCTTCTCCTCTGCTTTCCTTTGTGTTTGTTTATCTTCAGGCAGGTTTTCCATGTGATGCTCTATTGTCCTTGTAGATATTGATCCCAGAGAAAAGGGAGTTTCTCCTCTATGATTGTGCCAGCAAAAGCCCTTGGACTGACACTCATTGGCTCAGTTTGGATCAAATCCCTTGTCACAACCAATTGCTTGAGTTGAGGAACATTGTTTTCTGTTTGCTAGGCCTTAACCACGTGCTCAGTCTTATGCCAGAAGTGACTTGAAGAAAATCAGTAATGGTCCAGTAAGTGGAAGAGCAACAGTTGCTAAAAAGTAATGATGTTGCATAAACAAAGATGTTCATTAGAAGGGGAACATTTTTTTTCTCAAAGCTTGCATGATGGTGATGACTATTGAGGTTGATTGGTTGTGCCCAAATTAGCTGAGAAGTTTAGTGTCAGCTGAGGGTACATAGGTTAAGAAAGGTGTTGACAGAGAAAGCAGATGAAATCAATGGTTGGATTTAGAACTCTCTCAGACAAACTGGAGCCTGTAGGCTGTATATTGATGCCCCCTACATTGCTGTTACTCTTTGTAATATGATTTTGGTGACTCAAAGATATCTTCAGATGGCATGGTCTCTAAGAATACAGATCATAGTGGAACACAAACCATAACTAGATAATAGGATTTTTAGAAATTCAGAGAAAGAAGAGACACGTTTGAATTTACCCTTACTTATATTGCTCTTTGGGAGGAAAGTGTTTAAAAATTTGTTCTCAAGAATATTTGAGTTACTGATTAGTAAATTTGGCTTTATGAAGACGGTCTTCAAATACATCAAAGTATAAGACAATTTTGGGGTTTGTCCTGTGTCTTTCCTCCATTGAGGTTCAAGGGTATCAACAGGCTAACCTGATGAATGACATTCTTTAGAGTGCATATTACCTAACATCTTCTTGGACACAATGGTCTCAGTATTTCTCTTCTTACTCATTCTCAGAGACAACTGTAATGCTAAGGCTAGGAGTTGGAATATCTGGATTTTGGATCACCGCTCACTATGTTCTTAGGAAAACCCTTTATTTTCATAAGGAAAATGGGTATAATGATACATTTCTTAAATTGTTGAGCCAATCAACAGATAATACATGTGAAGCTCTACTGAGATGCCAAAGATGAGAGCTATTGTGACCTTATTCTCAGGGATGGAACATTCAGGCCAAAGATGGAGATATAATGAAATCACCTTTTTTTCTTTCTTTTAAATTATAGGACATAGGGTGGGATCTCTTTAGCCTACACTAAGAATAATTTTTGCCAATCAATTTGCTTTAAAAAAAGAGTTAAGTTGTCATAGCTCAGAGCACAGGCAAACCTGCAGATCCCCATGACACTGTGAAGGAACACACTTATATTTTCTTCTCTTTGTTTTGGTAATTGTCAGTCTCTAATTTATGTCCTTTGAGGAAAAGCTTATCTCACCATCAACTTATTAGTGGCTTAATATAGGGAAAGCTGATTATAGACAATCTGAATAGCAAATGTTCACATTGCAGAGCAATCAAGCTAATAATACCTTTCAAGAATATTTCCCCTGGATCTATCATTTTGGTTGATCTTGTCAGATTTTATGTGTATGGGCACCGTCAGTGCTTCTTACCACTCTGCTTCTGGGATCCTGCATGCACTGTCGTCTTTCCAGAGAAAAAAATCCACATGAAGTCATGCGTCTAGGGGGAGCGGAAATGAAATTGTTTATACATTACCACTTGTTTCTCAGTTTGTTACTTGATCAGGATATCCCAAGATTTGGTCTGAAGGAAAATATGAGATGATGTTACCATAGGGTGCAGAGATTAGGTAACCAAAGTGGAAGCAAAGAAGATTCACACTGAGTACCCAGGGAGAAAGGAGGGAATTTGAAACCCATCCGAATCCTTTCCTTTTAGTCTGTCTCCAAGAGGCTAAAACATCTGGTGAATCACGTCAAAGACTCAATCAATCATCCCTGTGTTTGGTTTTTATGATGCCAAACATCTGGATTGACTGAGTTTCTCTTTTCTTTAATTAAATCAACTAGATGTTTTGGCTTCCTGCAGAATCAGCTTCAGTCTAAATATTAGACATCACTGTCCTGTTTGTACTCCTATTCAGTTGGTATACTTTTTGTTTTAGTTTTCATTTCTAGTAACTGTATGATTGATTGAAAATAGTTTTGAATATTGTATAATATATTTGAGCATCAATGTAAGTTTTAAAAAATAAATCCAAAAAACAAAATTGACTTGATTGTTTTGCTTTTTTTCTAAAAGGAACCCAGGATTTTACCTACTATGAACAGTAGTTGGAAAGTTAAAGAAACGTTAAATAATTATATGGCTAGTTCCCAGCAGAGATCAAAATATCCTCTTTGATGTAAAGACAGCTGGCACCAACAGTCGTTCTGACTGTGTGTGACAAGAACACACAATTTATATAATTTATGCATTCCTAGGTTTTCTGCTCTGTAAGGATTTGGTCTGGCTTTGCATTCTTTTCAGATACCCTTTGCATCCTTATCTGGAAAGGCTTCTGGGCAACCTGATAATGGGAGGACATTAAAAAGAAATGAAAAGAAACTGTGGACACACACTGGTTTAATGAAATATTATATTTTCCAGAAGATAAATGAAACCTCAAAATAGACAAAACAAAGTTTCTCATTCTAACTATGGGAGAGAAAGCAACTGAAAAATTTTGGAATAACATCTCTTACCTCACTCTTTTATGGTGCTTACATGGGGCCTGCCTAGCACACAAGTGCTTTCTCACTAAGGTGATTGTGTTCCTTGGTTTCAAAGAAATCTTGATGTAGTTGTAGTTCATTTTGAAAGACAGATGAATGATGATTTTAGGATTCTTAATATAATCATTGAGCCAAACTGGCCATTTTATACCTATGCTGTAAAAATTATATGATACATGTCTAAACACAATACCTTTAAAAGTTCTCACCAAAATGAGGCACAGTCCCATTTCTGCAGAAAGCCCCCTAGTGTGCCTTTAGTTAGACCAGTTGCTTAAATAAAAACTAAATGTGAACTTTGATGCTACTCTATCAGATGTGATTATTTCTTTTTACTTTTTCTGGAGTTGACTCTGCAGATGTTTCCAGGGCTTTGTCAGGACTCTCCACTGATACTCTATTGGTCAATAGAAGGTTCCAGATGCTCCCATGCATTTTATGTATATTATCTCTTAGCTACTGCTCACAATAGGCCTATGAAGAGCATATTATTATTAACAGTGGCCAAAACTAAAGCTTAGAGAGGTTAAGCAATTGGCTCAAAGTTAAATCAGTTTTTGAATTAGCAGTATTTATTTTTAAAAATATGTTTATGTCTATACACACATATTACTGCAGACATTTTGGAAAAGATAGAAAATTAAAAAAAAAAAGAAGAATTACATGTCATTTCCCTGAGATAAGGACTATTAATTTTTGGTGTATTGACTTACATACACATATACACATAAATCTAAATAAATGCATTTAAAACCATGGACTCCCATTAAGCACATTATTTTGTACTATTCTTTTTCATAAACATAACTGACAACTTCCTCCATATCATATGCCTTTGTCTGTAGCAGGGATCAACAAACTTTCTATAAAGGGCCAGAGAGTTAATATTTTTTATTAAGATTTTTAAAATTTATTTGACATAGAGAGAGAGAGCACGTGAGCACAAGTAGACAGAGTGGCAGGCAGAGGGAGAGGGAGAAACAGACTCCCCACTAAGCAAGGAGCCTGATGTGGGGCTTGATCCCAGGACTCTGGGATCATGACATGAGCTGAAGGCAGATGCTTCACCTACTAAGCCACCCAGCCATGCCCAGAGGGTAAATATTTTATGATTTGTGGGCAATACTATCCCAGCTACTTAACCCTGATAAGTCAACAATACACAATGTGTAAATTAATGTGTATGATTCTGTTCCAATGGTACTTTATTCATAAAAACAGCAGAGGGTCAGATTTAACCCACGGGCTTTGGTTTTCTGATCCTTGTTCTATAGAATCATTTTAAAAAATGACAGCAATCAGAGTTTATCACATGGCTATATTATTATTTACTTGTAAGTATTTAGTTTGTGTCTATTTATTAAAAATAATGTGATGAAAATTCTCATAACTAAGAGTTGGTACAAATGCACTAGATTTTCCTTAAGATAATTTCCTAGGGAAAGAATTTTCTGGGTCATATGGAAAGTCTTTTCATAAAGTATGTGATATTTATTACTAAATTATTGTCCATGAGATTATAATTTCCATTCTTACCAGTGGTATAAAGGAGGATGTCTTATCTATACTCTTGTTAATCAAGAATACTAGGGAGTTGTTTTTTTTTTTTAATCTTTGCCAATTTGACAGGCAAAAACAATAGCCACTTATTTAAATTTGCATGTATTGATTTTTATTGACACTGATAGTATTTCTGCTTTTTACATGCCTGATATTTAACCATAAATCAGTTATTTCTTTAGATCAACCTAATTTTATAAATGATGGAAACAAGCAAATTTAGTTTTAGTACATTAAATGATTTATATCCATACTTTGATCAACTCCTAAAGTGTTAGATAAACACACAGATGCTATTAAAGCAGTCCCTGCCAGTTCCTCTTCATCTACTCTAATGGCAATATAAACTATTTCTCTTCTAATATTACTTCCTTGACACTTGTCCTTAAAATAAGGAAGTGGTTTTTTTTTTGGAAAGTTTTTGCTCTTCATTTCCCCCTCACTGGACCCTCTTAATGGAAAACATACTTTATTTGCCATATTGGAAGGCAAAATTTTGATATCCCTTTATCCTGGCTTCTCTATGAGGTGGAATAAATGTACTAAAGGTCATGCACATTGTTATGGATTGAAGTATACCTTCCAAAAAATCTGTGGAAGTCCAAACCCCCCAGCACCTGTGAATGAAATCTTATTTGGAAATAGGGTCTGTGCAGATGCAATCGAGTTGAGATGAAGTTGTTCATCTGGGCTCTGATCCAGTACAACTGCTATCCTTATTAAAAGTGAAAGAGACAGAGAGACCTAGGGAAAAAAGTGAAGGGGGAGACAGAGTCTGAAATTTTGCTGCCACAAGCCGAGGAACACCTAGGCTACCAGAAGGTGGAAGAGAGAAGGAAGCATTCTCCTTAAGAGACTTAGGAGGGAGCATGACCTTGCACACAGCTTAATTTCAGATTCTAGCCTCCAGAACTGTGAGAGAATATTTTAAGCCACCCAGTTTGTAGTACTTTGTTATGGGCACCCCAGGCCACTTGCACAGGCAAAGATGGCTGTGAACTATTTTGGAACTACACAGTCCAGAGGTTCTTCCCACTCTCCTCTCCTTCAAGTGGGGTTTTCATCAGAGCAAAACTCTTATTCTCTGATGGCTGATCTGCCAGTGGATTATTTATCATAAGAAGGAAGGAGCTGGAAGCTTTTGCGGCTTTGAGTCAGACCTCTGTCTTATACTTAGCTGAGCTATCATTACAGCTGGTATTTTGATCTCCTACCTCTTTTCCTCCAAATTCTCCACAAGAAGATTGACCTAGAAGTCTCAAGAACAACATGGGAGACTGGAATTTTGGTGACCAAAATACCACCTGGAGAGGCCTGACTCCTTGCTTTGGGTGTGGTGGCTGATGTCTTTGAGTGGGGATGTAGAAGATTTACCTTAGAATTTACAGGGCTTCAGGGCCCCTGTGCCTGATATTGATCCAAGAAGACATGTTGTGGTCACATCTGGTATCAGAGATCTTTGATTGTTGAAAAGGGAGACTTTAAATTCCAGTTAAGTTTTACCTTAAAACGGATAACACCATTGTACAGGTTTTTTCAACACTGGTGGAAGAAATGATTTGTTTCCTCTTATCTATCTATCTATCTATCTATATATTTTAAAGTCTTCACTTTGAACTGCAAAGACAGGTACATTTCCACTGGGCCTCACAGCACCTGTGCATGAGGCTTGAACATTTTATTTAGTATTATCACAGATAGACGGCACAAGGTGCATTGCCCTCTATCTATTCCTTCTTGTTTTAATTTGAAGGATGAGGAAGGAGTTGTAGAAGGATTAATCTCATGAATTCATGAAGAATGGAAATCCTTATCTCACACCAGGTAAGTAATGTCCTTGAGTTAAAAACAAAAACAAAAACAAAAACAAAAAAAATGAAAAACACTCTGCGATTATTTTTAGAAACTCAAAGGTTACAATGAAATCTAAAAAGCTTGTTCCTGGAGCACTGATTTTAGAAAAGCTTACCCAGAAAAGCTGGGAAGGATGCAATTGGTGTATGTAACATGTTTTCATCTTCATGTCAAAACATGAGGAAGAAGAAAGAGAAAGTAAAGTCATACTGATTTCAGGGGGGTAGGTGAAGGATTTTTTTGGTAGAAACATTAAAACCTTGGTCGATAGATAAAAGGGCAGTTGGTACAGACTGGTTTATAAAGGTGGGTCTGGGCGCTTTCCACAATGAGGTGGTAGGGTCAAGGGCTGGCAAAGGACATGGGAGAGAATCAGAGAGGTGTTGGTATGACGGAGAGAGGAGGCAAGTTCCTATTAGCCAGAGTTCATGACCAAGCTGTGATGGAGCTGGAGGGATCAGGCATTGAGTGCTACCATCATAGGTTCCAGCAACAGGCAGATGCCCCAGGATGAGGCCAGTTCAGAGCAGCAGGCTTGGGGCAGGGGCCGTCAGAGCCAGCCATTCAGCTACAGAGACACAGACAGTAATGTAGATTCAAATACTTCATCTCTTCTTTTCTGGCATAAGGCACTGATGGCTATGCCTTGACCTCATGTAGCTAGAAGCGATCTTAGAGAAGAGGACTTGGGAAACCAAGCACTGATCTCAAGGAACTGTTTAGACTATTGCTTCAAATCGAGTAAATCTATTGAACTGAAGTATAATTTGTTTCCCCTGCTACCCATCAGATAGAGTGTCACAAATGATTGGATAAAAGATCAGATTATGTTTCTCAGTTTTAGAGAAGTAAAGTACCATGTCTTGTTGTTGTTGCACATTTGAGTACAGTGGAAGCAAATCCAGTCTTCTAGTATACAAGGGTTTTATTCTGCAAACACAGGTTCATGGGCATATACTTATTTCTAACAGGCTGCCAGAGAGCTGGGCCTTCTTGCCCACTGACCCCTAGACTGTATCCTAATCCCACCATCTCTACCTACCCCCTCTTCATGCTTGGATTCCTCTAGGATGCTATTTATTTATTTATTTATTTGAATGCTCTTTAATTATTGAGCTACTCCAGAAACAGGTATGGAAGATGAAGAGCCAGGTACATAATTTTAGGTCACCATCTCCTCCAAATTGTCCCTTTGTCCAGCTTTGAAAAGTTGATCTATCAATGGGGATCCAGGATGAGGCTCACTGAAGTGATTGCTGTGTGCTTGCAGAGCTACCCTGTACTGATGGGCTGGCCGTCAATCTAGGGCTGATGATTCCTTGTCCATTTATTCCTTCATTCAATAAATATGTGCTGATGAGGCTAAGTGGCCCTCTTACAACCACAAAAGAAGATTTGTTATGCATTTTCCCCTTAAGGAGCTTATAGTCTGAGAAGTAAACAAGGAGCAAAAAAGGCAGGAGGAGGATGGTGAATTAAACCAGTATTTTTCACACCAAACTTTTTTCAGAAGTTGAATGTGGGAGAATAGGGCTTGGTAAAATACGAAAAAGGAAATTATGTATTTTGGGTAGACTCTATAGTAGACTGATGTTTTCTGAATGTCTTTGGCAACCAGATATCATAAAAGGTCAGAGAAAGAACACTGAGTAATAATGACCTTGTCCAATTATCTCTGTATCTGACTTAATAAAAGAATTTCTTATAGAAAGAGCTACTTTATACCACAACAGCAAACTGAGGAAAGAGGATAATGGGACAGCAGAAACTTATTCCTTAATTTGGAAAAAAAAAAAGAAAAGAAAAGAAAAAAAAAAAGAGTTTTTCTGTTATTGGTTTGTGATGTCATCTTTGAATGCCAGGGAAAAACCATGTTTATACACATCAGGGAAAGGAAGCCCAAGTATAGCCAATATTTGCAGGAAATGAGCACAACATGTGGGACCCAAACTTGCTTCTGTCTTATTTCCCAGTCTTTTGCTGTTTTGCCACACTTGGCCACCCAGTGTCATCGACTTTTCAGGCCCACCCAGGGGATCTTGGTGTCAGCAAGAAGAGACACAATTGCAGTTAGGCGTAAACATGAAAATTTCTGTTAAATGTGCTAAATCACAGCTAATGGGATTCCAGGCATTTCCCTTTAACATGCAATGGAATTTATAACAATATGCTTGTATTAACCGTGCTAGTAGGACTACTGGGCTACCAACTTATAAATAAAAATTAAAATTAAACACAAAGATACTCAATATGAAGAAATATGGTAAGTGATAAAAATTATGTTCTCCAGAAGAGATGAGGGTGCTTGATTTCTGGTCATCTGAATTCAGTTCTCCAGCACAGTCTATGGAGCTAGGAAAAACACTAGCACCAGAGTTACTTCCTGTCCTGGGCTGAAGTCTGGTGGTGTGCCTCCTTCAGAGCCTTCCTTTCTTGAGTGTGAGAGCAGCTATACATTGTTTACAGAGATAAATGTTTTATAACTGACCTATAATTGCTTTATGTGAATACATGACTTCCTCACTTTTATAATGGAAAAACTATAACCTATTAGTAACCTCTCTAATGGCAAGGGCAGCTCAAGAATACTAATTATACATGTCATAATTTATTTAGCTTTACAGTGACCATACTTTTCAGTTTGTCTCTGAGAAATCTTATTTTTTTTTTAAGATTTTTATTTATTCATTTGAGAGAGAGAGGGAGCATGAGGAGGGGAGAGAAGCAGAGGAGAAAGCAGACTCTCCACTGAGCAGGGAGCCCAATGCGGAGCTCAGTCCTAGGAACCTGGGATCATGACCCAAGCCAAAGGCAGATGCCCGACCATCTGAGCCACCCAGGTGCCCCATCTCTGAGAAATCTTAAGGTATGTTTTTGATCCAGTGTGTTTATTAATAGCAGTCTTGGGCTCTCAGGAATATCCTGTTTTGGGTGGTAAAGTATAAACTCAACTTAATTTAGCACTGTTTGTGTCCCTGGATCTATGCTAAGTATTTGGTAAGTGTTGTCACATCCAATCCAATCCTAAGCAAGCAAGCAAGCAAGCAAGCAAGCAAACGAACTTAAATGATTACTGCCACTGCCTTTAACAAATGCATCAGAATCATTCTCACACTGAGATTTGATGGGTGAAGCTCTCAGAGAAAAAGGAAGTATATTCTCTGCTTCTTTTCTCCTTCAGACATTTGTTTATTTGTTGGTCATGCAAAGGAAAGAGGCTAAGAAGAAGTACTGGTTCAGAATTTTAACATATACATTATATACAAAAAAGTACATAAATCATAAGTATATGGCTCAGTTAATTTTCACAAAGTAAAGACTTCCAGGTAACTACTGCCCTCATCAAGAAACAGTATTTCACAAATGACACTACAGACAAAGCGCTGATTCCAAGATCTATAAAGAACTCCTCAAACACACACAAAACAGATAATCACATCAAAAAATGGGCAGAAGACATGAACAGACAATTCTCCAAAGAAGACATACGAAGGGCTAACAGACACATGAAAAAATGTTCATCATCATTAGCCATCAGGGAGATTCAAATAAAAACCACATGGAGATACCATCTTACACCAGTTAGAATGGCCAAAATTAACAAGACAATAAACAACAAGTGTTCAAGAGGATGCAGAGGAAAGCAGAACTCTCTTTCTCTGTTGGTGGGAATACAAGTTGGTGCAGCCACTTTGGAAAGCAGGGAGGGGGATTCCTTAAGAAATTAAAAATAAGTCTTTTTGAAGGCCATATAACAATCTTGGAACACTGAAAAAATAAAATTAAATTAAAAAAAGAGAAAACCGCATAACAATTCCTTAATTTAATGGTTTTGCTAAATCATAAATTTTGCTGAATATACCTCATGTTGGGAGTTAAGAATATATGCTAGTACAGCAACCTCAGATAATAACATCTACTAACAGTGGCCAGATATATACTCTGTTACCCTATTCTACACTAGGGTTATATTAAACAAAAGTGTGTTTGTATCAACACTATTCATAAGAGCCAAACACTGGAAATATCTATCAAACAGTAGTATGAGCAAATAAATTGTGGTCCATTCATACAATAGAATACAGCAACAAAAATAAACAAACTACTACTTCACACAACAACATGGGTAAATCTCACAAAATAAAATTGAGTGAAAAAAAGCCAGACACAAAGAGTATATATTATATGATTCCATTTATATAAAGTTCACAAACAAGCAAAACTAACATATGAGAGATGTCAAGACTGTGGCCACTATTGTGGCAGGTAATGTCCTTGAAAATATACACAGACACAAGAGACGATGCTGGAAATGTTGTTTCTTTTTTCTCTCTTTTTTCCTTTTCTTTTTTTTCTTTTTTTTTTTCATGTTCCAAGATTCATTGTTTATGCACCACACCCAGTGCTCTCTGCCATATGTGCCCTCCTTAATACCCACCACCAGGCTCACCTATCCCCCCACCCTCTATGCCACCAAAACCCTCAGTTTGTTTCTCAGAGTCCACAGTCTCTCATGGTTCATCTCTCCCTCCAATTTCCCCCAACTCCATTATCTCCAACTCCCAATGTCATAACTACCCTATGACCTTACAATTGCACTATTGGATATTTACCCCAAGGATACAGATGTAGTGAAAAGAAGGGCCATCTGTATCCCAATATTCATAGCAGCAAATGCCACAGGTGACAGACTGTGGAAAGAGCCAAGATGCCCTTCAACAGATGAATGGATAAAGAAGATATGGTCCATATATACAATGTAACATTATGCATCCATCAGAAAGGATGAATACTTTTGTGTAAACTTGGATGGGACTGGAGGAGATTATACTGAGTGAAATAAGTCAAGTAGAGAAAGTCAATTATCATATGGTTTCACTTACTTGTGGAGCATAAGGAATAACACGGAGACATTGGGAGTTGGAGAGAATGGATTTGGGGGTAGTTGGAGGAGGAGATGGACCATGAGAGACTGTGGACTCTGAGAAACAAACTGAGGGTTTTGGTGGCATAGAGGGTGGGGGGATAGGTGAGCCTGGTGGTGGGTATTAAGGAGGGCACATATGGCAGAGAGCACTGGGTGTGGTGCATAAACAATGAATCTTGGAACACGAAAAAAAAAAAGAAAAAAAAAAAGAAAAGGAAAAAAGAAAGAAAAAAGAAACAACATTTCCAGCATCCTCTCCTGTGTCCATGTATATTTTCAAGGACATTACCTGCCACAATAGTGGCCACTGTCTTGACATCTCTCATATGTTAGTTTTGCTTGTTTGTGAACTTTATATAAATGGAATCATATAATATATACTCTTTGTGTCTGGCTTTTTTTCACTCAATTTTATTTTGTGAGATTTACCCATGTTGTTGTGTGAAGTAGTAGTTTGTTTATTTTTGTTGCTGTGTTCTATTGTATGAATGGACCACAATTTATTTGCTCATACTACTGTTTGATAGATATTTCCAGTGTTTGGCTCTTATGAATAGTGTTGATACAAACACACTTTTGTTTAATATAACCCTAGTGTAGAATAGGGTAACAGAGTATATATCTGGCCACTGTTAGTAGATGTTATTATCTGAGGTTGCTGTACTAGCATATATTCTTAACTCCCAACATGAGGTATATTCAGCAAAATTTATGATTTAGCAAAACCATTAAATTAAGGAATTGTTATGTGGTTTTCTCTTTTTTTTAAATTTAATTTTATTTTTTCAGTGTTCCAAGATTCATTGTTATATGGCTTTCAAAAAGCTTCTTTTTTTATAAAGGAACCTTAAGAGTAAGCTTATTTCATATATTTAAAGATGTATATTTAAATATTTAAAGATGTATTCAAGTTTTTATTTAATTTCTGAGATAAAAACTTAATTTTTAATAAAAATAAATTAATAGGAAAAGTAATATGCAGAGCAATTATCTTTTTGTTGGTTCTCTAGGTAAAAATCCTGAAAGTGAGACATGGGGTATAAAATAATATTATTTAGCTGTTACTTAATCAAAATTGGAAATTCAAAGTATGTGTATTATTATTCTGCACTCACTACTTGAGGATTATGTAGAGGAAATAATTTCTTGGAGGACCAGTTTTCCAGGTATTCCAAGATAAATTTTGGAATTTAGTCACAGAAGGAGCTTGTTCTCTGATTTCATCATACATCTGAGAGTGAAAAATATTGCAATGTCATTTATATTTGCATTTATTTGGTATTTATTGAGGTTGATGACTTTTTAAAAAGGTTTACATTTCTTAATTTGGGAATTGCCTGTTCATATATTTTGCCTATTTTTTATTAAGGTATGTAGAGGAATGAATAGTGGCTCTCAAAATACATGTCCATATTTTAACCCTTGGGACCTACAAATGTGAAGTTATTTGGAGAAAGAGTTATTTTGTCCATTCCAGCCTACTAATGGTGAAGCTCTTGACTAGAATGTTCTGAGACTCCCACCTAGGCAGCGTTACTAGTAGCAAACCCCACAGACTTCTCCCCTACTAGGGTCAATGTTGTGGATGAACTAGCCCTTTTAATTCCTGTTATGATCACAGGATACATTCCAGCAAAGAGCCATCAGGGAAAACTGAGGAACAAGATTTATTACTCATAGGTCCTGAAAGGCACATGACACAAGGGCATTGGAAAGAGAGTGGAGAGACAAAGAAAGAGAGGGAGAAGCTGGGCCTTGGCCTTTATTAGGATCCAAGGGTGGAATGTCTGAGGTTTCAAGGCCGCTTATCATTGGCTAATTTGCTTAATTTGGGAATTAGGGTGTGGGAGAGTGGTTGCAGGGTAATTCAAGTCACTGTTATCTAGGTTGCTCTGGGTTTTCTGAAAGGAAAACTTCATGAGTGGGGGGCCTGGCTACTTATTTGTTTGTTTTTGTTTGTTTGTTTATTTATTTGCTAAAAGCCACTGCCGATCTGTTTGTTTTAAATGAATTTTTAAAAAATGATTGCCTTGACAATAAAAAACTTGTAATATCAGGCATTTACACTGCACGGGACTTTGCAGCTATAATTAAGAATCTCAAAATGAGATCATCCTGGGTTATTTGGGTGGGTCCTAAATTCAGTGATAAATATTCTTATAAGGAATATGAGTAGATGATACACACACAGAGGAGAAAGCCACCTGAAGATGGAGGCAAAGATTGGAGTGTGGTAGCCACAAATCAAGAGACTCCTGGGTCATCAGAAGGAAGCTAAGAGTGGAAAAGAAGGATTTTTCCCTACAGCCTTTAAATATTCACTGTGAAACCTTGATTTCAAACTTTTGGCCTCCATGACTGTGGGAGAATAAATTTCTGGTTTTTCATTTTTCATTTATTTTATTTTATTTTATTTTTAAAAAATTTTCTTTATTTACTTGAGAGAGAGAGAGCAAGAGAGATCACAAAGGGAGAGGAAGAAGGAGAAGCAGATTCACCCTTGAGCAGGAAGTCCCATGCAGGGCTTGATCCCAGGACCCCGAGATCATGACTGGAGTTGAAGGCAGACACTTAACTGACTGAGCCACCCAGGTGTCCCAAAATTTCTGTTGTTTTAAGCCACTAATTTATAATTCCTTACAGCAGCTCTAGGAAATTAATACAGTGTGTTTACAGATTTTTTAAAACTGAGTACAATTTATATCTTAAGGCTATTAACCATTTTCCTATTATGCATATGACATATTTTCCCCTTAATTTTTAATTTTTTTTTTCTAAAGATTTTATTTATTTATTTGACAGACAGACAGAGCACAAGCAGGGAGAGAAACAGAGGGAGAAGGAGAAGCAGACTCCCTGCTTAGCAGGGAGATCCATGTAGGGCTTGATCCCAGGCCCCAGGATCATGACCTGAGCTGAAGACAGACACCCAACTGACTGAGCCAACTAGGTGCCCCCCGCCTTTTTTTATTTAAAAAATTTTGTTATGGTTGTATTGCTCCAAGGTCCTATGCATCCTTGCCCATGCAAGGATGTTTGCTTTGCCTGCTGCCAGCACCGACTGTGCCTGGAAGTAGATATTGGTCTCTTAGAGCAGTTCCCAGGGATCCTAGCCCATCTGCCTCTTCTCTGGTAGGTAGGGAAGATCTCATGTGTATCTCTTCACATATTTCAATTTGGGGAGCAGTGATGGGAGAGGTACAGAGCCTCTCTGTCAAGTAGACTTCATTCGTTTACTATGCTTTGTGTTTGAGTCTCGATATATATTTCACAATCTAGGTCCAACTCTTTTATAATTAGTGCTGATTCCTTCTAGATTCTGTTTTTAGGATGATGATCAATCACAGTTTTTCTGAGAGTTGTCAGTGTGTGCCTTTTTTGTGAGTGTTCATTTGTATTTAATGAGAAGCTGGGGGAGATTATGATGGGGACTGCTTGCCATTCAACATTTTGAAATTGTCTAATGTATGGTTACTCCTAAAGATACCTGTTTATATTTAACTTACCCTGGTCAAATCTCTTAAGGTTAAGCTTGGTCAAAACATGTTGGTTGTGTTTCAAAATCTTGTACTCTGATCTCTTTGAAAAGTTTGCAGAGTCATGCTGAGTCGTTCACAAGAGACCTTCTGAAGTTGGTTAATTACAAGTAGCTTAAATAAAATCTCCTATAGAAATAAAACACAGGTATAAAGAATAGGGCAACAATGATTGAAGAAGGGAATAACTCTAAAGGGTCTCCCAGTTACCAAGCTACTTTTCTTTTTTATAAAACTTATCACAATTATGATTCAGTTATTGCATGATTAATGTCTTCCTACTTTTTTTAATGCAAATTTGATGAGGATGAGGACTGTGTCTCTTTCACATAGAACCTTGCACATAGTGAGTGCTCAAAAATACGTATCAAATAAATGAATAAAGGTTACTGTTGCCCCAACCTACTCCCATGCCATACCTAAACAAGCATTCTTGCCTTAAAAGAAATGGAAATATTTAATAGAAACTAGCTCTTTTGAAAAATTCTGACCATATGAAGGAAAAACGGCAATACTGTATGTATTAAAAAAACCCAAATTTTTGCATTTGAACTTTGGGCTGGAAAATGCTAAGACAGAGATAACCAAAGAAAATGATCACAATTAACTTTATATTTCATTAAAAAAGTAAAACACCAAAACAAAACAACAATAAAAATAACTGTCCTCAAAAATGTTTGTAGTTAGTTTAAAAACTAAAATATAACTTAAAACAATAATATTAACCACCCATATATATGTGTTGTACATCTTTTAGATGTACAGATTTTTGGACAGTGATTGTCAGAAACATAAAGCAATTGCATGCTCTTTCCAAACATTCTCAAATTATGGTCTAATGTCTTAAATCATAAGAAGTACCTCTCTAGTCACTAAAGTAAGCATCTCTATTTGGCTTGATGTATGTTTAGTCTATTTCTTCTTGGCAAAAATATTTTAGTGTAAGTGTCCGAGCATAAGGCTGACAAAATGTTTTCTTTCCTCCACATTTGTGTGGTCTTCTTTAACAAAAATTATGTAAAAAAACTAAGATTTGTTCAGAGGAAAGATATCTATATATAAGCAGTGTATTTGGCATTAAGAATAATTGAAAGGTAGATGAGTTCCAAGTGAGAAAAAGCAAGAGAGCATTTCTATCATTAGTGTTCCTGTTGTTTAATTACAGTTTTGCCTTATTTCATTAGAAAAAAAAAGAAAATCACAATAATAAGAAAATAATTATAATTTTTAAAAATAATTGTATTTATAATAGCTAACCTCTTTTTCTCTCACTATTTAATAATACATAAGTGTGGATTTGCTTCTACTTTTTTTCTTTTTTCAAGCTGTGGACAGGAAATTCTGCATTCCATTACATTGTTCTTACAATAATAATACATAGGTACATGGGATAAGAATTAATCTTAACTCAGAAAGTATGCAGTGAATTTGTCTTAGGTGCTCAATAATGTTGCTCAAGTGTTCTAAGGACTTTACAACATAAATGACAAGATACATTTATATGGTATAATTACATGTACCACAAATCATTGTGTGACAAGCTACTATAGTGGACAGTTGAGATTTGCTATAAAAATAAAGAGAAGAATGTTGCTATGGGCTAGAAGAGAATGGATATGATTTACAGTTTAATCCTAATACAGATCCTGAGAAGAGTAGGTTTAAATAAAATAAATGAATGGTGGAGGTCATGTCCTCTCAGGAAAACAGTATGAGGAAAGATTTTAAGTTGAGAATGGGCAGAGAACAGAAAGTTTGTGTGTGATGATGTTGGCCGTGAAGGGTGGGACTAATTTCAGGAGTGTCTTGAAGACCAGACTCATGAGTTTGGATTCCATACTTCCGACAATTAGGATGAAAGTTTTGAAAAGGGGAATGAAATGTTGACATTTGTTTAAATTCAGAAACAACATATAGGATCAATTGGAATACGAAGGGGTTAAAGGCAGAAAAGACTGTATCTGGTGTTCAGGAGGTACCAATATTAGGGTTATAGTTGTGGCTTTCTTTTCCTTCATACTTTGTGTTCTTTGTGTTCTTAAGTGTCTTCAACCTTTCTGCCTGGGCCAGCTAGAAGAATGAAAGTGCTTAAGAGGCTGAGGTGGAAGAGTCTTTTCTGTGGATGATAAATTTGGTTTTGATTATGTTATTTGGAGGCACAGCTTGGTTATGCATATATGAATGTCCTTGAGGTAGATGGAGATCCAGGCTAGAATTACCCAAGATAACAGAATGGAGATGCAAGTCTGAACCACCAGCATAGGAGCAATGATTAAAATAATGAGACAGGATAACACACAATGATGTTTTAGATAAAGGGTCAAGGGTAGCTTTGGATAATTTCCCCAGTTAGTGACTGGGGAAAGAAAGAGAAAGTAGAAATGAGCAGTGGGCTTCAGGAAAAAATGAAACAAAAACAAAACAATGTCAGTCAAGTACAGTCTTAGAACAAGATGGGTGTTCACTGGCCCGCTGTACTTAAAGGTCAAGTATGAGGATTATGAAAAAATATCTTTAATTCACCAAGAAGAGAGTGATTTAGCCTTTTGTGGGAGTGGGGCACATGTAGGTGGAAGAATGTTAAGAGAAGTAAAATAGGATTTCAGGGGACTAGGGAGTGGACTGGGGTTGTAGAAACACGTCCATGATTGTATGTTGCTAGTTTAAAAAATTTGGCAGGGGAAAGGATGGGAGAATGACTGTAATTAGGGAAACCAGAAGAGTCAAGAAAGACATTTTCAGAATGGGTAAATGTGTGAAATATACAAAATAGAGAGTTTTCATCAGGGAAAAATGAGCTTTTAAAGGTGGCTGGGGAGTGAAAGAATGTGTGAGCTGCAAGAAGACAGGGGACAGGTGGAGAGTGCTTTAAAGGAATCACGTTTTATTTTCTAAGACATTGAGAACAGGGTCTAAGGGACAGTAGGTGAGGGAACTAAGGGCTGATAGCTTTGTTTTTTGCAGGAAAATAAGGGCAGGAAATTGCTGGCAAGAATAGAATGGAGGAGCGAAAGGAATAGAAACATTTATATAGTAAGGTTATATATCAGTCCTATATTTAATTTATGTGAATATTACCAAATATTCTTTGGATACAAAAAGCAAGGTAACAAGTGCCTTCACTTTCATATGGATAAAATTATTGAATCTGTTCTTCATATAAAAAATGAATTATCTTTAAGTTTTTCCTTGGCCATGAAATGAAAATATTAAGTGTATCTTGCATGGTAGACACTGTGATATGCACCCAGATCCTCCTGGGTTGAAGGATCTATTTCCCCAGCTGCTGGGAATACTGCCAGACAATACTCTTTAACTGTATTTCCACTTTGGAAATTGCCTTGGCTGAAGACATATGCCTCACCCAAGGTCATGTCCCCTTCTGGATGGCCCACACCCATTGACTGATCAATATAGGAGGTAAGACCCAAACCCTTTCCCCCAGCAGAGAACAACCAATCTGAACCATCCAAGTTCTAGAGCTTCCTACAAGGTTTGCTAAGTTCCTCACTGGGATGTGTCACAGCTCTTGCTTTTCTTTCCTCTCATTTTAACAAGTGTTCGGAACACTCCCTAAACATCCTTTATCTATGTTTTGAAGTCTGCTTCCTAGAAACACAAACCGGCAAAAGTTGAGACACTTATTTGGCCAGTAACTGGAAAGGCTGCTAGAAGATAGCCATCACATGTTAGTCGCCTTCAGGATTTATCTCAGTTGAAGCATACTTTGTCTACCAAGCCGCGTCTCCTTCCAGAAATGGTCCACATTCAATGGCTAATCTATGAGGTGACATAAAGGGCTTGCTTGTCATTCTCACTCTAACTTGGGACAATTCTGATAGGTCAACAAACATTCCTATGTCATTGGCTGAGGTCTTAGTTGGGACTGTATTACTATTCAACTATTCCCCTGCCCAGTTCTCCTTCCTTTCTTTCCTTTGCATAAGGGCACTCCTTAATCAGCCTTCTGCATGCTCAACTCAATCTGAAAGTCTGCTTCTTGTGACATCCAACCTGTGCCATCTTGCTGACTCAGGTTTTATTTTTTGACATTGGATTTTACCTTAACAAAGTACTGCAATAAAGTTCATTCTCTTATTTGACACTTTTAAAATAAATAAGTTGTTAATACATTCTGTTTCTTTTCGTGAAGGTGTTTTCCACCAGTGCCTATAGTTTAAGGTTTTAAGGCTCACTGATAATGCTACCTGGGTTAGAATATTTATGTGTCATCTTTTGCTTTATTGATCTCAATTATTGAATATTGTTATTTTAAACTTTGAGCTTTTTTTATTCAATTAAATTTCTAATTGCTGGTTAACTATAGAATATTAGTCAATACTTGTACCTATTTTAGCCACAATATCTAGAGGATGATTTCTGTTATTCTTTTACTGAAGTGGTCTTATCATACTGATAACTTAAGTTGAATATGACAGAACTCAGTGGTTGTTCTCCAATATCCATTTCCCTTTATGATTTAATTATAGCTTTTTCCTTTTTCTTTTCCTTTCCTTCCGCCCTCCTTCTTCCTTCTTCTTTCTTTCCTTCTTTCTTTTCTGGAGCATAAGATTATCTTGTTAAATTGTATCTTTTCTTGCAACTAGGTGTGGCCATGTGACTAAATTCTGGGCATTTGCAATTTGCATTGGAATGATGTCTGCAACTTCCAGGAAAGAATGACTGCCTGCTGATGGATGTGAACACAAGGGCAAGAGCTAGAGGAGGGACCTTGAGCCACATTGAGGATGGCAGGATGGCAAGACAGATGGAGCCTGGCTTCCAACATGTGCCAACACATTAGCCAAGACTTTTACACGAGACAGAAACACATATCTTATTTAAGCTATTATTATTTTGGGTCTTTCCTTTACAGCAGCCAAATCAATTCCTTAACTAATCCTCTAGGAATATGCATATCTTAGGATGCTTCCTAATGTTATATTCATGTAATCAGTTAGTAGTTGCTTGCCAATAGATTGGGAAATAAATGAATTCTGCTAAAACTATGCTTATTAACCTGGGCTTCTTGTGTCTCTTTGGATAAGTGGTGGTGTGCAGACTTTGAGAACACTTAGAATCAACATGACACATCTCCCCCAAGTATTGCCTTTACACAAAGTTTAATAAAATATTAAATGTCAAAAATTTCCCAAATTAAGTCACTAAAAGTTTAATACAGATCTATACAAATGTTTAATGCAAAGCTACCATGGTATTGTAGGAGAAACACAAAACTTGAAGACATTTAATGCTTGAGATGAGCTATTTTTGCTGTATCCACTGCCTACCAATAGGCTCATGTTCTCAGTCCATTTGCTTTTATGGTACTTCTGGGGAAATTTTTAGAAAACACTTTTCTATGGAGATGCTCTGTGTCAATGTCAGGAGGTCCCAGGCTGCATCAAAATGATATTTTCCTTATTTATATTGGCATCTAATTTGTTGCATAGAAGTCAAGATACCACTTACTAAATTGATGTTTTGACATTTTAGAAATAACATATTTTAGAAATTTTAGAACTAAGTTTTATAATTTTTCTTGACTTTATTCTTTGAGGGTTTTTTTTTTTTTTCTAAGATATTCTCATTACCATTTTCAACAGAGGTCTTATTTATTCCAGCTCAGTAGTTATACATGGCTGAGTCTGGCTCAGACCACGGAGGCCAATTTATTGTTTTTGGCTGTCCTTTTCCAACTTTGTTATTCAAACCCTTGGGTGGCTGTATGCTCATTTTTGACTGTCTGATAGAGTTTGAGAGATTCCAAGCACATAAAACAGAATGTTAGAATGCTTCTTGGGTTCTATTCAGTGGTATAAGTTTTGGTATAAATTTTCAAAACTACAAATATAAATGGGTTTTCTTCCTGATTGCAATTAAACTTTATCCTCATTTCAACCTTCAGAATATTAAACCTAAGAGCTAACAGTGGGAACAAAGTTCAGATAGAGAGTTGAATGTGTTCAATATAGTTTTGACGAGAAATATTTTAGAGGAGCTTTAGAATGTTGAATGGAGCTAATCAAGATACATAGTAGCTGGCATTTATGAAACCCAGGTACCACGCCTTCTGTCTATGTCTTTATGTTCTTTATGTTCTGTCTATGTCTTTGTGTCTTGAAGGGGATTCAGAAAGGGTTAACAAACACGCTGCCTTCATACTAGTCATCAACAAAGGGTCCCTTCTCCTTAGCGGAGTCACTACCGAAATTAAAATATTGGATAAGAGAAGGCAATTATCTTATATTTGTAGTTTCAGATCAACCTCAGAGTGCTAACCTTATGCTGAGCAGCATGAGGAGTATAAAGAACAAGGGACAAACAAACAAATGGGAGAAATGGCACACAAAACAAAGAACAATGCAAAGCTACTAGTGATTAACTGCCAAAGTACTGTGGAAGTTGCCCTTGGAACATGTTGGGCAATTGATCATGGTACTTGGCAAAGTCCACCACAGCTGAAGAAAAGCCTGAAAAAAACAAAACAAAACAAAACTGAGGTGTTGTAAAGGGGACTCTTTACACAACCACAGTTATGTTTCAGCAACTCAGTAACAAAAGCTGTCACTTGGCAAGAAGATGGAGTGTAGAAATGAGCAGTGGTAGGGGCCTGATACTTGTGCCTGCTCTGTGTGGGGAAATGCCAGCAAGTGACAGGTCTGCTCTGACTCTTGTTCTTGTCACTCTAAGATGTTTTCCCTGGTTCAGTCAGGGTACTTGGTCTGCCACCATGGAACCCAGTTTTGGCTATTTAACCTGAAGAGGAATTTCTTGGAAAACTGTGAGGTTGTTTAGAGAATCAAGGGGAATGCTGAAAGAACCAGGTTAACTTTGAGAATTTAGGTAGTAAAAAAGGAAGAATGTCAATGCTAGGATGAATCCAGTATTTGCACCCTTTATTCTAGAATCAACTTTCAGAAAGTTTCAAGCAGACAGAATCTGATTTTCCTAGTTTGGGTCACATGGAGGAAACTGGGGATGGACAAGAGATTTTGCTTGACAGAACCTTGAAACTTTACCCAATGAAGATGGTAGAAAAGGGGGAAATCATACAATCTTTTTCTACCTTCCAGTTAATGCATAGCACCATTTTGACTTTGACTGTTGGTTGTTACATTATATTGAGGAAGTTAATTAACATGTTTTGAACTTCAGCTTCCTCTTCTGTAATGACAGTGTTTAATTTAAAGCATTTTTGAAAGTATACACTGAGGTCTGTTAAATCTTAGGCTATTGAATGGAACATAATAAACACTCAATGAATATTTTTTTCTTACTCTTTGGAAGATGGCCCAGTGTATGGTTTAGGATGTGTCACATATCCACAGGTATATTCTTATATGCACAGATGTGTTGATGGTGCTCTCATGTCTATCTATGCTTGTCTATTTCTGACTGTATCATGAGCAAGGAATATTTACAAGTACTTCTTTGGGTACACTGTGCTAGAGATACAAAGATATTTAATATGGTATGTGCCTGCAAGGGAAATTGTAAAATGCTAAAAAAATAAGTTAATGGAGCACATTAAATGTAAAATATATATGGTAATGTTTCCAAGTGCTAAATAATAACTTCTAAGCAAAGTGTAACCACTGAAGGTTAGAGTTGTTATATAACTTTTTCTAAAGAAAACTGGACTCCTTTCTTACACCATACACAAAAATAAACTCAAATGGGTTAAGGACCTAAATGTGAGATCTGAAACCATAAAAATCCTAGAAAAGAGCACAACTAGTAATTTCTCTGACATTGGCCATAGCAACATTTTCTAGACATGTCTCCTGAGGCAAAGGAAATAAAAGCAAAAATGAGCTATCGGGACTATATCAAAATAAGAAGCTTCTGTACAACAAAGGAAACAATCAACAAAACTAAATAAACAGCCTACTGAATGGGAGAAGATGATTGCAGATGACATATCCAATAAAGGGTTAGTATCCAGATCAAAGAATTGATATAATTCAACAGCAAAAAAAAAAAAAAAAAAAAAAGCCAAATAATCTGATTAGAAAATTGGTGGAACACATGAACAGACATTTCTCCAAAGAAGATATGCACATGGCCAACAGACATGAAAAGATGCTCAACATCACTCATCATCAGGGAAAGGCAAATCAAAACTACAATGAGATTTCATCTCATACCTATCATAATGACTAAAATAAAAAAAAGAAAAAACACAAGAAACAACAAGTATGACAAGGTTGTGGAGAAAAAGGAACCCTCATGCACTATTGGAAGGAATGCAAACTGGTGCAGCCATTGTGGAAAACTGTATAGAGGTTCCTTAAAAAATTAAAAATAGAACTATCCTTACAATCCAGTTATTGCACTACTGGGTATTTGCCCAAAGAATATGAAAACACTAATTGAAAGAATATATTTATTCCTTTTTATTGCAGCAGTATTTACAAGAGCCAAATTATGGAACCAGCCCAAGTGTCCATCAGTAGATGAATGGATAAAGAAGGTGTGCCATACACACACACACACACACACACACACGCACACACACATATATATATACATATACATACATATATATATGTATATATATGTGTGTGTGTATATATATATGGATATATACACACACACACACACACATATATATATAATGGAATATTATTTAGCCATAAAAAGGAAAGAAATCTTGCCATTTGCAACAGCATGATGGAGCTACAGAGTATAATGCAAAGCAAAGTAGATCAGTCAGAGAAAGACTAACACCATATGATTTCACTCATATGTAGAATTTAAGAAACAAAACAAATGAACAAAGGAGAAAAAGAAGATAAACCATAAAACACCCTTAACTATAGAGAACAGAGGATGACCTGAGGGAAGGTGGTTGGAGAGATGGGTGAAATAGGTGTGGGGATTAAGAGTATATTTATCATGATGAGCACTGAGTAATGTGATGAATTGTTGAGTCACTACATTGCACAACTGAAACTAATAAAACGTTATATGTTAACTATATTGGAATTTAAAAATACTTAATAAGATAAAAAAAATGAGCTACATCATATATTCAGTAAAGTTTACATATTATAAATAAGTGTCTCAATGAATTTTCAGAATGAATACACCCATGTAACTACTACCTGAATCAAGAAAAAGAACATTGCTAGTGGCTGAGAAGCACCCCTTTGGACTCTATCCATTCAATAGCCACCTTTCACAAAAGATTAAAATTCCTAACTTTTACCACCAAAGATTAGTTTTGTCTATTTCTGAATTTTGTCTAAGCAGAACCATGTGCATCTCTTCATATCTGGCTTCTTTTGCTCAATGTTTGTGAGATTCTTCCATGTTGTTGTGAATAACAGTGGTTTGTTTATTCCTGCTGCTGTTTGGCATTCCATAGTGTGCTTATATTAACATTTATATGTCTATTTTACTGTTAGTAGACATCAGAGTTGTTTCTGATTTGGGCTATTATGGACAGAGATGTTATGAGCATTCTTGTACCAGCCTGGCAATCTTGGATAATTATTGGAAATTAGAAGTTTGAGGATATAGTAGTAAAAGGAACCACTGTGTATTAGTTCCCTAGGGCTGCTGTAACAAAACCACATTCTGGATAGCTCAAACAATAGAAATGTATTGTCATACAATTCAGGAGCCTTGAAGTCTGAGATCAGGGAGTTGGCAGGGTTGTTTCCTTCTGAGGGCTGCGAGGAGAATATATCCTCTGTCTCTTTTCTAGTGTCTGATGATTTGCTGGCAATCTCTGGCATCTCCTCTCAGGGAGATATATCTCCCTGATCTCCATCTTTACTTTCATCATTATATGGCATTTTTCTTTGTGTGTGTCTTCGCATCTAAATTTCTCCTTTTCATAAAGTTGCCAATGGTATTGGATAGAGACTACTCTAATGACCTCATCTTAAGTTGATCATCATCAAATATCCTATTTACTTAAACAGGATCATCATAGGGTCCTGGGAGTTAGAACTTCAACATTATTTTGAAGACACAATTCAACCTATAACATAGAGCATGGGGCTGTATCAGAGTACATTGTTGTTGAAAAGGGTACAATATTTCAAGTGGGAATTATAGATTTCACCATTTATGATATTTTATTTTCATATTTTATCACATATATTGTCATATTTCACCATCATATATGACTGCATGGGCATGCAAAAGTTGAACATCAGAGTATAAGAATATCTGGTGAATGTTTACTTGTTTTCTAGTGAATGATAATTTCTATTTTAATTCCTTTTCCTTCTAGAATTGCCTTCTATTTGTATGCTAGATTCTGTCTATATATGTTCCGAATTTCACTATTATTTTTAATTAAGGGTTTTCTTATCTGTAAACAGTTACTATCTCCTTCCATGTAAATATTTTCTTCTCAGCAGTGGGAAATTGGCTTCCTGACTCTATATGCTTGAACCAGTGGAACTGAGCACATACTCTATGCCAGCAGCTCCTGTCCCCTCCATACTCCTATAGTCTCTGTCTAGCTACTTTATTATGGAGTTAGTCTTGTCCATAGGAAAGGAAATTTAAGAGTGCTTCAGGCTAGCAGCTCACTGAGACAGATTCAATTATGATGCTGGCCCATGGCTCTTACGCATCTTTGCAGACTCATATCTCCTTGCCTTTGTATACATTGCCTAGACCCTTTTAGTCTTGTGCTTTGATCGCTAAATCTCCTTTATTTTAACATTAGCTGGAGCCTTCTCTGAGAGTCAGCAGAGTGAGAGGACTTTGGAAGAACAGGTGTTTGCTCACTGTGGTTACACTGCCAAGAATTTCTTGCATGTGTATTCTTCTCTTAAGTATCTTTTGGTATCTCCTTTGTGTGTGAGCTTTATTTAGCTACCCTGGCCTTGTTTTCAGAATATACCTGTATGTTTTATCATTGTTTCCAGTTCTTTCCAACCAAGAAATACTGCTCTCAGTAATCTCCATCTTTCCTTTACTTTCTACTTTAATTACTCAAGCTCTATAACTGGGACTTATCGGTGCCTATAACATTATATATGTATGCTCAGAATCTAGGTCTTCTAATTGATCCAAGAGAAAATACCAAGGTGACATATTCATTATAACAAGGTCTTGTTTTATTAAAAAACCATTGTATGTTTAAAGTAAATTGACCACTTTTATGAAAGAATGTTTAAATATAGAATAGGAAAATGGATTATATTAAAAAAAATTCGGTGCCAATAGTTGGTTCTGAGAAAGAGTTGGAATATTTTCTTGCATGTGTGTGTGTGTATTTCTTTCTTTCTTTCTTTTTTTTTTTTTTGGCAGAAATTACACATCCACATTGCAAGTTTAATGATTCTATGTTTGTGATTAAAACTAGAGTAATAATTTTTTTCCTTTGAAGAACATAAAAAAATGCATGAGGCATCCATAATATTCAGTACTTCTCTGTCATATGGTAGAGTTTCTGGGTGCTTAAAAATATTAACTCCTTTGCATAATACCACTTGGGAATAATTTCCCTCTTATGGCTCCCTTTATATCAGTGAGAAAATAGAAATGGAAGGATTGTGTCAGTATGTGGCAGGATCCCAGTAAAAATTCAATCACTCTTGTAACCCAAGCCTGAGGTTAGAGCTCCAGGTGGGGAATTGAGAAGACCTTATTCAATTATCTACCATATGGGCTCATGAAGTTAGAATCAAAGAACCTTGCCTCCCTCCCATTCTTCCTATCATATGGACCTTCCATGGATGGAATTAATTTCTAGGAAGCCTTATGCAATTCCACTTATACTTAATCGACACAGAATTAAAAACACAAATCTTGTTCCCGATGGGTAATACAGAATGTATCATTGCTAAACCACTTATTTGTTCCCTGGTTTCCTGAACAAACCAGTTTATTAATTCATTAGCATGTTTCCCCTATTCCAACACCCTACCCCCAACAAAAAGGAATCCAAGTGCAAGGGAAACACACAGTAGGTTCCTCAATTTTAAAGAGGCAAAATAAAATTGAAACTCCTCATAGGAAACCCTAAGCTTTTTTGATCAATGAACCTCTTTCCCTGTTCTGGCAGTCCTGTCAGCTTATGAGCTTGCCGGGTTGGCTCTGGGCAGCTGGGCATCAAAAGGATGACCCTGGTTATCTGTTTCTTGAAGATGGAGGGTTTACTCTTGGTTTTGCTCAGCTGCCTGGCCAATCAAATAGGATTCTATTTAAAATAGCATTTTTTTTTCAACCTTGGCCTCTGAAGTCTTCCAGAATATTGGAAACCTGCTAAAGCATAAACATATGTCATGCAGAGAGAGGGATAGTCAAAGAAATCAGGATAGCAAAGTCAAAGATGCAAATTAAAACCCAAGAAGAATCAATTAAAAAGGCACCAAAGGTCTGTTTAAATGATTAAATGAGACAGAAGTGCATCTTGAGATGAATAAATTACAGGAATGTGAGAGAAAAGAAATGAAGGCATGAGAGACTCCTGAGGGGGAGGATAAGTGAATAGATGTGAGAGAAGTGATTTAGTACGTAGGTGATATGCATACAGTCTCAGGTTTTGATTATTAGATTGATTAAGTATGCAAAAATGTCACCATACCCTCTGGGTAATTGTACAAAACATGACTACAAACAGTGATCTCCCCCTGCTAGCAGAATAACAAGAGGAAAGCCATTGCATTCCTCATGGAGCTTGGGATCAGTGTCTCCTGATCCCTCACTGTTCCTCTTTGTACAAAATGCATCATGTCCTCAAGCCTAATCATGACCAACTGTGCCTTTTTGTCTCCCTCCTCCCTACTGCCTGGCTAGAGAGACCTGGATTAGGATGCTCTGTAATAATCTCTGTCATTGTGTATGCTTCCCTAAGTGCTTTCATGTCCATTACATAATCCTCAAAACCAGGTGAGAGTGGCAGGCATGATTAGAATTTCAGGTCTCCAGGGATAGAAACCAGAAAGCAGAGAAACCTGAGTACCCACATTCACAGAAAACAGGGAGCTGGCATGTGCAGTTGGGTAGGTTGTACAGTGCACAGGATTACCGGCTATGAAGACAAATGTGGGGTGAAAAGCCAACCTTGTCCACAACACCACACTGAGTAGCTTTGCATGGGGCTTGTCTGCCTGGGACATGGGCCTTGTTTCCTAGTTTGCAAGGGAATGACTTAAAGGTTGGTGGTGGCCCTGAGCTCAGCTTGAATCTCTTGATGCTCCCCATTTCTGTTTTGACTCTGCCCTAAGATAGTTCTCTTCCTTCCCTACTCTTATCCAAGTCAGAGTCCTTTCTTCATCTCAGACCCACCAGCCTGAAAATACAGTGACCCTTGAGCAATGCACTTTGTACAGTTAAAAATCCACATACAACTTTTGACTCCCCTCAAACTTAACTACTAATAACCTACTGTTGACCAGAAGCCTTACTGGTAATAAGCAGTCCATTAACACATATTTTGTATGTTATACATATTACATACTGTATTCTTACAATAAAGTAAATTAGAGAAAAGAAAACGTTATTAAGAAAATTATGAGAAAGAGACAATACATTCACACTACTCTCCTGTATTTACTGAAAAAAATCTGCAAATAAGTGGACCCATGTAATTTATGCCCATGTTCTTCAAGTGTCAGTGTACTACTGTGTTCAGTTATCTTTTTTAATGGTTTTCCAGTTTGCTTCACATAAGAGTCCCTTCAATTTTTATTGTTCTTTACTGTTTCTTAGGGTTTAAAAGTAACCTCATGCAGAAATGATTATTCTCACCTGACAGAAAAACACCTCAGAGAGAATGTCTCAAGGCCATGGCGATCACAGGAGGCAAACCCTGGATTAGAACACAGCGTAGATGGCCTGGCTCTGGGCTCTGTCCACTGCATTACACTGCCTCAAACCTGCCTCCTCCCCTAATCATTTTTAAAAAATATTTTATTTACTTATTTGAGATAGAGAGAGAATGAGAGAGAGAGAGAGAAAGCATGAGAGGGAAAGAGTCAGAGGGAGAAGCAGACACTGTGCTGAGCAGGGAGCCCAACCCAGGACTTGATTCCGGAACTCCAGGATCATGACCAGAACTGAAGGCAGTTGCTCAACCAATTGAGCAACCCAGGTACCCATCCCCTACTCTGTTTTAATCCTTCCTGGATTCTCTCCAAGTAACTGTAACCATTTTTATCTCTTGCATAACTCTATGTATGGATTCATCAAAGGGGGTCCAATAACTTCTGCTGTCTTCCCTGCTGAAGTGTGATGAAATGTCCACTGAGTCTTGGCCCAAGGCAAGTTAAGACCAAGATTTTAGCCTTGGCTCAGTTCCTTTTATTAACATTCTCATTTGATGCAGATTTTCCATGGGGTCTGTCACTCCTTCCCTCCTCTCCTCACAAAAGCTTCTAAAGGAGCCAGTTGATCTCATCTCCATTTTTCTCTTTACCAGACTCTGAACAAATTCTGAAATTGTCTCTGGGGTTCAGGAGAGAGATATGAGATTTATTTATGGATATAAGGAGGATGTGGCTAGGACCCAAAACCAAAATGTAGTTCTAATTATCTACTACCCTGCCACAGGTGGCACAGTTGGGGGAGGAAGAATTCCTGAAAGACAGGTGGACATACAGAAAGAAAAAAAGTGCTTGCTTCAGGGACTCTTGTTTCCAGAGTGAGATCCATGAGCAAGAAGTATTGCCTATTGACTCCTACCCCCACCCCACCCCCAAGAGAACTTTTGCCATCTTCCTCTTCACTTGAGTTGAGAAAATGGGTGGTGGGACAGAAGCAAGAGTTCTTCCTGTGTATCTTCTTTTTTGGGACAGTGGAAGGGATGGCAAAATAGCAGAAGAGCTGTGGCAGAAATGTGTGCAGCAAGACTATCTGGTTCACAGGAATGGAAGGACCTCAAAATAGCCTTTAGGTGAGCTCATTCTTGGAGCAAGCACCTCTGAAGTTTTCCCCATCCTCCGCATAGAAGAGCTACACAGAGCATACCACCTCCTCTCCAAAATGGATCTACAGAGAAAATCTTCTGGAGTAAAATGCACTTTGTAGAGCTAGAGGAATGGTCCTGCCTGTTCCACGTAATGGGAATTCCTTCCCTGTGAGTATATTGAGGGGATGATGTTCCTGGGGCTGAAGGAAAAAAACTCCTCTCTTTTCCTTGGCAAGCTATTGATGTTTGGCCAGACCATCCCCTGGTTAAAATGGAATTTTATCCTGTATGCGTAGTAAATGAGAAACACATCCATTATGAAATTATTTACATGTCAACATGTTGCTGGATAATTTGAAGACCAAGAACACTGAGACTTAATTCAGTCAAACAGGCCATGTAGACTGGCCTGGGATTTAGGAGACAGATGATTGTTCAGATCCTGGCACCTGTGGGATGTTGGATATGTCTGGATATGTCCTTTCACCATTTTGGGTGTCGATGTTTTTCCTCACATAGCAATGTTATTTGAGATGAATCCTTTGAGGTTCCATGTCCCCCATGTAATGACCTCTGAGCTTTTAAGAACAGTAAGAAGGCTCCTGGTTGACTTGGTATTAAGCATCGATTTGTTCATCTCCAAAATAATTTTTCAGAGCAATAGGAAGGAGTTGAATTTGACACAGATGTGTGCAATATCTTTAGTTGTCACTGTCCTAGCAAGTGGCCAGACTGCTTCTGGGTAGTAGTGGAAATATTTTATTTACAAACACTATCTCATTAGAAAAGACAAAATGCACCACAGAGCAGAGCAATGGTAACAGGTCAAACGACTGCTGGGTAATATTTCACAAGCAAATTATCTCTATGAATATAATCTTGTTGCTACTGAGAATGGGTTATTTCTCTATGTCTCTGGAACACTAAGGAAGACATTGATTTCCCATAGATATAAATCAGCAGAGAGGGTGAATATACATTTTATAGAAAAATCTATAGAGGAGGAAATAAGGGAAGAATAAATGGATTTCTTTAGTGGTAAGGATTAGGTACATGAAAGACTATATTGTTATACACTCTCACTCTTCATTTCTCCAAGTTGTTAAAATGAGGATAGTCCTGCAACGAAGAAAGAATCATATTAATTGGACAATGTCCCTTTTTACAGAAATATGAAGGTAAAAGGGGAAAAAGTGAGACAGCAATAAGCAGGATTCCAGGAATATATGCGGCAAGGTTTTATTCTTTAAAGTTAAAAATTGGTTTTCTGCCCTTTTCTTTTTTTTTTTTCTTTTAAAGGAAATATTTTGAAAACTGAAACTTGTGCTGGAAAATAGTGACCAGTCATAAGTCTTTTCTACCCTGGAAACTTGGTTGAAATCCAATTTGGATAGATTAGCTAAGTGTTATTCCAGTTATAGTCCAGCTTGGTTTTCGTTTTCAGAATTGGGTAGTTTCATTACAATTAATTCACCTTAACTTCAGCTAAGAGAAAATCTTACACTATCTGTCAGAATTACCAATTATCTTTTAAGCTTGAGAACTTTCGTATGTCCTGACAGGAATATTCAGCTTGTCTTTGCTGTTGAACCCCCGGAGGACAAAGTCTGTGTATTTCTAAACCTATTAAGTAGACCACCACCAACTAATAAATTTTCACTTCTTTAAATTAAATATGCAACTTAAAAATTGCAGTACAACTCAGAAGTGGAAGTGACTTGTATAGGCTCACATAATTAGTTCCTGGTATGGTTAGATACCTGTTCTCTTTATAGTGAACTTTCTTCATGACTGCCATGGTTTTGAGTCTCTCTGTGTCTCTGTCTCTGTCACTCTGTCACATACATGCACTCATGTACACATCTTAGTATTATGTATATTATAGGAAGAAAGAAACCAAATGGATTACTTAAAAATTATGGACAATGCATACATGTCTGGAAAATTCAGTCATAATTTACAGCTCATCAAAATTAGAATGACAGTAGGGGGATATGAATAGCTTGGGTTAGCTTCCATGTTACAAATACATTTGGAAATTTCGAACTAATACACTACCTGTTGAGTAGAGGAAAAATTTTTGAAACACTAAAGCTAATTTGATATAGATATAGATATATAGATATAGATATATGCATATGCGTGCACACACACACACTGCATTTTAAGAGAATGACTTATATACTGGGTCATTGCATTGCACAACTTCAGGGGCCACCATTCACATGAAATACAACATGTATGGGAACTCCCATCCCCCCGGAACTGTACAATGTGGGGTGCTGAATATTTATATTTGAATATGTCAGAGCTGTCATCATATAAATACATAATTTCCTCAGGCATGTTCTAAAATTCTTTTAACTTTCTGAATCACATGTGAGTTCTTATGTATCATTTTTTATGAGTGAAATAGTTTTGCCAGAAAACTAATTGCATTTAGAAAATCAACTTAATTTGGATGAAGCTAGTGGATTTAACAAGACTTATTTCAGAGGTTGTTTCTTTAGTATTACTAGATTTAATGTAGATGAAATCTATTCTACTTGTTGGCAAAATAAATAGTGAAATCAGAAAGTCCCCAAGTAAAACACAAGCTAAGACAATTCTCTCCTTGGCATCTACCATGATGTCAGGAATTCCTAATATTAGTCACTTCTTTGAGTCATGGCGTTGTCTCCAGGACTCCTACAGGGTCTTGTAAAAATTATGATGTGTCCCACGCAAGTGGGACAACACGTGCCCCATTAGCCATTATTATGAATTCAACCAATAATATACTTACTAAGAACCAGTATTTTCTTGACAATAAGCTATAGTTCATATAGAAATCTGCTTAATTCCAAAGAGAATTTGAAGCAACCTAAAATTAAAAAGTTCATACAAACAAACTGTTCTAAGTGTATAATGATAATTATCTGAAAAGGCAGATGGTGAGGAGAAGTGTGTATGTTTCAGTGGGTGTTTGAATGGGTCTAATGGTTGTGGTTGCAGAGTGTTGGTGGTGGTTTACTATCACACTAACTAAAAGCGTGATCTGCTGTGGAATGAAACATTCATATGTGTTTGTGATCTTTCCTTCTTCTCCCCACCCCTGGCATTAAGCAGTGCTCTCAGAGCTATTATGCATTTTCCACAACTGAGTAGAAAGTCTTGAAAACAGAATAGCACCGACGGACAAGCCATCCAGGGTGTAGTCTGGTTCCTTCCTGTTTTGCTTGTGTTTTTCTTGTTCTGTTTTAATGTGTAGATAAGCTTAAGAGATGCCATTTCTCTCTATTTTCAACACATGTTTGATTGAAGAGTCAGAACTTATTTTCCCTTCAGAAGCCCTCCCAAGTCAATGGAAGGGGAGCTGTGTGAAGGAGAGCAGATGGCACACTTGAGCTCAGAAGGAGGGATTACAGATCCAGAGTTTGCATCAGAGAAAAACAGGGATTTGAGGGACACTAGGACCACTCATTGAAAGATGAATGTAAGTTTAAGAATCAAATATTTTAGAGAAGCTTTAGTTCAAAAACTACAATGATATTTTAATTTTCCTATATTCCTCATTGATGTTGTTTCATGTATGACTGGAATATAAGATTCAGGAACATTCATTCAGAAGAATGGATACTCTGAATGAGGATATTTGTTTGAAATACCCAGCACTGGGTACTTGCCTTTGCTGACCATCCTTTTCCACTCCCTGTCCTTTTGATTCAGGTAGGCTGTCATATCTGATGCTAGGAGTGGAGTCTGTGGCCCAAGCTTGGCCATTCAGTGCATGAAAACCCCTTAACTATAGTGATGGTTTCAAAGATGGAAAGGAGCGAATCCAGGGCATGTTCAGGAGTTCCTAAGAAGAAACATCTTCTCTTCTCTGCTGAATTAAGCATGGGAGAATATGAGCTTAGAGTTGTCAGGAGTCCTTAATGCAGCAGGAGGCAGAGTCAAGAGATGGAGAAATTTTGATTCTAGTTCTTTATTTGAGCCCCTGGATTAAAACCTACCTAACACTAAAGTTCTTCCCCATGAACTTCACCAGTGGGTATTACTGATGACAAACCCATAACCAACCAAAAAGTTCTGGTTAAGTCCCTCAGCTACTTGAAGTTATTAAACACAAGCACATGTTGAAGTCTTCAGACAAAAGGGACATTGAGTATTATCTTGTTAAAGACTTGTGAACTATAATGAATATGATTTTTATCCCTCCCCCTTTTAAACACTCTTAAAGATTTTAAATTAAATTAAAAGAAAAACAATCTTTCTGAATTCTTTCAATTAAATGTAACCTGTTTACCTCTTCAACACTCATAGTAATTTCCATCACTTTGTAATAAAGCTGTTTGTATACCTGCCTTATCACCATAAACAATGTTAAGATCTTTTTGAGAAAGGGCAAGTCTTACACATATTATAACACAGTCCTCTCGTAGCACACCAGGATCCATTAATTGAATTTACCCGGAAGCATGTGTGAAGTCAGGTTATGGAGGTCTGAAATTCAGGATATGAGCCAAAAAATTAGGTAAAGAAATTAAATGTGGAGCCAAGATTCACTGATACTTGAAATTAGCCATATACCACTCAAAAACTTATATGCATGTATACATGACCATTCACAAAACGGCTGACTTTAAATGATGGTAAATATTTTCTGTATTGTCATTAGTTTGTGTGTCTATCTCTTGCACTAGACTGGTAGCTCCTTAACTTATATTCATAGTACTTAAAGCTCAGTAATATTTAATGAATGATTACAGAATAGAATAAATGAAAGATTTTCCACTCTCATTTTTATTGCTCATTTGAAGCACTTCATTCTAATTTTGCCTACTGCTCTCTGTTTTTGCTTGCCAAATTGTGTGTGTGTATGGGAGCAGTGGGGAGAGTTGGGGTATTGTGAACCTCAGATCTTTCTAGATCTCTTTAATATCAAAATATTTCCACCTTTATCCTCAGTTCTTTGTGTAACCATGGGTTTGTATATTGTACTTACGTTTTATTTCAGGTCTCAAGTGGAGTATCAGAACATGAATGGATATCTGTGTATTATGGATCTATCAGTGGGGAGGGTGGTGAAGAACATACAAGGGAGGTGACTGTGTTCTCCCCATTGCCATAGACAGGCCTCGCCGACAGAGATTCTGGCTTTGTCGGTATGAAAGGAATAGCCAGACTGTGAAACAGTTTGCTTGTTTTGGCCCCTTTTATTTTTGGATCATTTCATAGCCCAATCAATTGTGTAGCAATTGGCTCTAAATTTGCCCAAATGAATCCAGTTGAATACATATGTACACTTAGGCACTTGCACACCCACCATCACTGTGCCTGACCTGAGCATCTTATAGGTGGACCCAGACTTTCAGTGGCTCAGGACCTGCATGGACTTCATGGGGAGCAGGAGAGAGTGGGGACTAATGGACCAAATTCTGAAATTGGATTTTCTGGCTTCAAGCTTAGTTTCTGTCACTTACTGGTGTGTGGTCTTGAGTAAGATATTTGCCTAATACTTGGTCCAGTTTTCTTGCTTGGTAAATGGGGATGAGTCTTACCTTACAGTGTTGTAAAGATTGGATAAGATAATCTGTGAGAAATGCTGAGGTCAATGCCTGCCAGACAGTAACTCTCAATAGCTGTTGGCTATCATCTTTCCCATCACTATCATCATCATCCACACCTTTATTAATATCAGCATCAGCATCATCTTTGAAAGACAGCTATTCTTTTTTTTTTTTTTTTTTAAGATTTTACTTATTTATTTGATAGAGAGTGAGAGAGAGAATGGCAGGGGAGAAGGTCAGAGGGAGAAGCAGACTCCTCATGGAGCTGGGACCCTGATGCGGGACTCAATCCTGGGATTCCGGGATCATGACCTGAGCCGAAGGCAGTCGCTTAACCACCTGAGCCACCCAGGCGTCCCTGAAAGACAGCTATTCTGATAACTAGGCCAGAGGAGGGACATGGGATTTAAGGAAGGGATAACAGATTTCATGTTAGTGCCCATAATCTCTGGAAATTAAGGACCACATGTAAAAGACATTAAGATGTATTTGCTTCTCTTGGTGAGTGACTTCCTAGATGTGGTCCTAGAGGACCAGGCCAAAATATTATCATGATTTAATTGTTGATGATCACCCCCAGAAATTTATTGATGCATAGTCATAAATATTACCTTTATATGAAAAGATACATGCACACAAAAACAGTCACAGGTAAGATGGGGAAATAAGTAAAGAAGATCTATCTTTAGTGGCTCCTGGATGGTGCAGTCGGTTAAGTGGTTGAGCCTTGGTTTCAGCTCAAGTCATGGTCTCTGGGTCTTGAGATTGAGCCTTGCATGGCACTATGCATTCAGCATGGACTCCACTTGAAATTCTCTCCCCTTCTCCCTTTGCCCCTCCGACTTGTGTTCTCACTTTTGCTTTCTCTCTCTCAAATAAATAAATCTTTTAAAAAATTTTAAAAACAGATCTATCATCTACCTATATCTACCTTAACTTACCTTAGAATTAACTGTCTATCATCTATCATCATCATATATACACACACACTCACACACACACATATATATGTGTATATATATATTTGTATATATACATATATATACACATATATATGTGTGTGTGTATATATATATATATATTTGTGTTTTCTAATATACATATGCATTTTGGAGATCTTTGTCATATCTTTATACATAATTTTTTTCTATTCTAGAAGTGACAGCAAATCACTTCTTGGCCTTTTGGCTAAGATCAAGTGTAGAAGTGACAGCAAAATATCTCTTGGGGAGAAATGTAGTTATACGTGAGTGACTGCTTGCATATATAGTAAAATCTAAGGTGTATGTAGCTGTGACATTTGCTGTGGAAGGCAGACTTGAAAGGACTCTAAGAAGCTATTTCTCTTGTCTCAAAGCCTGATGTGGATGGAAGGAATTCACCAAACAAGTTCTCCAAACTACAAGCCCTTATTGTGTTTTTGTGACTTTATCAGTTTGTTCTTTAACTGCAAGTTTTCCCCACATGGGAAATATACATTTCAATGATTTCGAGGACATTGGCTCCATAATTCTGGTGTCCAGAATTACTTACTTTCCCTCCTAAACGATAGCTCTAAGATGAATGCTACTTGAATGGCTTAGAATTCTTGATATTATTCTTCTATATTCCCAGAAGTATAATAGTCATTTGTGGAAGACTACCTTCTATTCCCTTTCTGTGAAGGAGGGGTATAGAAGAAGGAGGAGGAGAAGAGGGAGGAGAGGGTGAGGAAGAGGAAGAGGAGGGGAGGGGGGAGGGGGAAGAAGAGGAAGAAGGAGAAAGGAAGGAAAATGTGAGATATGTTGACAAAAACACAGAAACAGCCAAGACACTGGACAGAGATAGGAGAAATTGACCCACATGTTTTACTTCTGGTCTCCAAAGGAAATGATAGTTCATAAATCCACACATGAACTGCAAATCTGTTGGGTGTTCTTTCGCTCTTTTGAAATATTTTCATTTATACGGAGCTGAAAATATTTTGTTTTCCATTCCTCTAGTTTTTTTTTCTTATCCTGGGTTTTCTACCTTTTTAACATGTATTTTTCTTTTTGTTTTTAAAGCTTTTCTTCCTGTCTGGTTTTACTTTGCTTTCTTCAAACTGTGTGCGTGTGTGTGTGTGTGTGTGTGTGTACGTGTGTATTTATCTGTTTGAATAAAGAGTGTGAGGGAGAGGAAATTTAAAAATTGGAGAAACCAACTGAATTTGGAGAATGTTGTGTTCTCTGAGGCACATTCTGTTTGCCATGTGCTTTGAAAGACATGTTCTCAGGCATGTGGTACACCAAAAACCCACAGTGAGTGCAAACAGTGGAAAATATGTCTCCTTTCCTGCTTTCATATAGGCTACACTGAGGTCGTGGGCTCTGGGGTTGAGTGTTGTCTCTTCTGCTTTCCAGTGAAAAGTCAGTCAAGAGATAGCATGTTGAGCCGGGTGTCAGAGGCAGCAACAGGACACAAAAGTGGAGTTATTTTACATGTTGCACAATGAAAGAATGTTGTTTGTGCAAGACCTGATGAGGACAAGTGCCTATTAGGTGTACCCTGTTAAACCAGTGCCCGATTTAATCATAATGATTGTCGTTGGTGGTGGAGATTAAATTACAGAGTCTCTTCTGTGTAAACAGGTAGACAATTGAAATCTTGCTGAAACGAAAAGCACCCATCTTGGTGCCCCAGGAAATATCTGATTCTTCCAAGGTTGAGAAGAATTTGAAAAATCTGACATTATAACATTCAGACAGTTGGGGAAAGAAGCAGCAGCTTCCACTCCAATATCTATCTATCATCTATCATCTATCTATCCATATCATCTGTCTATCATCTATCATCATCTGTCATCTATCTATCTATATAATTTTTTTTCTGTTTGATATTCATTCCTGCGGGATGAAAACCAAACCCAAACACAAGCCAACTTATAATCACTTTTCCTAGTCTGGAAAACCCTTAGGAACTGCTTTGAAAAGTTATGATTCTTTTGGGTTCGTTTGACTTTCAAGTCTTAGGTAGAGACTGCAATTATAATTACTGTGCTTCTCCCTTCCAAAACCTGAAAAGTTTAATAGGTATCTGAGCAGGGAGGTTTCATTTTTGTTTTAAAACTGTGCTATGATAAAGCTTGGAAATGTTATTGTTTATTTTCTCATTTCAAAGCAGTCATTATAAAAAAGTCACTTTGGGGGGACTAAATTATAAGCGCAAGGCCATGTCTAAGTCTTTACAATGGACAAGATCTAGCGCACAAGATTTATCAACAAGATAAGAAATAACAAGTGTTAGTGAGGATGTAGAGGAAAGGGAACACTTGTGCACTGTCGATGGGAATGTAAATTGATGCAGTCACTGTGGAAAACAGTATGGAAGTTCCTAAACAAAACAAAACATATCATCCAGTAATTCCACCACTGGGTATTTACCTAAAGAAAATGAAAACACTAATAAGAAAAGATGTATTTTGCAGCATTATTTATGGTAGCCAAGCTATGGAAGCAACCTAGGAGCTCATTGATAGGTGAGTGGATAAAGAAGATGTGATATAAACACACACACACACACATACACACACACGGATATTACTAAACTATAATAAGAATGAGATCTTGCCACTTGTGGGTGTGCATATATATATATATATATATACACATATATATATATAGATATAGATATAGTTGGACCTAGAAGGTATCATGTTAAGTGAAATAAGCGAGACATCAAAAGACAAATACTATATGATTTCACTTATATGTGGAATCTAAAAAATGAAACAAATGAACAAACAAAGCAGAAGAAGACCCATAAATACAGATGGTTGCCAGAGGGGTGGACAATGGGCAAAATGTGTAAGACGGAGTGGGAGATACAGGCTTCCATTTATGCAGTTGATAAGTCACAGGGATAAAAGATACAGCATAGGGCATATAGCCGATGATACTATGCTAGTATTGTATGGTGACAGACGGGAGCGACAACTGTGGTAAGCATAACGTAACCTACAAAGTTGTCCAATCACTGTGTTGTATCCCTGGATCTAATATCATATTGTGTGTCAACTATACTTCAACAGCAACAGCAATAGTAACTGTGCCCATCATTGTCATGATTCTGATCCAGAATAATGGTTTATTTTTCTTATTCATTTTAATGCAAAATAATTTTCATTAAAATGCAATAATGATTTGAAAAAAGAGTGATTTAAAGAGCTAAAGATTTTGTAACCCACCGAAATAGCCCACATTTATCAGTTGGAAAAAAATCAATCCAAATTTATGTTTCATACTAAGTATAACTATAGAGTCTAATTATGATGTACATAATAAAATAATGAATATGTAATGTTAAAAATTATAAAAATACAAGGCTCATTTTTTGAGATTATTTGAAAAGTAACTGAAAGGGTTTTTTCTATCTTAAGAAAAATACACACACACATATACCACATTTAGAGTGATTAAGATGATTTACCTAGTCTGATACAATTTATTGATTATCTCTTTTAGTAATTGTCTTGATTAACAAATAAAGTTCTGTTAGATTCTGCTGCATCATTTGGTGTTTGTGAATTGAAATGCTATTTGTAAAACTCTCCATAAGATATCACAGAAAAAAGAAAGGAAAAGGAAATAAATTTGAAATAAATACCAAATATATTCATACTCAAATGTAAATGATAGCAAGGAAAAAAATAATGAAAAGTTTTATTTTGAAGTAGTGCCTCCAACTCTCTATAATTTCATGCTTATAAAGCACGCACATGCTGTCTAAATTGGCTCCAAAAGCCTTTTGTGATTGTTCATGACACACATGCCTGGTTCTGGACCTCAATTTCTACCCAACCCCCAATATAATGTAAATTTTATAAGTGTGAAATTAAGTTAAATGATGTATATCCTATAAGAGTTATAACTATGCAAAAGCATGACATAATTTTCTTGATTTCTCATTATATACTATTCTACTTTCTAATAAATATTTGTTTTGTTCAAACAAAAGAAAGAATTTTGAGCTACATAAGATTTTCTAAATCTGGTTGTAGGCAAATCACTTTTGTTTTCTTTCCTGGGAAGTATAACATTTGACCCATTTGAGATGAACTTTTCCTTCTGAAAACTTTGCTCTTGAGTGATAGTTTTAAGATACAAATCAAACACTATCACATTATGAACAAGCCAAAAGCAACCAAAATAAAAAATCTTAACTTTCACTGCACCTTTGGGTTTGAAGACTTTTAAATGACCAACCTGTGCAATAAAAATTCAAGTACCACCCCAGATCGTAGGCTCAAGAGATTCCACATCTCAACCTTTATGTAAGACAGTCTGTCTTTTTGGAATGCCCTTCTCTGTGTTTTTCCAAATCACCTACTTATCAAGGACAAATAAAATGCCACTCTGTGAAGATTTTTCCATGCCTTCTGTCTGCTTTCTGTCACATGCAGGAGTAGAGGTTCCCTTTGCCGTGTCCCCAAGATACCTCTTGATCCATCCATGCAGTATTCATTTTATTATAATGATTTGTGTGTGTGCTTTAAAGTGTAGAATATTTGAAGGAAGTAACCATGTATTGGGTTTTCTGTTCTAAGAACCCAATCCATTATCAGGCATAGAATAGATGCCGAGTCACATGGAACAATATATTCAGCCAGGAAACCAAATCCTGTCATCTGTAATGAGTGGCTTCCAAGCTCTCTTTACAGTAATACTTGGTAAAAAAATACTTATTTTCATCACAACTCAGAACATACACAAACACAATCGACAGAGTTGTATGATACAGCATTTCTCTCCCTCAGTATATGTGATATACATTGATCCATTCCATTCCATTCCATTTTAGTCTATTCATTTTTAAATTTAGTTCTAATCCACAAATAGGATTTCCTGACCTCCTTGGTTGTGACCCACAGTTTAAAAAGTGCCCATCTTTGTGGCTTTAGGCATATCTATTTCTTTCATTTTCATTTCAAGGCAATCTGTCTTGTTTTAAAGGTTACCAGAGAATCACATTATTATAGCTACCTTCTAAACCCTTGGTCCACCGGAGACACCAATGTATAAATAAAATGTTCCAAAATCTTCCTATTACTATTTTTTCCCAATGCTTCTCTCTTATATTTTATCACAGAAATTATTAGCAAGTGTAAAGTTATCTAATTCCAATTTTACTTAGTCTGTTACAATGTCCCATAAGAGGTCCTAAGGAGTGATTAAAATGGTCATGTGTCCTGATAGCTGACTGGTAGCCACGCCACACAGTGTATCTAAATTCATGTAACAAGGAATAAGTTTCCAAGAAAATTGCAAAAGGATGTTCTTGAAATAACTGCATGGAAAACTCAAAGTGAAAGTCTTAGGAACTGATCATAATTCTTGACTCCAAACCCACAGAGGAAAAAATATTGAACAAAATCATTTCTATGATCCAGAAAATGAAGACCACAAATCAACTTACAAAAACACTTAACTACACACCATGGTCATTGGGCTGTGCTTCAGTTACAATGGGGCAATGACTCATTGGGCAACTTTTAGTGGAAAATGTATAGTCAGGAGACAGATCCTTCTTTCTGTGAAGTCAGAGGAAATTAGCCAACTTCTTCCTGACTTCCATAATATTATCCACCACTGAAAGACTACAAAAGCAGATCAGGAGATTAGAAAATATTTCTGAATAACTCAAAGGAATCCCTTTTGGAAGTGAAAATATTTGTGAAATTTTGTTATGCTTGAGTTAAACATAAACATCTTATTTATTAATGTGGGGCTTTTGATAGGTAGGTAGATACCATTTTAAAATCCAGCAAAAATCCACTGTAGTCTGATAATTGGTAGAAAAATAACACAAATTTTTCAGAAATGTTATTTTCTAGAGCAGCGCTGTTCAATATAGTGCCATTTAGCCACATGGGGTTATGTAATTAAAATTAATTAATACCAAATAAAATTTCAAAATCCAATCATGGAGTCATAGTGACCACATTTCATGTGATCAATATCCATTACTGCAGAAGTTTCTATTGGACAGCTCTGTTCTTGATAGAGAACATTTTATGCAATTAACATCCAATTTCTTTGGTCACTTGTTTGACTATTGAAAAGGAAGGGTGAGGGAAGTTGAGATGTGATAGGGAAACCTAGTCCATACTGGAAAAACATTGACTTCAGCCTCTATGGGCCTGCTTTCTTACAATCTTACAATTCTTACAATTACTTACAATTTCTTACAATTCTTACAATCTCCTATCCCCACTGTAATGGGTTATTGAAATGGATCCATTTTAGCTTCTGACTTGAGTGTCTTTAATCTGTCTTTCTCCCTGCTTCCAGAGTTACCATTTCTAAATCAGAGGTCAGTGTAAGTCATTGTTTTTATCCTAAAAAAACTCACATGCTCCCCATTATCCATGGGGATATCCATTAACTTTTTATTCTTCTTGGTTTGGATCCAAGCTGGTCCCAGTCAGCAGCCTTTTATTCAGTTCCTCTACATAGATGCTGCGCTGGTGACACTCTTAGCCGCCTACCCATGAGTCTTTGCACATTGCCTTGGAGTTCCAGGAAAGGTGTCTTTGCTTGTGGGTTCTACTTACCTGCCAGAACCATTGTGGAAACTTCTGTGATCTCATCAAACTGACACTTGCCACATTTTATTTTCACCTCTGCATCTTTTTCCAATTGAATGTTTCCGTGTTTAAATCTTCCACTAGGATATAAACTTTCTGAAGGAAAAGGGACCCTGCATCTCAGTATCCCCCATAGCTTTCTCCACATGACTGCTTAACAAGAAATAGAGAGGGCCATTTCCATTTAATTTGGAGTGAGGAAGAGAAAAACTGGTTAACTGGAATCGAGTGAGCTTTTGCTTAGAGAAATGTCACGGAGGATTGTGTAGGGTTTTAAAGGATGCAGACAGGAGGAGGGCTGAGGTTAAGACCAGAAATCTAACCTTGGCAGTGCTGAAGAGCATAACAGAATTGTGAGGCGGCACTGCGGGCTGCCAATGCTTCATAGGTCACAAAACACCACAAGGCATTCCTCCTGATGGAGATCAACCTCAGGCAGCATGAGTCATTCTCTCCCTGTGCTCAGATGGCACTTAATCCATAGCTCTGCTGTGTTCTGTGTCCCCAGGCTGGGCACTTCCTGGTGTCAATGCCACCATCTTACTCTATCTGCTCTCTCTCTCTCTCTGCCCTATCGTTCCTAGGTACCAGTTTCAGATATCCAGGAAGGAGGTTTTCTGTATATTGTGGCTGCTCAAGTCCCACTGTGAGCTAGTGAAAGGTAGAATGTAAAACATGTACTATTATCGAGTACAAATAGGAATGTGGAGCGTGTTGGCGTCATTTTGTTTCTTTCCAAAAAGCACAGGGTCTTTGGGTCATCTCTACCATTAACCTAGCAACATCTTGGCATGCCCAGAATCCGGAATACCGTTTGATTAATCATCACTTCTTTTTTCCACGAAGGGCCTGTTTTTACTAGAGACAAACCCCCTTCCTCCTCTTCAAAAGGAAGCTCAAACTGTTAAAAAACAAACAAACAAAAAACCCCCAAAACAAATAACCAAAAGCTCCCCGTTTTCCCCCTCCTTTGACTTTTTTTCTCCCTCTATGTTTCTTAGGGTTGATGTGAAGTGAAGGTGAATTTGGAGACTCAGAGCTGGAAATGTCAGGAATGTGGAACTCTTCCATGAGTGGGAGGGAAGTTCATCAAAGTACCTGTGTGGTCAAGGAAGCTTAAAAATAAAACTGATTTGTAAAGGAGAAAAAGTTGAATTAATTAAGCTTTCAATACACTACTTATTTTTTTTCCTTAAGAAATCAGTTGATTTACTTAGAAAGAAAGAAAGAAAGAAAAGGAAAGAAAAGAAAAGAAAGGAAAGGGAAGCTGCCCACAGAGGAAAAGTCAATGCACTCTTCCAAAAAGATCCTTTGACTAGAAGGAACACGTAAATTCCAAGAAAAGTTAGTTAGAAAGAACAGTTTATTCTCACTGGTTCCTTCTCATCACATCAGTATTTATTTCCCCCAAATGTCCTTTATTTATTCATTTTAACCATCCTAGGTGTCTACATGTTGGTTCAGGGCATAAAGAACTTTTTTTAACCACAAAGACCCTTTTGGGATACCAAGTGGAGACCTCAGCTATCCTTTTAAATTCTCAGGACTCTAAAACCTAATGTCTGCAGAGACAAACAGGAGGGCTACTGCAAGAAGGCAGGAGCCTAAGTAGTTAGGATGTAGGCCTCTTACCAAGAAAAATCACAGGGCTGTTCCAACATGAGCTGGTTTGCCATCAATCCATAAGATGGAGATAGGGTGTGCCAGTTTCAGACTGTGTAACTTCTATTTACTGAAACTGTAACACATATTCATTGTAAGCTACAATTATCCACAGTTTAGTCTGTTTATGAAACAGTTTTGTGGTTATTTATTAAAAATAAAATTTATGTGTGCTTATTGAAGCTATATTTTGGCAGGCAAAGGAGGTTGGCAGAAATGTCTGAGTCAACAGCCAGGCTCCAGCCACTCTGTATGTCGTCATATAAAAACTTGTCAAATAATATTTAGTTTTTAATCTTTAGTTGCAAACATAAGGTTAGTCATGAAAATATTCTGTGAGTAGGTCGCCTTGAAACAAGAACCCGGGTGTTTGGATTTCAGTAAAGGTGATAATTAAGTTTCTGGCTTGTTTAGGGGTGATTTGTCATTCCTTTTCTTCCACTAACTTCTATTACCTGTTGTTTGTCCAGGTTCCTCACATCTTTAAGGAGCTGTTTTATAATGATTTTTTAAAAATAAGCCATTGTTTACCTATCAAATTTAAAACCCCAAACAAATATGTCATTCATGATTAAGAAGACATTATCCTGCCAATTAAGTCATGGATGTCTTCTACTGGAGATCTTTTGAAAGCAAATGGGTTATTTTTCCAGGCCCTTTCAGTTATTTAAATCATTATACAGTTGACCCTTAACCAATAAGGGTTTGAACGGTGCAGGTCCACTTATAAGCAGTTTTTTCTCCTTTTTTTGGGTAAATACATTATAGTCCTTTAAATGTGTTTTTTTCTTATAATTTTCTTAATAACGTTTTCTTTTCTCTAGCTTACTTTAAGAATACAGCATGTAATACATATAGCACAAACAATATGTGTTAATTGACTATGTTATTGGTATAGCTTGTGGTCAACAACAGGGCATTAGTAGTTCAATTCTGGGGGATTCGAAGTTATTTGTGGATTTTAGGCTGTGTAGGTGGTCAGTGCTCCTAATCCCTATGTTGCTCAAGGGTTAACTGTACTTACTTTTCTAATGCCTTCTAAGAAGGAGGTTCTTTACAAAGGGGCCACAGTTGTTAGTTTTAAGAATGTATAGTTCATCTTCTTTAGCTGTGTACACTTATATATAAGCCAAAACGATAGGCGTTCGTTGATAAGGATCTTGAATAGAAGAGGAAATTCATTAAATAAATAAAGGGTCTTGGAATTGAAAAGAAGGTATGTACTATGAGTTGTGCGAATAAAGTAATTCTTTGCTTTGGATCCACTTGCACAAGATTCAATGAGGGAAGAGGAAGGGCTTAATGGACTAGAATTAATCAAGCATGAATTAATCAAGAAGAAGTTTTACCTGAAAGGGAATTTCTGAGATGTGATAATCAGAAGTTGAGAAAAGATAGCCCAGTATACTTGCTACTTCCTTAAATATCTTGTGCATGAGTCATTGCTGAGGTTGTGCTTAATTTACCCTTAAAGACTTTCTGATTCCAACTTTTTAAAGACAGTTATACATTTTATGTATCAATTTTCTCCTGTCTCTCCATCCCCTTCCTCCATTGGAGTTTGGCTTTAGTGTAGTAGAAAGCTGTTTGAGGATTCCCTCACTGATAGTGACTTGGTCCTGCAATTTAGAATTTGTTGCCAAGACACATAACTCAATTCCATACACATTTTATTTATTGGGCATCTGCTGTGAGCAAAGCTCTGTGCCAGATGCTATAGAGGACGTTAAGTGGCTCTAAGACAGAGCCATTCCTATAAGAAGCTTATAAAGTGATGAAATGTGTTATCTATGAATGATCTGTATCCCACAGTCTATAGTGGTTTGGATACCATTAACATGATGAAACTTTATTTTGGATCCTCCAGTGCACAAATCCTGAGGAGTTTGCAAAAATGCCTGTCAGAGTTTGCCGCATTTGAAGACAGAGACTCAGCATGACTGGAGAAGGAGAGTGGCTGGAGAGAAATCTGTCATTGTCAGCAGAACCCCCAAAATACCATTGTGGGGTTTCAAGCAGGGAAGCAAAAGACAGCTGCAGATTGTTTTCCAAGGATGCAAACTGAGGCAGACTTGAGTGGAAAGGATGCTTATTAAGGAGTGCTCTTGGGATTAGCATCTGCAGGAAAAGGGCTAAAAGAAGAATGGGGCAGTCAGAGAAGGTGACTTGGGGTTTGGGTCTAACCACAGCCTGGGAGCTGTGGTCCTCCATAGTGGTCCCAGTGATGCTGAGATGTTTGGGCATGTATTCTTCCACCCTGATTCATTACTGGATATGGGCTTCCCCAGGTTGGGATGTGACCTGGGGCAAGGCTGTTCTTTGCAGCCATGGTCACCCTAAAGGGATTGACATCAGTCTCACTTTATGGATGCCAAGTCTCTCACTGAAGCATGGTAATTTGGGAAGAATGGATTAAAGATGGAAAAGAGTAGGAATGGGAAACAAGTTAAGTGCTCTTGGAGTTTTTCAGTGGGAGATGATGATAGTTTGAACTCTAGGGGAAACTGTAGGGTCTCAAAGAAGTAAATGGAGTAAAAATATTTTTGACACAGATCCTATAGGAATAGGGGGTGAATTGGATGAGAGAAGTAAGGAGGATAAAGATACCAAGGATGAATCTCCGAGTTTTGGCCAAACAAGCAAGAGGATGGAGAAACCACATATGGAGGAGGAGAGCACTTGAGGAAGAGAACTGTGAGTCAGAGTTGACATGTTCACCATTCAACCAAGGGGAGACACCAAGCAGAAAGTTGGATACACCATTCCTGAGCTTAGAAAAGAGGTCTTCCATATTGTTTTGCATTGTTGTTATTGGTGGTACAGAGTCAATTGCAAGGGCAAATTCCTAGGGAGAGAATGTGGTAAAATGGGAAGGGAGTTCAGCAGAGAACCCTAGGGAATGACCACCTCTAGAAGCAGGGAAATGAATAAGGGAGACAGAAGAATGAGGAAAATCAGGATAATATGATCTTGTGGAAGTTCAGGGAGGAGATCATTGCAGGAGATGTTGTTTTGTTAGCATTTCTTTGAATATTAACAAAGAAGAACATCTCTTCTAATGTTTATTGGTCCTTTTATTAATAACTTTATTGAGGCATATTTCACGTATCATATAATTCACCTGTTCCAAGTGCACAATTCAGTGATTTTCTTTTTTTCTTTTTTAGTAAATTTACCAAATTGTGCAACCATCACCATAAAATCAGTTTTAGAACATTTCTTCACCCAAATAAGATTCCTCACACAGAGTCATTTGTTTGGTTTTGCTTTTGTGAAGTGGCTTTTAAAATCTGCTGCTTTCTATATCATTAAATATCAATTTGCTAAAACTTAAATAGATATTTTAATTTTTAAAATTTTTAGGGGAATAGGCTTGAAAATTGTTCTGTTTTGGTTTTGTTTTTTAAGGTTGTCCTTTATCCTTCAGTCTGGTTTAGGAGAAATATTTCAATGTAGAACTTCACAGTTTTATGGAGTTAAATGTGCTTCTCTTTTTTCCTTTATGGATGTTTACTTTGTTTTTGACTTTTGAGATTATTAGAAAGTCTTTTTTTCCAAGATTATACAAATATTTTTTAGTTAGGTTTTTTTTTTTTTTACATCTTGATTTCTGATTCATCTGAAATTTGTTTTGTTTTAACTAAAGAAGTAATAATCCAGTTTTGCCATGTTTCCAAACTGTTGGCCTTTTGTTCACTAATTATTTACTAAACCACCATCCCTCCTGCCCTTGTTTGGTTAAATTACCATAATCTGTCGTTGTTGACTCTATTCTCCATGCAGTTCCACTCTGTTTTATTTACTGCCCCTTGACAATGCATTTTACTGTCTAAAAGCTGAGTCTACAATAGCACGTGGCTAAATCTCCATGTGATAGAGTTGATTCAGAAATTCATTTACTATCCTCTCTCTAGTATCTTGCCCCCACTCCCCTACCCCTGCCTTTTCCCCCACATTTGCTGCAATCTGGTCTTCGACACAAGTAGACCCTGCCCATCCTCTGGCTTTAAGTCTATTTATTTTAGTCACCAAACTCTCAAAATAAATCTGGCTCTTCAGCCAGACTGGTAATTTAGAAGTTTGACTGTTTTGTTTGCATGAACATCCAAACTGGCGTGGCCGCCTGGTAATCTGAGGGTAGCTCACCATCATCTGCAAGCAGACTATTTTGTGGGTAATGAAAGGTAAACAGTATCTTGTGATGCTGAAAAGAAGGGTTGACTATTGCAGTTTTATTGGCTAATTGACGTATTTAATTGAATTCCCTGTAAGTAACAGACTTTTGTGTCAGTTTCATGTTGTTTTACTCTTTCTGGTCCTCTTCAAATAAATTTAGAATTGAGGGTTGTTTTTCCACTGGCTGCGTAATGACATTGACTATATTTATTTATTTCATCAGCTCAAAGTATTGCCCTGATCCTGCAGAGCAGTTTGGTGCACAATCCTTTTTTTTAAAAATATCTTTTCCTGCGTACAAGAAGGCTTCTGTCTATCAGGATGAAGACCCCGGAATTTTGATGACTATGGCCTGTGAAATGAAAAGAATTCAAATGATAGGAAGTGATTTCACAGCCAGTTTCTTTGCCTGTTTTATTCATGAATACAGAATGATACTGGGTGAGATTCTTATAGCAAATGACTTTCCTCTATACTGATGAGTGAGAGGTTGTCAGTTATAACCACAGTTGTACATAGTTGATAGACCTTGGTTACAGTGTAGAATAGTAGGACTTTTATTCAGAGCACAAGCCTAGAGGTAGTTATGGAGGGGTAGTAGAAGAAGCAGAGCTGGTGCCCAAAACATGCATTTGGCTCCTGGCTCTGAGTTAGTGACCTTGTGCGGTGGAGTTAACGTCTCTGGACCCTTGATTCCCAGTCTATGAAAAGAAGTGATAATAAACACCTATCTCATATGTTTGGCATGAGTACAAAACAACACATGTGGAAATGTGTTAGGTAGGAGCCATAGAAATCTCGAGTAGTGTTGAGGTTAAGGGTCTAGCCTTCCTTTGGCTTGGAAGTGGTCAGGTTAATTGAAGGCAAAGTAAATAATGTTGTTCATCTGATCTAATATGTCATAGATTGTAAGATACATCATTATTTTATCTACCACTTGGGAAAAATATACTCAATATTATAGTCAAGGGTAAGGTATAACCTGATTTCTGTGATGATAATATCTGAAACAATTCTGTCTTAGAATGGAGAAAATATAGTAAGTATTGAAGATTTGGACCAACTGACGAGAAGACCATTCTGAATTAGTGGTAAGTCAGACCTATTGAATATTTTATGAAGGGATATGGGTTGTAACTTTTGAGTTATAATAGCTGAAATGGATTAATGAGTCACAAGAGCAATTGACTTAATGAATAGATAATTGATTTATAATTGGCTTGTTTTCAGGAGTTGGAATAGGATAACTGCTTGGGTCCATTATAAATCCATGCCACCTGGCCCCAGCTGGGCTCTGAGTTGTCCTCTAATTGAGCTATTTGGGGACCGTGTTGAATTTTTCACAGGAGACATTTCCAGTGCCTTTCACACTCTCAAATTTTCAACCTCAGTGTCTATTAGTCAGCCATTGATTTCTTCACTTATACTTGGATGTGAACAACTACATTTTCCCTGATCTTCGTTCCAACATGTCTTTCCTTCTATTTTAATTAAAAATGTGTCTTTTGTCTTCCAAGATTAAAATTACACGAGTTCCTTTCTCAACTTTTTTGAGATTTTGCTTTACTGTTTTCTCTCAACTTTCTCCACTAACTTTTTCTACTTCCATTTTTTCCCCCATGCAAGAGCAACAATAATTGGTTTTAATTTGCTTAAAAATCTTCTGGAAAAGGCATGAGTCAGGATGCACAACAGCATGAACTTTTGTGACCCATTCTGGTTTAGAGCAAGGATCATGTCTATCTTATTGAGCACCTTTAAGGATCTGGCTCATTCATTCATTCATTCATTCATTCAAAAGCTATTTACTAAATGACTATTCTGTTCCAGCACCTCTTCCACATAATTGAGATTCCACAACACAAGCAAGGAACAAAGAAGGCAGGTCATTCTTTCTTTAGGGGGCCTAATCTTATAAATCACATAGCGTTTTTGAAGTACATAAGGATATGGAGAGGCATAAGGCAAGGAGGGGGGATAAACCCTACTGGGAAAAGGGTGGTAAGATGACATTTTTGTTAAGACTTGAAGGAAATGAGGAAGTGAGTCATCTATTTCAGTAAGTGCAAAGGCCCTGAGGTAAGAGCACATCTGGCATGAACTAGAAACAGCAAGGAGACAAACATGACTGGGGCAGGACTAGTGAAGGGCATAATAATCATCAGTGAGTTCGTGATATAATGGGGAGCAGGTCAGATCATATAGGATGTTGTAGTTCACTATAAAGACTTTGGATTTTTGACTAGATTTTCAACTTGATGGATTTTTTACTAGAAGACCTTATAGAACTCGGAGGAGAGGAGAGATCTGATAGATGTTTTTAAAAGATTACTCTGAGTGGTTGACTAAAAGGTGAGGTGATAATGTTGAGAAACTGTCTCAATAAGCCAAGTGAGAGATGATACAGTAAAGGCTCTGTGTTATCAGTGAAAAGTGGTCAAATTTGAGGTATATTTTAAGGCTAACAGGGTTACTGATGGAATGACTGTGAAATGTGGGAGATTGAAAAAAAGAAGCCAAAGATGATTTGGAAAGTTTTTGATCTTAGCATCTAGAAGCATGTGGTCACCCTTCACAAGGATAGGCAGACTGTGGTCAGAGCTGGTTTGCTGAGGATGAAGAGTAGTTCAATGTTGATCCTACTGAGTTTTCTATGTCTGCTGGCCAGTGAAGATGGTGAGTCCGCAGTTGAATATATCAGCATGGACTTTGCTCATGGCCTGGGCCACAGGTAGAAAATAGAGTTTATAGGATAGAGGGTATTTGAAGCCTTGAGACTGATGAAATCACTAAGGGAGTGAATGAAGAAAGAGAAGGAAATAGGAGTTAGGACTGAGAAGTGACTGATTCCAGTGCGTGGTAGGCAGGGAGGTAAGAAGGGAGATAGAGAAGGAGGGATTGATTAGCCAAGGGGTAGGAACATGGGGAGAGCCAAGAGGAAATAAGGGTTGGCGGGGAAGAAAAGTTGTGTCAAGTATGGCTGACAGTTTAAATAAGTGGAAAACAAACGTCAGTGGTGACCTTTACTGAAACACTTCAGTGGAGTGTTGTGATTGTTTAGTATGGCTGGAATAAGAGTATGCTTTCTGTAGATGGAGTGATCAAGTAGAGAGGGAGAAGCTGGTGAAGCAGAAGAGAGTGGATAGTTACTAGGACAACATCCTTGAGTAGGCAAGAGGGCATGAAATTGGGTGCACAAGTTGAAGAGGTTGATTTTACCCAGAAGTGCACAAAATCTGGGGACACTGGAGGGAAGGCAGAGGGTAAGGGTGCAGAAGTGGGTCGGTGAATAGAAGGGACGGAAGTTCTGTTCTGGTTGTTGCTATTCTCAGTAACGTCAGAAGCAAAGTCATCAGGGAAGAGTGAAGACTGAAGAAGAAATGTGAAGATTCACCATAGTCACCCAGGGGAAGGGAGGATGGAGAGAATAGGGAAATCTACAGGGATTGCCTTGTGGCAGGAAAGGTCTCCTGAAGACAGTAGCTGCAAATTTAAAGTGATACTAGATTTTCTTTAGCCACATTTAGCCTTTCTACCATAGACCAGAAATGGGTCAATATTTGGTCTTAACCAGGGTTGAGTTGTTTTGTTTTGTTTTGTTTTGTTTCCAGATGAGTAAAATAACAAAAATATGAATAAGTGATTTGAAATACACACCATATTCAAGGTATGTTCAAGAGAGAGATGAGATCCTGGGAGAGTCAAAGGGCCATTACACTGAAGGCACTATAGTTAAATTGAGGTCAGAGTGTGGCATTCTTGGGATTGGATTATAAAGGTGTTGCATTTTTTTATAATAGTGAGGTCAAATTTGAGCAAGTACCAGAATCACTTGGAGAGTTATTAAACAGGAATTTCTGGGCCTCACCTCATGTTTCCTGATTCAGTAGGTCAATGTGAGGTCTGAGAATTTTTATTTCTAACAAGTTCCCAGGTGATCATGAAGCTGAGCTTTGAAAATCACTGCTCTGGTGTATGAGTGCAATAAATAAATGACTGAGATAAGTTGAAGAACATTATCATTAAAATACATGGACTCAAGAATCTCAGAAGTCAGAATGTAGGAAGAATCATCTATTTGAACATAGGAAATGTCCAAGAGAAGGAGCAGGAGGTCCAGGAGCTGAAGCATTGGGAAAGGAAAGAATGGCTGCTGTAAGGAGGGGAGCTTGGTGGTAAAGTCCGACAACATGAAATTCAAATTTGGATGTTTTAATGAAGGAGAGTGAAGGCAGGAGTGCTCTATGAAAGGTTGGGCAGGTTGTGCCCTGTACATCTGTAGGAGTGCCATCCACATCATCAGCCTGGGGATAAGAATGGTCTGCCTACCAACAAGAATGGTCTGCCTGTCAACTTCAATGAAACACGAAAAAAATAAACTTCTTAAGAGTCTTCTTAGATTCCAGCTATAAGGGTTGGATATAATTTCTGCCTCAAAGGAAGATGTTTGGCCTGTTTAAAATTGTGGGGGTTTTAAAAATCTTTTCCTTGGGGTAACCAATGCAGGAAAAAAACCCACGGATAATCACATATAGCCTTCCCTATACACATTCATCCCTGTGCCCAAAAGGGAATGAGTTCTGACATCCAAAGTCATTAAAGTAGGGTCCTCAAAGTTCAAAGAATATCATAAATGTCTCCCAATAAAAAATTAAACAAAAGCAAGAGATATTTTGATATTTGCTATTAACGTAAATAAAGTCTGTTTCATGGTCCTGTGAGGCAGGGGTCATGTCATTTTAGAGACAACAGCTCAGAAGTATTAAGTCTGCTGCCCTGTCCCTGCTTTCTTCATTTGTTCTTCCAGCATGTCCTTTTCTTCCCTTTAGTCTTTTTTTTTTTTTCCTGCTGATTGTATGTGTATCTTTTTAAGTAATCCTTACATTCAACTTGGGGCTCGAACTCAACCTCAAGATCAAGAGTCGCATGCTCTACCCACTAAGCCAGACAGGCTCGCTCTATCTATCTATCTATCATCTATCTATCTATCTAATCTCTTTTGGCCAAACATCATCATCCATTAAATCAAATTGACAAATGCCCAACTCTTACTGATTTTCTGGATCACTCTAATAGAGGACAAGAGAAGTTGAGCGAGCATGCAGGATAGGATGTGTCCATCCCTTTGCTGAGGTTACATGTGTCCAGTGTGGGTCCAAAGTCCCCAGAGAGTTTGCTTCTTTCTGTGGGCATGGTATTACCTGCTGGAGGATCTGGTTCTCCCAAGTATGTAAGTAGTAACTGATGATAGTCTAGAATTGGCAAGTAAAATGAAACTTTAATTTTTGCAATTTAAAAATCCTGCCTTTACTTTCAAGCTTATATTTTAGTACCAGCTAACAACAAAACATAGAAGTGACTTTACAAGGAGAGTTTCAATTGGCTGGGTAGATAATATCCTCAGAACACAGGTGCACTGCAATTATTTTCAGATGGCCATGAAGATCCAAATTAATGTGTAATTTCCTCAGATGAGCTGAAATTAAAAAAAAAAAAAGGATCAGAGCATTAAGAAAACAATTAGGTTTAAACTAAGCTTAGAAAAAGTTTTTATTTAAGAGAATCATTTTGGGTTTAAGTTTGCCTCTTGCTTTATTTTTGTTTTCTTGTTTTTTGTTTTTTTCTGGTATTGTATTTGAGGTTCTTAAAGAAAAATTATGTGTCTTAATATTTTCCCTAGAGTATTTGAGATATCTTAATTATGTTTGGAGCTTGTTTTTATGAAGATGGAAATATGCTCATTCTGCAACAGCAATGCGTAAATAATTGCAGAGATTATATGTGAATGGTGATAAAAAGAGTAATTTACTTTTCATGGTTTTTCTTAAAAAATGCTATTGAGGTATAAATACATACAATACAGTGCATGGATCTTAAGTGTTCATGCTGAGGGATTTTGACAATTGTATATGAAGAAATAATAATTACTGAAAAGATTTTCATCACCACAGAAAATCCAGTTGTGCCTCTTTATGACCAATATCCACCTACCTTGTCTGAATGGCACTACTTCCTGAATTTTAATTTATACAATAACTTTTTCTATTTTTGAAAGTCAAATAGAGATGACCATGGATATGTATTTTGCTGTGTGTGTGTGTGTGTGTATAACTGCATGAGAGTGTTTGTGTCTTTTATTCTCAGTGTAATGTTTAGGATTTATCAATGTATAATGGTTTTAAGATTCATTCATGTTGTGCCTTGTATTAATAACTAATTTCCTTTTTTTACTAAATAATATTCCATGGTATGAATAGATCACAGCTTGTTTATCCGTTTATATGTTTATGGGCATTTTGGTTGTTTTCACATTTGGGCTCTTATAAATAAAATGGTTATTAATATTCATGTATAAATCTTGACATGGACACAATACTCAACTTTTCTTAGATCCAGAATTCAAGAATGGCTGGATGACACATAAGTTCTACAGTTAATCTATTAAGAAACTATGAGACCATTTTCTTAAGTGGCCGAACAATTTTACATTCTCAGAAGAGCAGTATTTGTGAGTTTCAGTTTCTCTATATCCTTGCCAACACTTGGTATGGTTAGTATTTTAAATTTTAGCTATTCTAATTGATGTGTGGTGGTAGCTCATTGTGGTCTTAAATTTTCATTTTCTTAATGAATAATAATGTTCAATATCTTTTCATGTCCTTATCTGTGAAGTGTCTGTTCAAATCTTTTACTCATTTTTGTAACTGGGTTAGTTATTTTCTTATTGAGTTTTGAGAATTATTTTTATATTCTTAATACAAGTCCTTTTTCAGATATATGATTTATAAATTTTTCATCCTAGTGTGTGACTTGTCTTTTAATCCCCTTTACACTGTTGTTTGAAGAACAGAAATATCAAATTTTTTTTTAAATTAAATTTTTTATTTCTTTTCAGCGTAACAGTATTCATTGTTTTTTTCACCACACCCAGTGCTCCATGCAATCTGTGCCCTCCCCAATACCCACCACCTGGTTCCCCCACCCTCCCACCTTCAAAGCCCTCAGGTTGTTTTTCAGAGTCCATAGTCTCTCATGGTTCACCTCCCCTTCCAATTTCCCTCAACTCCCTTCTCCTCTCCATCTACCCTTGTCCTCTATATCGAATTTTTTTAAAGATTTTTTTTAAATTTATTTGACAGGGAGATAGCACAAGTAGGCAGAGAGGCAGGCAGGGAGAAGCAGGCTCTCTGTTGAGGAGGGAGCCCCATGTGGCACTGGATCCCAGGACCCTGGGATCATGACCTGAGCTGAAGGCAGCTGCTTAACTGACTGAGCAACCCAGGCACCCAGAAATATTGATTTTGAGGTCCAATTTATCAATTGTTAGTTTTGTAGATTATGCTTTTGGTTAGATCTAAGGTATCTTTTCTTTCTTGTTAGGGTCTTTTATTTCCTTTTAAAATTTCACATTCAGAAATGATGGAGAGAAATTTTATTTGTGTATAAAAATCTAAATCTAGGCATATGTTCTTTTCCGGTGGTTTTATTATCTAATGGTACTTAGTTAGGAGTCTCTCTGTGTGAATGATGATACAGAATTCATCTAAGGAGATGTGATCCACAATGAGCAAATTTAAGAAATGATTATCATAGTTAAGTAGTGGTTGCTTTTGATGTTGAGGATTTTATTTATTTTTTATTGTTTTTTGTTATGTTATGTTTGTCACCATACAGTATGTCATTAGTTTTTGATGTAGTGTCCCATGATTCATTGTTTACATATAACACCCAGTGCTCCATGCGATATGTGTCCTCCTTAATACCCATCACTGAGCCAATCCATCTCCCCACACCCCTCTCCTCTAAAACCCTCAGTTTGTTTTTCAGAGTCCACAGTCTCTCATGGTTCTCCCCTTTGTTTTCCCCTTCCTTCTCATAATGTCCTCCATGCTATCTCTTATGTTCTACAAGTAAGCAAAGCTGTATGATAATTGACTTTCTCTTCTTGATTTATTTCACTCAGCATAATCTCCTCCAGTCCCATCCATGTTGATCCAAAAGTTGGGTATTCATCCTTTCTGATGGCTGCATAATATTCCATTGTATATACAGACCACATCTTCTTTATCCATTTGTCTGTTGAAGGGCATCTCAGCTCTTTCCACAGTTTAGCTATTGTGGACATTACTGTTATGGACATTGGGGTGCATTTAGTGTTTCTTTTCACTACATCTGTATCTTGGGGATATATACCCAGTAGTGTAATTGCAGGGTCATATTTTTATTTTTAATTTTTTTATTTATTTTTATTTATTTTATTTTATTTTTAATTTTTTGAGGAACCTCCACACTGTTTTCCAAAGTAGCTGCACCGACTTGCATTCTTACCAACAGTGTAAGAGGGTTCCACTTTCTTCACATCCTCTCCAAGTTTGTTGTTTTTTGCCTTGTCAATTTTTGCCATTCTAACTGGTGTAAGGTGGTATCTCAGTGTGGTTTTGATTTCTATTTCCCTGATGGCTAATGATGATGAACACTTTTTCATGTGTCTGTTAGCCATTTGTATGTCTTCTTTGAAGAAGTGTCTGAAATAGTGTGGAGGACATTAGGAGAAGGAAGAGAAAAATGAAGGGGGGGAATTGGAGTGGGAGATGAACCATGAAAGACTATGGACTCCAGGAAACAAACTTAAGGTTTTAGAAGCGAGGGGGTGGGGGTCATGGGTGAGCCTGGTGTTAGATATTAAGGGGGCACAGATTACATGGAGCACTGTGTGTTATGTATAAACAATGAATCATGGAACACTGCATCAAAAACTAATGATGTACTGTATGGTGACTAACATAACATAATAAAAAGAAAAGAAATCAAGAGTTGGACACTTAACCAACTGAGCCACCCAGGTGTCCCCTGAATTACCTACTTTTAAGAACTATACATTGGAGTGATTTTTTAAGATATAAGCTCTAGGGGACTGGGTAGCTCAGTGGGTTAAACCTCTGCCTTCGGCTCAGGTCATGATCTCAGGATCCTGGGATCCAGCCCAGCATTGGGCTCTCTGCTCAGCGGGGAGCCTGCTCCCACCCCCCCCACCCTGCCTATCTCTCTGCCTAGTTGTGATCTCCCTCTCTCTGTCAAATAAATAAATAAAATCTTAAAAAAAAAAAGATATAAGCTCTATGTTCATTCACATAGGGCTTCCTTTAATTCTACTGCATTTTAAATAAAATTTTTATTTGTACCTGTTAAAGAAAAAGTGATTGGTTAATATAGACATATGATTTCAATAATTAAGAAACTGATAAATTTATCCATTTATTTTATGCTACTTTGCTAATATATTAAATGTTGAAAAAGACAAAAGAGAATATATGGCTTATATAGTCATCCACCAATCTTTATGAAATTAAAAAGAAAAGGGTAGTTGTTTTCTTCTTTCATGTTGGGAAAATTCTGAGTAAAAGCTGTATTAGTGACACGTTAGTGAAAATTACAAAGGAGAAAAGACAAAATTTCTTAGAATGGTGAAAGAATATTTTCTAAATCCTTAGAGTTAAAACCTTACATTATTATAGAATTGAAATTGTCATTTTAAATTCTAATCAGTGGAATTTTCAAATTGATTAAAGTTGCATTTACTGAACCAAAAGTAAGTTTTATACAAAATGATAAGAATCCTTTCCATAGCAAAAATGTTTTTATTTGTTGTGCAGAGTTTAGAGATGAAGAGGTAAGAATATTAGGAAATAAGGTAATGACTATCTGACCATAGAAGTTGATAAGACCAGAACATTATTTTTAAAAGTCTCTCTAAGGTCTGTCTTAAATAAATACAGTGCATTTTCTTCCAGTTATGAGATTCCATTTAGCACAAAGAATATGATGTTATATGAATAAAATTGAAGCCCATTTAAATTATTTGGCTAGCAGCTGAAATTTATGTAGAGTTTGTTCTATTTGGTTATGGTAGAGATTATGGTACTGCTCCTAGTTATTGTTGCCCTCTTTGTAAGATTGTATATTCTTACCCTTTGTTGTAGGAACCACGGTGTCCTGTATGCTATGCATCCCCATCCTATTGAGTCAGGCTTTTTACTGGGTTGCGTAAGCGAATGGAATGTGGATGGAAGTGAATGATGTGAGGAGAAACTTCAAGGAGGTTGTACAATTCTTCCACTGCTCTTTTTATCTCTTTGCCCATGGTTAGAGTTACTGCTACCTTATTGCCTCTGTCCACTGAATTATTATTTAGAAATGTAGCACCTAGAATTTTTTTTTGAGTATAATCTGAATACTTAGAAACTATGGCTGGAATCATTCTTTTACAATTTTAATATATGTGTGAAAACTGATCATGAGCTGACAATTATTCAGTGAAATGAGGTTATTAGGGCAAAGTTTAAGATATTCTAATAAAGACACCATCAAATTATAGTGACTTGAAAAGAGAAAAAAGTTTTCAATTCCCCTTGTAACCATCTGTCTAGTTTAGTCTGGTTGGGAAACCGTGCTCCCTGAAGTCATTAAGGGACTCCATCCATTTTATTTTTCCATGCGCTGTGTCACAGTCCTTCTCTATGTGATTGAATTTGGGCATTAATTTATCTATATTTATAGCTCATAATAAGGGGAAAGAGAAGAGGACTTGGGCATGGCATTTGCTTTCAAAGAAACAATTCGGAAGTTGTACACCAGTGAGTCTCACTCATATTCCATGCAAAGGAAGCTGAAAAAGTCTTGAGAAGGTTCCCATGATTCCAGTCAAAATTAAAGGAAGTAACTATTATCATGAGAAAGAAGTGAGCTGATGAAGTGAGACAGTGATCCTTACCTCACAATCTAAGATGGTCATCCAAATCACTGGGCCTCCCTATAGATTGCTTTTTTCAGAATTCTTGAGTTGAAAGGGCCCTAGATGCTGTTACACTCAGACTCCTAAGAGAAATAAGTACCTCTCTTAATTTTTAGCTTTCTGAGAGCAGACAACTTAGAGCTCTTCTCAGTTCCTCACTTTGGCACCCTGGGACACTAAACTATGAAGTTCTTCACAATGCCTGGCACATAGAAGATCCTTGATTGGAAACAATATTAAATGAATGCGTAATATATTTATTAGGCTTTTAGGACAACATTGGTTAGTTAGAAATATTCAGCAAACGTTTGTTGAATATAGAATGAATGGCGAATGAAGTAAATTTTTAATTATGATGTATAAACAGATTACCCATTGAAAATGGTGAATTGTGTACTTGGATTAATTTTTCTGCCTCTGGAGACTTAATACAAATGATAATAAAAGAATAAAAATCAAGCATTATTCTAGAAAAAGCTCTTGCTGGGACAAACTGAAGCAAACAAGATATTTCAAAAAAATTCTTGGATGATGAAATATAGAACATGTAGCTTATGTTATATATTTCAGAACAGCCATAGACTCAAACAGAGAAAGATGCAGCCAGCAAGGAAAGCAGCTGTCAGAGGCTACAGGGATGAGGAGACATGGGAATGAGAAGGTGGTGGGAATGCAGGGAATAATTTAAAATCTGTGTATAGATGAATCAGCTCTATCCAAACCCCTTTCTTCTCCTACATCCAAAAGGAAAAATATTTTTTTTTTCCAGTTGGGCAACTCACTCTGACAAACTCTAGTTTTTATTAAAGAAATCAAATCAACTTTATGGTGGGTGTGGGGAGAGATGATGCCTCAAAACTTCCACACTTTGTCACCTGAGCCCTCAGAATGGAGAGCCCCTGCCTCAAAGATGTGAAGAGCCTACAAGTCCAAGAGCCCTGAAATACACATGGAAAAGACATGAAGATACCATCACAGGAATAAAAAACCACGTTATGCTGAGTGAAATAAGCAGAGAGAGTAAATTATCATATGGTTTCACTTACTTGTGGAGCATAAGGAATAACATGGAGGACATTAGTAGAAGGAAGGGAAAAGTGAATTGGGAGAAATCAGAGAGGGAGATGAACCATGAGAGACTGTGGACACAGAAATAAACTGAGGGTTTTGGAGGGGAGAGGGGTAGCAGGATGGGTGAGCCTGGTGGTGGGTATTAAGAAGGGCACATACTGCATGGAGTACTGGGGGGTGTGCTGCATAAACAATGAATCTTGGAACACTGAAAAAATAAAATAAAATAAAATGAAATAAAGTAAAATAAAATAAAAATTAAAAGTGGTTGACTATTGTAAATGGGTTAAATATCCAGAAGGAACTATTATTTCAACAATGAACTAAATTATGTCCCCACCTCAAATTCATATGTGGAAGCTCTAAACCCCAATGTGATTGTATCTAGATACAGCATCTTGAACAGATGATTAAGGGTAATGAGGTCATAGGGTGGATCCCTAATCTGGTAAGATGGTGGCCTATAGGAGGAGGGAGAGTCCCACTTACTTCAGGACCACCCCCTGCCACGCCCCACCCCCCCACCCTGGTCAATTCTATCGTGGCTATGTGAAGACACAGCTTAAGAAGGTGGTCATCTGCAAGCCAGGAAGAAGGCTCTTACAGAACCCATCCATGCTGGCACTCTGATCTTGGACTCCTAGACTCCAGAACTGTGAAAAGATACTTTTCTGTCATTTAATCCACCCAGTCAATGATATTTTGTTACAGCAGCTCCAGCTTCCTGATATACCTTCATTAAAACCCTTCTTTGCTCTTTGATTTTTAGTATTTTGTGGATGTCTACATTACTTTAAAAAACCTGACTAAACAATAGTAAAAACAACAAGAAATAAATGAGATTTTCAAGCTGATTCAGCATGGACCAATCAGTTTCCCTTTTCATAAGTGGGAAAAACTTCTGAAGAGCTAAAAAGATTTGCCCAGGATCACTTAGTTTGAAATTCATTCTATTTAAAATCCTATGGGGTATTTACCCCAAAGATACAGATGTAGTGAAAAGAAGGGCCATCTGTACCCCAATGTTTATGCAGCAATGGCCACGGTCGCCAAACTGTAGAAAGAACCAAGATGCCCTTCAACGGATGAATGGATAAGGAAGATATGGTCCATATACACTATGGAGTTTTATGCCTCCATCAGAAAGGATGAATACCCAACTGTAGCAACATGGACAGGACTGGAAGAGATTATGCTGAGTGAAGTAAGTCAAGCAGAGAGAGTCAATTATCATATGGTTTCACTTATTTCTGGAGCATAACAAATAACATGGAGGACATGGGGAGATGGAGAGGAGAAGGGAGTTGAGGGAAATTGGAAGGGGAGGTGAACCATGAGAGACTATGGACTCTGAAAAACAATCTGAGGGTTTTGAAGAGGTGGGGGATGGGAGGTTGGGGGAACCAGGTGGTGGGTATTAGGGAGGGCACAGATTGCATGGAGCACTGGGTGTGGTGAAAAAACAATGAATACTGTTACGCTGAAAAGAAATAAAAAATTAAAAAAAAATCCTATGGGGTGCCTGGGTGGCTCAGTAGATAAGCCACTGCCTTCAGTCAGCTCCGTCATGATCCCAATGCACTGGGATCAATTCCCATATTGGACTTCCCCTGCTCTGCAGGGAGCCTGCTTCTCCCTCTCTCTCTGCCTCTCTCCCTGCTTATACCCTCTCTCTGTTAAATAAATAAAATCTTTAAAAAACCTATGATATTTGGATTCTGTGTCCAGTGCTGTCAATGGTTGTTGCATATTCTGTAATATACTTATATCTTAAGTGTATTTACTAATTTCAATATTTTGGCCAGACTGAAAACATACCATGTTCTGATTTTAAATTGCCTGATTATATGTAATGGCACCAGAATATTTTGATAGTATAAGTAGAATCATTATCTGTACAGGTTGCTTATACAGGGAAAAATAATATATCCACAGCATATAAATATTCCAAAGAATTTAGAAATGTCTGAGCATTTTCATGTTCACATGTTTGAGAAGTTGTCAAGTTTAGTGAAAAGTCAGAAAAAGGTTGGAATTGTGGCTCTCCCACGTATCATCTGTATGACAATGGCAATACTGGAAACTTTCTAAGTTTCAGTTTCTTCATCTGTACCACGAGGACAAGGTTTGCATACCCTACAAAGATGTTGCAATGATCAAAAGAATTATAAATTATTGGATACAAACATGGTTTATATGATGATAGACCATGATACAGAAGAACCCACAGCCCTGACTGTCCAGATACCTTATTATTCAGCTCTCTTCAGATTATTGGATCTGTGGCCCTGATTAATTCTGTTTAGGTGTCCACGGATTGTCTCACCAATTGTTACTAGGCATTATATTTGGGGATATATTATGGATGTTGTGGTTGCAAAATCTCAGAAATAGATTGAAATTTCTTCATATCTCAGAACCAGTGTTTTCCAAGATGACTATTCTCCTACTTTTGATGGTGGGCTTTGACAGGGAAAATGTTTGGAGAGCTAGAAGTGACTGAAGAAGAGAATACTTTTTCCCACCAAGTCCTGAGTTCTTTTTGATAAGGTTTCTCCTATTCTTGGCTTTTTGAAAACTCACCTTAATTTTCTCTTGGCTCTAACAAGTGGTTTCATATACCCATTTTTTCCTTTTTAGATCTATTGAAAAGGGCTCAGAAAAATAGATTGTGATTTCTAGAATATTCAATAATGTAGCCATCCTGGTAGTCCCCTAATTGGTCTCACACATTATTTGCTAGTTCTTGAATTCAAAATAGATTCTTTGTAAAAGAAACAAAATGAACTTAAATCTTATGTAAATAGTGTTTTTTTCCCCTACTGTTAGTTTAGAGGAATCATTTTTCTCATTTTATATGACAAAAATATGCTTTAATGTTGATAATGTTATTGTAACATTTATATGAAAATATCAAGTAGCATTTTGTTTCTGAATGCATATTAATCACTATTAGCTATTTGCCTGTTTAAGGTGATGGCTGTTGAGCCAAGCATTTCCAGTCGCAGTAGAAAATGCTCATAATTTTTTTCCCTTTTTGTCCCACCTGTCCTGAGACAGGAGGAGCAACTGACACAGCAGGAAATGCTGATATCCCCTGATTAACTAACTTTTCAGACCTAGCAATCCCAGCAGCAGCATGATTCATTGCTTCCTCTGTGCATCTACTACATCGTTGAGCACAGAGCAGACTGGGCTTTGCAGTGGTGTTGGTTTCTGCCAGCTTGCTTGAGCCAAATGAGTTCCTGATTTAAAACCTGTTTTGGGGGCACCTGGGTGGCTCAGTTGCTGGGCATATGCCTTTTCAGCTCAGGCCATGATCCCAATGTCCTGGGATCGAGCCCCGCATCACGATCCCTGCTCAGCAGGAAGCCTGCTTCTCCCTATCCACTCCTCCTGCACATGTTCCCTCTCTCGCTCTGTCTCTCTCTGTCAAATATATAAATAAAATCTTTTAAAAAAATAAAATAAATAAAATCTTGAGATTGAGATTAAATAAAACCCTTGAGATTGAATGCATATATGTGGTTGATCTCGTTTCTGAAACTAAGAAACAAAAAGGAAGAAAGATTAGAGTTGATAGTAAAGTTAATTACCCATTTGCCTGTTTTCACAGACTTGGGATTCCCCACGACTTCTCATGGTGATCAAAATACAGAACCTAAAGACTGGAGCATAGTAGGATAGTTAAGAATGGGATGCAAGTTTCAGGTTGTATGAATTCAAGAATATAGTTAACACTTCTAATTATTAAGGAAATTTAGCTTCCTTATTTGTAATGTTTAGGTAGTAATTTCATTACCATAGAAGGCAGTTGTGAAGAGAGAAGAAATAAGGGACTTTACTGGACTCCAAGTCAGGAAATATCAGCTGCTATTGCCATAGGTTTGGTGCTTAAGAGAACTTCAAAAATTATGTGTTTGTAAAATAAAAATGAGTGCTGGCCAGAAGAATCTTATTTAACCTTACCTGTGGGACTTCCTTAATAAAATATTAAACAAAATTCTTAATATACTTCTCTGTAGAAACCAATACTAAATTTATTTCACAACTAGTTGAGTTCCCAGTGTGTGTGTAGTGTGGGTAGAGTAGACCCAAGTGAAGCTTTTATTTTTTAGAAGCTCACACTCTAGCAGAAGAGACAGACCAGTAAAGAAATCACAAAGGTTTAAATATACTGAAATAAATTCAATTACAATTACAGAATTCATGTTGGTGCTGAATTTATACACTGAGCAGTTATCATATTGCTAGTACGTGGCAGCAGTGCAGAAAGTCAAGGTCATCAAGCACGTATTGCAAATGCGAGCTTGCTCTTCTTTTCAAATTGAATATTCTAATGAATCAAGACTGATATCTCAGCACATCTTAAACATTCTATTTGAAGAAGCTCTTGTAATATTTTTGGATAAGAGACAAAAAGCCACTGCAGGTATTAAATTGCGTTGCCTTACATGGTTTGGGGAAGTGAGGCCAAAAAACGTCTACCGGATATTCCACTAAATGTTGTTTATGTGAGCCAACAGAAAGAATTAGTTTGCACATCCATATCAAATGCCCACACTCCCAACTCCCAACTCTTTATATAGCTGTCATGAAACAAAGATACGCCTAATTGGCTTTGCCAGCAGTGAGGATAAGCTATCTTTTTTTTTTTTTTTTCCATCTTCATTGGCTACAACTCTCATTCCTGATTTGACACAGAACGCTTAGCTCCCTTTAAAAATGATTCATATTAAAATGAATGCACGTTCAGATGCATTTTTGCACATAGTCTCCAAAAAGGCAATGGCATGCTGGAATTCTCTGGTGTTGTGGAAACTTGTTATTTAGGACACGTGACTGGCATTTCCTTTAGCAGTGTAAGTGGTTCAAGTGGCTCAAGATAGAATGCCACTCTATGCCTGGTATTACATTATGCACTGTCAGAAACCTTGACACTGATTTATTATTGCTGCTTGTGTGTTTTACACCATTTAATATCTTATAAGAAATAGACTCTTAACTCCGTTCCAAACATTGTTTCATTAATAAGAAACAACCCAGACATATTAACATGTGCCATATAGTAATTGTATTCACAATAACTACATTTTTTCCAACCTTTTAGGTTGGAAAAGCTGCATGAATTTCTTCCCTTATTTCTTCCGTTCTCATAGCTTTCTCTATAGAGGTAAAATTTTCATAATAGGAAGAGATAGCGGAGAGTGTGTACCCACACTTCTATTGTTTTTTGTGTATTAAAATTAAATTTTGCTGTCTGTGAAGTAGAGATATTAAGTAGTTCGAAATCTTGTGACTTCTCACCCAGCTGATGGGTGATGTTATTTCTATCAAAAATGAATGGGAACAACTGGGAGTTTTATCATCACACATTAATGTTTTAATGTTCTTTTAAAAAAGATTTTATGTATTTATTTGACACAGAGAGAGAGACAGAGCACAAGCAGGGGGAGTGGCAGACAGAGGGAGAGGGAAAGGCAGGCTCCCTGCTGAGCAGGGAGCCCAATGTGGGTCTCCTCATCCCAGAATTCTGGAATCGTGACCTGAGCCAAAGGCAGATGCTTAACCAACTGAGCCACCCAGGTGCCCAATATTCTAATGCTGACTAAGGAGCTTGTTCTGTAAATTTATTTCTGGGCTATAGATTTACTTACGGAAAACTCTACCCAGTAGAGAAGGAAGAAAGTAGGAAAGCTTACTGTTCACCAGAGCACCCTTAGCCATGTATTATTTGGACCACTGCTTTTGTCCCTTGTTCTTTACCTCACTGTACTTACAGGCAACTTTTTCTTTTTCCTCTCAGATTTTCTCATGAGAATATATTTATCTGTGAGGACTTATTTGGTTCTAAGAAATATGTACTTAAACCCAGGCTTTTTGAGGGGAAAAGAAGCAATTTATTGATTCATGCAGTCTACAACTTGTAGGGCTGACTTTGGGTGAGGGTTGAGTCAGATCCTAAAAAAAAATGGCATCTTTCTTTTCAGTCTCGAGACTCGTACAGTTTCTCTCCTTGTCCCATCAAAATGGCTGCTTAACCTAATGCTTTACAGTGTCAAGTCCAACTAGAACAGAAAGGGTTTTTTTTTTTTTTTTCTGGAAGTTCCAGCCACAGTCCACGCTTCTGTTCTGTGTTGATTGATTTAGGTGCACTTCTTGGGACTAATCACCATCACCCGGCTGGTAGTTTGAGTTTGCCATATTTCCCGCTTTTGAGTCAGGTGGTGACACACTTGGCTAAGAGTAACCGGAAGGTAAATCCTGAAATAACATTATGGAGCGAATATTGGAAAAAGAAGACATGCATGCAGAGCCTGAAAACACTGTACAACCATGTCCACTATAGAAGGGACACGTTAGTATTCCTGACAATAACAATTCAGGCTGTGGTACAAAGGGCCATGCCCAAGAATGATTAAGGACAAGTGCCCCTGGAGGCACTCTGACCTTTCCAATGCAGGCACCTCACATTTCCAGAATTTAGCTTCCCAGAGTGACTTCTGCCACTCTCTGTAGACCATGGTTCTGGACCACAAGGGTGTTCTCAGTCCAGAATCATCTCTGCATTGCACGCTCTGTGAGACATCAGCTGTCCTTTCTTCTCTCTTCCTCCACATCTACTGTTTTCCTTCCTTTAAGTTTCTGGAAGAGTGTCCTTCCTCACCCCTTCCTTATTCCATTTAGTGCTCAGATAACTAATACTGCGGTTTCTCCTAGTTTAGTGCAAATTTCATATCAGTTTTTTAGGACATAAACTTTTGAGTCTAGATCTTTTTGGCAAACTAATCTCAAAGGCAAGACATTTCGTGGAGCTTTTAGGTGCAGTATAGAGGCCATTTTCTAGGGTCAGTGAAAATATTTTCCCAAATGTGAGGTCAGCCCTAATGGAAAAGGAAGAGAGTCTTGGTTGAACAAGGTTGAATACAGATCACAATTTACAGGACTCCAGAAGATTTTGTTCTGGAGTCATCCCTTTGCCTTGGTATCTCTCTAGGAAGGGTGCTAGAGTAATATTGCATTCTCTAGTTTCTCTGTTCAAAAAAACAACTCTGAATTTTTATTCCCTTATAGAGTCAGCCCTATAAAGAAATGTTTTAGAGAAGCATTTAGTAAATTCTGATGTGTGTGCATGTCCCCTGGGATTCCTGGTAAAATGCAGATTCTCTTTGGACATCTGTGAACAGGGGATGCTAAGGTTTTGGGTCCCCAAAGCATACTTTGTGTAGTAAATGTCTAGTTCTGCACTGTCTGATATAGTAACTACTAGACATGGGTGGCTATTCATATTTAAATTTAATTTAAAAATTTAGTCCTCAGTCTTATTAGCCACATTTTAAGTGCACAATAGTCTCTCATGCTAGTATCTGAGGTATTGGGCAGCACAGAATAGAAGATTTCCATTATCTTCAAGTATCTGTTGGACAGCCTTGCTCTAGAAGATGGATAGTCCAACTCTGGAATGAGTACAATATTGTAAACAGGGCATAGCTTCTTCTCGAAATGTCAGATTAGTACCATTTCCCAGAGAAATGGTCTGTATCTTCAGAAGATACCTAACCAAAATGTCTAGCATTTACTGGGCCATGGTGAAATCTAAGCTGTGAGATTTCTCTTGAGACTTTCTTTTCCTATTTGAACACGAGATGCCCCGCACCTGTTAGCACACCCTGTCAAGACACATACATCTAATTTAGTCCTGTGTTTCTGTTATTGGCTGTGGTTCACATCTTGGTACTCTTGATATACTTTTGATCGAATAATTTAAAAACTGTAGAGTAGATCCCATATATTGTAATACAGGTAAGAAACAAGAATTAGATAGGCTGTTAATGGCCAAACAACAAACAAGAAAAACTTAGCATTCGAACAGTTAAACACACACCTATAAAATATTCTATAAGCACATATCTATAAAACATTGCCGTATAGAGGTCCTGGTGATAAGGGAATAACCCAGCCTCTGCTCTCATGGTGGGCTTATATAGCTTTGACTTTACACACAGTTAGTTTTGTTTTACTAGAGTCTATTAATTTCAATGTCTTAGAGAAGCAAGATATACAAATGCCCAAGCGATGCTTGGCTGCTTCCAATTTAGCTCTGAAATCCTTTTCCAGTGTATAAATGTCACTGTCTTACACATGGCACTTGAGAAGGTTTCCTGAGCACAGGAGGACTTAGGTAATTCAGTCAATCTTATCCTTTGGATTTGCTTCACTATGGACAAGAACTTTGTGGTGATAAGTACATGGCACACTTCTCAACGCTTCTCTGTGACTGAGACATGGTTTGGATTTTGGCGTCACACGCCCTCCAGTGCCATTCCTCCAGAGTCACATGAGTCTTTAGTATTTCTGTCTCCTGAGGGCTGGCATGACAAGTATACATTTGGCCTCAGCATGTGGTTACGTGAGATCATTGGCCTGGGGAAGGGTATTGGGTAAATTCCTTCAAGTTTCTATAAGGAGAAGTGCAGTGCATATTTGCTACAGGTTAAGGTTAATATTCTCAGCAAGATTCTGCCTTACACTGAGATAAGTGTTCATTGTCGAGAAAGGGACTAGAGATCAACCTTTCTTGCCACTGAGAGGTTGTTTAGCTATGAACTAAATCATCTCAGGGATGGGTATTGGTGACTTGAGGGGGCCCTATAAATGGCATTCTTCTTCCCCTCCTGATATTGGAACCAATGGAGAAATGGACATTGGAATCAGACTTATGGGAATACAGACATCATATTTATGATTTTTTATACAGCTGCTGGAGAGTGGCCCTTAAGGTTTGTAGAAGGCAGCTTCTGACATGACCTCCAATGACATCCACCCCTTTATAGTCACACCTGTGTGCGGTCTCTTCCCCTTGAGACCTAGTAACTTGCTTTAATCAATAGAATGGTGACAGAGATGCCTATCTATATGATTGTAACTTCCATTTTGCTAGTATACTCTCTATTGACCCTCTCCCTTACTGGCTTTGATGAAGCAAGATGGGGCACTCAGAGGCAAGAAACTGAGGGAAGCCTCTGGACAGCAGCCTATGAGGAACTGAGGGCCTCAGTTCAATGTCGTGCAAGAAAATGATCCTGTCAACAGCCATGTGAGTGTGGAAGCAGATATTTCTCCAGTTGAACCCTCAGATGAGATCTCAGCTCTGGCTGACACCTTGATTGCAGCATTATGAGGAACCCTGAAGCAGAGGACACAGCTAAGCCATGTTAAGATTCCTGACCCACAGAAATTGTGAGATAATAAGTTATTTTGAACAGTGAAGTTTTGAGCAACAATTTCCTAAGCAATAAATAACTAACACAAGTGTGCTTACCAAGTGGACTTGCTAATCTGCCCCCGAAGTAGGCAAATAGACCTGCTCTCGGCAGCTACATACTTCATCCTTGGAGGCTCCCCTCCATAACTTGCAGAAGTGGAGAAGACAATATACTTTTTTTTTTTTTTTAAAGGATCAACTGAGGAAGAGGAAGGATCAGCTCCTTTTACCAAACTTACCTGCTAATAAGTCAGTTTCTCCTCCACTGGGGAAAACTGAAGGTTGAGAAAAGCCAGGAGTGTTATTCCAAATATGTCTCTCTACATATGCAAATACAAACGGGTGAGTGTCCTTAAGTCACATGGTAATCTAGTGATGGGGTAAGTTAATTCACTTCTATAGGTAAAAAGGAGGTTGGAGCCATAAGCCAGGAATGTTTTGAGAAAATCTCTTCTCACAGAAATGACAATAGTTAAAACAAACAAACAAACAAAACAAACAAACAAACAAAACACAAAACTATGTCTCTTGCACAGTGAGAAACTCTCCATGTTAAAGAACCCTTGCATAGATGGGGCACTTGAGTGGCTCAATAGGTTAAGTGCTGGACTCTTGGTTTCGGCTCAGGTCATTATCTCATGGCTAATGGGATTGAGCTCCATGTCAAGGTCTGCATTCAGGGTAAAATTTGCTGGGGATTCCTTTCCTCCGCTCCTCACCCCTCTTGTGCTCTCACTGGCTGGCTATCTTTCATATATATATACATATATATACATATATATATATATACACACACATATATATATGTGTATATATATATATTGAAGATCCCTTGCGTGGAAAAGTCTTCCTGTGCTGATTTGAAATCTTGCATTTCTCATCCTGATTTTGATGCCTTGTGTTAAATGAAAATGCTGTGGCCCTTCCCACATGCTGGCTCTCAGTAATGCAAAGATGCATAAAGATCCATCTCTGCCCTCAAGGGATTTACAGCCTGGGAGGCAGATGTATGTGAAAGTATGCCACTAGAACATATTATGGCAAATTTAATTCCCATCGAAGCTCACTCTGAGAGGAAATTTAACACGTAAAACGTTTATTGGGAAAGACCATGCAATCAACACCTGTTGAAGGAAAAGCCGTGCTGTAGAATTGAGCAGAGGATTCTTTGAGCTATACAAGAGGCCTCAGGTGACGTTCTGGTGCTAAAATGGCCATTTAGAATTGACTTGATGTGCTAAAATAGCGCAGCCTCACCTAACACTGGATTCTTCATTGGATGTGGGCCACCCTGGTAGGACAGGATCTTCCTTTTTTCTTCACCTGAGGGAGTCCCTGCAGGCTGAAAACTGAAAGCTTTTCTTGATGGGACAATTTAGAAGGTAGGATTCCCACAAGCCTCTCCAAAAAGATAAGGGTAAGACTGCATGACAACAGCCTCTTTAGTGGAAGTGTTCCATAAAATCCCCTCCCACCACACTCAGGCCCATTTTATTTATCCTAAATGAGGTTGGGGAGTGGTGAAGACACTCAGGGTCCTTACTTCCCTTGCCTACCTCTGCTAACACACCTCAGCCACACTCTTACTTTGGCATCTGGTGTCTGCTGAAGTGAGAGTAGTTCCCTCTGAAACACCCCACCATATATACTTAGGTGCAAATGGCCGTGCCATGGGAGTGCCCAGCTGTGACTGAAAGGTTACCTGGGATCAGTTCGTCACAGTCAGGAATTTGAATATTTTGGTTAATGAGATCTTATTGGAAGATTATTCTTCATGGTGCCTGTGGTGCCCAGGGGTAATCCAGAAATGGGTGGTCATGTAGAGCATGGGTTGAAGAACAAGACTGGAGGCATGGAGACTAAGAGACCAAGCTGTCGGAGAGGGTAGTGGTGAGGTTCGGGGCAGAGCAGGGGCAGGGAAAAGAGCAGGGATGGGGACTCTACAGGAGGATTTTAGAGATTAGATCGACAGGATTTGAAACCTGATTTGAGAAAAAACTTAGAATAAATTTAGTTTTCCAGCTTGAGCTAATTTGTGTGTGTGAGGGGGGAAGAGTGGGGTTCTTTCCCATTGCAAAAATGTGCTTATTCTAAAACAACATAAATAAATATGGTATTATTTAGGTAATGTATTTTTCACTTGTTTCATAACAGTTTTTCAGACATAGAAAATTTGGGTGGGCATTCAAGCATTCTAAAACATTAGCTCACAGTTGATAATAAGAATAATAGCAAAAAAAAAAAAAAAAGGGAAAGAGCAACCCTTTGTTGGGTGTTTTCTGTGTTTTGGCCATTAGGGCACTCACCTGTAATTATCTTATTAAACTTCACAACAACTATATTATCCTATGGATTATTATTATGCCAGTCTACGGATGGGAAAAGAAAAATGGTATAATCAAGACTGGAATGACCACAGTCTGGCTTTAAAGCTCATGCTTTATTCATCTAATCAATTCAAAGACTCACTCAAGATATTCTCAGTTTTCCCCTGTGACTGTCCCTTGAGCCATTCTGTCTCTGCTGATAATGTGTACTTTCCATCCCTTGGCAGGCAAAGGGTTAAGGGTAAGGTAGCTGACTCTGCCTGCAGTCTATGCCAGTAATTTGTGGTATGGAATGTTGATGTGCTGAGAAAAAAAAAAAGATGCTCTAGTTGCCAGGATTTCTTGCATAGAAACAAAACTTCCATTCACATCCTGCTGAATTTCCAGGACCTAATTAGATGTGGGACCAAATATTACAGTTTCTTCACTCAACAAGAACACAGATGAACACTGATGAAGGTTGGGAATAGGGTTTTCAGCCTTTTTTCTTTTTAAGAACTATAGATTTATTTGATGGTAAGTTTTGATTTAAATATTACCTACAGACAAATGTGTTCTCTCTTAAATTTTCTAGTATATCATGTTACATTTGAATGGGACTTTGTCTTTTACCAGACATGGAATCCTATTTGATGCTCCAATAATGTGAGGCTGGGTGACTCAGAGGGTTGAGTGAGTTGTCAAATCTCTCCCAGCTACCAAGAGTTAGACCAAGTTTCAAACTTGGCACTTTCAATTTCAGGTTCAGTACTTTAAAAAAGAAATTTCACCAAATTTAATAATTTTGTTGGCCAAACAGTAATCAAAAGCACATGATGTTAATTGTATTTTTTTTGTGTGTGTATCAATGTATAGAAAAATCATTTTTATTCTATTCCTGTTGAGTGAAATGAGTAAAATTTGTATTTTCTTTTTCCTGGCCTAGAAAAACAAAACAAAGCAGAAAACAGGAGACAGATTTATTTTTTTATAGTGACACGGGACTGATGACATCCAATTAATCCAAGGATTTGCATCGAATTTGCATCGTTTTTGTGAAATGTGGTGGACTGCTATGCTATTGAATTGAGAAATGACATTAGAATTTGGACAGATAAGTCTTGGTGATACACAAAGGCTGGCCTCTTTTGCCTTCGATTTGCAGACAGGGATTTCTGTGTCGTACTGTGATTAAGGGTGCCAAATGTAGCCAGGAACTGTTTCAGCAATCATAGATGTTGTTTTTCCAATTGGGCCAATCTGCCAGACTGGCAGACAGAAAACTAACAGAAATATTAAATGTAGACAGCTTCTATAGTTGAATTTTGTTTTTTCCTCTCTCTGGTGGAAGCCACTATAAAATAGTAGCCTGTGTGTAGGTCATTAAAAACACACAGAGATACACTACGTTGTGTATTCGCACTGTTAAATAAGTCTTTGTGTGTTCAATATCTGGGTGCCAAAACGACTGTTGCAGATGTATTAGGTGACTGAAGCAGTCCTTCAATTATAATATTAAACCCAGATACTCTCTCCTGGCTCCGCATCACACTGTGAAGGATTCCATCCTCTGTTGACCTACACACTTTGGGGAATCATTTCAGGGGAAGCTCCACACTTGAGTTTCCAAATTCACACTCTTGAAGTCTGGAGGTCTGGTCAATTTGATGGATATGTGCTTGGAGAACTTGATAGAATAGTTGGTTTCATTTCCGGGATTTGTTTCCATACATGGCCAACAAATATGCATAATTACGTGTAATTCTTCCCTGGGCCACAAATGTAACAGAAGTGAGCTCAGTTAGCTTCTGTGACCACAATTTATATAGACCAAACCCTCCCTTCAGATTCAGGGAAATGATGACACAATTCCATTGCAACATACATATGTGGCTTCCCCAGATGCCCCTGGGGTACAAAAGGGCCTTATGCAACTTTTGTGACACATGAACCCTCCTTTCTATCAATATTCTCCTATTTTCTCAGCTTTCTTATGAAATGCATGTCTACCTCTTTTGATGTATATTTCCTAGGAAGAAAAGAGTTTAATAAAATGATATAAAGAGAACTTTTGTTTGGGAGAATTGATCAATGTTCATTTAGAAAGACTATCTTCCAAATACATTTATTTCATTGATTGGAAGCATAAGGAGTAGTGGGCTCCATTATAGCTGAGTTGAAATGACCTCTTCTTTCCTTTCCATCAGGAAAAGTGACAAATGAAATGATGCCATCTTTGGAAAACTGTGTTCATTATACATGGCTTGAGAAATAGTACTTTCCAATATTAAAAGTAACATTTAATAGACATGTTCTAGACAGATTGGGAATTATGCCTTTTTTCTTTGTTTTCAAGGTTTGGAATGCCTGACCCTTTGACTACAGCCATGAGTGAATTTTAGGAGCAATAAACAATGTGATCCATCTAGCACCCTTTGCTTCTCGACGGTCTTAGAAGTGTGAACCTGAATTGGGGAAAAAAAAATGGTCTATTTCCCCTTTCTTATGACTAAGAGGTGAAGAACAAGAAGGAGAGGGTAGAAAAGTTACATTCCTCAAACAATCCACACCCCAGAATAAACAGTATATATATAGTCATTTCTGTATAATTATATGTTAGCAACACTTGTTAACTAGTTTTGTCTGACTTCTCAACCTTAATTCTTCACCATTATATTGCATAGCAACACATTCCTTGTGCCCACAAGGCATTTGTGGCCTAGTCACCTTATACATGTGGGAAGACAACAATTGCAATCTTTCTCTTTAATGTGGGAACTTTTCTCTGCAAAGTAGACCTCTCCTGCCTTGCATGTTGTTGTTTAATTCATGGATCAGAACCATTTGGTACCCTTTGGAAATTATGTTTTCTGTGGAAGCTTTAAAAATCACCATAAATTTGTGGTTTACGACAATATAAATTTGTTATCTTACCAGTTTTGTAGGCCAGAAGTCTGTTGTGGGTCTCACTAGGCTAAAATGAAAGTATTGGCAGGCGTGTGTTCTTTTCTGGAAGTTATAGGGGAGAATCTGTTTCCTTGCCTTTTCCAGCTTCTAGAGGCTGCTGACATTTCATGTCCCAGGGCTCCCTTCCACTTTTGAAACCAGCAATGGGGTGTTGGGTCCCACTCATGGGTATGACTCCAATTGGCCTCAGCCTTCATCATCACATCTCCTTCTCTTCTGCCTCCTTCTTCTACTTAAAAAAAACAAAAAAACCCCCTTGTGATTAGATTAGGCCCACCCAGATAATCCGATATAATCTCTCCATTTAAGGTTAGCTGATTAGCCAATCTACTTCCATCTGCAACCTTTATTCTCCCTTGCCATGTAATATAACATATTCCTGAGTACTAGGGATTAGGGTGTGGACATCTTTGGGGGGCCACTATTCTGTCTACCGTACCTCCTCTCACCTCAGATTTCATTAAGAAGGGGCTGAGGTTGAGTCCTTGAACTGGATTAGCAAAGGTTAGCTGATCTTGGCAGAAGTGAATAAAATATTACTTGGATAAATGATGAGGAGTCTTAACCTAAGCCTGACCATCATCCTTCAGAGTAGCTCCACATGACTTCATGATCACACTCTGCTGAATCAGGTCAGAACCAAGACATTCAGTCTAGAGGATTCCCAGAAGAGTGTCATAAACAAACACTGCTCTTTTCTAATGTGAGTATAGTAGTCCTAACAAAGAGGGAATTCGCATTTACTGACTATACCCTCTTTGGTTCTAGTCAATAAACATATTATTATTCTTTATACAGATTTGCCTTTGAGAAGACAGTGTACTCCCTGAGATGGTGTTCAGTTACTCGCCAAGACATTTCCATCTGTGGGAAGGGCACCTCCCATTAGCCCCTGTTGGGTGGTTTAAGGTGGTGTTTCAGACCAGGCTGTCTTAGTTCAACCTTCCCACTTCAGTTGCTGGATGTACCTTCAAGTCTTTTGAAATGTGCAAGTTTTTCCTTTATCATTTGAACTCCAGAATTTTAGCTGTGTAGATAGGTTTTAGATTTGACCTCTGCCCCTCTGCCCAGCCTGGACTTCTGGACTTGGCTCCTGAACTCAGCTCTTTTAGCTTTGTTTATTATGTTTGATTGGGTCGGTCACTCCAAATTGGATTTTCAATAGTGTTTTCTTACTCCTCTCTTCTTACCTCTCCACTTTTCTATCTTCACTCTTACACCTCCTAAGACATGCAGAACTCTGTGCCAGGTATCACTGACCTTGCCAGGTTTTATCTCAGTCCTTTCTAATATTTCTCTTGCTGATTTCCTATAACTATGAGTAGATATTTAGACAATAGTGAGGCTCATTAATGTAGAAGAAGATGCTTTAATAGGGAAACCAGGCACCTTCTGATAAAACACACTGCGCATAATTTCTCAGCAAAATCTTATAAGGAATGGGAGTATAGGGAGTCACTCTCTCTTATTTTTGTGTCTGTCACAGCTAGAGCACAGTTGTGGAAAAGAGGACAGTCTCAAATACCTTCCACTGAATAGGGAGACTGTCATGATCAAGAAAGATTTTGGCCAAAGAAATTGGACTCACTGTATTTAAAAGAAAAAAAAAGTCTCCCTTTAAACTGACAAGTTATTGTTTTTTTTTAATAAAAAAATTGTTTTTAGCTTTTGGTTGGAAACCTTCCTCAAACTTCTAATTACTCCAAGGTAGTTTTCTCCAGGACCTTTTGGAAATAAGATGAAGGATCCAAGAAGAGGAGAAAAGTAAGTGAATGCCAAAAGAAAAGTTAAGGCAGAGTGTTGTGTTTCTGTGGGATATTTTCCAAAATGTCAAGAGTGTTTGCAGCAGTCTGGGGATACAGAGGGAGTAAGGCAACTGTATCTTTGAGAGTGCAATGAGGCATGCCATGGCTGTTCAGGGTGGGATGGTAGCTCAACGGCCAAAGGTACCCTGACGCCAGTCTTTCTTCTCAGGGGGAAAAAAAATCCTCCTTCTTCCTTTAGCTATAAGACAAGAACAAACAGGAGAGAGGACAGTGGGCATGTGGCCTTGGAGCCTCATAGGTCATAAAATTCTTTAAAGAAACTCTTCATAACATCAAAGGGATCTGACTGAGCATATGAGAGACTAAAATGAGAATTTTACAGAGAACATACAACAAGGGCCAGACATTCATTTTCAGCCTGCAGATTCCTGCAAAAACCTGTAGACTATAGTTTCAGGAGTCGCAGGATGTTGAAAGGTAAATGGTTTCAGAGTCAGGCAAGTGTTGAAGGAAGTGCTGTAGTGCAGCCTCTACTGCCCATCTGTTGCTTCCCAACTAGAGATTCTTGCCTCAGAATACATGTTTTGTCCTAGTTTGGCTCCATGAAGTCGGGTGGCCTGAATTTGGATCCTAGCTTCCCTGATTACTCTCCAAGTGACTCCAAGCAATGTAGGTAGTCTCTGTCTACCTTCTGTGTGATATAGGAGTAATAAGATACTCTCCCTTACTGTGGACTTTGGATGTGTGTGTGAGGTAACACAGGTCAAACATTTAGCGCACCTCAGGGTACGTAGTAGGAATCATTAAGATGGAGTTGTAACTGTTATCATTATTAATATTATTACAGTTAGTTGAGCTCAATAACTTGAGAGATGTGCTTATAGCAGTAGCTGTTGTTCTGTTTCCTGATCTTGTCCTACCTAAGGGTTAACTTGCAGACATAAGCGAGCTCTCCCTTCCATTTTCCAAGGCACTGACTTCAAAGTTTTAGGCTCTCTACACCCTACAATTTGAATTTGTACTACTTTTGGTTCAACTGTGAAATTGTGGTATGACAGAGCTTATTCAGCCAGGCTTACTTTTTTCTATTTTTCCCTTGCAACCAGTTTGGTATTACATAGATCTTAAAGCTGGTTTCACAGTCCATTGCATCAAAGGTTAGAGGTCAATTTCAAACATGGCAAGAGTGGACTGTAATAGCATTTGGCACCTAGATCCCCCTTTTATACAGTGTGAAGCATTTTAGAAACACTAACCTCAGTGGGGTGCTCAGATTAGTTCTGTTTTGAATTAGTCCCTCCAATCTGGGTGGTAAAATGTAAGCAGGGAGGTTAAATGAACTTATTCAAGTTTGGAAACAGAGAGCTTTTCGAAACTGATATTCATATTTAGAACATAAGCCTTACCGCTTTCCACTTCCTGCCCCTTCCTCTTGGCCTTCTCTGGGGTCAATGCGTTCTCTGACATTTACACATCTTCCATATCTAGAAGGAAATGACATGAAAGTACAATTTTTGCCTATTTTTTTTTCTCTTTCTGGTGGATTTTGTTATTGGAAAGAGTCATCAGGAGAAGAAGGGAAAAATCTTGTCCTGGGTCTGTTACCAATCACTACAGTGTTTACAAAGTCATTGGAAGTGAAGGGGATTGAGAAAACTTTCCTGGGAACCAGCAATCCTCACTGGTGGTCCAGCAGGGGTACTGTGGCAGCTTGGGGTTGGAGAGGGAACAGTTCACAACTAAAGCTGAATATTCACTTTTATATTTTAAAGGTAGAATTATCAGCAGATGACATCACTTCCCCTGGAAGGCTCTAAGGCTGCTGTTGTTGGCTCTGACATCTTTCTAAGGTGGAAATGATACAGAAGGAGGACAAGAAAAAGGAGAAGGAGAAGAAGGAAGAGGAGAAGAAGAAGAGCTAGAGAAGGAGGATAAGGACTAAAAGGAGGAGAAAAATATGATTCTTCCTAAATAATTGCTAAAGATAAACATGTCTCTTGGCAAAATTGAAACATCCCAACAGGTCTTTATTACTCTTTTTTCTTTCTTTCTTTCTTTTTTTTTTTTTTTAAGATTTTTATTTATTTGCCAGAGAGAGAGAGTACACACAAGCAGGCAGAGAGGCAGGCAGAGGCAGCGAGAGAAGCAGGCTCCCTGCCGAGCAAGGAACCTGATGCGGGACTCGATCCCAGGACCCTGAGATCATGACCCGAGCCGAAGGCAGCGGCTTAACCAACTGAGCCACCCAGGCGTCCCATCTTTATTTCTATTATTATTTTTTTCTTCTATGATAAGAAAACACTTCAAATATTTGAACAGAGGTTCAACCATAATTTCATTTAAATAACAGGTAAACATGTTAATGAGAGGTATCTCCAATATTAATGGATGGGCAGTAAGGTAATCTAATTACAGATGACTTCTTTTTCTTTGGTGTCCTTGCTCTACAATGAAATGCTGAGGTTTTGAATTTATGATAAGGGGAATTATCCTATTGTGGCTAAAAATCTTACTGATACTTAAATTGTTGACCTACCTATAAAACTAGACAGGTTTTTGGTATTTGTGTGTCTTACCAGTTTCCTGATTGGTAAAAGTTATCATAAATTGTTTAGCAGGGATTTTAAATTTCTCTCCTATCACTTGGCTAGGAGTAGCTTTCCAGTTGTTTTTTATTTTAGGCTTTATGAATGTGTCCACTTTATGAAGCTAACAAGTATCTTTTTGACATTCTGGACAATGTGCACTTATTTCTTTATGTGACTCTTTCTATTCAGCATTGGCTATGTCTATAGACAAAGACAAGCAAGAGGGGTAGGATTTTATTTTCTTAGCTTCCTGGCACATTAACTAGAAGCTCAACCATCCCAACCTTTAGAACTCATGCTAGAACATATATCAGTGCTCAGTCTAGGCTCTCAGTCAAACATCAAAGATTCTGAAATGTTATTTTGGAGGTTGGTATAGGTGTGTTTCTGGCAAATTTCATGTAGTGCTATTCAACTGTTCTAAAGATCATCCATTGAGAATGGTGAATCTCAGTGTTTCCTAGTAGCCTTTAAAGTCTCACCTGGGTCGGAAGTTACAAAATATACAAGATTTTTTTCTCATAGTTATGAGCAATATGTTCATGGAATCCTTGAATATACATTCAAATAAAATTATTAGAATACAGCTCATTTACTGATGTCCTACTTTGAAAAATAAAAAGTCAGTGCCCATCAGACTTCTAGATCTTTCCTCCTATGATTTGTTTTGAAATCTCCAGGCAACTAGAGCCAATGAGTCTAAGTAGATATGACAGTCAGCATCCTTTCCTTTTCAGATGCTTAAGGATATCATGGAGAATTTAAGGCTTTAAAATATTTACCTTTGGGCAGTACCGGTTAGTTTTGCAAATCAAAATAAATTGACATAAGATGCACTTTAATAGATATAAGATGTACTCAAAGTCACTTGGTGTGTCATTCTAACTTGAAAAATGCCTTATGGGGCCAAATGGAAATCTTTCTCTGACAATATTCATATACAATATTCACTGATAGATTAATACTGAAAACTGCTTGTCTCTCAACAAGCAGTCCAGACTCTGTCAATCACAGACCATACTGAAATGGCTTGCCTCAGTTAGTAGGCTTGGATGCTTCTAGTATATACATATTCTGTTTTGACTTTTATGTCATCAAGAAGAGAATAGTAGTAACTCTTTATGATCATCCCTAGATCCTTTAAGGGTGAGTGTGAAACTTCTTTGATAATTTAAGTTCGTCTAACTTTTGGTGGGATAACTGATACTGTGTTGTTAATTTTATTTAAAATTCTTCTGGACCATGAACCTGCAGAATGAAGCATCTTTTACTATGCTACTATATACTAGCTAAAACTCTGTGGGCCAGTTACCCATTTAGAATTTGTTGCCAATTATTTTGAGCCCCTATCTAATTGAAGGGGGAACAGGCTCAAGTACCATTTCTTAGTGAGAAATTATTGTTTTTTTCTTTTTTCTTGAAGGTATAATAATAATAACAACAACAACAACAATAACAACAACAACAACAATAATAAACCTCCAACATTTTCGCTGATGTTTGGTTGGACAATAGTGGTGGTACCCCTCCTTCCCAGGGTGACTTGCCCTGGGAAGATTTCAAATAGTGGGGGAGGGGGCACCCTAGGCAACCCTTTTATATGGCTCTTTCCACAGCTATGCCCATCCATTACCAATGACACCCTTGACAACTGCAATCTAGAAGTGCCTCAAGGAACCCCTACTTCATGGCTTTTCACACTATACATGGTGAAGGACAAAGTTTTAAGTTTTATTTCCAAGGCCTACAAACACAAGTCTGTTGATTAGGCAAGTCAATTGACTAAAAAGTTTCTAAATCCATTTTCCGTGCTTATAGCACTATGGACAGGTAATAAACAGTTTGAAGACCAGCACCAGTCTCTGGAGAAAACTTTAAATAGCACTGACCTAGGTCCCTTGATAGAAGGACATCTTAGCTCTACTTTCTACTCTCTGGACAAACAAGCATCCTGGCTGAGCCACGTGATGGAGACTGATATTCAGAGTTGGCTCAGGTTGCTTTGTGAAGGAATTTTCTGTAACAATCTGGCATGTCACCCTTCTCAAAATCCAGTCAAGTTCTCTGAAATAAGGGCTGGTTTCCTGTCTTCCTTTGATGAGGAGGTGTTTTCCTGCTCAGAGAATACTCTTTAGATTTCCTGTTTCATCGTTCTTAAACTGTTAGAATTCAAGAATTTGGAGAATTTGGCAAAAGTCCTAAATTCCTCTGGAATTTCTCCCATGTGACACAAGGACAAATATGCAACTGAGCGTCAGAAAGAAAGGGGAGTAAATATTTCCTGGGGGTAGGTATATAAATCAAACATTAATAGGAATTCTAAGCTACATGTATTAGCATTCATATATAGACAATGAAACTTTTAGAGCCAGGGAACAATTGCACAATTTTAATACAGGAAGCTTCTTGCCTCCATATATGTGAAAACATTATTTATAAAAGAGTGACAACAGCAGTGAAAACCCGATAGTAAACAAACCAATTCTTAGAGTTTTATTCTGCAAAACAAATACTGCAGTGCCGTCTATCCAATGTTTGTTTTTCCAGATATGTCTTAATTGTGCAATTTGAAGAGCTTTAAAAAATTTTTTTTGTAACCTCTTTTCTCTCTCTACTCAATTGTTATTCCTTCTAACTCTCTTTGTGGGCAACTCAGTGGTGCCAACAAAGACTTAGTGGGTCTTTGAGGAATCTTCCCTAAGCAATTTTTAGTATTTAGGACAAATCTTGTTCTACGATTACTGAGAATTTGACGAAGTCAAACTCTCCCATATATATTTCTAGAGTAATAAGGGAAACTGATTGATGGGATTTTTATCATCTAACTAGATGTAGCTTTGACTTAAAAACAGGGAGATTTTACTTGACAGTTTTGCTCAACCTAAGGCAAAATATTTCGGAGTTGGTCAACTAAGAAGAATCCAAGAAAAAGAAAAAAAAATACTTAGTAGACAAGAGTAACATGTAAAAATATCACATCTTTTACTAGAAGGGAGATTTCAGGTGGCATATCATAAAAAATGTCAATTAATTAAAGTAAACATCTCTTAATAATACTCAGTTAACATTTAGCCACCTCTAAGCTCTTTAAGCAAAGATAAATCTATAGTATTTACCTATCAAATTCCAGAAAAATAATTTCTGTCAAGTAACAAAATATAAAAATTTACTTGTCTTCCATGCTGTGAAATTTATTTGGATGCAACTCATTCTTTGCAGATGAATCCACGGTTTTTTCTACATCTTCAAAAGATGTAGATGCAAAATGAGAAATTCTCATAAAATGCCACAGTGATCAATCCAGTGCCCTGTAGTTATTGACAGAGTTCCAATACAAAGAAGCTTTTTTGGTGTTCTTCCTGTCTTTAATTTTTAAAGAGAGAAGGAGCACAAATGGGCTTTTCGCATGGGTCAAGGCAGTATCTAACAGAGATATTAGGGTTAAGATTGATCCAGCCCATGGTGAGGTCACTTCTATTCTCACCTCCCTTGAATCAGAACACCTTACTTTAAGAAGTTGTGAAAGGACAGAAATATATAAATTTCAACCTATGTTTTTGGAAGATTTTTCAACAAGATGAGAGTTTTCTACATGCATAGAAAAAAACTTATCTAGAGTAACTTATACATGAAAGATGCTTATCCAAGGGATATTTCTTGCTGTTTTAGTCCCCATAGAAGAAAACAAAGAAAGCTAGTGTTCTGAAATCTTGCATCATCTTTTTTAGGGAATTTCATGGTCCTTTGGACTTATTGATTTCCTGAATGAATAAAGTGTTTTTCATTAAGTCCCGTGACACATACCCTTACGTTCCAGGACCCATGCTAGGGCTGTGGGACAATGAAGGTAAGTCCCTTCCGACCAGCTATACCCCGTTTGGTGAAGCAAGATAGACAATTACACATAGCACATACTAAGTGGTAGGTATGTTATTGGAATCCCCAGGGGAGGCATATAGTCCAAGATTTAGAGCTTCAAAGAAGGTGCCCCAGAAGTGGTGATGTCTCCTTGGGACCAGAGAAACAGTAAGAAGGTGGGGCAAGGTGTTGAGTGTCCTGGTGGAAGAAGCACTTTCCAGGCTGAAGTGTGAGTATGAAGATTGGGAGTGTGGGGAATCATTGGCAGGATGGCTATTCACAGGGAGGAGTGAGAAGGGAACTTCTAGAACTGGAGGGAACCTTCAAGATCTTGTCACTCATATACCTTTCAAATCAGGTAACTGAAGCTGGAGCAGAGGGGCTGCCCAGCCTCATATCATTTGTTAAGAATTAATCAGGACGAGAGCTTGGGCTATCTGACTTCCAGACCCTCCTGGCTTGTACTCTTTTCTTATAATTCTAAGGATTTGGTCATTTTGCTCAAAGCTAAAATACATTGGAAAGAGCTGGTAAAGGAAGGGAAGACTGAAGAAAGAAGATAAACCACCACCAACAAAAACAAGTCTAAATTTTTATTATAGATTGGTAGGCATAATGCTAATAATCTAGAAAGAGTAGAATAAATTTAGAATTTTGTATTTAATAAAGCAAACAAGTGTGTCATATGGTTTGGAAATGCTTAATGTAAAATGATTAAGATTGAAATATCATACCCTTTTCAAAAAAAGTTTTGAACATCTACTTAATGAAACACACATAAGGGTGTTTTAATTTAAGATTATTTATGTAGAATACATAATTTCCTAATAATAACAGATAAATAGGGTATAAGAATACAATTGGAAATCTTGAGTGGACTATATTATTAAAGAAAATATGCTTTGATGCTTGTCATACCATGTTGCCTTTATAATCATTCTTCAGCTAATCCTAAATACTATCTATAAGAATAGTTCCATTTTTAGACTGCCTTTGCACTTGACTCAGAAATAGCCAAGAGCTTGGAGATGGCTTTAGGAATACCAAAAGCATTATATGCAGAGTCCAGACATTTTCAGAGCAGCAGTTAAAGAGGACTTAAAATTCTTCTACTCAAGGCAGATCAAGAATTCACTGAGAAAGGCATGGATGTTTAGCTGGAAAACTTTTTGAAGAACAAATGTATCCTAAGATGGAAAAAATATAGTGGAAATACAGTTGACTGAAACTTGATGTCAACTGAAAATCCTAGACTAGCAAGTGTATTTAGAGTACCAGGACAGGTGGTAAACACTATCAAGGTCGTTAATGATTAATGTGGGAACTTGGAATTCTTTTTTACCAGGGACATACACACACACACACCCACACACACACAGACACACACACACACTGGGGTTAGGTCAAGTTAAATCTCCAAGGGTAGGACCAGGCATACAATTTTTTAAAAGTCACATTGACATTGCAATATGCAGCCAGGATTGGGAACCAGTGCTCTAACCTAACTAGGTATACGTGTGTGTGTGCACACGCGCGTGCATGTGCATGTGCATACACGTGTAAAGAAAGGGAGTAGTTAGGAAAATTTTCAAAGGGTAATTTTGGAGGATGAATAGGAGTCACATAGATGGAGAATTCACCCTAGATGCTACAAGAACACATACATGATTAGAAAAGGCAGCTGGGTTTTGGGAACTAAAGTGGAGAAAAATAAAGCTGGAAGGTCCAGAGCCTGCCTAAAGTCTATAAAAGTTGAGGTGGGACTTAACCCACACACAATGAGGAATGACCAAAGTGGGACAAGCAGGTCTGTATTTTGGATAGATCCCTCAAATGACAGGGTGGAAGACAGATACTGGGGTAACTCTAGCTCAGAGTTCTCATCAACTGTGTCTCTCTTGTTCCTGAACCGTTTCATGTCAGTGACTTATGGCCAATAATTTTTTCACACTTTTTGATGACACATGGTAGGGGAGAGGAGGAGACAAGAGAAAAAGGGAGGAAAACAGGCTTAGACTCTGGTAGAAAGAACTACTTTAGTCAGTTCCTATGGTGGGAGGCCCCTCATTCTACTTGGGTATCTGGAGTGGGAAACATGGGATATAGGGTTTCCTTTGCCATTCCTGTCGAGGGCTAGTCTTCCTCTGCGCAGGACTTGTGGCTCTTCCTCTAGGGTGTTGTTATTCAAATTGTGATCCCCTGCGTCAGCAACATCAGAATGACTTCAGAGTTTTCTGGAAATGCAAAATGTAATACCCTACCATGGATCGAATCAGAAACTACATTTTAACAGGATTCTCAGGTAATTTTTATGTATTAGCATTAAATAATGAGGGGCATTAGTCTCAGAAAATGTTTTTCAAAGTTTTTTTTTTTAAGATGTTATTTATTTATTTGGCAGAGAGTGATCACAAGTAGGTAGAGAGGCAGGTAGAGAGAGGAGGGGAAGTAGGCTCCCCACTGAGCAGAGAGCCCGATGCAGGGCTCGATACCAGGACCCTGGGATCAGGACCTGAGCCGAAGGCAGAGGCTTTAACCCACTGAGCCACCCAGGCGCTCCTGTTTTTTAAAGTTTTTAAACCCAAACCCTTCCACGTGGCAAGACATTCATTTTTGTGTGTCTGTTCTAGAAGATGTATGCTCATGCACTTGAACCTGAAGACAAATTTTCAGGAGGAGAAATATATGTGGTCTATGCTACACTATTTTATCCTATTCTGTCCTGTTCTAAAAAAAAAAAAAAAAAAAAATGCTGGTCAACACTTACTACACTGATTTCGTAAGTCACTAATAGTTTGTGACACATTTGTTTTGTGCTCCTAAAGGAACAAAAGTGGCCTAGCCCTGAAATGGAATACAGGAAGTACTTTCCCAGTTTTCAGAAAAAAAGTAAATTAAATGGAAAGCAGTTTTCTATTCCAAGATATTTTTTCCTAAGCACTTTTTTAAAAAAAAGATATGGCTTTTGCCATTACTTGATTGTTAGCAACTATCAGTAAACATAATAAAGAATAAAGGAAGAGGAATCACATATTCATGAGAAAAGAACTGGAATGACTCAATCATGCTTAGTCTAATTAAAAAAATAGAGATGTGATTTTGATTGAAATTTTATTATCATAAAATTAATATTTCTTGGTGTAACATTTTTCTTGATATGAAGAATTTCACCTAATGATATCATTTTTGTATTAGTATTTAATATCACCTGATTACAGTTGACAATAACTATTCTAGAAAACAATTTTTCAAATGATTTTTTACCGTCATGTGATTGGGCAGGATAGCCCACTTATTCTCTCCATTCCCACCCTACAGAGGAAAAAGAATAAAGTAATAAGAGGGAACGTGTCACTGTATAAGCAAATTTTTGTGGTTTGCCTTAGCAGAGTGGTAGAGATGACTTGTATTTGAATCATAATGTATATATGACTTAAAGTTTAGTGATTGCAAAATTATGGTCCTCAAGTACCATTGATAGAAGCATATGTCACTATATACTCTGGGGTTAACCAAATAACCCACAACAAAGTCCAATGTGAATGAAGAAGCTAAGCCAAAAGTAATTCATAAGTAGAAGGCATTTGGAAACCATGGCCATGTGAAGACTGCATCAATAACCAAGTACGCTTCCTACATCTGCAGGAATTCCACAAGTCGTACTCAGAGTTGTGTAATCTTCTAGCATTACATGCTGATCTAGGACCCTACATTAGAGTCATCAGTAAGCTCTACTCAAACAAGAATTTAATTTTGCAGATACACTATTTTAGTAACTTTAACTCATTTAGTAAATTTAACTCATTTTAGTAAATTTAACTCATTTAATAGGTGGCCAATATGTGGTCACTGAATGTATATAAAAATGACAGTATATGAATTATGCCTCATTTAGTTGTAAGAATCAAAGAATGTATGTTATCAGGAGACCTAATGTAGATTACAATCCATATTTTCAGAGCCACTACTAGAGAGAATCATTTATTATCAAGGTCCCATCTGAGCTATCTAATGACAACCCTAGAATTTTATAGCTTTTTAAGGTAATTGGTTTTTTCCCCCTGTTTTTCAGAGAATATGGGAAAATGCACTGAGATTTGCCTGGAAACTAAGTCTGAGTAACTCTACATATTTTCACTTCCTTAGTCTTGTCAAGGCCAAGGATTACTAAAAAGTTTTATCTCACAAGTAATATCTGATTTGTAGTAGATACCTGAGAGGCCATATTGGAACCAGAAAGGGGTATCTTGATGGATCAAAGATATTGACCATGGGCATTGGGCAATGGAAGGTCAGTTGTATGCCTTGATTTGCCCTTCTTGTTACAGGCTCTCCTAGACTCTGAGGCAGGGGATGGATCATCTGTCACTTTGTTGAGATATGCTTCTGGGATATTATTTGTTAATTGAGCTTTAGACTTCTTCCTCACCATGTCCAGACTCAGCTAAGGTTGTCAGATAAAACACTGGATGTTCAGCAAACCTGAAGATCAGCTAAACAAAAAATACATTTTGGTTTAGGTATGCTCTGAATATTACAAAGGACACACTCTTACAAAAGATATTATTTATCTGAAATTCAGACTTAATTGGATACCTTCCATTTTTTATTTGCTAAATCTGACATGTTCAGTTCAGCATTTAGAACACGTGTTAGTATCCTCGTACGTGGATTTATAGGTCACCTATCTCTAAGTTCCTCGGGGTTCAGCAAACTCACTGAGTCCTCAAATAGTTTCATGTATCCCAGAGTGACCCAAAGTAAATAAGCAAACTAATCCTGAATTACAGGATTTCTACATCCAAGGAATGTAGAAAAGGAGAGTGGGGAAGTGACTTGAAGGATTAGAGGGTCAGTGGAACGTGGGAGTCAGGAATGTTCAATATTGTAGGTTGGGATTAAGCTATCCCTGGAGGAGGCTGAGGTAGGTAGAACCAGCCAGCTAGAGGTGACTCTCAGGGAGGGATTTAGGAGGAGAAAAGCACTGTGGCTTTGTCCTTGGTCCTCTCAAACTTCTGAGGGCTTCCAGATTAGGAATTTCTTCAACAGTGGGAGGGGGCAAGAACAAAGCATTTCCTGGGGCTCGGGCTGGCACGTGGCTGGGAATGGAAATTATAATTCTACGTGTGATTCTGAAATACGGTGGTGATAATCTTTGGAGTCCTGCAAAAGCATTCTAAAATAATATTCTTAACACTTTCAAAAGGAGGGAGCTGGAGAGAAATATATCTGTACACAGAGTGTCATAAGGAACTCTTGTACTCTTTCTCTCTTTTTCATTCTATTTGGTTTCTTGGAGTAAAATCTAATTGTTGGTGTTTGCTTCTAATGAATTGTGTGTGTGTGTGTGTGTGTGTGTGTGTGTGTGTGTGTGTGTATGTGACAGAGAGAGAGAGAGAAAGAGCAAAAGAGAGCAAGAGAGAGAGGATATGTTTTAAACCATGATCATTTTTGGCAATGATTCAAATACACCCTAAGCTTTGTGAGGAAAAACAATGGAAAAGCCAAAAACCAGAGCTTAGCCAAAGATTAAATTTGTGACCAGCCATAAAAAGACTTACAGTTAGGCACTATGATTAAAACTAATTTCCCCAGTGGTTTCATTAGATTTTCTGTATGCAGAGGAGTTGCACTGCAATGTGGCAGATCTTTTTCATTCTGGTAAATTGCACGAAATCAACAAAGTGCCTGATGGCTGTGATTTGGAATTGTGATTGAGCTCTGTATTATCCATCTGAGTTTGCAGGGAATGTTTGACTTTGAGCTTCTTAGAATTCAGCACAGTCCTTTCTTTTGCTTTATTGACATGTTTTATTAAGCACCGAAATACCTGCTGAGTGCCCAAAGGACTGCAGGCAAAATGGGGTCAAAGATATTCATCTGATCACTTTCACGTAAAATCTAGATATTCAGCAATTTAGGATGAAATGCACCTACTGTCTCCCAGATGAAGCGTCTGGTAAACGGCCTATGCTGCCTCAGGTCCTAAGAACTCTCCGTGGTGTTTTCTAAAATATAATGGTCATTTGTGCCTTCCTTACTTCAAGGTTCCTGGGAAGATGAAGGCAGGGGAAACAGATTATGTGCCAGGCAGCTGGATTTCCTCTAAAGCCTTTTCCTTTTAAAGAAGCTTCCTCCTTTCACAGGTTTATAAGCAGTGTTTCCTGTGATTTTGCAGCATCGAATATGGTGAGTGCCCCTGCCAGCTCACAGCACAGCCAGGTGCTAAGCATCTGCTGCAGTGAGCTAGCGCCTCGGCAAGCTGCGTGTGCCCGGTAGGTGTGTGATAGGCATCATGGCACTGTTTGGGAAGCCAGGAGACTGACTGCAGCGCTCACACGCAAGCCTCCCCAATCGGTCTTGCAGGTAGCAAGACTATCACTTTAATGTGGACAGCTGATGGCTCCGCTTCTGCTTTGTTTTCCCTGCTAAGCCAATCCCAGTAGTATCAAAAGAAGCAGGAAGCCCCGCCGGGGTGGTGCGTTATTGCTTTGTGGCCAAGAGGTCCTGGAGGATATGGCAGGGATCGTTTCTCTTTTCCATGATGAACAAGAGCAATTTCCATTTTCTTTGTATAGGTTTCCTTTTTTCATATAACTGTTGAATTTCATGGTAGGTAAAGCATAGTGATAGATATTCTGGATATAAAAACTTGTGCAGCCCATGCAGGGGTGTGTGTGTGTGTGTGTGTGTGTGTGTGTGTGTGTGTGTGAATGTGTGTGTGTTTATGTATGCGTGTGTGTGTGTGTGTGTCTGTGTGTGTAATGGAATGGGTTAGCAGTTAGTCCTTCTAGGGTTAAAAAAAAAAAAAAAACAAATATTGGGGAAGTCATCCCATAGGCACGATTACTAAATTCTCGAAAATCCACCTATTATAAGTGACATGAAATTTAGATCAGTGAATAGCTGAGCAACTGTTCTACCTTAAGAATTATGGATTTGATTTATAAAATACATTAATAATTAGTAACCAAGGGCAAAATTGGTGGTATCAAAATTAACCCTGTCTCATATTTTTGCATGATCCCACCCGAGTCCAAGTATGTGCCAGGTGTACCTCATTTCATATGCTTCGTATAATAGAAAGGTGTGTGTACCTTGAGTTTTAATAAGTTGAACTGGATTTTAACCCTATGAGGGTGAGACAATGTATAACAGTTGATATTTCTGTAGTGATTATTATGTGCCAGACACAGTGTTAAGTACTTTGAGTGACTTTTCTAATTTTAATCCCCACAACAACCCCCTGATTTGTCTACTATAATAATCGCCATTTGATCCATGTAGAAATTACCCCAGAAATGTTAACCAATTGTTAAATAAATTAAATAAATTGTTAAACAAATGTTAGATAATTCACTGTAAGTATTTAGTGATGACGTTCGGATTTCAATTCAGGCAGTCTGGTACTCCTGGGGTCCATACTATAATGGCAAAAAGTGATCTGGACATAGTTGTCATATAGGTAAACCTTAGACTGGCCATGGTTCAGATTAGAAATAAAAGATAATTCTGACTAGACACTGGGTACTCATTCTGCACTCATTGCCAAATATCCCTTGTAAGATTAATGTCCATGAAGTTAGACTTTGTTATTCATCTCTATATTTTGAACTATAGTTAGCTTGGACACAGAAGGTAAGGCATTCAGTAACATTGTTGAATAAAGGAGTAGGGTATTTATAAATGTAAATTAGTCTTGTAATGTTGTTTTTGTATTTTGCCATATGTAAGAGGTTAAGGTAACATCAGTATAGTTATTATTATTATTACTATTATTATTATTAATTATATATATTATTCTACTTTTCTTTGGGCTCTCTATCCTGCTAGAGTGGTAGAAAAACAATTTTAGTCAATTTAGGTTTTCCTATGCTTTTCATATACATTATAGCTATGTTTGGGGTGAACTGAAGGCCCTAACCAGGTGAAATGGACACTGGGGTGCTCTGCCCAGATTCCCTTTTCAGCATGGAGGTATCCATTCCCCCAGCTGCCAAGAGTGTTGTCTATTTACAGCTCACAGTTTCATTCCACTCTGGGACTTGACCTTGGCTGCTAAGAGATACCTCAGGTAACAGCTCTTCCCTGAGGGCAAGACACATCCAAATATGATTGAAATGGGAGTATAAGTGTTCATCCCCCTAGCTTCAATACAGGACAATTCTGAGAGTCCCTTCCCGCCCAGAGCTCCCTAAAGAACTGTCCGAGATCTCAGTTACCACGGCTTTGCTCTTCACCTCCTTCCCTGTCCAAATCTGCTTCATTCCTTTTTTTACCTGTGTTCCCAAATGTGTTTCCCAACAAACAAACCTCCAGCACACAATTCTCTCTTTCAGAGGGCCTGACTGAAGGCAGTAGATATTAGGAGCAGTCCTAGGAAGCAGGCTCTGAAAATGAAATTTGGGAGCTAGACTCCTTGCACCAAGGACTCAGTCACTGATGGGAACACAAGCAGTCACTAGCATACTATGGCTGTGCTAGTATTCACATGTTCACTAGGGATGAAATGGAGATGTGATCTCTGTGGAAGGGCATTCATTGGCTAGTGCTATTTCTCAGGCATTTGAGAGGTACAGGGGGAGAATTCTACTTGTAAGGATCATGGAATAAGATTGCTGCTGTTGGGCGCTATGGATGCATTGAAAGAAATGTTAACTAAAAAGCTCAGTGATTCGGGGCACCTGGGTGGCTCAGTGGGTTAAGCCTCTGCCTTCAGCTCGGGTCATGATCTCCGGGTCCTGGGATTGAGCCCCACATCGGGCTCTCCGCTCAGCGGGAGCCTGCTTCCTCCTCTCTCTCTCTCTCTGCCTGCTTGTGATCTCTGTCTGTCAAATAAATAAATAAAATCTTAAGGAAAAAAAAAAAAAGCTCAGTGATTCATCACCAACTGCAGATGAAGTGTGAAGCTCAGAGGGCCTCCTTGACTCGATATAAGACGACTTTCATTTCTTGTATTCAGAAGAAGCCAGAAAAACTTGGTGATGAGTATAGGTCTTTATTATAAGTGTAGCAGAGTTCTAGGTAAGATCTAATTTCTAACTTTGGCAAATGTGCCATGTCAAGGTCAAGGCCCTGATTAGAAATGCATGAAACACTGAGACTTGATATGAATCATCTAAGTTGATGCACTCAAGAACCTTAAAACTCAGATTCTTGTAAAACTTTGTGCCTACCAAACTGACCTTGTCATTTCTGTTAGAGGATAGTGCTCTCTTTTGCTTGAAGACGTTTCAGCAACCTCTAGCTTATAAGACAACATGCATCTTACCTGTCATAATGTTCACTTCAATTTCCCTTCCTAGCCACCAAATTAAGACCAAGTTTTAATATAATCCAGCTGAGGAAATGTTATCCTGCTAATGAAGAAAAGAGGCTCTATGCTGATGTTGCTACAAGGTCCAGCCAATATGTACCTGCAGGAGCCATTAGAGTAAATATAGGGATGATCCTAGGAGCACTGGATGATAAAATTGGACAATGAAAAATTGATCAGTATAGGAATACTTTTCAGGACACAGAATATATCACCTGACCAGAATCCTGGGAGATTGCATTAATATACTACTAGGATGGCTTTTATGAGTTTGAGAAAGAGAAATGGCCTATGCAAAATGAAATACAAATAATAGAATTTCCACGGAATGGGGTAATCTATCAGAGGCTTAGAGGAGTGGGTACACTTGGTGTACCTTGGATATTCCAAGGGAGGTTGGAGAGCCCACAGGTTAACTACATTTGTGGGAAGTTCTGGATTACCCCTCATTTACCAAAGTGATGAGGAATTTGATGATGAGGTGCTTTCACATTGTTGGGAGTTCTGTAGTGTCTGTATTCTGTATGCTGGGGCTAATGAAAGGAGATGTTACACATCTTGGCTTCCTAATAGCAAAGGGGATTATAGGATTCCAAAATAATAAAGACCAAGTAAAAAAGCTTAACCCCTGAAAGAAGGAGGGCTTAATTTTTGTAAGAGGGTCAGGGTTGAGTAGTAGTGGTAGAGCCTGAAATGCAGAGAACTAGGTTGTTTAATAGACTATAGTATCCTAGGAGGGAGATAGATGGATGGTCAATAAAGATATTGCTTAATCTATGTAATCAAAAGAAATCACAGATGGATGATCTGGAGGCTGAGGACAACTATACCAAGTCACGATTCCTCACCAAGTTTCTGGATCTGTAATCCTCAGATTTGTTCCTTGGCCTGTGGGGAATAGAACTGTCTTAGTACATAATATGTAAGACCAAAGAGAAATTTTGAAAACCGTCCCTGTCTCTATGCCACACCACTACCCCAGCTAAGAGGTAAACAAAAAGCAGTGCCACATACCAAGAGAAATGGAAGATATTAATGTTACTTTTAAAGACTTAAAGTGTGCATTCTATCCAGACTATCATCAGTTGGGTCCAACAGAAAACAGATAGGTCCTGTGGATAAGAGTGGACTACTTCAAACTTAACCAAGTGATAGTCCCAATTGTGGTTGCTGGGCCAGGTCAGTTACTTGCTACTGTAGATTAACATAGCTTCGGTACATGTTATGAAGTAATCAATTTGGTAAATATTTTTTCCATCCTTATCAGGAAGGAGGTTCAGTTGCAATTTGCATTTATGTGGGACAAAAATAGTATACATTTTTTATGTTTTCTCAGAGTTACTTAATCCTTCCCACTTTTGTTATAATATAGTCCAAAGTGACTGGACCATTTGGACATCTGCAGAACCTAGTCCATTGTATTGATGAGATAATGTTAATTGGACTGATAAAGCAATAAAGTGCAGATATTTGAAGTTCTTTGTAACATACACATGTTCCAGTGGATGAGAGAAATTATACCAAATTTCAAGAGCTTGCCACATCAGTGAAACTGTAGGGTTCCAATGGTCTAGAGTATGTGGTAAAATCCCTTGCAAAGAAAAGGATGGAGTATTGCATCTTGCATCTCCTGTCACTGAGAAAGAAGCACAATACTTGGTAGACTTTGTCTCTTACCACCCTATACCATATTTGGAGATGCTATTCTTACCTATTTGCTGGATAGGAATCTGACCTTAGCTGTGCCAAAATACTTGCAGTGAAGGATGTATAATGCCTTCAAGCCTTCATGTCATCTATCAACAGGCAGCTATCATCCTGTCTGGTTCTTAGTTACCACTTTTTTATAGGACTATGAATATGCCCTCATTCCCACCTGCAAGTCCCTTATATTTGGGGGTGTCCTATGAAAGCACATGAGAATTATTTTGCTTTTTCTGTGCCATGCCATAACATGACAACCCATAAAACATTCTCTTGTTTTGTAGACCTAGGAGCCCCTACACTATGAATCCATTCTCATTCTTTTTTATCTCTTTGATTTTGCTCCCTGGGTGCTACTTTTGGGTTTCCTAATATTGGGGGCTCTCTTGGGAGGCCAGTTGGCCCCTACAATTAGGATCAATTCACTTCTCTCTTCTCCCACTTCCTTTCTCTTCCCCTCTCTTCCCCTTCTCTCTCATCCAGAAAGAAGATATCAACTACTGGGGGACAGATGTTGGTTGAAAAACTCAATTCTCAAATTCCCAGAATGATTAAAATCAGGAGCTTTCAACTCCCTTAGAGTCGAGTCTTTTGAAATAGAAAAGAGAGTGAATGGTCATTAGCACCTTTGCTTTGGTCTGGCTGTATGCCCTCTTCCCTTAGGATAATAAATGAAGAAGGCTTAGGTGGTTGGATTGGACAAAGAATAAAAGATAAGATACAGAAGTAAATATTTTTAAATATCTATTAAAGTCAGCTCATATATTTCAAAAATATAATATCACTACATCTAGGACTTTATTGTAGTGAATATCTACTTGCCCTACACAATTTTGTTAAGGTAGCAGCACTCTCTCTTTCTTAGTAAATCTAGAATCTAATACACTGTTCTGTGTGTGAGTGTTAATTGTTCTTTTTGTTATTGAAATTTTAACTATAACCAACACACAAGATAATAAAATGCTTAATTTGAAATATAAATATTGAAATTAGGTTCTTGAAACTCGACATCGACCATATCAGCCATACAGATGGGAATTTGCTGTCCTATTCTCATAGGTGACTGACTTAAGCTTTCTTTTATATTTTGAAACTTACAAGCATCTTTCTTAGTATACACCAGAATCTATTTATAATGTTCACACACGTCAATGATTCACTGTAGTCAACAATTGTAAGTAAATATCTCACTTCCTGATTAGATAATGAGATTTCATGAATGAAGCTGGTATTATGAATGAAAGGGTTGCCACGGAGAGGAAACAAACCAAATCCAGAATTCAAGTACACCTTGTTCCTCCATTTGTCCCTGAGATGAGTAAGGAAAGTGCCAAGGAGGTCTGAGCTAATAACACTTTGACTTTATCACTAGAAGGGAATACTTGATCAATAGAAATCACCATGTTCAATCATGTTAATTGTTAAGAAAATGCACGTAAAACTAACAGTGATGTGCCATGTCACAACTATTAAATTGTCAAAGATAAATTTAAAAGTAATTTCTATGGCTTCAGGAAAGGGACACTTTTCACTCAATAGGTGGGACTATAAATTAACCTGGTTTCAGAAGAACCCTCAAAATATTTGTTTTCCCTTTGATTTGGTAATTACATATTCAGGAATTTATACTAAGAAAATAATCAGAGATTATTTATGTACAGAGAAGATTTATGTACAAAGATGTCTATAAAATATTTATTTAGGATGTTGGAAAATTAGAACTAACCCAGTATTTGATAACAGAATATGGTCAAACAAATTATATCATGTTATACTATTGAATAAAATGAACCAATTCAATGTTTTGAAAACATTTAATGACCTAGAAAATACTTATGACATTAAATTAAATGAAAATTACTGTATTTATAGAATTATCAGAATTTTATAAGAAAGGAATAACCTTTCTGGGTGTGACAAAATTCCAGGAGGAATCAATTATGCCAGCTCTTTGATCTTGGACTTCTAGCCTCCAGAACTATAAGACAATACATTGCCATTGTTTAAGGAAAAAAATAATTCCAGTAAGAAAATACATCAAAGTGTGATCAATGTCTTTCTTGAAGTAGCAGAGTTAATTTTTTCTTTATAATTTCTATAGGTTGAAAATTGTCCACATTGGCTATGTGTTACTTATAAGTATGAAGTAATAATAAAAGTATTTTCATACAAGCAGTATTTGTCTTATTTGTCTTTAATGACAACATTGGTGCCTTTCATGGGGTGAGGAAGAAAACATCTTGTATGCACAGAATGCCATGCAATGATGGACATATCTGAAGTTTATTCATACAGTGTCTCGCCATTCTCTGTTCTAGTCTCAAAATCTCAGTCCTGGGTTTCTTTAGCATTCACGTATTATGAGCAGAGCATTTAAATCTCAATCTCTTCCTTCGTAGGGTGTCAATAGGAATTCATTTCTTTTATTATTCCTTGATGCTTACTTACAAAAATGCTTCTTTCATAAATATGCATTTGGAAATTTGGAAATTTCATTTTCTTCTTAGAAACAGCAAACATGGTAAGCTCTAAGCAAAGCGTAGAATTTTGTGACCCACAGTCTTTGTCAACTGCTGAGACATGAATTTTGACTTATACCCGGGGTGGGGGGTATTTATGAGAAAGGAATTTGAACATCATTGTATGGAAGGAGAAAATGTCAACTTCCAGAGAAACAAGAATGGCAAGATCCTAGTTTCTGTGTCTACCGAATTAGAAAAGGAATTATGAGTTGGTGTGAACAGAAACTCATTCAGTGATGAGTACAATGCAAAGTTGAAATGTTAAGTATTTCTCCAGGGAAATTGTTTTCTTCATCTGATACTATATACCCCTTTTATTTTGATCCACTCCTTCCAAGATTTGTCCCAGCACAGGCTTTACACATGCAAAGTAGAAAAGAAATGAGAACAAATAAAAGGCCATAAAATAGCCAAATGTGTTCTAGGGATACCGAAAAGAGATCCCCCCCACCACCACCCTGCCCCCTTTCCTTCTTTCTTGTCTCTCTGACTCTTCCCTGCTCCCTGCCCTTTTTTTTTCCTTGTTCTTATTCTTACTCTCTTGCTCTTTTTTTTTTTTCCTTCCTGATTTAAGTTGTTACGTAAAGCTTGACCCTACTTGTTCCTTTAGAGGTAAGAATATATAAAATCTGAGTTTTAAAAATAGCACTTTAATGTGCATAAGCCATAACTGCTATGATAGGAACCTTCTTTGCTGTGTGAGATGGTATCTTCATTTGGGATTCAACTTGTGATGTGTTTGCTTGGATAAGAATATTGACAAAAAGAGTGTCTTTCTAATTTTTAGACTTTATGATGCCTGGTGGCTGTTTTTGAATGATTTACTCATCATGGATTTAAAAGCAGGGAATGTCTTGTTTCTTGTTTCTTTCAATAATTTTACCAAACATCTGCTAAGAGCTCCCAGGGGTATATTTTGCACAGGACTGAAAAATGACTGCTGGTAATGCTACGAGCCTGCTACTTTCAGAATACGTAACACAGCTAATATGCATTATGATTTAATAAATCCATGAATGGATATTATATGGAGATTGCAGACCAGCTGTTTCCTCCTAAAATAAGCCAGAGGAACAAGGCTGCAGCTAGAGGGATATGGGTTCAATATGAGGAACTGGAAGAAGTTGCTAGGGAGATTTTCGAATCCCCTAGGAAGATCCTTACTTGGAATGCTGAATGTTGTCAGCTCTGGCCTGTGATTTCCAAGTCTTACAAGTTAAAAAAAGAATAAAATATCAACTTGGATTTTAAACTTAAATGAAAATCATTTTATTCACTGGAACAGGTTCTTAAGCAATACTGAAAATAAGGACAAAATTTCCAATCAAAATTTCTGGAGTTTAAATAGGCCTTGTTTACCCTCTCCTTCTCTATCTCAACATAGCAAAAACTGAATCCCCACAGGTCTTGTATTAACTGCTCCCCACTATACCGCCCTTGGGACTCCCTGTAGACTCCTTGTCCATTACCCTGCCAACCAGAGTAGTCCTGCCATAACACTGAAGCAACAGGATGGGATGCCTGGGTGGCTCAGTTGGTTAAGTGGCTGCCTTCGGCTCAGGTCATGATCCCAGCATCCTGGGATCGAGTCCCGTATCGGGCTCCTTGCTCCGCAGGGAGCCTGCTTCTCCCTCTGCCACTGTGTCTGCCTGTTCTCTCTCTCTCTCTCTCTCTCTCTCTGACAAATAAATAAATAAAATCTTTAAAAAAAAAATAAGACTGAAGGAACAGGGTGCCTGGGTGGCTCAATAGGTTAAGCCTCTGCCTTTGGCTCAGGTCATGATCTCAGGGTCTTGGGATGGAGCCCCGAATTGGTCTCTCTGCTCAGCAGGGAGCCTGCTTCCTCCTCTCTCTCTGCCTACTTGTGATCTCTGTCTGTCAAATAAATAAATAAAATCTTTTTTAAAAAAAAAAGACTGAAGCAACAATGCATCCTCCAGTTTGTTCTGTAATCTTCTAATGTCGAATGCTTTCTTGTTTAGTGTCTCATTTAATCTTCTCACCAACCCTACAAAACAGGCATAATTACACCCATTTCCCAATGAGAAAAGAATTGGAGGGTAACCTATGCAAAATCACCTACTTTGTAAGTGGCAAAGCCAGAGAAAACCAAATCTTTTGGATGCTATTTAAGGACTCTTCGTACTACAGCTCAGTAATTTTGAAGCACTCATTTCCCCCCCCTCCACCCCAGAGGTGTTCCATCTTCTAACAATGTGGCTTATTCCTTTGGAATGATCTTGGATATCCACCCTTATAGGAAATTGCAAGGAAAATATTCAGGCCAGAGCTTTCCAGAAAGTACCCAGGATGCACGCATTCCTACTTAGCCATTCACTATATGCATTGTTCGTCTGGTTTTTCCACTCACCAATTGTGTGGCAAGTTTTTTTTTTTTTTTTTTTTTAACATATCTTGGTGTCCTCATCTATATAAATGGAAATAATAAAACACATACCTCAAAGGGCTGTTGTGAGGGAAAATTGAGTTCATGTATTCAAGGTGTTTAGAACAGTCCTTGCTTGGAACATAATAAGTGGAGTGAAAATGTTGGTTAATATTACAGATTTACTATCACCCCCAGACTCCAAGCTTGACTTTCCCATGTAACTGCAGAATAATTAACCAATTTTATAAAAGTTATCTATAAACATACCTCTTTTTAAGGCTTTGGAAGAATGTAGGAATGAATAAAAAAGTAGTGCCTGCCACCAGAAGGCATGTTATTCAGTGGAGGAGATAGGGAATATATGTATATTTCTATTGTCCAAGGCACAATAAATAATGTAAGATCAGAACACCAAAGGAAAGAGATACTCTTAACAGCTGGAAAGATATAATAAGATTTCTAGGAGTGGAGGGACCTTGAATATCTTGTTTGCCTTGTGTTTCCACAGGACTTGGTGCCTGCTACATAGGAGGTGCTCAGTGGTTAAGTATGAAGTGACTGAGATGGCAGATAGGGGTCAGGAGTTTGGGAAAACATCCTGGGAAGGCAAACAGGATAAGCCACAAATGGAGGAATGGAAAACATCCATTTAGGAAGTTAATGGTGTGTGAATTCATGAATTAGAGTAAATGAATAAAGAAATTATAAAGGTAAGTTTAGTCCTAGATATTGGATAGTCTTACATGACACTCTACAGATTTAAATTTTATGTTGTAACAGTGGAGGCAAGCAGAACATCAGATAGTTCCAAAAAGATCTGGCATGATTGGATATGGACTATAGAGCCATGCCTTTTATGGTTCAGTGGAATGTTAGGGCTGGTGGTCTGGTATCCAAATATTAACAGGACTACAGTTATCCCCTCATAAGGTTGCCAAGGGAAATATCCATGTGGGGGTCAAAGAGCTGTTTGTCCTCAACTTGTGAAAACTCTAGTAAGATGGGCTTAGAAGGGGGTATGTAGACTAGAAGCTAAAGCATCCTCTTTGTTATCCCTAAGTCTAGACACTAACCTGGGCACTGTGCTCTTTTTGGCTTTAAGGAAGGACAGAAACTTTTGAGATTTGTGGACTGAAATGAATATGAAAGAGAAGTGATGATCAGGACATTTGGATGACTCATTCTCCCCCATGTGGGAAAAGTCCTGGACCACTTTGCCATTCCAGGTCCATAAACAGAGAAAGCAAAAGAAAGAGCCATACCCATGGGTCTGATCATTAATTCACAGTGACCTTGCTCATTAGTAAATGTGGCCTAGGCACATGCTTGGGATTTTACTTATTAAATGAATATTCCTTTCCTTGCAGGGAAGAAAAAGAAGGCACAGGGGAAAGTTTGTCTTTTCAGAGGTCTCCCTGGAAGGTGGCTTAAAGAGGAGAACCGTTAGAAGCAGAGAGAATTTGAGCTGGGTCTGAGTTAAAAGACATCAAAGATGCTGATGTTGAGGAGAGAGATGCAAAGGCATTGAAACTGCATACCAGTTTCCTATCTCCTACTGATTGGTATGTTGGTGCTGCTGCCATTAACTGAGATAGCAATGAAGAGGCCATAATGACTCCTGTTCTTTTCCAGTTTTAAGTAGCCTTTAAACAAAACACATCTGCTTATATTCTGAGACTAAGCAGAACTGTAAGTTAATTAACAAGTAATATTACAGTGAGGAAAAAAGGAAGGATCAAAACCACCTTCCTTCTTTTCCTAGAGAATAAAGAATAAATAGGTAGAATTCTTCAGAAGGGAGGTAGACTCAAGGTGTTAGAACAAACTGCTGCTTGTTTCACATTTTTCTGTGTGTGTCTCAGAAGATCTCAGAAAACATCTAAGAGGTGCTGAAAGCTTTTAGAAGGATTATGTCAAAAAAAAGTTGCAAAAGAAAGCAGTCATAGAAATTACTCTCTGAGCAACATTTTCATCTTTGAGCAGTGAGCCCTCTCTGGGAATCGTTTAAGTATGTTACAGAGAAGAAGAGATCCTTCTTAAAAGCCAACAATTGTATTTTAAAAAGAAAGAAAGGAGCAACCTGATGATGTTAAGCTCATGAAGAAAAAGACATTGTGTATCTTACCATTTGCTCGAGAATCACAGAAGGGAGCTGCAGATGGGTGCAGGATAAACAACTGAGATTAGAAGTGATGAAATGTAGTTCACAGTCTAGGTTAATATTCTAGGAAGACAAGAAAAACCTGTAACAGAGAAGAGACACAAACTCAGTGATTGCTAACAGATCATGTAATTTCAGAGAATACCATAGTTTATGAGGATCAACTCCAGGCATAGATTAGAAGGCTCATGGGCTGTATACTTAAGCAACCACCAACAGCAAGAATGGACAATAGCCAAGATATAAGGTGGTAGGTAAGATGGGTGGGATGGTGGTGGTAAAAGTAGGGCTACAACTTTGGCTGGTGCCTGGGGGAAAATTCTATGAACCCAGTGTAGAAACAGAAAGATGGACCATGGTAAGTGAGAATGTTTTCCTTCGGGTTCTTGTTAGGACACAGTCAGTTCTCAAAACGGGTTACCTCGAGCCCTTATAAGAGAATGACTGAGTGCTTCATGCATGTACATGGAATGATCCCAGATTAAGCAAAAGAAATACAGAGTACTCGGTATAGTATGCTAAGAGTTGTGTAAAATAAAAGTTGTGTGGCTTATAACTTCTGAAAGGAATCACAGGAATCTTTAATAGCAGTTGCTTGGTTAGTGGGAGTGGTTGTGATGAAGAAAAAAAAGGGGGGGGTGGAAGGAAGACTTTAACTTATACCTACAAATTGTTATATGATCTATGAGAAAAAATTAGAGATATACATTTTTAAAATGTGTGTTGCTTAGGGTTTTAATGAAAGTAAATGGAGTTATATGTCTTGGAAAGGGTAGAGAATGAGGTGAGCAGTCATCTCACATCATGGAAGGAACCATTTTATCTTAACAAGTTGTTTCAAATATGCTTCAACCATAATTTGTGCTTAATGTGTAAGTTAAAAACTTGAATATAGAATTAAAAGTGCGACGTGTATCTAGATTGGAGACCCATTTCTTTAGAGAAAAAAAATCAATCAAAATCTCCCATTTTGGGGACTGTATGAATTTCTGATTCTTTCTTGATATCTTTAATGGTATGGAGTTCAATTCAGGAGTAAACCTAGAGGATGAAAAATGTCATGTATGGGAGTCTCTGGAGTAAAATTCCGTGTGGCAACAACTTCATGAGCAAGCTCATCCTAATGGCAGGTGTTTTGTTTTCTAGTTGGTATTAACAATGTTTTGGTTTAAGAAGACCAACAAATCAACCTAACCCAACCACAACAACAAAACAAACAAACCCAACAAAACAAACCAGAAAAGAGAGACAGAGTTGATGGTGATGATAAGAAATACTGTATTTCACAGTTCTGCTCAGGACTAGTTTTGCTCAAAACATTTTTCCCTTAAGTCACAACAGCTTACAATAGCAATCCATGGTTCATGGCCTTTCTTCTGCTGGTAGATATCAATTGTGGCCAGTGGGGACAAAAATGGAAAGTGATTTTAGAGCAAGGGTCTGAAGTTTCTTACTATGAATGAAATTCTATCCAGAGTGACTGAAGGATTGATTTGGGCAAGTTATGGAGGCTGTGTTAATTGTAAATAGGTGTTGGGTTCCACTTGAGAAGAACTAGAAATTCTATGGGAGTACAGATTTATATTTGGGCATTACTACCTCAAGACAATGCTAAAAATTATGGTCAGCAAATAAGTTTTAATAGTGTAAAAAGAAATACGTACTTATAAAGAAAATATTAAAAACAAGGATTTTTGGATTCAATCCTGATTCTGGCATTTCCTCCTTTTATTTTCAACCTCTGCAACCTCAATGCCTCCATTCTTATCATCTCACAAATGGGGAGATCAATGCCCCTTCACAATGCTACTAGAAGAAACAACTTAAGAAAGTATATTGGAGGTGCCTGGGTGGCTCAGTGGGTTAAAGCCTCTGCCTTTGGCTCAGGTCATGATCCCGGGGTCCTGGGATCGAGCCCCACATCAGTCTGTCTGCTTGGCGGGGAGCCTGCTTCCTCCTCTCTCTCTGCCTGCCTCTCTGCCTACTTGTGATCTCTGTCTGTCAAATAAATAAATAAAATCTTAAAAAAAAAAAAAGAGTATATTGGGGCAGCTGGGTGGTACAGTCATTAGAGTGTCTGACTCTTGGTTTTAGCTCAGGTCATGATCTCAGGGTCTTGAGATTGGGCCCTACTTTGGGCTCCACCCTCAGTGGGAAGTCTGCTTGAAGATTCTCTCTCTCCCCTCTGCCTACCTCACTCCCTGCTCACGCTCTCTCTAAATAAATAAATAAATAATGAAATCTTAAAACAAGAAATATTATTGACTCATTCTGAATGGATGAAATGTTACAATTGTAGAAAAATTATATACATCAATGCAAAATGATCACTGATTAGACTTATTGATAGTTCTTACATTCTTACCTACTCTTTTGGATTATGTTCTCTTGACACATCAATCGCTGTTCCTTTCTTTTCTTTTTTTTTTTTTCCCCTAAGATTTATTTATTTATTTTGAGAGAGGGAGATGGCAAGCACGGGGTTGGTTCTGAGGGGGAAGGAGAGAAGGAATCCTTCAGCAGACTCCTCGTTGAGTGAGGAGGCCAGTGTAGGCCTCCATTTCAAGATACTGAGATCATGCCCTGAGCCCAAATCAAGAGTCAGGTGCTTAATTGACTGAGCCATGGAGGCACGCTGACTTTGCTACTTTTTTGGAGACACTCTGATATCAATTGAACCAACAGTGTTCCTTTACTTACTTATGTAAGTTCTTCTTTCCATTTTTAAACATCTCTTCTTTGATCTAAAGTAATCTTGGAGCCTTTTTCCTCTTCTTAGCTGTAAGACAGATTCATGAAGAAGAATTGTTTTTCCAGTGCTCCAGTCTTGTTTATAATAGTAAGTTCTTTAGAAGTTTCCTAACTGATGTTTCCAAGGGTTCATGATTAAATATTAATGTATTGGGTCTGAAACTATCAAAGAGCAATTTCTGAAGGAAAGAATCAAATGGTCCACAGACCAACAAATAAGCAGAGCTATTAAATACTCTGAAACTCTAGCTATTTATCATTGGTGCTTTGGTAATTGTGATTTATTGAGGAGAGTAACAATGCTCTGAGTTCATCAGGCCCCACTTCTGTACTGTGGCCCAGGCTCACTGCTTCTGTTTGTAACATAAATCATGTCTGGATACCAAAGACTCCAGATCTGCTAAGCTTTAAGCTTTTTGCTTTGCTTTGTTTTGTTTGTATTCTTTATGTTTCCTTGTTAGGAAATTTTGATGCTATGTTTCAATGCATATTATTTCCCTTAAAAGAAATATGACCCAGAAATATTATTTGATATAAATGTTACTAGAAGACAGAAGAGCTTCAATTTTATGGCACTTGATTCCCTTCTCCTTGTTTTTAAACTTTTATTGGTGTTATTTGGAACCAGAATCACCTAACTTAAAGACTATTGTTTTTTGAAATCTTGACTATAAGTAGTTCATTCTTATTTGGGGTAAGTAAAAAATTGGTGTACTAAATATTGCTTTGTGAAGTTACAGGTTACTTTCTCTTTTTTTAATTTTTTTTTAATTTTATTTTAATAAACATATAATGTATTTTTATCCCCAGGGGTACAGGTCTGTGAATCACCAGGTTTACACATTTCACAGCACTCATCATAACACATACCCTCCCCAATGTCCATTTCCCCACCACCCTCTCCCATCCCCCCTCCCCCCAGCAACCCTCAGTCTGTTTTTTGAGATTGAGTCTTTTATGGTTTGTCTCCCTCCCAATCCCATCTTTTCATTTTTTCTTTTCCTACCTCCCCCCAAACCCCCGCATTGCATCTCCACTTCCTCATATCAAAGAGATCATATGATAGTTGTCTTTCTCCGATTGACTTATTTCGCTAAGCATGATACCCTCTAGTTCCATCCACGTCGCCGCAAATGGCAAGATTTCATGTCTTTTGATGGCTGCATAGTATTCCATTGTGTATATATACCACATCTTCTTGATCCATTCATCTGTTGATGGACATCTAGGCTCTTTCCACAGTTTGGCTATTGCGGACATTGCTGCTATAAACATTCGGGTGCACGTGCCCCTTCGGAGCACCACGTTTGTATCTTTAGGATATATACCTAGGAGTGCAATTGCTGGGTCATAGGGTAGCTCTATTTTCAGTCTTTTGAGGAACCTCCACACTGTTTTCCAGAGTGATTGCACCAGCTTGCATTCCCACCAGCAGTGTAGGAGGGTTCCCCTCTCTCCGCATCCTCGCCAGCATCTGTCGTTTCTTGACTTGTTAATTTTAGCCATTCTGACTGGTGTGAGGTGGTATCTCATTGTGGTTTTGATTTGTATTTCCCTGATGCCGAGTGATGTGGAGCATTTTTTCATGTGTCTGTTGGCCATCTGGATGTCTTCTTTGCAGAAATGTCTGTTCATGTCCTCTGCCCATTTCTTGACTGGATTATTTGTTCTTTGGGTATTGAGTTTGATAAGCTCTTTATAGATTTTGGATACTAGCCCTTTATCTGATATGTCGTTTGCAAATATCTTCTCCCATTCTGTCAGTTGTCTTTTGGTTTTGTTAACTGTTTCCTTTGCTGTGCAAAAGCTTTTGATCTTGATGAAATCCCAATAGTTCATTTTTGCCCTTGCTTCTGTTGCCTTTGGCGATGTTCCTAGGAAGAAGTTGCTGTGGTTGAGGTTAAAGAGGTTGCTGCCTGCATTCTCCTCAAGGATTTTGATAGATTCCTTCCTCACATTGAGGTCCTGCATCCATTTTGAGTCTATGTTCGTGCGCGGTGTAAGGAAATAGTCCAATTTCATATTTCTGCATGTGGCTGTCCAATTTTCCCAGCACCATTTGTTGAAGAGGCTGTCTTTTTTCCATTGGATATTCTTTCTTGCTTTGTTGAAGATTAGTTGACCATAGAGTTGAGGGTCTATTTCTGGGTTCTCTATTCAGTTCCCTTGGTCTATATGTCTGTTTTTATGCCAGTACCATACTGTCTTGATGATGACAGCTTTGTAATAGAGCTTGAAGTCTGGAATTGTGATGCCACCGACTTTGGCTTTCTTTTCCAATATTCCTTTGGCTATTCGAGGTCTTTTCTGGTTCCATATAAATTTTAGGATTATTTGTTCTATTTCTTTAAAAAAAAATGGATGGGATTTTGATAGGGATTGCATTAAATGCGTAGATTGCTTTACATAGAATAGACATTTTCACAATATTTATTCTTCCAATACATGAGCATGGCACATTTTTCCATTTCTTTGTGTCTTCCTAATTTCTTTCATGAGTACTTTATAGTTTTCTGAGTATAGATTCTTTGCCTCTTTGGTTAGATTTATTCCTAGGTATCTTATGGTTTTGGGTGTGATTGTAAATGGGACTGACTCCTCAATTTCTCTTTCTTCTGTCTTGTTGTTAGTGTAAAGAAATGCAATTGATTTCTGTGCATTGACTTTATATCCTGACACTTTACTGAATCCCTGTATAAGTTCTAGCAGTTTTGGAGTGGAGCCTTTTGGGTTTTCCACATATAGTATCATATCATCTGCAAAGAGTGATAGTTTGACTTCTTCTTCGCCAATTTGGATGCCTTTAATTTCTTTTTGTTGTCTGATTGCTGAGGCTAGGACTTCTAGTACTATGTTGAACAGCAGTGGTGATAATGGACATCCCTGCCGTGTTCCTGACCTTAGCGGAAAAGCTTTCAGTTTTTCTCCATTGAGAATGATATTTGCGGTGGGTTTTTCATAGATGGCTTTGATAATATTGAGGTATGTGCCTTCTATCCCTACACTTTGAAGAGTTTTAATCAGGAAGGGATGCTGCACTTTGTCAAATGCTTTTTCAGCATCTATTGAGAGTATCATATGGTTCTTGTTCTTTCTTTTATTAATGTATTGTATCACATTGATGGATTTGTGGATGTTGAACCAACCTTGCAGCCCTGGAATAAATCCCACTTGGTCGTGGTGAATAATCCTTTTAATGTACTGTTGGATCCTATTGGCCAGTATTTTGGTGAGAATTTTCGCATCTGTGTTCATCAAGGATATTGGTCTGTAATTTTCTTTTTTTGGTGGGATCCTTGTCTGGTTCTGGGATCAAGGTGATGCTGGCCTCATAGAGTGAGTTTGGAAGTTTTCCTTCCATTTCTATTTTTTGGAACAGTTTCAGGAGAATAGGAATTAATTCTTCTTTAAATGTTTGGTAGAATTCCCCTGGGAAGCCGTCTGGTCCTGGACTTTTGTTTGTTTGGAGATTTTTGATGACTGTTTCAGTCTCCTTACTGGTTATGGGTCTATTCAGGTTATCTATTTCTTCCTGGTTCAGTTGTGGTAGTTTATATGTCTCTAGAAATGTATCCATTTCTTCCAGATTGTTAAATTTGTTGGCATAGAGTTGCTCGTAGTATGTTCTTATAATTGTTTGTATTTCTTTGGTGTTGGTTGTGATCTCTCCTCTTTCATTCATGATTTTATTTATTTGTGTCCTTGCTCTTTTCTTTTTGATAAGTCTGGCCAGGGGTTTGTCAATCTTATTAATTCTTTCAAAGAACCAGCTCCTAGTTTTGTTGATTTGTTCTATTGTTTTTTTAGTTTCTATTTCATTGATTTCTGCTCTGATCTTTATGCTTTCTCTTCTCCTGCTGGGTTTAGGCTTTCTTTGTTGTTCTCTCTCCAGCTCCTTTAGGTGTAGGGTTAGGTTGTGTATTTGAGACCTTTCTTGTTTCTTGAGAAAGGCTTGCACCACTATATATTTTCCTCTCAGGACTGCCTTTGTTGTGTCCCACAGATTTTGAACTGTTGTGTTTTCATTATCATTTGTTTCCATGATTTTTTTCAATTCTTCTTTAATTTCCTGGTTGACCCATTCATTTTTTAGAAGGATGCTGTTTAGTCTCCATGTATTTGCTATCTTTCCAAATTTCCTCTTGTGATTGAGTTCTAGCTTCAGAGCATTGTGGTCTGAAAATATGCAGGGAATGATCTCTATCTTTTGGTACCGATTGAAACCTGATTTATGACCCAGGATGTGGTCTATTCTGGAGAATGTTCCATGTGCACTAGAGAAGAATGTATATTCTGTTGCTTTGGGATGGAATATTCTGAATATATCTGTGATGTCCATCTGGTCCAGTGTGTCATTGAAGGCCTTTATTTCCTTGTTGATCTTTTGCTTAGATGATCTGTCCATTTCAGTGAGGGGAGTGTTAAAGTCCCCTGCTATTACTGTATTACTGTCTATGTATTTCTTTGATTTTGTTATTAATTGGTTTATATAGTTGGCTGCTCCCACGTTAGGGGCATAGATATTTAAGATTGTTAGGTCTTCTTGTTGGACAGACCCTTTGAGTATGATATAGTCTCCTTCCTCATCTCTTATTATAGTCTTTGGCTTAAAATCTAATTGATCTGATATAAGGATTGCCACCCCAGCTTTCTTCTGATGTCCATTAGCAAATTTTTTTCCACCCCCTCACTTTAAATCTGGAGGTGTCTTCGGGTCTAAAATGAGTTTCTTGTAGGCAGCATATGGATGGGTTTTGTTTTTTTATCCATTCTGATACCCTGTGTCTTTTGATTGGGGCATTGAGCCCATTAACATTCAGGGTAACTATTGAGAGATATGAATTTATTGCCATTGCATTGCCTGTAAGGTAACTGTTACTGTATATTGTCTCTGTTTCTTTCTGATCTACTACTTTTAGGGTCTCTCTTTGCTTAGAGGACCCCTTTCAATATTTCCTGTAGAGCTGGTTTGGTGTTTGCAAATTCTTTCAGCTTTTGTTTGTCCTGGAAGCTCTTTATCTCTCCTTCTGTTTTCAATGATAGCCTAGCCGGATATAGTATTCTTGGCTACATGTTTTTCTTGTTTAGTGCTCTGAATATATCATGCCAGTTCTTTCTGGCCTGCCAGGTCTCTGTGGATAGGTCTGCTGCCAATCTAATGTTTTTACCCTTGTATGTTACAGACTTCTTTTCCCGGGCTGCTCTCAGGATTTTCTCTTTGTCACTAAGACTTGTAAATTTTACTATCAGGTGACGAGGTGTGGACCTATTTTTATTGATTTTGAGGGGCGTTCTTAGCATCTCCTGGATTTTGATGTTTGTTCCCTTTGCCATATTAGGGAAATTCTCTCCAATAATTGTCTCCAATATACCTTCTGCTCCCCTCTCTCTTTCTTCTTCTTCTGGAATCCCAATTATTCTAATGTTGTGTCGTCTTATGGTGTCGCTTATCTCTCGAATTCTCTCCTCGTGGTCCAGTATTTCTTTGTCTCTCTTTTGCTCAGCTTCTTGATTCTCTGTCATTTGGTCTTCTATGACACTAATTCTTTCTTCTGCCTCATTTATCCTAGCAGTGAGAGCTTCCATTTTTGATTGCACCTCATTAATAGCTTTTTTGATTTCAACTTGGTTAGATTTTAGTTCTTTTATTTCTCCAGAAAGGGCTTTTATCTCTCCGGAGAGGGTTTCTCTAATATCTTCCATGCCTTTTTCAAGCCCGGCTAGAACCTTGAGAATTGTCATTCTGAACTCTAGATCTGTCATGTTACCAATGTCCGTATTGATTAGGTCTCCAGCCTTCGGTACGGCCTCTTGTTCTTTTTTTTGAGGTGAGTTTTTCCTCCTTGTCATTTTGTCCAGATAAGATTTGCTTTCTCCTGCTGTGGAATTCCGCTGTTCTTGGTGAGTGAAGTTGGTTTTGGATGGGTTTCTTGTTGATCTTCTGGGGGCGGGGCCTGTTGTAGTGATTCTCAAGTGTCTTTGCTGCAGTCAGAATTGCACCGCCCTTGCCAGGGGCCGGGCTAAGTAATCCGCTCGGGTTTGCTTTCGGGAGCTTTTGTTCCCTGAGCACTTTCCGTAGAGTTCCGGAGGACGGGAATGAAGATGGCGGTCTCCCAATCTCTTGGCTTAGAGGAGCCAAGAGCTTGGGGTTCCGCTCCTCAGTGCACCCTCAGAGAAAAGCGCCCAACCGCCCCGCCTCCTTGGCCTGCGGTCGCACCTTGAGGAAAGCAGTCAATTGCTGGAACCTGGAGAAAAGCGCCCGGTCGCTTCCGTCTCCGTGGCCTCTGGCCGCGCTCCGAGCCCACCCAGCCTGCGACTGGCACAAGGTAACCCCAGGCTGAGAGCTCACTCCTCAGCTTTGTCACTGTAGCCAGCTTCCCCGCTCTAATACCTGTGAGCTCTGCGGCACTCAGACACCCTCGGTCCTTCTGTGACCCCGCAGGACCTGGGGTTATGCTGACCCCGCCTGGGTTTCCCCCGGTTTAGCCTCTGGAGCTATGTCTCCCAGTGGAGCAGACTTTTAAAAGTCCCGATTTTGTGCTCTGTTGCTCTGCAGCTTGCCGGGAGCCGGCCCCTCCCGCCGCGGTCTGTCTTCCTGTCGCTTTGGATTCACTTCTCCGCAGGTCCTACCTTTCAGAAAGTGATCGATTTTCTGTTTCTAGAATTGTTGCTCTTCTTCTCTTCGATTTGTAGGTGTTCACAATGGTTAGATAAGCTATCTAGCTGATCTCCTGCTACCCGATGTCGTCTCAGCCTGCTACTTCTCCGCCATCTTGACTCCTCCTCCACTTTCTCTTTTTTTGAAACAGAGTCACAGGTAACTTTTTTTTTTTGAAACAAGAAAAATTTTTTTGAGAAAGAGAGCTCAAGTGGGGGGCTTGCTTCCTGTTTTTTGATCAAACTATACTTTTATGTGTAGGTTCTTATGATAAAATTATTTTAAGAAGTCTACTTTTATTTTATTGTTTTTAAAGTCTTATTTATTTATTTGTTTGAGAGAGAGAGAAAACACATATTCTCAGTGAGGAATGACAGGGTGGAAGGGGAGAGAGAGAATCACAAGGAGACTCCTCACTGAGTGCAGTGTCCCACCTGGGGCTCAATCTGATCCCACCACTCTGAGACCTTGACCTGAGCCAAAATCAAAAGTTGGCCACTTAACCGACTGAGCCAGCCTGGCACCTCTTTAAGAATATTTAAAATAAGATAAGGAATCAGGCTTTTCCATTCCCTCTCATGTTAATTTTTTCCTTGATACTTAACAGTTTATCACCATTTAACATTACACACACACACATATACACATACACACGCCCTATTTATTTATTAATCTTCATTTTCTGTTTCTCTTCAATGGATTGTAAATTGCACATCAAAGATTTTTTCCATTTTTGTCTGTTTTGCTCTTATGTCTACTATGTGTCTGTCACCTAGTAAAAACATGACAAATGTTTGTTTAATGAATAAATAAATATTTCCATACATAATTTATAGACTTTTATTTTTTCATTTTATCTATTGCCAGAAAAGCAGGACCAATGCTTCTTCCCACTTCACACTGTCTGTACAATGAAGCTGGAAATCTATGGGCAGAATTATAATTCAGCAAAACAAATTCTTAAAAAAAAGTCTGTAATTACACAAGGCCTTAATTTTGTTATTGTTTACAGCATACTATATGTGTTAAATACAAGTTTTTCTTGGAGGGGAATTAAGAAAAAAAAAACCATAAGAAGAGAGTCAAATTAGCTTGAATGTAAAAAGTCAACCTCATGTTTCTGATGAATACGAAAGGGAGCATTTAAAAAAATATATGATTCCATGGGTATACCGTTTAATAATCCCATAAAAAAGTCTTCCTATTTTTTTTTTCAGTTTTCATTAAGGAAAAGGAAAGAAATTTTCTCTATTTTTTTGACCACCATACTTCTTTATATTTTGCCTATGAAGTAGGAGGGAAAAGGCTAGTATTTACATGAGTTGAAATTTCCATAAATTTTACTTTTTTTTTCCGGGAAATTTGAGCTTTTTGAGTGCCAAGCACCCCTTCCCTTTCCTGAGTTAAACTAGATTAAACTCAGGAGAAGGAACATGTTGAGCAGCATTTCTTGCTTTCCAGTACATAAAAGTAAATGTTGGTCAATGTTTCAAGTGGGATGGGGTTGCCCTGTGAAGCATTTTCTTTTACAGAAAAACATGGCATCTACTGTTCACAAGACTGGCAAGCAGAAAAACAAAGAGAGCTAATGAGCAAACTGTCAGGAGTTAATAAAAATTTGAATGACCTTTCCTTCTTAGAGGAAAGCGTTACTGATCCAGGGCATGTGACTGACACCAACAAGTAAGAAAAATGGATATATGGGGTTGGAAAAGTAAATTTTAGGTCAGATAAATGGAAGCCACCTGTTGTCTCCAATTTATAGTTTATAAAATAAATTTCAAGTGTTAGAAATCCCAGATTATAGAAAGTTATTTTTTTTGGCAATTAAATGAGCCAAAGCAATAATTTTCCCTTCTGAAACACATCTCTTCCATTCATTTTCTCACTCATTCATTCCTTTTTTCCAATGGCTCATCATCTACTAGAGAGATAAACCTGGAAATAATTACAATGGTATGACAAATGTCCTTATAAAAGCATGAGCAATGCACAGAGAAGGATTTGGTTAGCTCTGCCTGAGAGTTTAGACAAGGCTTTTGTCAGGGAGTGACATTTGAACCATGTTTTAAAGAATAAGAAATATTTTTCTAGCGGGACAACATGGAAGGAACATATTAAACAAAAGGAAATGGGATTTTCAAAGCAATCAAGATGAAAACTAGGAAATCAAAAACATGTAAGTCTTTGCCTTGTTCACGAGAAGGCTTGCTAGGCCATATTCCTGAATGCTAATATCTCAAATGTTCTTCTAACAATTACATACCTGCTTTTCATGTCCAGCCCAGGAGAGTTCCCAATAAACCGAATATAAATGACTAACTCCAGAGTGTCAGGGAGACATATTTTCAATGGAAATCATTTGCTTGAATCACTATGGTGAAGAAATGTGCTCAACGGACTGGTCAGTTACATAGTCTTCACGTTCTGCGATCATTTCCAGGATACCTATTCATAATGATCAGTTCTCTTGTGGGTGAAATGTTGCTCTTTTCCCATTACTGGTGATGGACTGTCTTGATTAATATCTCTCACTTTTCTTCATTCTACCTCCTGGGTGTTTTGGCCATGACTTCATGGGAATTCAACGGTTGCTTAGTAGAAATATTTGTGCAGTTAGGACAGCTCATATATTCTTTTGAAACAGATATTTGTTTGCTCCCTTCAATCCTTCTGGCCTCTTGCCTTCTCTCTTAGCTGCCTTCACTTTCTCACTCCCCGAAAAGGAGTTAGTACTCTTTCATGCCATGATCTTGGTATTCATTTTTCTTAATCCTCATCATTTATTCAATATGGTAGATATTATAAAATTAATTAAACATTCCAAATCTAGTTGTTCTTGCTTAGTACTTTAAATAAATGTACAATCATTTGAGTCCTAAGGTTACAAGAGAAGTATTTTATTATGTGCAAGTAATAATAATGATTCCTATTTTTAAGATAAAAATGTTTTCTATTTGAATATTAAATTTGGCTTAACCCATCTTTATGAATTAGTGTAACATTGTGGAAAATTATATTTAATGAAATAGTATATTAACACTTACATGTAGCTTTTAGGTGTTTAGTTATATGTAGGCAATGAAAAAGGAGAAAGCACTATTATACAGACACTTCTTTTTTCTTGTTTATATTTATCACATCTAAACATAAATCATGACAATTATTACTTATTTCTACAAGCATTGATTTCTGTAAGTGAATCGTTTGTATTTTCATTTTTCTTACATGTGCCTAAAATATTTGAAAGAGAGCCAACGTATTAGCTACCAACTTAGCAAAAAAAAAAAAAAAAAAAAAAAGAAAAGAAAAGAAAAGAAAAAGAAACTTTCTCAAAATACAGACTTAAAGATTCTGAAGTCTTTATGTTTTTAAAACTATAGTTGAGCCTTGAACAACATGGGGGTTAGAGGCACCAACCTCCCCTTCTTCTACCAGTGTCGTAAAAAATCTGCATGTTGCTTTTGACTTCTCCAAAAACTTAATTACTAATAGCCTCCTGTTGCTCAGAAACCTTACTGATAACATTAACAATTGGTTAACACCTATTCTGTATGTTACATGTATTGTAACTCTTTTCTTAAGATAGAGCAAGCTAGAGAAAAGAAAACTTTTTAAAGAAAATCATAAGGAAGGGAAAATACATTTACAGTACTGCTGTATTTACTGAAAAAATTTCATGTGTAAATGGACCTGTGCAGTTCAAACTTGTGCATTCAACTATAGTAGATGTCAACTATAGTAGATGTCAATAACATTTAGGATGAGGTGCTTAAATGATCCTGTTTTTTATATATATTTAAACATGGTTATGTGAGAATCTGATTGGTTTTTAAATTAAGTGGCATTATTTAGGTGGAAAACTGAATTACCCTGTAAATACAATCTTTTTGTCAACTTAATCTCATAGGTCATTTCTGTGGAATCATTCATTTTTATTTCTATTTTTATTTTCCTTCAGTAGAGCATGTGACTCTTTTTTTTTTTCAAATTTAATTTTTTTTTCAGCGTTCCAAGATTCATTGTTTATGCACCACACCCAGTGCTCCATGCAATATGTGCCCTCCTTAATACCCCCCACCAGGCTCACCCATCCCCTGGCACTCCTCCCGCCCAAAACCCTCAGTTTGGTTCTCAGAGTCCACAGTCTCTCACGATTTCTCTCCTGCTCTGATTTGCCCCAATTCACTTTACCTTTCCTTCTCCTAATGTCCTCCATGTTATTCCTTATGCTCCACAAGTAAGTGAAACCATATGATAATTGACTTTCTCTGCTTGACTTATTTCACTCAACATAATCTCCTCCAGTCCCATCCGTGTTGATATAAAAGTTGGGTATTCATCCTTTCTGATGGAGGTGTAATATTCTATTGTATATATGGACCATATCTTCTGCATTCATTTGTCTGTTGAGGGACATCTTGGCTTTTTCCACAGTTTTGCGATTGTGGCCATTGCCGCTATGAGCATTGGTGTACATGTAGCCCTTCTTTTCAGTACATCTGTATCTTTGGGGTAAATATCCAGTAGTGCAATTGCAGGTTCATTGGGTTAGTTCTATTCTTAATTTCTTAAGGAATCTCCACACTGTTTTCAAAAGTCAACTTGCATTCCCACCAGCAGTGTAAGAGGGTTCCCCTTTCTCCACATCCTCTCCAACACTTGTCAATTCCTGTCTTGTTAATTTTGTCATTCTAACTGGTGTATTTGGTATCTCAATGTGGTTTTGATTTCTATTTCCCTGATGGCTAATGATGATGAACATTTTTTCATGTGTCTGTTAGCCATTTGCATGTCTTCTTTGGAGAAGTGTCTGTTCATGTCTTCTGCTCATTTTTTGAAGTGACTATCTGTTTTTTGAGTGTTGAGTTTAAGGGGTTCTTTATAGATCTTGGATATCAGCCCTTTGTCTGTAGTGTCATTTGTGAATATTTTATCCCATTCTGTGAGTTACCTCTTTGTTTTGTTGACTGTTCCCTTTACTGTGCAGAAGCTTTTGATCTTGATAAAGTCCCAAAAGTCCACTTTTGCTTTTGTTTCCTTTGTCTTTGGAGACACGTCTTGAAAGAAGTTGTTGTAGCCGATGTCAAAGAGGCTACCGCCTATGTTCTCTTCTAGGATTTTGATAGATTCTCACCTCATGTTGAGGTCTTTTATCCGTTTCGGGTTTATCTTTGTGTATGGTGTGAGAGAATGGTCAAGTTCTATTCTTCTATACATAACTGGCCAGTTTTCCCAGCACCATTTATTGAAGAGACATTTTTCCACTGGATATTTTTTCCTGCTTTGTCAAATATTATTTCACCATAGAGTTTGGCTCCATATCTTGGCTCTCTACTTTATTCCACTGATTTATTTGTCTGGTTTTGTGCCAGTACTATGCTCTCTTGGTGCTCTCTTTGTGCCAGTACCATGCTTTCATGGCTTTGCAGTAAAGCTTGAAATCAGGCAACAAGATGCCCCCTGTTTTGTTTTTCTTTTTCAATATTTCCTTAGCAATTTGGGGTCTTTTCTGGTTCCATACAAATTTTAGGATTGTTTGTTCCAGCACTTTGAAAAATACCAGTGAAATTTTGATCAGGATGACATTGAAAGTATGGATTGCTCTGGGGAGTATAGACATTTTAACAATGTTTACTCTTCCAATCCATGAACATGGAATGCTCTTCCATCTTTTTGTGTCTTCTTCAATTTCTTTCACGAGTGTTCTGTAGATTCCTTGAATACAGATCCTTTACCTCTTTGGTTAGGTTTATTCCCAGGTATTTTATGGTTCTTGGTGCTACAGTAAATGAAATTGATTTGCTAATTTCCCTTTCTATATTTTCATTGTTAGTGTATAAGAAAGCAACTGATTTCTGTATGTTGATTTGGAATCATTCATTTTTAATATTACATAATAATACTTACTTTGTACAGCCATCATTTTAAGTGTTTTTGTATTTATTGTCTTCTCCAGTAATCAGAACAGCCCTATGAGGAAGGCACTAATGGACCATCCCTGTTTTGTAGATATGGAAATAGAGGCTGAGAGTGGTGAAGATCCAGGCCATATAGCCAGGACCGTCCTGTCAGCCTCAGTTCTCTGCAGAATCTGTAATACTAACCACTGAATTTTATTGGCTTTAATAATTAGGAGCCCAGTTGGACTACTCTTTCTGCTAAATTAGCTGTGTACTGGAGGAAAATGTAATGAGTAATGAAAATGATATATAGAATCATGACCAACAAAAAACCAACAGTAATACTGGGTAGTAACACTTTATATTTAGTTATGTTATTTTGGGTAAATCTAATTTCTCTGGTCATAGTTTCTTGATTTATGAAATAAGAATAATGATACATATCTTCCACCATGTGATTTTAAAGATTCAAAAGATAACTTAAAGCTAAGTTTGTATAATCTGCAAAGAAACCTCCGTAAAACAAACAAACAAAAAAGAAACCTCCGTAAAAAGTTATTACAAAACTCAAGATAATTGCAGCTTGTTTCTCCTGCACTTAAAATGTGCATATTTTTGTTGCTTCTCTTGGTGTCAGTGGTAGAAGACAGTGAAAACTCTACATACAAGTAAAAATGAAATGACTTTAAAAACTTGTAGATCCTTAGAGTTGCTAGATCATTATTGAATTTGTATTTTGTAAAAGCAACTAAACTATAATAAATATTTTGACCATTTGCCTTGGCTCAAATAATTGATTTAACTCATTTCTATTTATAAAACCTCTTATTGTTATGTACTTGATAACTATAGGAATTTTGGAAGGCCTACCACCAGCAATTTCACCAGAAGGCTTTGTGGTGACAATTCAAACAAAAATCTCATTCAAACTTTTATTTAGTGCCCAGTGTGTGCCTGACTTTTTTTTCCCAAGTATTGTGACATAAAAGTGAATAAAACAAGTGAAATCCCTCAAGCATTAATCATGCTTGGAGACAGATATTTAAACTTTTTATAATACTCAATGGGGTAAGAGTGATGATAGGTGGGTGTCATCAAAGGAAAGAGCAGAATCTTTAAACCAGGCTTCTTAGAGGAGGTGATACTTGATCTGAGATTCAGAGAAAAGTAAGACTTAGCATGCCAGTGGTGGTGTGGAGAAGGTGTCCTGTTGAAGGACTTACACAATAAATTGGAGATAAGAACTAGCATGTTGGTTTAAGGGACTAGATTATTTAGTATGTCTGGAATGGGAGATTCATAATAGGGAACAGGCAGAAACAAGGCAGGTCTAGATTGCCTAGAGCCCTGAACACCTACATAGACTGTTAGAACTTGATCATAATACTTATGGGAGCATTGAAACAATTTATGACTGTTGCATTACCAGATTTGAAATTTGGAAATATCACTCTGAGAATACGAAAGGAAAGCCACCCATCCAGGAGTTAGGAGTGATAGGCTGTGATGAGAGCATGGGAAGAGGAAGAAGATAAGAGACGTGAAAGATGGAATCTTTTTTATTTTGTGACCACTCTATTAACGGTTTCTTTATTTCTCATCTGGGCTATTGGGAATTGATGGTGGGATCATTAGCTATGTTAGGGGACACAAGAGGAGAGAAGTGGGAATGCTTAGGAAAATTTGTGTCTAGAATTTAAGGTCATAGTTTGGAGTTTAGATATAGGTTTGAGAGTATTTTCTGGCATGTGTGACTGACCTTCATCTGGAAAAGGAGAAGTCCCCTTAAACATTAGATGCTCCTTACTTGACCTCTTTTATCCTCAAGTGGACATTCTCCTCTAGTCACATTTTTGATCTTTCTAGAATATTCAATATCAGCAGTATTCTTGCTTGAGGAGAGAATCAAGACAACTGCCAAACAAGCCAATACTTCTCTGATTCTAAAAGATTGACCAGTCCTTTTTGAAGATATACTTCATTGGCCAACCATTAGCAAGGTTCCAGATAAGAGGATTTTGGTTGCTGGTCTTGGCTGGTACCATGAAGAGAATCAGAAACAGTTTAGATGTAACATAATTAAAGTGAGGTGGGTGTAAGGTAGAAGCAGAGGTCTGTGCTGAGTATACTTATAAATAAGCAGAGGAGATGCTAGAATTTGGAAAGACCCATGTGGTGGCTATGGAATCACAGCTCTTACCTGTTGATTTACATACTCAGAAAAAGTGCCTGACATAACACAAAGATTACGCAAAATGTTTGCTTGAATTTCAACTTGTTTCTTTGTAAAAAGTAAATGAGAAATATCCTATAGGGAGGGATAGGTGAGGTTTTAATTTTCCTTCAGTGGCAGATGGAAGTGAGGAATAAAGTTTCAAATAGATAAGTAGAATTTTTCTGTGGTTTGATAGTTCACATGTTCTCAGAGAGGATGTAAAGGTTTCTACATGAAGAGTAAATATTAATCTTTCCTGACTAGCTCGGTCCAAAACTTCCGTGAGTGAGCCAGCAGGTAATGGGTTAGAGGTCTTGAAGAAAAAAATGAAATTTAGAACACTTGCTGAGGAGCATCGAAAAGATGAGTATGACTAGCTGGAAGAGCTTCTGGGGTTATTAATGTATGAGTTTGGAAATTATTAATACTGGTTCTCATCATCAAGATCACTGAATGAAATTCCACAGCAGTGTTCAGTAGTCTGGGAGACAGAAAAGACAAGTTAGGCAATTGTATTTACCCATGTCTAAACTATTCCAGGGCAGATGAGGCAGGAAAACAAGATAGCATGAAAACAAGCATTTAGGGTAAGGACTAGGAAGTGTTTTTGTGACAGTCCTAAGCCAATGGGCTGGAAAGGGAAGGAAGTAAACCTGGAAAATGGAGCTAATGAGGAAGCATTGATGAGTGCCACAGGCAGACCATTTGTATGATGACAAGAAATAGAGTCGGAATGATGAGTTTGTTGTGGAAGAGTGTAATATTGGAATTTAACTAACAGTACATGGAATTTTCAAAAAAAAAAATCACCAAGGTTTATAGAAACTGATTGTGTGAAGATAAAAATCACTGAATGGAGGAGGTCAGAAGTACTTTGTTTAAGATTGTAGGACCATCAAAACGGACATGTATGTCAAGTCTAAGGATCTTTCCTCATTGAAGACCACATATCTACTGCTAAAAAATCATTAATGAATGTGGAGAAGGAAATTGAATGTAAGTAGATGACAGGGATGAGGAGTCCCAATGAGATATCATTACTCAAGGGAGTTAGATTCGTAATGCTATACAAGTAGCAATGCACAGCAAGAAATTATTGAATAATTTTTACATACTTCCTGGTTTCCACCCCTGTTCTCTCCTCTTAGTCTTGTGGGAACATGGAGTTGGAGAGTCTGCAGCCTCTACTTGAGTAGACTGAAAGCAAATGCAAAAAGTCTTAAGGAGAAACAATCTTTATCTTTCCTTATCTTAAGGAAAAATAGAGGGAAATGTGAACTTTCCTTATGTCAAGGAAAAATAGGGGGAAATGTGTTCTTAGCAATGGTTTTAGGTAGAGGGAACCTTTTATGAGCAAATTGAGGATGACGATAGATACATAGAGTTTACACTTGAACGTACATTCCAGAGAGCATCCTTAAAAGTAATGGCAAGGAGAGACTCAAAGAGATGATGAGTTGAATGAAATGGAGTTTGCCTGAGAGTTTGGCAGGGAATGGAGTACAAAAAACTTGAATTTTGAACAGAAGCCAACAATGCCAGTGATATGAGAGATAATGGCATTCAATGGTCAAAAGACTTGGAATGAACTCTGATATGTAATTGTTTTTGAGCCAACAGAACACTGGGCCCGAGGAAAGATCTTATTCTATATGTGGTCTCATCAGAAGTTTGTAGCTTTTGCTCATTATTATATATTTTTAAAATTTTTATTTATTTACTTTTTAATTTCTTTTCAGATAAAATGATGTTTTTTGACTTGACAAAGCTCAAAATTGTGTATGAAGAACAATGTAGTCAGAACCTAGTCAGAATGTTGTCACCAATCCCTTAAGACCCTTTGGATATAAAGGGCTCAAATATTTGCCAAATAGCTGATAGTGCTCATCCATATTCATTTACTCTTCTTCCTGGCAACATATCTGGACTACATTATCCAGTCTTCCTATAGTTAGACCTACACCTAACTCCTATGATTGAGTTCTACCCATAGGATTGATAAGAATGGTATATATTACTTATGGGCCTATCCCACAAAAACCTCCCCAAGCCCCATTCCTTAATGCCTGTCTGAATGGGGAGGTGTCTGAGGACCTGTAGGAATCACAAGATGGGAAGAACCTAGAGTAGAGGATGTTTTTCCTTCACTGCCTCCAGTGACCCATATTTCAATGAGACAAACAAAACAAAACTTTTATGTTGTTAAACTAGTAAGAATTGGGGATTATTTATCATAGCGGTGGCCTTATCTATCTGATACAGTATCTGTGGAAGATATCTTTGCTGTATGAGCTGATGGCAAATTCCATAGAGTTTTGGAGCAAAAGCGTATTTTCTCAGCAAGTAATTTTTTATTTTGGGGAGGAGACCCTAACTTGTTATTGCAACCTCATAGAGACTAAAGACAGAGTTACTGTGCTATCACAATTACAGTACCTTCATCATCAATTCAGCCTCATCTGATTGGCTGAGCCATGAAGTCAAGTGTTTCCTGGGGCCCTGCCTCATCAAATGGAAGTTGAATTTAGAGGTCAGGATCCAAGTATGTACCCACGTACTTGGTACCCACTAAAATACTGCTACTTTTCTCTCAAAATACTATTATGGCCCTAAGAGCAGTTTCCTATGAACAAATGACGGAGGAGAGAAGAAGAGCCTTATTTAAGATGCCTATGCATGCTATGCTGGCAGCGGCATTACAACCTGCTGCGTGGGTGGACCTGAGGGACAATCAGGGAACAGAAATCCTTTCAGTGAGTAGAATTTTGCATGATAATTACCATATTTGAAGTTCTCAGATGAATCAGCTCTATATATTCTTTACATTATGAATAGTGTTTAAATATTAGTTAGATAATATCGCTTGCTTGGTTCAAGTCCTTCTGTAGCTTACTATTATACTGTGTATAATAGTATAAATAGTATAAACACACCATAAGTGGTGTGTTCCCTGCTTACACTAGAACTTTAATGTAGACTGTCCTTTGTTTTGCCCCTCTAGCTACTGGCCTTCTTTTAATTCCCAAGTATCAAACTCTTGGCCCTGTGTAGACTTTCACGTCTTGCTAATTCACAACTTGGCTGACTTTCTCATCTTTAGGACTTTAGCTTAAATTTGGTCTCTTCGGATGGGCTTTCACTAATCTTCCAACAAAAATTAAGCTTCCTCTTTTTTCCCCCTTTCTTCCTCTACCCTTTTCTTTCCTTCCTCTACCTTTTTCAACTTTTCTTCTGGATCTTGCTCTTTTCCTTTATAAAAGGTATCTGTATTTATGTAATTGTTTATATATTATTTTACTAAGGGGCACCAGGGAGGCTCAGTCAGTAAAGCATCTGACTCTTGATTTTTGGCTCAGGTCATGATCTCAGGATCATGAGATGGAGCCCTGTGTCTGATTCTATGCTCAGAAGGAGTCTGCTTGGAGAGTCTCTATCTCCCTCTGCCCCTCCTCCTGCTTCAGCACGCTCTCTCTCTAAATAAGTAAATAAATAAAATCTTAAAAAAAAGTTTTCAGGGGCACCTGGGTGGCTCAGTGGGTTAAAGCCTCGGCCTTCAGCTCAGGTCATGATCCCAGGGTCCTGGGATCGAGCCCCACATCAGGCTCTCTGCTCAGCGGGGAGCCTGCTTCCCCCTCTTTCTCTCTCTGCCTGCCTCTCTGCCTACTTGTGATTGCTGTTTGTCAAATAAATAAATAAAATCTTAAAAAAAAAAAGTTTTCAGCTTCATTGTATTCTAAATTTGGTAAAAGTGAAGACCCCGTTCATTTTGTTTGCCATCAAATATAGGACAGTTAGCACAACTCCTGGCTCACAGTGGATGGATGAGAAACTTTTGGATTCATGCTGGCCTCTCAGCTGAGTACAACTGTACCAGAAATTCATTTGAATTTTAAGCCATGGCAAAGAAGAAAACCAGGAGGCAGGTAGGGCAAAGTTAGTAATCCTGTGAGGAACAGGAAGAGGTAGGTATGATATAGATATGGAGGGTTGTGAAACAAGATAGGTCTTGTGGATTTTAGAGTTCAGCCAAAAGATGAACAGAAATTTCCCCAGAACCTCTGGTGGCATCCTTTAAGAGAACGTCCATTCTACTCTAACTAGCAGCTTACATGTCTTCCTTTCTTTTTATTTTTTCTCTTTCCTTTCTCATTATTTTCTTTACTTTTCCCAAACAAAATAGAACAAATCAGACAAACAAAACTCTAAACTTGCAAGATTTGGGGTTAAAATATTGAGGAAAATAAGGGTCATTTGTAGTGAGTGAAATTTCCAGAAGCCTTTTAATTCATTCGTTAAAGAAAAAACAGTATCTACATTGCTGTTCATTAACAAAATAAAGGTTAATTTCCCTCATGAAATATTTAAATTTTACTGCCAAATTGTTGTAATGATGCTTTCCTCAGCTAAGAAAATCTGGGAAATACGCTTCTAATAAAAACTCCTATAAATATCAAAAGGGAAAATTCCAGATTTCCAACTGGAGTGCATCCCTAAAGATGATTAAACATTAATATCAAAGGAACACACACCCATATATAAAAAGCAGACCATCAAAGGTCACATTTTTGAAGGTAGAAGATTAAGGAAACAGATATCCCAGAGGATGACTGAATGTTACTGCTAACTTCAAAATACTTGGTTTCAGTTATTTTTTCAAGATGTCAAAAAATCCTGTAGTCATTCCAATCATTTCATGCCTAAAGTTTTCCCCAAGGAAATATGATATTTTTCAGGAAAATGTTACGAAAGGAATGAAGGACGATTGTATTAAACATCTGCAGAAGCTCTGTAAGATTAAACAAAACTTGGTTGTTTCATGGTATGTTTATTCCTTTCTCCTCCTCGCTTGTAAAGTTCCTTGTGACAAAAGAATTTTCTTTACAAAAAAAAAAAAAAAGAAAAAAGTTTGCTCTGAAGTATATGTAGTATATGTATCTTTATAAATTACACCTATTTAAATATCCAAATGTGACCCCCAGAAAAAAATATCTATTGCTTAGACCAATGGTGGGTATATTGAATAGTGTGATTAATTGAAAGCAACAAAAATAAACTAATTTAAGTAGTAAAGCAATTTATTTGGAAATCAACAGCAGCTCATTGAGTCTCTAAGAGGATCAGCAAACTCGTTTGGGCAAGGCAGTCGGGAACAATACCTCAAATCGTGCCCTAAAACTATACATGAACTATCGCTATGAGACACAATCATAGTAGCCAGTATCATCAATATCATTGCTGGGCATTTCTGCCCCTGAAAATTGATGCAGGTGATAATTCTTCTGCATTTCCACTCTACCATCCAAAACAAACCACAGTGGATTCTATGTGGAGCATTTTCTTGTCTTTCTATCTCAGTTCAAAATTCAGGAAAAGTGCTTATGATTGGATAAACCTAGGTTTTGCATCTGTGCTCTGTCTTCAAGGGAGGATGATATTATTGAAGTCTACATTGGGAGATAGTCTTTTCTATAAACTACGCGTTTATCTTGGACATAGAAAGGATGATTGGTTCATAGATAGCCTAAAGGAATAAAAAAAATATCTGGTGCTATGATATTAGTTTCATTAGACATAGATTTTTGGTATAAAAGAATGTGGAAATTTTAAGTAGTTAGTATAACCAAAATGTGTTTCTGGGTTTAAACCAAGTCTTGAGCATTTAAACTCATCAAACCTGAGTATTCTGTGTGTGTGTGTGTGTGTGTGTGTACCGATGCATGCCCTTAGGTGGGATAATATTTTGTCTTTTTTTCTGCCTCACATTGTATTGAAATAGTCCAATGAGAGGTATGTGAAAAGAATTTGAAAATGTAGAGCAAAGGAATTCAAAGTCAAATAAGACCAGATTCAAATATGCACCCTACCTCTTACTTGGTATGTTAAAAGGGACTAAAAATGGCAACTTTTTGGACTTCTCAAAGAGTTTAAATTGGACAGAATCATTAAGAACTCATAACATAACTTAGCTTAAAAAGAGTTTAACACACATCAAACCCAGCAAGGAATTGTGGGCATGTCAAAGTATCAGATGGTTTGTTGTTTAATAAAAACTGTATACACACATATTTCTATATCTTCCTAAGGATACATACATATGTATACATCTTTTCAAAGTTCTAAATGTCTTTTTACTCTAAGGAATAATATAACATATTCATCTAAATCACATTATGAAAAGTGGAAAGGTTCTTGACATCTGTTGGAAATATTAGTGCAGAGATGTTTGAGCTGGCCAGCCCTATAATATTTCTTTTGTTCTACATGTGATATCATACAGCAGTTTGTCTGTCTGCTATAACAAGCTTTCTTTCTGATTGGGATTTGCAAATGTTTTCAGGGAGCTGATCACACTTGTTAAAACAAAGCAGGAAATTCCTCTTAGATGAGAGTATATTACCTTTAGGATGGGTGAGATTATGTACTAAGCCCTTAGAAGTGAACTGCTAGAAAAGGCTATGACTTGGAGAGGATAACTACATGATGACATCTGTTGCCCGGTGACACTTTTGTGCTCAAATGAGTTTGGGCCCAACAATCTTGTGATATTTTTCCTATCTGGGAAAAATGCCATTCCTGTTCATGCTTCAATGCAGCAAAGTTTGAGATAAAAGAAAAATGAATCTCCCTCTTTATTCAACAGCATTTATTGAACTCTACTATATTCTGGTCACTATTGGCTCTAGAAATAAACTGAAAATTAAATGAGGCATTTAATTTTTACATTCTTTTACATTCTAGTAGAATAAAACAAAATTTTTAACAGTTATAATACAAGATGACAATTGTTATAATTGAGGCAGATAAAGCAGGGAAAGTAATCCACATGTTCTTTGGGAATTCAGAGGAAGTCACAGGAGCTAAGACTTCAATGATACATAGAGATGTCCTTGGAGAAAATGGGCAAAGGAGAAAAATGCAAGTGGAAGAAATTTAGGTACAAAATCCCAGGGGTTTGGAGTCAACAGAGGTCTGCATCAGAGAAGGGCGAGTAATCTGGTGTGGTCATATGAGGTGAGTAGTGGGAGATGATATGGGATCAGAACACAATGGGCATTTATATGACTGCTAAGGATTGCTAAATTTTATCCTGGAAAGTAGTATTATTGTCTTTGACTAGCTTCTTTAAACCAAATGGTTTAGCACTACCTTGGGGTAATAAAAGGAGGATTAAGTCACTGTGAATTTTTGAGGTACTGCTTTGAAGTTTAATTCTTACAAGCTAATTTTTGGGGTAACTAGGATTTTTGTCTGCCATCTTGGTTAATCTTCCATTCCAGAATCAGATACCCAGAGAGCAGCAAAGCAAGGCTCAAACCCAGGAAGTCTGGCCCCAGGGGCCACCCACTTTAACCTCTGGTGTCCTGCTTCTCCAGACAGGTCTTTCATTCCTTTCACCCTTAGCCAATATAGTAGCCTGTATTGTTTAATTATAAGTCATTCATATTTGCCAATGGATCCAGAACCTTCAAAGTTCAGGGGCTTACTGGATATGATAGTTAAATGTCACATGTTAAGACAGAAACCTGTCTTCTTAGGGATCTTCAACTGTATCACCTGAAATAAGAGAGGATTCAGGAAAATCCTCATCCTTACCCTAGGTATTAAAAACTGAAGGTGGGAGGAGCACCTGGGTGGCTCAGTCATTTGGGCATCTGCCTTAGGCTCAGGTCATGATCCCAGGGTCTTGGGATTGAGTCTCATGCCATGTTCCCTGCTCAGTTGGGAGTCTGCTTCTCTCTCACCCTCTGCCCCTGCTCTCCCTCTCTCATGCACTCACTCTCTCAAATAAATAAAATCATTAAAAAAAAAAAAAAGAAAGAAAGAAAAAGAAAACTGAAGCTGGAAAACGAGAGCCATTTGTTGTTTGTTGGCCAAAGGCTGTCAGCTTGTGACCTTAGAGCTGTCAGTGGCTGTCTCCACCATGCAGAGAAGCATGAGAGCAGGTACCCAACCAGCAGAGAGATAAAGAGCGAAATTTAGAGAGAGAGAGGAGACTGACAGTGTTCTAGACCTAAGTCCTTGTGCCTTAGTTAGAGAATCCTTTGCCTTTATAATATGTGATGGTGTTAAACTATCAAGCCCCCTTTTTTTGACTGAGCTACTTTGTCAGGATATTTGTGGCATTAATTCTGAGTATATGACAGTGTATTTTCTTCATTTTTAGAATAGTTTAGTTCTTAAAATGTAAATTTTCCTTGCATAAACCAATGTAATACTACTAATAATATCTAAATGTGATGATATAAAATGACTCTATTCCAAACTATCTTCTTTCTTCAATCTCATACAAGTAAATTTTTATGTTATTGGCATTTAACCATCCAATGCCATCCAATATTGGCACATAATCCTGTTTCCTTCTGAATCCATAACAAGTGATAATGTGAAAGAAAGATAACAGGTATATGACTCAGAAAGAGAATAAGGGAAATAGTCCCTATAAGACAGTGTATGACCCCCTTTTAATTTTTTTAAATTTTTTAAATTTTTATTTATTTATTTTTTTAAGACATTATTTATTTATTTGACAGACAGAGATCACAAGCAGGCAGAGAGGCAGGGATAGAGAGAGGAAGGGAAGCGGGCTCCCCGCTGAGCACAGAGCCTGATGCGGGGCTGGATCCCAGGCCCCTGGGATCATGACCTGAGCTGAAGGCAGAGGCTTTAACCCACTGAGCCACCCAGGTGCCCCGACCCCCTTTTTAAATAATAATTCTTTTGAAACCTCTAGCAAATTTCAACTGATAGGCAAATTAGGCTTTTGGAGAAATTTTAGGAGACTTGTGTTTGAGTGTGATATTAAAAAGATATAATGACTGTAATGCATGAACATTGACCCATCAGAATGGATACTGGTCTTCGACAACTGGTATTTAGTCATACTGGTGGTGTACATATACATACAGTGTGGTGGGTACTTACTAAACACAGGCTGGTCCTCATTCCAGGCTCTAACTCTACCCTGAAGCATTATTTTGCTCCTTTGTCCATCCCTATATTCTCTATACTACCCTAAAAGTCCCGCTACACACACATGCACACATACACACACACACACACACATACCATTGACTTAAGCAGGAATTCTGGGTTTTCATTGAAAGCAGAATTGGGCCCATGGGCTTAACAAACACATGTTTTTCCTATTAAGGTGAGGGCGGCTTGTTTTAAAATTTAAACAAGGGCCCTGTTTTGTATGACTATCATTTGACTATTTTCTGGCATTTTAATAACCTTTATTTATGGAATTCTTTTCCTATTACAACTTCTTCTGTGTCTTAAGAAAATGTTCAGTGTTCAAAAGAAAACCCATTTGACCTCAGCAACACTTTTTCCCACAGGGAGTTCAAAATGCGTTGGCCTTTGTGCTTTGTGTTTGAAGGTGCTGTTTGTGCTGATTTTAGGTTCTATGCTTGGCCTGCTCACTGGCAGGAAGACTTCTGTATGGGTCGTCAGAGGCAGGGGTAACTTGGATGTCTCACCTTTGACCCTGGGACAAAGAAGCCCCCACAGTGAGGGCCAACTTAGTGAGAAATGTAGTGACTGTGTGGTTCTTCAGTCGTTACATCAACACATAGCTTAGAGGCTCATGCTTTTCCTCCTTAAATCCCGTTCTACCCTTGACTGTTAATTAATACAGAGAATTTTAACATACATATAATTATGATGAAAAGGTTGAAGCACAGACAGAATTTTGAGGAAAGACCTCAAAGTGGAGGGGCATTCTTTTTGGATTGGGAGAAAGGCGTCTCACAGGAATTGGGTAATATGGGAGGGAAAAGTCTAGGGAACAGGGAGTTGAGAGGTGCAAGTAAAGGCAAAAGGACAAACTGTAGATCAGCAAGGGCAGTAGAAAGGAAATAGGATGATATCATATGAGGAGGACAAAGTTGTCAGGAAAGCTATCTTGGAATTCTTCACTTCCATGGAAAGGAATCTCTCTAGCTATTCAGGCTGCCAAAGAGAGAGACCAAGTCATTGGAATCTTTGATGGAAAGTCAACAATTTGCTTACACTGATTCTGAGACTCACACTAAGAACATTCTCCAACTCTGTGGAGGTCCAACAGAGATCCACCATATGCTTTTCTGTTACAATTTAGTAACAAGAATTTATTGAAATCTAGAACTCATGCTAGCCACTTTAATAGAAAAGAAATGCAGATTGTGCTATAAGTTCAGCATCATAGGACAATTACTATTTAAAAAGACAGCAGCACAAAGCCTTCATTCATACAAATTCTGATGTGATTACTCCACACAAGCATGGTAAATCAGGTCAGAAGTAATGAGGTTACATCCCTCACTAATGTGCTGTAACACATGCTCAAAGCTTGCAATTTTCACTACTTAGGTTTGAATTTTCAAGTGGCTCCAAAGATTTAAAAAATATTGTATTACTTCTTCCTTTGTATGAGACTTTTAGGTTTGTAGAACTAGGAAAGTATGAACTATGGATAGAAAATTGTATATTTTTTCTTTAAGGCTGGACTTATTGGGACCCTATAAAATATGTAGTTACTATTACTAAGAAACTGAAGACCTAATGTGAGAAAGGAAAGGAAAAATGCCAAAAAATGCAAAATTAAAGCTTTGACAAACCAGGCAATTTGTCCCTCATGTGCTTACATACTGGCAGTGTACTGGGTTACACTGAACTTTAGACCAGGGGTCAGCAAACTATGGCCCATGGGTCAAATCCAGCTTACCATCTGTTTTTGTCAATAAAGTTTTACTAGAGAAAGCTACATTCATTGGTTTCTCACTACAATGGCAGAGTTGAGCGATTGCTACAGAGACCATATGGCCTGGAAACCTAAAATATTTTTTCTCTGTCCATTTCCAGGAACAGTTTGCCAACACTTGCTTTAGACAGAGGCTGCAGGAATACTTTGAGATATTCCTAAAGATTTATAGGCATAAATTAGATCACAATGAACATGGTCTCCCCATGCTTTTTAGGAAATATTGAGGTTAAGATAAACTTCAAGGGTGTGTTTGAAGGCAAAAGGAAGAAAAATGTGCATTCCCAATAGAGCATGTGGAAAGGGCTGCTGCCCTCGGGGTCGTTATGATTCACTGACTGCATCTACACCAGCCTCAGATCTGTTTTCTGACCAGTTGGCAGCTCCTACCCTTCATTCCTGTCATGTGAAACTTTAGCCACCTGGTCCCAGGAGCAGTGAGGGCCCCCCAAAGTGAGGGGCTCAAGCTGATTAGCCCAATTTGTTATACCCTGGATTTGGTTGTGAGAAGTCACACAAAACTGGGACATGGTGAAACATAGGGCACTTACTGAACAGGGTGTTAAGTGATAAAATATCCATCATATGATGCACACAAAAGACATAAAATGTGTAACTTGATAGAGAAAGAGCCACCAGCTGGCATCATGAACCAAGAATGACCAAGAATGGTTGGATGTGAGGTAGGCTCTGAGGAATGGTGATAAATGGAGAAGAGCGAGAAATGCTCCCCTGTGGAATCAGTGGAGATTTTCTCTTCTCTGCCTAGAACAGAGCTAAGCGACAGCTGGCTGACTTCCTACAGAGAATGGCCTTTGTGTACAGGAACTGAAGACTCATTCCAGGCTTTACGCATTAGGATTAAACTACCTCAGACCTTAAAGACATGGCATCCCTGAGCACAATTCTCACCATTGTTCATTCAGGAATTTTTATTTGTCTTATCAAATTTCTCCCCAGTGCTATCACAGTGGAAAGCCACAGGAAATATTTTACAATTTACACGTTGAGAAAGAAAGAAATGTGTATACATAAATCAATTTAAATGGAATTCACATGGAATGAATTTAGGAGAAATAGCAGTAAACTTACTTTCAAAGTGGAGGAAATTGGGGGTGTGAGAACGATTTTCCAGAGTGACAATTAGTGCCAGATTAGTTACTGAATTCAAGCCTCTTGCCTGAGTCTATAGTGCTGATATGTAGTCAAAATGCACAGATCAGACTTTACTTTGTTAACATATTTTAAAGAATTTTTTCTTTTTGGTTGGTAAATAATCATTGCCTTGAGTTCCAAAAAAACTGAGGTGACCACATTCCTACTTTACTCAGGACAGTCCTGGTTTGTACTTTTTATCCTAGTGACATTAATAGGGTGTCCTTTATCACTCTCAAGACTGTTTTAGTTTGAGTGATAAGTTATATGGTTACTCTACCAAGGGTCCTCCATCCTATCCTCCCCTTGGATTTCCCTACAAATAGCAATGGGAGGGTTAATGGCAATGCAGCCAGGATATACAGAAGGGAGCATGGACAAATACCAAGGCTGGTAACCCTACCTAATCAGTTAAGATGGGGATCCTAACTTTGGTGAGCTTAACCCCAATCAAGTAAAACCTAAAAAGGGACTGGTTCTTCTAGAAGAAGGAGCTTCGAATAATGAGAGTGTCACCACAAAGATTATTTTCTGTTGCTTGTTTTAAAGAGGGAGACAACTCTGTGACCAGGGATGTAGGTAGTCTCTAGGAGTCAAGCATAGTCCCCAGCTGTCAGCCAGCAAAGAAACATGAACCTCAGTCCATCAACCACAAGGAACTGATTTCTTCCAACCATATGAATGGAGCTTATTAGTGAATTGTTCCATGGAGTCTCCAGGCTAAAACTCAGTCTAGCCAACACATCAATTTTAGTTTCTAAGACACTGGGTAGAGAATCCAGCCATATTGTGCCCAACTTCTGACTTACAGAAGTTTGAGATATTAAGTGAATATTGTTTTAAACTGCTAAGTTTATGGTAGTTTGTTGCATAGCAAGTGATAACTATACCCACAGTCTAGCTCACATTTTTTTCTTATCCTTGTATAAGATCATATTATTTCCTTTACTTGGTCTCATTTAATTTCTAGTTTTGTATTAAAATGTGTGGTGGGTTGAAGAGTGTCTCCAAAAAATTCATATCTATCAGGACCCTCAGAGTGTGATCTTATTTGGGGATGGGTCCTTTGCAGATGTAATTAATTTAGGGTCTTGAGATGGAATTGTCCTGGATTTGCAGTGGGCTGTAAAAATGTCTGCTCTCCTCATAAAAAAGGAGGGCACAGGGATACTCCTCTGTGAGAGTAGAGACTGAAAGGAGTGTTTACAACCAAGAAATGTCAGAAGCTGGGAAAGACAAGGAAAGATTCTGTCCTAGAACCAGCAGAAGGAGTGGGGCCCTGCCAACATCTTGACTTCAGAACTGTGGAAGAATAGATTTCTGAGGCTTTAAGCCACCCAATTTGTGGTGCTTTATTATGGCAGTGTTGAGAAACTAAGATAAGGTATATGATTTTAAAAATTTTGGACTGTCTCTGTCAAGCCCCTTGAGTTAAGTGTTGGGTCTATTTTTGGCCTAGGATGGCATCTACAGTACCTTTCCCAATGCTTGGCATGGAACAGACATTCAAAAAGTAAATTGCCATCTAACTAATGTGTATATGATTGTATGAATGGAAAATGACTAAAAACTTTGTCCCCACTTGTCATTATTTAATTTTCTTTTTCAGCACACCAGAGAATAAATATCCACAGGACACTGTACATGTGGGGACCACAATCTCTCATAGCCTACTCTTGGGTTATTCCCATTCAGGGCTAGACATGGATTTTTTTTTTTTTTAAAGATTTTATTTATTTATTTGACAGAGAGAGATCACAGTAGACAGAGAGGCAGGCAGAAAGAGAGGGAGAGAGGGAAGCAGGCTCCCTGCTGAGCAGAGAGCCCGATGCGGGACTCGATCCCAGGACCCTGAGATCATGACCTGAGCCGAAGGCAGCGGCTTAACCCACTGAGCCACCCAGGCGCCCCTAGACATGGATTTTGACAAAAATATACCTTCAGTCCTGGACATCAAATGTACTGTGGACTACTCAAGTGTTTGTGCAAATAGCTCAGTGGTGTTCAGACTCTGGGGTCGCACTCGCCAGAAACTGGCCGTCACTAATGTAAGCAATAAAAGAAAGCAACGGGTATACACTGAGTAGATCATAGAATTGAAGGAAGAGTTGAGCATCTAGACATCTTAAAGGACAGGATCCAAAGTCTCAAACATATTTTGGATATCATAGCCACTGCATTACATTGGCTGACTCAGCTCCAACCACCTTTTATACCTCAGAGCTAAAGATTGCATTTCCCAGGAGGGCAGATCTGATTGGCTAACTTGAGTCATCTGTTCACCCAGTGATCATGGTCCCATGATTGGCAGTTTCATTAAACCATGTTCCACAAATAGAGATGGTACTGTTACCAAAAGACAGAAGAGAAGCTGGACAGACAACCAGGGCAACTTCTATACTCCCCATGTCAGCTCAACCTCAAACTGCAATGACCTGACCAAAAGTTTGTTCTGTGATTTTTACTTTTCGAAAGTCCACCTTCCCTTATGGTTATCAGTGCCCTCTTATTCTTTGGGGAACACTTTCTGCCTTCATTTGGTATGAATGGAGTTCCAGATTTGCATAGGAGACCCTATCTAGGCCAATTCAAACCAAGGGTTTGCGTGTTGTTTGTTCTCGGAGAAAAAGTATTCTTTTTCTTCTGGAGGTTGCTAAGAGTGTAACTCTTGAAGTCTTTATTTCCATACAAAAGGAAGAGCCTAGCTGAGAGTGGCCAACATAGAGGAAATCAGAACTGAGGAGGACGGGGAACAAAATTGATCCATAATGATGTGATTTGTGTCCCAAATCTGACCCAAATTCTGGGCTTCTCAGTTGAATGAGGCTTCTTCCTTCCTCTCCCTTTTCCACTTGTTTTCCTCTCTTCCTTCTTTCTCCTCCCTCTTTCTGCTTCTTTTTCCTCTTTTTAGCCTTGAGCAAGTATGAATTGTAGTTTCTGTTACTTGCAACCCAAAGAATTCTGAGTAAGTTGGAGGAAGGGAAAGACAATTCCACTCATACACAGTGAGTCCCCCAACTGTCTCTGTGGCTGCTCACTCTGCTATGGGGCATACAGACAGCACTGTCTTCCACCTTCTCGCCCCCCAGCTTCTACTAATCGTGTCCAATCCCTGGTGTGCTCTGATATGGCCCCTTGATCTGTCTTCCTACTCTTTCTGTGCCTGCTTTGACAGTTTCTTTCACTCTCTTAAAAGTTGCAAATGTTTCTCACTGTTGCTCTGAAAAGTGGGAACAGTGTAGAGAGGTGGTATCTGTCAGCATAGCACCATTGTGAGATCAGCTTGCCAAGCTGGCGAGACCCTGCACATTGTTTCCCTCAGGGTGTGGAGCTTTGTGAAAGTCTGTTTTACTTTTTCTGTAAATAAGTCAATGCAGAAAGGCACGTGTGCCTGCCTTGAGTGCAGACAGCACCTGCCTGAAGCTGTCTGGGTCACATGGGGGGCCTGCGTGAGGACCCAGCCCCATCCATCACTTTTGCTTCAGGTCCCGGCCTCTGCTTTGAGAAATGTGATTTACCAAGCTAAGAGCTTGATCTGAGCCATGGCCGAACTAGGAGAGACAAAGTTAGGAGAGGATTTCTCAGGGCTTCCCTGTTTATCCTGGAGCAGCTGTTGGCATGGATGTAATTTCTTGCTGCCTACCTCTGACACAGCAGCCTAGTGACTGTTAGAATGATTGGCGGCTAAGTGGCGAGCAGCCATTTGATGATAAAGTAGAACACAGCCTTTATGGAACCTCAATATATTGTTTCAGCAGACAAGTGGCCTTCCAAATCCTTTCTTATGGAGGTGGGATGCCGTTTCTTTGCAGTCACAAAAGTGGGAGTCTATCACTGCTGCACCATGTTCATGGCTTTTATTATGATCATGCCCTTTGTCGGAACTGATAGAAACATTTTCTTTGTATGTCCAAATAACAGCAGTTGCTTGTTCATCGAAAAGAAAGCTTTACATTTTTATCAGTAAGCTGTTAAATGTCTCATGAAGAAATTCTGCAATCATAAACAAAATGCTCCTCAATGTTCACTTATTTATAATTTATAAATTTATTCTTACAAAAGATATTCTGGTAGAGCTCCCAGAAGAGCGTGGAGGGTGCTCACTGAGGTCCTAACTGAGGACACGTTAGAAGTCTCAGAGGGTATTTTGGAGAAGGCTTCTGGAGGAGAATGATTTAGGGAATGACAGTAAAAGTTACCCAGGTGGAAAAAACAGAAAGGGCATTACAGACAAAGGGGTTGTCAAAATAAGCATGGTCTTTCCAAACATTCCCATAATATTCATAAAACTCACTCCTAAGAAAGTAAGATGCAACAGAAAACTCCTTGACAAATTTTTTTCGTACAAGAATATTAGAAGTTAGTATTAAATTTTCCATGGCCACTTGCTATCACTTGGACACTCTAAAACAAATAAAGGAGAAAACACTGTCCTATGTAGAACATGCCAATTACCTTTCATGTGAAGAGAGAATAGGTCATGTCCATCTCTAGGGATGAGACCACAGATCTGTGCTCTCGGGTAAGGAAGCTCCCTGTCTTTCCAACCTGCACAATCTGGAGAGAGCAGACCCAGATTTGACTTTCTACTAGCTCTGTGATCTTTGCAAATTGTTTAACTTATTTAAATACATTTCTTCATCTGTAAAATGGTGCTAATTATTGGTTTCTCCTGAGCTCTTGCTATGGTCAAATGAGAAATTACATTTAAAGGGTTTGTCACTGCATCTATAGAAAGAATAAAAATAAACCACTTCATCCTTAAATAAAGTGAAAGAAAACAACCTGAAGGCAAGTATGGAAATGGCATAACACAAATAAAAGCAAAAATCGTGAATTACACAGAAACCTGACTTGATAAATGTAAGACATTTTTATGTTGGAAAAAAATAAGATGACTATTCAAATTTAACAACAACTAGAAAAAAACACAAAGGATAGTCTTATGTATTCAATGCTTTAAAAGACCTTTACACTTTGATCTGGGATTTCCAATTCTAGAAAATTCTCATGAAGGAATAATCACAGAAGTGCATGAAGATTCAGAAATATATGTATTGTTTATTTTAGTAAAACAATAGAAGCAACAACCTTCAGTATGAAACTGATCAGATAAATTATGTAACTCATTAGGTAAGTAATGGTAAAGCCAAACAATCAAAATCTGTGCAGAATATTTATGGGTATAGGAAAAGACTCATAACATAACAAAGTGTAAAATTAAGCTAAAAAGCTATCTACTTAGACACTAACTTGATTTTTAAAAATCAATATGAATTTGTAGACAGAGGGAATGGGTACTGGGGAAAGTTCATGATAAAGCCTAGGATATTCAGATACAATGGAATGATAGGATTATAGAGTGAGTCTGATTTTCTTCTATATCTTAAAAAGAAAATCCTAATTTTGTGCAACAAACCTATATTGTTTTAGTATCAGGGAAAAAAATACTAAAATTTGCCAGTTTTTTAAAGCCGTACTTTAACACAGAAATAACTGAAAAATTTGTCTCCTTTCCCCCCTTTCTCTCCCTTCCCTTCCCTTTTTTTTCTTTCCCTCCCTCCCCCTCTCCGTCCTGTAAGACTCTTTGCTAGATGGGGTAAAAGTCCAAGAATTCTTCCATAAACAGGCATCGACATTAAAAAATTTTTATGTACAAAAATGATTGTTTTTCAAAACTCCTCAAGGAGCTATGGGGGTGGGGGGTATGGGTTGAATGTGTCCATCATTCCCATGCAAACTTCTCACATTCATTTATTTCCTTTTATACTTTGCCCAAGTGAGACATCCCACCCCAAGGAGGGACCTCACCACTATTCTCTCTTCCAGACTCACCTTAATCAAATACATTTTTCTTCCTGTCCCGCAGCATCAAATCATATTGACATGAACGTAAATGCAACCTGCATGCATAACTGGTTAATTTTTTAAAAAGCCAGCTGCATGTTTTAGTTCTCTTTTCATTTAGGAAATTTGGGTGGAAAATTAAGTCCACTCAACAGTTTCCTGAAGCAGTCAGAATAGATCCAGTTTTTACGAAGTTGCATAAGTGGATTCATTTCTCTATACGTACACTTATTTCTTAAATTGGTTTGCATTTCACACTTCTAAGGTTTTATTTCCTATCAACTTGATTGCCTGTGCCTTACAGCAAGTGAGTCCAGCAGAGCAGTAAACACGGGGCAAGGGTTGAGTTCCTTGGGTCAGCACAAGGAAAACACGGGTTCTTCCCGCACAGCAACATTCTCTTCTGTAAAAGGAGAAGTTTATTTGCGTAAATTCTCTCTTGGTTTTTCTGGAAGGATTAAATAGCCAATGTCTGGAAGCAACATGAGCAATTCTGAAAATAAGGCCCTGGGAATCTGTGATTTTCTTTCTCAGAAGGATTTATTGCTTCAGGATTGGAGCTTGCGTGCGTCATGTGTACAGAGCTGGGAGTGACGTCCCTGCTCCAAGAAAGGAATCTATTTCTTTAACAAACACATGTGTAGTGCTTAGAATGTGCCAAGCGCCATTCTAAGGTCCTTACAAAATTTAACTCCTTGAATCCTTGCAGTAACCCTAGGAAATAGGCACTGTTATTTCTTTTTTCAATTTATAAGGTAAGGAAACTGAAGCCCAGAGCAGTTAAGTCATTTGCCCCAAATGTTTCACTCTGAGTGACAGAGTCAGGTTGTAAACTCAGGCTACCTGTTTCTAGATTCCATGTTTTTAAACCATGATTCTAGGCTGTTTTAAAGGAAGTTTTGAGAACGGACTGAAAGTCACCACCATTTTATATTGTTGAGGTTTGTTTGCCTTAAATATAATCTGACTAATGCTGCCCACTTCCTGATATCTAGCTTATATTTATCCCACATGGGAAAGTGATTCCTGAACTTAACTTTCAAGGGTGAGGCTTCCTCTTAAATGCTTTCCGTGAACTCAAGAAATCCTTTTCTACTTGAATGTATTTGAACTTGTAGGTTGAGAACTACTAAAGGGGGCAGAGGGAAGGTCCCTGTCCAGATCCACAGAGGAGGAAAGGGAGCTCAGAGCATGTTGCAGCTAAGTTGTTCTGAGGATTTTAAATCCACAAGCCCAGCAGATTCCCCACTGTGCTGACTAACAAGATTCGATGGCCTAGCCCCGCCTCAAAGTTACACCATCGGCTAGGCCCTCAGTGGAATTAGCTTGGCTGTAGATGACGTTCGGTATTTGATTAAAATTAACGTAATGGAGCTGGAGTTCCAAATAACATGTGTTATATATATTTTTAAAATCTGTTTGCCTAACATGCAACATGGGCTCATTGTGGTGATGATGGTGATGATGGTGATGATGATGATGGTGATTTGCTTTGAACAAGTAATACAAAAGGAAGTACCTGCTTTTTCAATTTAATAAAAGAAAAAAAATCCTGAAATGTATGTTGCCATCAAGCCATTTCATTTCTTTCTGAATACAGACACAGAATTAAATGCCACCAATCTCAAAATTGACTCTGGGGAACAGAATAAAGCAATCTCCTTGAAATAACTGCTATCTGTAAGAGCTATAATAAAACTTGTGAACATCATCTTCGTCCTCCCTAAGTGACTTGGGATGATATTCTTAGTCTTGGTGGCACTTTACAATCGGAATTGTTCTATAATAAACTCTTTCCTGACAACCTCACACCGTTCATTCAATAATTAATTTCATAATCCATTTAAGGGTCAGATGCATATTATTACCTTTATATTCCAAAGAAAAAAATTTCCAATTACTATACTCGAAAAGTGGTTGTTAGTGTTAAGGCTATAATAATGAATAATGATGACAAAGAGAATGTTAAAAACCAAACATAGAAGAGACAATAGAACAAAACTGCTGTTTAAAAACTTCTACAGACAATGGACAATACTTCTCATTTTTATTTTAAAATACTTAGTTACAGAATGCCTCTAACCAAATTCCTTTGTTTCTTTTATATTTTTAGTAGAACAGTTGGTTTGTGTAGGCTGTCTACTAGGTCAAACCAAGAGATTTCAAGTAAATTGACAAGGAGGTATATATTTCTACTATAGTAACACTGCTGTCTAAGTACAGATCAGGTCTAAAGGTTTCTAAACAACTCTTGCCTTCTGTATTTGCTCTCTGGTGACACTGTCTCCAAGATCTTGGAGCCAAGGGAGGCTGTGAAGTCCAGCCCGGGGATGTGTTGTGCTTCTGTTCTCTGGGTATCAACCTTGTTTCCTTTTTGCTTCATATTTGCTCAATACCTCTTTAAACAATTTCTTGTATTCCTGCTCTTCTGTTTAAAATATCTAAAATAGTTTAATTTTCCCGAACGGATCCAAAGCTTAATTTCAGCACACTCAGAAAATGAATGATATTTCTTTGATTTTAATGATGTTACTTAGAGACTTTTCTTCCACTGGTACATGCTTTTTGAAGGGGCTTTTAGAAATACGCTAATAGCAGTGTAAAAGTTCTTATCAGGCAATGATTAATTAATTGCATTTATTAATTAAACATTTATTGATGTGCACAATATTGTATTTACTACATATACCTAATATTTATTTCTAGATTTTAAAGAACTTTCTTCTCTTATTTCTTACTTAGGTTTAATAGATTATAAAATAAGAATTTGATTGGAAGCAGAAATAAATGCTAATTTTTATTAAAACCCCTGGTTAACAAGGAACAGTGTAACTCTGATCAGTCTAAGCAAGACAGATAAAAATTTGGAATTGTCAAAGGAGCTTGAAACATTCACAGATAGAAAACTGTCAAACATCTATAAACTTCTAAAGTACATTTTAAAACACCTTCAAAGAAAATAAACTTTAATTATAAAATAACTTTGCAATTTTCTAATACTAATATGGTATTTCTAGGTGCAGAAATTACGCTTTCAACTTCTGTAAGGCTCATATAAATCTCAACAGAAAGTGGAACTGGATGATGGTTGGCTTGGAGAATAAGAGAAGACTCAGGTGCCCAGAGGCAGGTGTGGAGTCTACCTGAGTCAGTATTCTGGTTCTGCCATCATTACTTATGAGTTGTGCAGTGTAGATTTCTTGTTTGCAGGTGATGACTATGATTATAATGCTAGGAAAAACAACAACAACAAACTCACAAGGTTACAGTGAAGATTATATCTAAAGTACTTAGAATAGCATCTGGGAAATAATAAACCTTCAGTAAATGTTGTTATTAACAATGGTTATTATGGCTGGTATGGTCAAGGGGCACAGGCAGCTTAGATGCTAGTGAGTAATTTACCTCTGATCAGTATGCTCACCTCAAACCTCTTCCTCCCTCCCTTCTTCCCTCCCTATTTCTGTCTCTTCCTTCCCCCCTTCCCTCTTTCCCTACCTTCCCTCTCTCCCTCCTCCCTACCCTCCTTCATTCTTTCCATTCCTTCCTTTCCCTCCTTCTCTCTCTTCCTCCCTCCTCCCTTCCTTCCTTCCTTCCTTCCTTCTTTCCTCCCTCCCCCCAGTTACTCTCCCACTCTTTCTTTCTCTCTCTGTGAATGTCATTTTGTCTCTTTGTTGGCTTTCACCCCTCTCTCTCCATTACTCTGCCTTCTCCATGCATTGACTTTCAACCTTTCCACTCCTGTTTTCCTCTGCCACCTTCCTCCCATTCTCATCAATCTCATTAGTGTCTTTCCTCAATTTGGTATGATCTGCTTGAAATGCATGTTCCATCACTTGCTCTTTCTAAATAATCTAAAATTTTTATGTCTCTCTTATAGCTCTTTAAAAACAAAGCCCTCAAAACCAACTGAAATTATTTTAGACATGCTACGTCATTGACCTGGTTGGATATTTTTCTTCATGGAGCAGTAGCAGAGAAAGCTTTGTTCCCTCTCACCATAGTAAAGCACAACATCTTCCTATTCCAAAAACAGTAGAGAGAAAAAAAGGGAGATGAAGAAGTTAAGGCTTCTACAGGGTCTAATAGATTAGCACCTGCAGTTTGAATGTTACTAAAACACACGGTCAGGAAGTTGGGCAGCACGCAGGTGTGGGTCCACATGCTCCAACCACTGAAGGGCTCGCCAAGTAGAGGCTGGCCAGCAGCCACAGCCAAGCATGTGGCAGGGGAATTCCTGTCCCAGGAGGAGGAGAACCAGAGGCCCTCCCATGACCCTTCTTGGATATTATGAAGGTAACATTTCTGGAGTGATATTTTTCTCTCTTCTTGCCTATATTTCAAAGTAACTAAGACCTTCAACAGGATTCAGGATGAGAGGACTAAGACAAAGTCCCAGTACATTCTAAGTACTCATGATATCATCAGCGTTTGGGAAAGTATATCTCTGTGTGTATTCACTTATTTAATGGAAGGTCTAATATGATATGGAGACAGGAAACTTTTTATTATGAAGTACTTATGTAAAGCTACTTTATGAGAAGAGATTATTTTTTCCATAAAATATTTTATCATTATTTCCATAGCTTTTAATATTACACAAGCCTCTCTGTTATAAACAGAAGTGAAATTGAAATGGAAACAAAAGTCGCTTTTCCTTCCCCACTGAAAATCTTTCTACTTGGCACCTAGTTCATCTGTGGGTGTCATAAGATGGTGCAGTGTCTATCCAGGCCCCATGGTACACTCAACAGAATTAAGAAGGAAGCCTGAAAAATTTTCAGAGCTAAAACCACTAGCATGATAACTGTGCATTAAACTAAGTGTCTCTATGTCCTCATACATTATGTCTTCGTCAGAATTCTTAATAGAAAGAGTGATTAAAGGAGGTGACTGCTAAGTTGCTGTCTTCCAGACACCTGATCTTGGATTCTGCCATGCATCTGACATTTATAGCGTTGCTCATAGCACCCTTCCATCTTTCCATTACTTTGTGTTTGTGGAACACATTTAGCTTCATAATGATCTTTTACATGCATCATGTTATTTTTCATTTGTGCAGCACTTTAGCATTTATGAACAACCTTCACCTACACGGTGGCATTTGAGCATCACAGCAATTGTGGTGCATTAAAGAGGGACCCACTGAAGACCAGACATGATAAATCATCCCCAGGTAACACAGGTAAGAGGTAACTCAACCTTCTAATAAGGGCACTTTTGGAGACAGGGCTTCTGATTCCTTTTCTCACCAGAAAACATGAATCAGCACAAAAAATCTTGCAGGTGTGTGCGAAGAGGGAAGAGCGAACAGAATCTGAAAAGAACAGAAATCAGAGCATAAAATACCCCCCTGTGAGATGCAGCCCTTACTAAGCATAAAGATGTTGCCCTTTTCCATATTAAATCATTCCAGCTATATGAAATGCATCAAGATGACGCCAGCAGAGTACTGACTTGATTTAGAACTGAGCCACACACCTGTTCTTCTAAATATAAACAAATTTGCAACCTGAGCCATTGGCAGTCACTGGAGGGTAAGCAAGTGAGAGCTGGGACTGGGGCTTGCCTGCAGCCTGGCTCTGGGGTTGCAAATGTACGAGGGCCAACAAAGCATGATGCCAGCCAGGATATTTGGGATTGTGATCTGGTGGTCACGGTGACCTTTTATCTCACCAGAGGGATAATAATTAGCTTTATTATCCTTATTGTTATTTTTAAATGTGCTTAGTTTGTTCTTGTGGTTAGGGCTGTATCCAGCTTGTTGCGCATTCCCAGTCTGCTTCGTTTATATATATGAGATTTGCCTGAGTTGCCATGTTTGAAGAAAGGTTATTCTAAGGGAAGTTTTTTGCTGAGCTCCAGAACACTAAATTAAATCATGAGGTATTTTTATTGTCTATGTGAAGGCAATGTTGTTTTGGATTCAAGAGTTCCTGGCTATTCAAAGTATGTGACTACTCCTTGATATGGTCATGCGTCTTGCCATTCTTGCTCAGAGGGAAAGAGCCCATGCTACGGTTGTCGGAAACATTCCACATTATTCTTAACTGATGGAATACTAGAGGTGCTTGAATGTAAGGAGTCCAGTGACAGACATGATATTATGCATATGGTGTAATATTCAGAACTGGGAGACTTTGCTTGATCTCACTGGTCACAGCTCTTGAGATGGTCCAGATTATGATCATCAGTAAGTTCGAAAGCATTATTTCTGGATTCTCTGAATCAGCAAAGAAACTTCCTAATTTCCTTTCAAAATTAACAGTTAAATTTTTTTTGTGCAATTGCAAAATCGTTGCATGTTGAATTTTTGAATATATAGAAAAGCATCCAGGAAAACTAAAACTATTACCATGTTTTGTTTGTTTATATGTTCCCCCCACCTCCAACCGAGTAATTTGACAAATCCTACTCAAATGTCTTCTAATGTGAATAAATATTTGAATTCAAAGGATAAATCTTACTTGTGTATGATGAAATGTTAACATATTTGGGCATAGACAGAGAAATAGAGATTGGTATATTAATGTAGCTTGATCCAGCTGTGGTGACCAGAGAGGTATAGTTCATTTCTGCAAAGAGTAGTTGGTGGATAGTTTCAGTTCCTGCACCTTGAAATTGGCCTTAGTATTTAGGCTTTGGCCACCTTCTCAGTCTGTTCTCAGCCAATGACTGAGCACAGCAGGAGGATTAGAATTGGGCCATTCTCCCTTGTTCCCATCCTCCACCAACAGGGTAAATCAAAACAGTATCATAGCACAAGGGAATGGTGAAGCTTAATGCCACCATTAATGACCTAAAAGATGCAGGGGTGGTGCTCCTCATCATCTCATTTAATTCACCAGTCTGGCCCCTGCAAAAACTGGATTCATCCAAAAGAATGACTACAGACTGCCATAAACAATCAAGTGGCTCTGATCATAGCACTGCTGTAGTAAATGTGGTCTCATTGCTAGAGCAGATTTATAAGGTCTTACGTACATAACATGTGGCTATAAATTTGGTGAATGCATTTCACTTTATTCCAATCAAAAGATAGGGGCAGAAACAGTTCACGTTCAAGAGGAATACATGAATGTGGTTAGTTTTGCCTCATGGCTATGTTAACTCTCTCTTCTTCTTCCATAATACAATCCAAAGAGATCTTGACTGTCTACATATCCTAAAGAACATCGCATTGCTAGTAAATATCAATGACATCATGTTGATGTGGCAGACCGAGCAAGAAGTTGTTAGTATGCTGGAGAACTTGGTGAGATCACATGTACTCTACAGGCTGGTAATTAAATTCAGTGATGTGTCAGGGACCCATTTCTCTAGTAAACATGTAGAAATCCAGTTGTCAGTAGAGTTCCAGGACATAAACTTCAAAATAAAAGCCAAATGGCTAGATCTTGCACTGCCTACTACTAAGAAAGCAGGAAGCACAACTCCTTGTAAACTCCTTCAGGTTCTAGAGGTATCACCCGGTCCTAGTAATGCAACATTGTCCCCTGTGCTGGGTGACATGAAGGGCTGCCAACTCTGAGTGGGGTTTGCAGTAGGAAAGGACTCTATAGTAGGTCCGGCTGTAGTGTATGTTGTTCTGCCATTTGGGCAATAGCACCCAGCCAGTTTTATGTTGGAAGTATCAGGGATAGGAAAAAATAAAGTGTAGAACTAATAGCAAGCCTGATGGGGAGAATTACAGGGAAAATCCTAACATTCGGAAGCAAGTGTACTCCATTTGAGTGAGCATTATATGCTTTTTGAAGAACAGATTTTGACATTCAGTTGGGCTCTGGTAGAGGCAGAACACTTCACTATGGGATGACAAATGATGATGCATCTAGAACTACTTATTATGAGCTAGATCCTATTGGACGACCAAGTCATACAGTCACCTGGGACAGCAGCCATCCATTGTAATACAGATCATACATCAGGGATGGAGCCCAAGCTGGACGAGACACTATAAGCAAGCAGCATGAACAAGTAGCTCAGATTCTTGTATCTCCCACTAAAGTTGTATCAGCACCTCTCTCTCAGTTTGTCCCTCCGGCTACACTGTAGGGAGGGGTTCCTATATGGCCAGGGCTGAAGGAGCAGAAAAAGCCCAAATGTGATTTGCCGATGAGTGAGCTTGATAGGTTGGTGCAAACTAAGTGGGCATGGGGTATGATTTCTGTATGCCTATCAAAGAGCACCGACCTCTGGAAAGGCACTGGAAAATTTGGGAGACAGATGATTCCTCCAGTTTGTATTAGCCAGTCTGCATCATGAGCCATCCTAGAACTGGCAGAGTGGGCATATGAACTGAGTGACTGAAGTGGAAGCTATGCATGGACCCCTACTTCCTGTAAGTCGATGCTACATCTGCCTCTGAAGAGACCAATGCTGATATCCAGCTGGACACATTTCTCCAAAAATCTCATTCATCAGTTGGTAGCAAGTTGGCTATATTGGGTGTCTCCCATTTTCCAGGGCAGATCCTTGCTGGGACCGAGATCTATTGTGGTATGGGTTTGGCTTTTTCACCCAAAGGACCTCAGCCAACACCACTTGTGGGGGTTTATGATTGCCTGATCCATAGGCATAGGATGCCATGTAACATAGAATCCAACGAGGACACGCATATCCCAGCCAAAAGGGTGTAGGAGTGTGCCTATTGCTGTGGATTCATGGGACACCTTATATTCCATCCAGGAAGAAGAAGTCTAATAACACATTAGAATACCCTACTGAAGGCAGAGCTGGAATGTTAGCCTGCTTGCAGTTTTCTGCAAGGCCAAATGCTGTATTTCAGGGTGCATGTGCACTGAATAGGAGACATCTATATGATGCTGTGTCCCTACAAGGAAGAGTATCAGTCCAAAGACCGAAGGGGAGAAGCAGGAGCAGCTTGCTAGGCACCCAGGTAAGTTCCATTTAGTCTCTGTCTGCACAGGGACCAGCAGGTAAAAAGAGGAATTGCTTTAAGTCCAGGGGCAACTAACCATGACAAGCAGGAGAATGAAAGACTGCTTTTACACAACAGAGAAACATGTATGGAACCCAGGTAAGCCACTGAGGCACATCCCAGTGCTTCTTTGCTCCACTGTAACCATGAACAGATTTGTTTAGCAACACCAGGCTGAGGACGGCATCATGACCAAGCGCTCGGACCCCTAGGAATAAAGGTTTAGATCACCCCACCAACAACTATCAAGATCACCTGAAGTGATAGATGAGGATGATGGGAATTTTAAGTAGAGGATGGAGAGGAAGAGAATGAGTAACAGATGTGGCCTGGGTCCAGCCACAGAGATGGGGACTGCATTTTATTCCACCAACTTCTTTCTCCTATGTGCGTCCTCAGGAAGAGAGGCTGTAGGGACTGGGGACATGTTGCTCCCTGAATGAATGTGTGAAGTGGGTTCGTGAAATGAGAGGGGTGTGTGATAATGGTCATTAAGTTGTGTCACTCAGGTGTCACTCAGAGAATTGGGTGGGTCCCAGTTCTGTAGTTGGCTGACAGCCCCGGGGTGCTGCACCTTTGGACCCACCACAGTGTTTAGGCCATGGCCATGCTCTCTTCACGTTGCTCCCAGTCAATAGCTGAGCAAGGAGGGGTGCTAGAGCCCAACTACTCCTGCCTCTCATGGGCGTTCTTTGATTTCTTTGTTCTACGACTTCTCATCAGTCTGGCGAGGACTTTCTCTGAGCTGTTCTGCAATCTGAGTCTCTCTTTACCGAAATCTCCTTGCTTCCCTCACTGCTTCAAGTGTCATATCAGCAGTGCAGACTGAAGTCTTCTCCTGTCCTCTCTGGACTCCTCCTCCACTTGCCCTTCACAGGCATTTCTCCTAAGTCAACGCTTCATGTCTAATCACATCTTGACATCCCCTCTGCAAAGACCTTCAGTGACACCTGAGATTTAAAGCTTGAACACTGGCTTCCATGCTTTATCTGGCTCTCCCAGTGCCCCTCCCTCCCTCAGGTCTGCTTTCCTTGTGCCAGACTTTCATCCTCAAATCTGCTCTCTTCACCTGGTGGCATGGACAGCTGCTGGCAGGGCTGGCCTCAAGGGCACACAAACTGTGCAGTGGCACAGAGCCCCAAGCTTAGAAGAGCCCAGTGCTTGCTTTAATTCTCCATTGTCACTCTATCTATTTGTTAGGGCTGCCATAACAAAGTACCACCAACTGGGGGGCTCACACTATTAAAATGTATTCTATTATGGTCTAGAGGCTGGAAGTGATCTCTTGTCCAAGATCAAAGTGTTGGCTAGGTTATTTCCTTCTGAGGCTGTGAAGAAGAATCTGTTCCAGGCCTTTCTCCTAGCCTCTACTATTTTGCTGGCAATCGTCGGTGTTTCTTGTCCTATGGAGGCATAGCCATGATCTCTGCCTTCATGTTCACATGGTGTTCTAGGTCTCTGTGTCCAAGTTTCCCCCTTTTACAAAGACACCAGTCATATTGAATTAGGGCCCACCCTAATGACCTCAACTTAACTAATTACATCTGTAATGACCCTATTTCCAAATAAGATCATATTCTGACACTGGGAATTAGGACTCCAATATATGAATTTGGGGGACACAATTCAACCCATAACAGTCATTATCTTGAAATTCCTAGTGATTTTCATTTTGCACTGGTCTCCACAAATATGTAGCCATTCCTGGCTCTGGACTGCTAATTCTGGGCTTTAATTGGCCTTAACATCTTGCATCCCAGGAGAGAGTAATTTTTTTTTCCTATAATTACAGCAAGTCTCCCTAGAAGGCTTGATTGGCTTCAACTGCATCATCTAGAAGTTTCTAACTAGTTGTATGGCCACAAAGACCTGGGACTCTGGACAGCCAGGCCTGGGGTTTATGACTCCCAAATCATGTCACCTGCCCTTGGGAAAGGGGATGGTAGAACAGTCTTTGGTCCACTAGAGCATTCTTGTCAGGATTTGGGACCTGGTTTATGTTTGTTTTATAGAATAGGGTTGATAGCTTTACTATAATTCTTTGATATGGAATGGTTTATGTCGTTTAAGAATTATCTATGATTGGGGCACCTGGGTGGCTCAGTGGGTTAAAGCCTCTGCCTTCAGCTCAGGTCATGATCCCAGGGTCCTGGGATCTAGCCCCACATCAGGCTCTCTGCTCTGTGGAGAGCCTGCTTTCTCCTCTCTCTCTGCCTGCCTCTCTGCTTACTTGTGATCTCTGTCTGTCAAATAAATAAATAAAATCTTAAAAAAAAAAGAAAGATCTATGATTTGAATATTATAAAAAAGCATCCATGAAGTCCTCTGTTTCTCATTTAAAAATATTTTTTTTAAAACTTTGATACATTTTTACATCGTTACTCATCTCAGAATTTTCTGAGAAAGAAAATTTACATTTTCCTTTAAAAATGCTAATTAATGAAATAGCCATTTTAACATTTTCTCCTATGTGTAGTTACTTATGCCTGTTATGGGCTGAATTGTGGTCTCTCAAAATCCTGAAGTTGAAGTCCTAACTCCCGGTAACTTAGTGACTACTTTTGAAGATAGGGTCTTTAAAAAGGTTATTAAATGGAAGTCATTAGAGTGGGCTTTAATCCAGTGTAACCCACATCTGTGGAAGAAGAGGAGGCAACATAGACATTTCCATATACAGAGGGAAGACCATGTGAGGAAACAGAAGACGGTCATTTGTAAGCCTAGAAGAAAAGCCTCCAAAGAAACCAATCCTGCCAACACCTTGATTCTGGACTTCCAGCTATTTAAGGCAGCGAATCTAGGTTCCTCTACTATGGCAGTCCCTTATAAACAAAGACAATGCCTAAGGGTCAAGTTTGCTTGTATTTTCTCACTTAAGTTTCTTAAGACTTAACAATTTTTTTTCTTCAGAAAATGTATTTGGTTGAAAAAGCTCCTGAGACTTCCCATGTTTGATAATATCTGTTTCTCTTCTCTCCATTTGCTATACATTTCTTGTTTCATGGCCATTTTTTCATCAAAATTCTGTGGACATTATTTTATTGCCTTCTGTCATGTTGTGTTATGAAAAGAATTTTAATATAAAGTGAATACTTTATCCTTTGTAGACAACCTCTTTGTTATTCTCTCTGAATTCATTCAGAATGTTGTTTTCTTTATTTCTGAAATGAAAACATAAGAAAATATAGCTTTTTTCATTTTTGTCTGGCAATCAAGGCCCTTTTGACCCCAAGCCTCAAAACTGTCTTCAGTTTGGGGAGAGTTCTCTCTGACAGGATTTTGAGTCTGCCTCCCATCTGCCTCCTGTTTTCTCTTGAAACCGCTGCTCCGTGTGTGTCCTTGTTCCCAGGTGCTTTTCTGCATCCCATATTTTCTCTCATCATTTGCAGATCTTTGTTCTCAATTCATGGTTATTGAATGTTCTCTGAACAATCTCCCTTTATTTAATAAAAAAGCTGGTCTCTTCTCTAATCGGCAAAGGTTTTCAGGAATCTCATGAAGGGAATGCTGCCTCCATGGTGCTTGTAAATCTAGAAATCGGCATCCCTTCTGAATCTCCAATGACTGCCACTTCATACTTGACTCATATCATAGATTCATAAATGAAATATTCTCTTTCACTTTTCCTCAAATCATTCTCCTTCTATTGCAGCAAATCCAGTGACACTGAGGAATATTTGCTTGATTTCTTGGATTGGCTCATTTCTTTTGAGCTGAAGTTCACCTTTTATGTATTTGGTTATTTTTCTGTGTTCATCTTCACATGTCCTAGGTTGCCTAATGTCACAAATTTTGGTAAATTTAATAAAGATTGTATGGTCCTTTGCTGGATCTTATAGGCTCAGATGAGGGAAAGGACCACTTTTATACTTATGATAATTATATTCACCAGATAGAGGCACGAAATGTGAGAGATAGTGTGATAATGAGAGCTTAGCCCCTCTGTCAAGCAGTTTGTTTTGTTTCTTTTCCTTTCTTTTTATTTTTTTTTCAGCTTTACTGAGGTATAATTGACAAATAAATTGTAAGGTATTTAAAGTGTATAATGTGATGATTTAATATATGGATATGTGGTGAAAAAAATTCCCCCCAGCAAGTTAACTTTCATATCTCAATTATTTATCTTTTGTGGGTATGTGAGAACATTTCAGTTCTACTCTCCTAGCAAATTTCAATCATATAACAGTGCTAACCAACTATGGGCATCATGTTGTACATTAGATCCCCTGGCCTTATTCATTTCATACCTGAAAGTTTGGAACATCTTACCAACCTCTCTCTATTTCCACCACCCACAGCTGCTGGGGACCATTTTTCTATTCTGTTTCTGTGAATTTGACCTTTTCTTTTCTTTTTCTTTTTTTTTTTTTTTTAAGATTCTATTACAAGTGATACCATGCAGTATCTCTCTTTCTCTTTGTGGCTTATTTCACTAAACATAATGCCCTCTAGGTTCATCTGTGTCATCACATATGATAAAATTTCCTTCTTTTTTAAGGCTGACCATATGCCACATTTTCTTTATCCATTCACTACACTGACAGACACTTAGTCTGTTTCCATGCATTGATTATAGCAAATAATGCTGTAATGAACATGGGATACGAATATCTCTTTGAGGTAATGACTTTTCTTCCTTTGGATACATAGCCAGAAGTGGGATTGCTAGATCGTAAGGTAGTTCTATTTTCAATTTCTTAAGGAACCTCCATATTATTTTTGATAGTGGTTGCACCAGTTTACATTCTTACCAACAGTGTGCAAGGGTTCCCTTTCTCCATATCCTTACCAACACTTAATATCTTCGTCCTTTTTCTCTTTTTCTTTTTTTTTGTTTTTCTTTTTTTTAAATTTATTTATTTTCAGCGTAACAGTATTCATTCTTTTTTCACCACACCCAGTGCTCCATGCAATCCACGCCCTCCCTAATACCCACCACCTGGTTCCCCCAACCTCCCACCCCCCACCCCTTCAAAACCCTCAGGTTGTTTTTCAGAGTCTGTAGTCTCTCATGGTTCACCTCCCCTTCCAATTTCCCTCAACTCCCTTCTCCTCTCCATCTCCCCTTGTCCTCTATATTATTTGTTATGCTCCACAAATAAGTGAAACCATATGATACTTGACTCTCTCTGTTTGACTTATTTCACTCAGCATAATCTCTTCCAGTCCTGTCCATGTTGCTACAGAAGTTGGGTATTCGTCCTTTCTGATGGTGGTCCATAGACACTATGGAGTATTTTTTTTTTTTTTTTAAGAAAGAGAGAGAAAGAACAAACACATGCAGGAGGGGGAGAGCGTCAGAAGGAGAGGGAGAGAGAGAATCTTAAGCAGGATCCACACCCAGTCACAGATCCCAACGCAGGGCTCAACCCCACAACCCTGAGATCACGACCTGATCTGAAATTAAGAGTCAGATACTCAGCTGACTGAGCCACCCAGGTGCCCCGTTATCTCTTGTCTTTTTGATAATAACCATCCTAACACATGTGAAGTGGTTTTGATTTGCATTTCTTTGATAGTTAGTGATGTTGAGTATCTTTTTACGTACCGTTTGGTCAGCCATGTGTCTTCTTCGGAAAAAAGTATCTATTCAATTCCAGAGCCCATTCCTAATTGAATTATTTGTTTTGTTGCTGTTGAATTATGTGAGTTCCTTGTACATTTTGAATATGAACCTTTTATTAGAAATGTGCTTTGCAAGTATTTCCTTCCTTATCATAGTTACCTTTTCATTTTGTTGATTCTTTCCTTTGCTCTACAGAAGCTTTTAGTTTGATGCAGTCCCACTTGCTTGTTTTGGCTTTTGTTGGTTGTGTTTTGGTATCTTATTCAAGAAATTATTGCCAAGACCAGTATCAAGGAGCTTACCCATTTGTTCTCTTCTAGGAGTTTTTGGTTTCAGATACATGTTTAAATCTCTAATTCATTCTGTGTTGACTTTTGTGTATGGTGTAAGATAGCAATCCAGTTTCATTCTTTTGCATGTGGCTGGCCAGTTTTCCCAACACCACTTATTAAAGAGACTATCCTTTTCCCCTTGTATATTATTGGCTATTTTGTTGTAAATTAATTGACCATAAATACATGGGTTTATTTCTGGAATCTTTATCATGTTTTTTTGTTTTGTTTTGTTTTGAGAGAGAGATAGAAAGAAAAGAGTGTGCATGAGTTGGGTGGATGGGGGGGGTGTTGGTAGAGAGGGGCAGAAGGAGAGGGAGAGAGAGAATCTGAAGCAGCCTCCATGCCTAGAACGGAGCCCAATGCAGGGCGCCATCTCCTGACCCTGTGATCATGACCTGAGCTGAAATCAAGAGTCAAATGCTTAACCCTCTGAACTATCCAGGCGCCTGTCTATTATATTCTGTTAACTTATGCGTATCTTTACGCCAATACCATAGTGTTTTAATTACTATAGCTTTGTAATATAGTTTAAAACAAAGAAATCTGATGCCTCCAGCTTTGTTTTTCTTTCCCTGTGGCTGTTTGGGGTCTTCTACAGGATTTTTTTTATTTCTGAAAAAATGCCATTGGAATTTTGATGGAAATTGCAAGTCTATAGACTGCATTGGATGGTATGGACAATTTGACAATATTAATTCTTCAAATGCATGACCATGGAATACCTTGCCATATATTTGTGTATTTTTCAATTATTTTCATTAGCATCTTACAGTTTTTTCACCTTAATTATATATTTAGATCGTTCACCATAGTTTTATTTATTCCTAGGAATTTTATCTTTTTGATGCAGTTGTAAATGGGAGAATTGTCTTAATTTTTTTTTCTGATAGTTTGTTGTTGGTGTATAGAAAGGAAAGTGGTGTTTGTATATTGATATTGTATCTTGCTCCAATCCAACGTTTTTGAATTCATTTATTAGTTCTAACAGTGTTTGCAGTCTTTAGGGTTTTCTGTATACAATATCATGTCATCCACAAGTATGGACATCTTTAATTCTGTCTTTTTGATTTTTTATCTATTTTTTCCTGTCTTATTGCTCCAGCCAGAACTTCCCATACTATATTGAGTAAAAGAGCTGAGGGATGACACCCTTATCTTGTTTCTGATCCTAGAGAATAAGCTTTTGATGTTTCACCACTAAATATGAGCTTAGCCAGGGGCTTTTCCTATATGGCCTTTATTATGTTGAGATATATTTCCTTTATAGTCAGTTTGTTGATACTTTTAATTATGAAAGGATGCCAAATTTTTTCAAATGCTTTTATCAGCATGTGTAGAGAAGATATGAATTTTTTCCTTCATCTTGTTAATGTGGTATAGACTTTTATTGATTTGTGGATGTCAAATCCTTGCATCCCTGAAACAAATCCCACTTGATTGTGTTGTATGAGTCTTTTAACATTGTTGAATTCAGGTTGCTAATATTTTGTTGAGGATTTTTGCATCCATGTTTTATCAGGGATATTGGCGTGTAGTTTTCTTGCACAGTCCCTGTTTGGCTTGGTGTCAAGGTAATGCTGGCCGCATAAAGTACGTTTGGGAGTATTACCTCCTTTTTAATTTTTTTGAAAGAGTTTGAAAAGAATTAGTATTAGTTCTCTAAGTATTGGGTAGTATTTGCCAGTGAAACCACTTTTTTGGGGGGGGGGTGATCTTTTCAATTAACAGGCTCCTTACAAGTAACTGTTCATATTTTTTATTTCTTCATAATTCAGTCTTGATAGGTTGTATGTTTCTAGGAACTTGTCTACTTCTAGGTTGTCCAGTTTGTTGGCATTATAATAGTAATCTCTTATGATCCTATATATTTCTTTGGTATCGGTTGTAATATCTCACCTTTCATTTATAGTTTTATTTGCATCCTCTTTCTTTTTCTTGGTACATCTAGCTAAAAATTCATCTATTTTTTTCTCCTTAAAAAAAAAAACAACAACTTTTAGTTTCATTGATTTTTTAGAAATGTCCTTTTAGACCTTATTTCATTTATTTACACTCTATCATTGTTATTTTCTTACTGTGCTAACTTTGAGGTTAATTTGTTCTTTTTTTTTCCCTAGTTCCTTGTGTAAATTTAGGTTGTTTAGTCTAGATTTTTTTTACATTTTTCAGTGTTTTTGTTATTTTGACTATATAAAAACTATTGTTAGTTTTTATATAGCAAACATTTTGCTACTGTTACTTTTCTTTGTTATGCATCCTGTTTTTTCCCCTGTAGTTAATAATTGCATTGAAAATTGAGATAATTATAGATTCCTATATAGTTGTAAGATAATACAGTAAAACCTTCTTTATATTTTGCCCAGTTTTCCCCAATGGTAACATTTTACAAAACTATGGTATAATATCACAACCAAATATTGGCATTGATACAATCTCTCTTATTCAGATTTTCCGGTTTTACCCATGTGTCTGTGCGTGTGCACATGTGCATAGGTGTGTGTTAAGTTCTATACAGTTTCATTACCTGTGTAGGTTCATATGTTCACCACCACAGTCAATATTCTGATCATTTCCAATACCACAAATATGTTTTGTGTTGCTCTGTTATAACCATGTCTTTCTCTCTCTCCTTTAACTCTGTGCCTAATCCCTGGCAACCCTAGTATTTTCTCCATTTCTGAAATTTTGTCCTTTCACAAATATAATATAAATAGAATCATACTGTAGGGAGACTTTGGGAATTGCTTTTGTTTGCTCATTACATTCCCTAGAGATTGACCTAGGTTGTTTTGTGTATCAATACTTTGTTTCTGTATATTGGTCACTAGTATTCTGTGGTGTAGACACACTGTTTGTTTAACCATTCACCACTGAAGTACATTTGGGTCACCTCCAGCTTGAGGCCACTGCAAATAAAGCTGTCATACACATAAACATTACTGTACAGGTTTTTGTGTGAACATAAAATCTTTCATTTCTCTGGAATCAATGCCCAGGAATGTCACTGCTAGGTTGTATGGTAGTTTTATGTTTAGCTTTAAAATAAACTGCCTAACTCTTCCAGAATGGCTCTCCCACTCTACGCCCTTACCATGTGTGGGTGATCTAGTTTTTCAGTGTCTTCACTAGCATTTGTTGTCACTGCTTTTTACTTTAGCCATTATCTTAGGTGTATAGTGATATGTTGCTGCATGAGGTCTTTTTTTTTTTTTTCTTTTTGTAGGTATTTATCACCAGAAACTTCTTTCCTGTAACTGCTTGTGCTGCATCCCATAAGATTTGGTATGTTGTGTTTCCATTTTCACTTGTCACAAGATTTTTTTTTTTTAATTTTTCTTTTGATTTCTTCTTTGACCTGTTGGTTTTTCAGGAGCATATTTTTAAATTTTTTATATAATTTGTGAATTTTTCAGGCTTCTTCTTGTGATTGGTTTCTAGTTTTGTACTATTGTGGTTGGAAAAGATGCTTGATCTGATTTTAGTCTTAAATTTATTAAGGCTTATTTCATGGTCTGCATGTGATCTACCCTGGAGAATGTCCCCTGTGCACTTGAGAAGAATGTGTATTCTGCTGCTATTGATGGAATGTTTTGTATGTGTCTGTTAGGTCCATCTGGTCTAACGAGTAGCTGAAGTCCAATGTTCCCTCTTTGTTTGTTTGTTTGTTTGTTTATCTTGTTGAGATAGTCAAATCAGAGAATTCTTCCATTCTCCCTTATTGCTCTCATCACTTGGCAACATGGTGGGATTACATCCATTTATTGGGCTAATATATCAATCTGGGCAGAATTCACAGGTTTCTGAATGAATATTTTTGAGGAGCGGGTCTGTTTCTGTGGTAGGTGTTTATTCTACTTACACTTTCTGTGATGCCACCTTCTCTCTACCCCACCCACAGCCCTACAGCGCTATCTCACAGGTGGGGCTTTCTTCAAAATTGGTATGCTGTTGGGTTCAAGTCAGTGTGCTCCCTCTTACTTGGGTTTGGGGCTTTTCTTTAACATATAGTGAACAGTGTGTTGGCTAATCATCCCTTATTTTGGATTTATCGATACCATGAAGAAATCCTGTGTTGAAGAAATCCTTAAGTTTCTGGCCCATCAATAGCATATTTCCCTGGCTTCTAAAACTTGTACAGAATTTCCCCAATTTTATATTGCTTTGGACTGTGTAAACACATGAGCTTAAGCTGTCAATAACAGTGTAACAAATCCTTAATGAACTTTATTTTGTGTGAAAACATTTATGACAAGAGTCACTTTCATCCTGGCAATAGTAAGCCTAAGAAATGCTTCTTCATTCTGTGATCACAATAGTCATTACTGATAGTAAATGTGGTAATTTAAAAGACATATGCTTTGGTTTCAGACTCACATACCTGTTTTCCAGTTCTACTGAGTCCTTTACCAGCTGTGAGTCCCTAGGAAAATTATGAAGATTCTCAGAGCCTTGGGTCTACCCTCTAAAAATCAGTAATAACAGTAATTCCTTTGCAGGATATTTTTGGAAAGTTCACAATCATTGCAAATACAGTGATTGCTAACAATGTGCTAACCATTGCTGTAATATATACATATAATGATCAATGTTATGAATAAGATATATTATACATAATCTCATGTTATAATATGTATGACATGTATTATGTTCAACAGAATATTATATTTTATATATTATGAGGTACATAATCATTAAGCTTCACAAGAACTCCCATAAGGCAGGTACTATTAATTCCCCATTTTATAGGTTATACAAATGAAGCATAGGAAGGTTAAAAGCATTAATTATACAGGAGTTAACACAACTATTGAGTCATGGAACCAAGATATGACCAAGACTAGCTGGCCCTTAAGCACATACATCAATCATCTAGCACAGTCTAGCACATTAGCTAGCATCTAGAATCATCTAGCACATCTAGCATCTACCTTACAAATTTATGCTCCAAAAAAGAAAGTAGTTTACATTCAAGTAAGTACCATTGAACTTACTTAAGAGTACCGTTTTATAGCCAATGTGTTAATGTGCATAACCATAACACACAAACACATATAAAAATATAAAATAATATAAAAATATAAAAATAATGCAACATCTTATCTTTCCAATATGCACACATATAAAATAATAGATGACTAGTACAGATGCCAAAAATGTTAACAGTGACTTTTTAAATTGATGATTAAAACATACAATGCCATTTTTTAAATGGTATCATAAATAAACCTTTTCTTTTGGAACAATTATAAATTTACAAAAAATTACTAAAAGAGTATAGAAATCTTCCATATTATTAACATCCTACATTAGTCTAGCACATCTGTTGCAATTTATAAACTGATGCTTATATATTATTTTAAATAAAATCCACACTTTATCTGGATTTCCTTAGTTTTTACCCCAGTTTTTGTTTTTGTTGTTGTTGTTCTGTTCCAATATTCCATATAGACTATCTCATCAAACTTAATTATTGTGCTGTTAGCCTTCTCTTGGCTGTAAGAGTTTCTCAGACTTCCCTTATTTTTGATGCCCTTGACAGTTTTGAGGAGCACTGGTCAAGTATTTTGTATGACTTTTCCTCTGTTGGGATTTGTCTAACATTTTGCAGTACCATTTGTTGGAAAGATCCTACTTTCCTCATTGATTTGCCTTTATTTCCTTGCCTAAGACCCATATTTGTGTGTTTCTAATTCTGTGTGCTCTATTCTGTTTCATTACTCTATATGTCTTCCACTTGTCTTGATTTTTATAGTTTTATAGTAAGTCTTGAAATTGTGTAGTGTGGGTCCTTCATTTTTTTTTTTTTCTTCAATCTTGTATTGGCTATTCTGTTTTTGCCTTTCAATATAAACTTTAGAATCAGTTTACCCATATATACAGGAGAGCTTACTGGTATTATGTTCGGGAATGCATTGACTCTATAGATCAAATTGGAATAAATGGCATGTTACTCATATTGAGTCTTTTAAATCTTGAAAATGGATTATTTGTCTGATTACTTAGATCTTTGATTTCTTTAATCAGAGTTTTGTGGATTTCCCCATATAGATCTTGTGTACAAATTGTTAGATTTCTACCCAAGTATTTTAATTTTTCGGTGTTGTAAAATGGTATTTATTGTTTTTTCAAATCCAGCCATTTTCTTTCTTGGTAAACAGTAAAACAATTGGTATTACACATTAACATTTTATCCTACAACCTTGCTATATTTATTTATTACTTACTATATTTATTTTTATTTATTTATTTATTTATTATTTATAAATATATTTATATATTTATATATTATATATATTATATATGTTTATATAAATATATTTATCACTTTCAGGAGATTTTTGTTGATTCTTTGGGATTTTCTACATAGAGAATCATGCTATCTGCAAATAAAGAAAGATTCATTTTTTCTTTCCAACCAGAATTTTTAAATTTCCTTTCATTCTGTTATTATAATACAGAGGGCTTTTATTTGTTTGTTTACATATTTATATTATTTTTTTTTTTTACTTATTTGGGGGGGATGAGCTGGGGGAGGGGCAGAGGGAGAGGGAGAAGCAGACTGTGTTCTGCTGAGCAAAGAGCCAGACTAGGGCTCAATCTCAGGACCCTGGGATCATGACTTGAACAGAAGTCATATGCTTAACTGACCGAGCTACCCAGGTACCCAAGTAGGGCTTGTAGTATGACATTTAATAGGAATAGTGAGAGAGCACATCCTTGCCTAGTTTCTAACTGTAAAGAGAAGGTGTCCAGTTTTTCACCATTAACTATGTTACCTGCAGATTTTTTTTTTTAAATGGGTGTTCTTTACCCAGTTGAGGAAATTCCACTCTATGCTGAGTTTTATGTAACAGATGGACTTGTATTTTGTTGTATGCCTTTTCTACATCAATTGATATGATCATCTGATTTTTCTTTTCTAGCTTATTGATGGGTTATATTATATGGATTGATTTTGGATTGTTGGACCAGTCTTGCATACTTGGAACAAAGCTCACTTGGCCATAGTGCATAATTCTTTTTACATTTTGTTGAATTCTCTTTGGTAATACTTTATAGAGGATTTTGCATCTATGTTTATGAGCAATATTGGCCTATAGTTTTCATTTTGTGTTGTGTTTGGTTTCGATATAATGATAGTTTCATAAAATTAATCAAACACTGTTTCTTCCTTTTTTCTTTTTTTTTGTTTATTTTTGTTTATTTTTATTTTTTTTCTTCCTTTTCCATTTTGTGGAAGAGATTGTGTAAAATTGATGTTAATTCCCCTTTAAACCTTTGGTAGAATCTCCACTGAAATCTGTGCCTAAAGATTTTATCTTTAGTGGTTTCTAAATAATGAATTGTGCTGTGAATTTTTAAAGACTGATTAATCACAGACCTGTACTCCTGAAACAAAAAATACATTATATGTTAATTTAAAAAATAAACAATGAATTCAATTTTCATAATAGTAATAGGGCCATTGAATGATTTAATTCATATTGGATGTGTTATGGTAGTTTTGTAATTCTTATCTTTGTTTTTCTATGGGTTAGGTGTTTTCTCCTCTGGCTTCCTTGAAATTTTTTTCTATGTTTGGTTTTCTGCAGTTTGTATGTGGTATATTTATATAGCTGTTTCTTTTTTTTATTTTTGTTACTTATTCTGCTTAGTATTCTCTCAGTTCCTTAGTCCTGGGGTCAGTGTCTGTCATTAATTCTGGAACATTCCTGGCCACTGTTATTTCAAGCATTTCTTCTTCTCCGTTCTTTGCTTTCCTTCTGATATTTCAATTGTGTATATTACACCTCTTGAAATTGTCCCATGAGTCTTGGATGTTCTGTCCTGTTTTATTCTTTCTTTTTTCTCTTTGCATTTCCGTTTGGGAAGTTTCTGTTGACCTATTTTCTTATTCACTAATTCTTTTGTCAGTCTGTTGATGAACCCATTCAAGGCATTCTGTGTTTCTCTGTCATGGTTTTTAATTTCTAACATGTCCTTTTAATTATTTTTTTAATGCTCATATCTCCTGATATCCAGTGTACTGATGAACGCATCAAGGGAACTCATTTATAGAATTTCCTTTGATTCATTTTAGAGTTTTAATCTCTCTGCTTATATTACTCATCTGTTTTTGAATTTTGTCTACTTTTCCATTGAACTTTTAACATATTAATCATAGTTATTTTAAATTCCTGTGTAATGAGTCCAACATCTGCATCCTATCTAAGTCTGTTTCTGATGTTGTCTTTTCAGACTGTTCTTTCGTCCTTCTTCCCCCTCTCCATACCTCCTTCCCTCCCTACTTCCCTCCTTTTCTTCCTTCCTTCCTTGGAATGTCTTAAACTCTTTTGAAAGCTAGATATGTTGCATTGGGTAATAAGAACTGAGGTAAATAGGCCTTTAGTGTGAGGATTTGTGTCAATATGACTAGGAATTTGACTGTATTGCTATAGCTGTAAATACTCTAGGCTTCAAATTCCTCTACTGTTCCTGCTTTGGCTTTTGTCCTTTGAATTTCCCTAAGTACTCCTTCTCATGGAGAGTGCACTCAGTTATTATAACCACCATAAATCTGGTGGTTACATGTGGGGATGGGGGAGTGTTCTGTAATCTTATGATTAAATCTCAGTATTACAGTGGACTTTCTTCTCTAGGCTGTGAGCTTCCCAAGTCTTGTTTCAGTGGTATCCTTTCCCTTTAGGTGAGGTGGGGAAGCTGAAGAGGGCTACAATGAGAGGAATGCCTTTTCCAGCTGGCTTAAGGTCTGGTAAATGCCTTTTCCACAATGATTACTCTTCCCCTCCCCTTGCCTGAGCCAGTCAGGATATTTTGCGGGATGTTCATTGGGAGTACCTTGTGTGGTTTCTGCAGTGAAAACCCACAAAAATGTGGGGGATCTTCTTAAGTTTGCAGCCCCAGGGGTTTCTTATTGTAGTGCACATTCAGCCTCCAACAACTTATCAAAACTATCCTTTAAGTGTCCCACTAGTTTATGTCTCCAGCAGTCATGTCTATCTGTTCTAGAGAAGCAACTCTGACTCAAGATTTACTTCTCTTTCCAGATTTTGGGATGATGGTTTGCTCTGCAACTTCAGTTTTCTGATGGTCCTGAGATTTTAAGTTTGTTCAGCTATTTTCTCCAAGAGTGGTAGTGAAAACTTTAAAGGTCTTTACTATGTCAAGACTGATTATTGAAGTCCACATATCGCTTTTTAGTGAATTTTCTTACTTCCATCTTCAAATTATCCACAGTGATGCTTAATGCTTTTATAGTAGGCAGGAATTGTAAAAAAACAAAAAAACAAAACAAAACAAAACAAAACAAAAAAAACACATCGTTTTAAATGTGAGATATAAACCACAAGGAAGAATTGGTACATGAATGATACAAATGCTTTTATATTATTTACTAGCTCTCACACAGTGTGCTAAATATCTTCCTTTAATCCATTTAGTCTTCATAACAACCTTATGAAGTAGTTCATTCTCATTTTATGGATCAGGGAACAGAGACACAGAGATGTTAAGTCATTCTCTTCTATTCTCACAGCTATGAAATGGCACTCAAACCCTAGTAGTCTTCCTCTAGAGCCTGCTTGATTAACACCGCTGTATGTAATCTCGCTCCTTTGTTAGCTGAACACTTCTAAAGGTGCATAAATCTTCAGACCTTGTACAAATACCAGTGGCAGATACACAGTCTCTCTGAAAGTCCTGATAGGACAGCAGAAATATTTTACTGGGCAATTTTGGTCAGCCTCAAGTTTGCTATTGCGTTAGATGATTTATCTACTTATACTTTTTAGATTAAAGATAGTTATACAGTATTAAAACTACATACAAGATAAAAATACATGTAAGGGAGAAAATGATGAACTAAGAAAATGTAAGAGTGCACTAAGGGTTAAGTTAGCTCCCATGCTGCAAGGCTCTGCAGAGCCAGAGCCAGTATGATGTAAGTGAAGCATCCTGAGTACCTCCTTGGTTTTTGGCTTTATGTGCCTTGTTGGCCTCACTCCAGCTGTCATCCTGAGGCCATTCAGGAAGATATGGATTATGGACTTGTCTGGACTGGGTTTTATAGCAATAAATACAAAAAGGGAAATGTGATAAATTCTACAACTCACAACATTCATAGGATAAAAAACAAAGTTAGTAACTTAGGAGAAACAGAAATATTGTTGGAACCTGAAGTAAGAAGACATTCTCTAGTGGTTTCTCATAGAGAGATATTTGTGTAACATCCCCCCACCCCACCCCCCAAAAAAACCCCAAAAAACCTGTTCTCAACAACATCAGAGTGATAAAAATGAGGAGTATCATGGGAAGAGGTCCATGGCATGATATCTAAACATAATTCAGTTAAAGTGGTGACCTCATATGAGGTTTCAAGGCAAGATAGTCCCATGGTCCAGGATTATCCTTTATTGCATTACTTACTTCTAAGCCCCATCCAGGGGAATAAAAGCCTCACATCTTAGTGACCCAGCTTGTTTAATTTATTTAGCATGACCAAATATAGTGAGTAATCATAATTGTGTGTATGTGTTTGTGTGTGCATGTGTTTGGAGTGGGGAGAGCTAGGACTCCATTACTAGTTCACATTTATCTTCATTTTTAACAATATGAGGCACTTCTGAATGATTTTAAGTGTCTTTAACAATACTTCAGAATGCAGGATTGGTAAACATAAAATTAGATCTAACAATAAGAGGGAATGTGTGATTACTGGGATGTCATGGCAGCAAGAACAATAGGAAGCTAGAGACAGTAGCAAACACTGACTTGGCTTGACTCTTGCAATGTGGGGAGCCCAGAAGGAATTAATTGGATAAGTTCTTCAATCATTTCTTTATTTAATGATCAGTCATATTCTGTATCCTGACAGATGGTAGAGTTCTGTGGAAATCAAGACAGCTTTGAATAAGGGAATGTGTGAAAACTCAGTAGCTCCTCCTACAAAAACTTCATTAATATTCGGTAATTAGGTTTAACTTGTGGTTGAATGTGTGCATGGTTGAGGTTTGCGCTTATTAGCGATGGAAGCACTTCTATAAAGCATGTACCAGATTACATAGCAGTAAAGATATTTATTTAAGTGTTCACGCTGTTGGGTATGGGGCTAGGGTAATATTCTTTTGAAGAAATCTACTTCCCCCCATTACAGTTACACTTTTAATTGGAGTTTATGCACTCCTATGGGATTGGATTATCTCTGTTATTTTATAATTCAAGAGATAAAGTAAAAAGAAAATTAGTTCTTAGACTAACCAGACTTTATATATTTGGGGCGATGTTACTGGGATTCAGCTTGTATAATTCTCTATTCCCCATTTTTTACTCCTACTCCTGAAGGGCAATGCCATGGATTTGGAAAAAGGAGATATTTTGGGTGCCCATAAAGAGTGAATATTTTTAATGAGAATGAGTTAACTGGATCATAGGGACTCTGTGGCTGTATCAGATACAATAGGGCTGATTTTACCCACAGTGTTTTTAAGGGTAGAATGATCCAGCAACAATTTGATTACACCTCTATTCCTCAGGAAAGGTAAAATATCAAAGAATTTAGACTATATATTACATTTAACAACTCCCAAGCACATACGGTTTTCTTCTTGTTATTCTCTCTTGACACATTTGCTTCTTATAGGTGGGAGTGTGAATTGCATAATGGATTTGTTCTATTACTCAAATTTTATTCTTTGGACTGTGAGGTTTTCATGGGGGTGGGATGCTTTACCATGGAAACTATCAGCATAACAAAATTCTGAGTTGTGGATCACATTGTGATTTTTGGAAACATCTGACTCATTTATTTTGGTTGATTTCAAATTTCTTCCATTCAGTTGAAGTGCTAACCCTTCCACATAGTCTTTCTTAATTCCTTTTCCCTACAACAAAGCTTTTAATCTTTCATTCTTATAGTGTTTTTTGTTTGTTTGTTTGTTTGTTTTTTCTTTCTTTCCTGTATTATAAGTGACAGTGCCCAAGTCTTGTGTCCTTAATAGACTGTGTTCCACTTAAAGGCAAGAACACTGGATTCTTCGAAAATCTAGCTGTGTCTTCTGAAGAGTTGTTTTTCAATGTACATTGTTGAATGAATATATAAAAGGTTCTACTTGGCTGATGCAAAGACAAAGAGTGAGAAAAAGGTACTCAGCTATTAATGGGTTTTGAGAATCTTTTGGAAAATGGGCCTTATACCATACAAGGGCTATAGCTGAAACTACTGGAACATGCCGTAAGTGACCCAAACATCAGTTAAACCTTCATTTTCCTCTTGAAATTACTTGTTCATGTCCTCCACATTCTAGTAAGAGAAAATCAAGCACTAGTGTAGAATCGATTGAAGATGTGCTTTAAAAAGCACAAGATCGGGGCGCCTGGGTGGCTCAGTGGGTTAAAGCCGCTGCCTTCGGCTCAGGTCATGATCCCGGCGTCCTGGGATCGAGCCCCGCATCGGGCTCTCTGCTCAGCAGGGAGTCTGCTTCCTCCCTTCTCTCTCTGCCTGCCTCTCTGCCTACTTGTGATCTGTCTGTCAAATAAATAAATAAAATCTTTAAAAAAAAAAAAAAATAAAAATAAAAAGCACAAGATTGGGTTATAGCATAAACAATTTAAAACTTAGAAAAGGTCATGTATTGATCTTGTTTTCTTCTCTTGTCCCTTTTCATCTTTCCTTTCACACAGTATCCAGCTTTTTCTAAAATACAATCTCCATCTCTCAAATATTTTTCTAAAATACCAACTCCTTCTCTCAAATACTTCTTTTAAATAAAAAGGTCCCCGAATACCTTGCCCCTCTATTAAAAGTAGAAATTTGCCTCTCCTGGCTTATTACAGAGCTCAGCAAAATGCCCTCTGGTTAGCATCACCTAACCTCCTTAAATGGTATTGGAGGATTATATTCATTCAATAATTCAAAAGAATCTTTATTAAAATGATTAAATGTTATTAATAATTAACACATTAACAAAAATTGATGTTATCTGATAGTACGCTTGTCCTAGTTGTGGCAGATAGGAAATTTCTGTAATACACACAGGATTATAGTCACTTTTTTGTTTGTCTGAAGAAGATGAAAATAAATGAGTCCAAGGAAAATACAAGTTATAACCCACCTCAGGAATCTTTCAGTTTTGTGGGTCTAACTGGAAGTGAGCAGGGAGTCTATAATTCTGTGTGAACACCATTTCTGTTAAGGAAATACACCTTTACATGTTTGCTTATGGTCAATGGGAGTAACCTAGTTGGACATTGTTCAACAAGAATGTGAATTCCATGAAGCCATTTTAAGAAAGGTTTCTTAGAGAAAAATTTGGAAGAAGGTTTTACTGTTGTTTGCAAGCTCTTTTCTTTCTGTACTTTTATCATAAAATACCTTTACCTCTATTCATTCTTCTGCAATGTATTTGATGACTATGAAAGATAATCAAATTAGTATTAATTTGTACAATGCTCCATTATTTTGCTTATCATTCAGAACTAATGATTAGATAGATATTATTATTATTATCATAATTATTTTTTATTAGTTTCAGAGGTAGAATTTAGTGATTCATCAGTTGCATATAATACCCAGTGCTCATTCCATCAAGTCCCCTCCTTAATGCCCATCACCCAATTGTCCCTTTACCCCACTCACTGCCCTCCAGCAACCCTCAGTTTTTTTCGTAGGGTTTGGTATCTCTTACAGTTTGCCTCCCTCTCAATTTTCATCTCATTTTATTTTTCCTTCCCTTCCCCTGTGTTCATTGGCTTTTTCCCTTAAATTCCACATGTGAATGAACTCATATAGTCTTTGTCTTTCTCTCACTTATTTCACTTAGCATAATAACCTCTAGTTCTATCCACATTGTTGTAAATGGCAAGATTTCATTCTTTTTGATGTTTGAGTAATATTCCATTATATATAATATATATACCACATAATACATATATATTATATATACCACATCTTCTTTATTCATTCATCTGTCAATGGGCTTCTGAGTTCTTCCCATATTTTGGCTATTGTGGACATTGCTGCTATAAACATTGGGGTACATATGCCCCTTTGAATCACTATATTTATATCTTTTGGGTAATTACCTAGTAGTGTAATTGCTGGGTCATAGAGTAGCTCTATTTTGAACTTTTTCAGGATCATTACTATTTTTAGTGAGTACAGCTAATTTCACCATTTCTCAGAAGCTTCGTCTTGCTGCAGATATTCTACTCTGGGTTCCAACAGATGATCTGTCTTCTTACAAGAAGCTATAGATGAGCCACCCTATGGCTCATCATAACTTTTCCTTCCAACTCTGCTTACCTTAGTTCTACTTCTCCACCTAGATCTTTTGAGACCATGAAGATTGAATTTACTTAACATTAACCGGGAAGAATGGAAAAAAAAAAATCTCAGTTGGATTTGGTCAGGCAGCCAACAGTATGCATGTAATAGAGGTCAGCCCATAAGGTTACATGCCTTTATCAGAATGAAAAGGGGCCAAAGGCTAACAGCAAGTGTAGCCCACTGTTGGTTAAAGGTGTCTACTCTTCTAGTTCCCAAGGAGATATTCTTGACCTCATTTTAAGAAATAGTCCAATAGATTGATAGTCACAGGGTGATTAAAAGAGAACAGGGTAGCTAAGAGTAGATGACCAGAAGGTAGGTAGGCTTTTAGAATTATCCTCCCATCTACACAGGTGCATCTGTGTAAGAACTACATAATGCTGAGGAATGACAATGGGAGTGATTCATCCAATGCTTGAAGTAAAATGGCAGAGCCACCAAAACCAAAAGAAAATAAACCAAAAAACACACACAGAAGCTACAGACCAGTGGTTACTTTTCTGAATCCCCTGTCCTTTCTATGGAATCCCCCGTGAATATCTTTAGTCAGTCCTATTACTGTTCCATTTTGTAAATTTAATTTTAAGGCACACAAATTTCCATTAAAGGACATAGAGTTAAACACACTTTATTTTTTATAAGAACATCACTATTAAAGACGTATTTAAACAAACCATAGCAAGTATTATGAAGTCATTTCCTACACTGCCTTATGGATAACTATAATTAATGTCATCTTCAAATATGAAGGACAGACACTTCTCTATTTTAAGAAATGAGTATTTGGAAGTAATTTACACTCCAATTATCTCAACCTGAATGTCAGTTGCATTTAGTCTGCACTGCTGAAAAAGGTGAATAAAGCCAGTTGCCAAACCACTACGATCATTTTTTAGAAGTATTTCTTTTTATTAGGTCAATTGAAGCAAATTAAAGCATCTTTGTTTTCTTTCTTTCTTTCTTTCTTTTTTTTTTTTTTAGGGTCAAGAGGGGAGGGTATTACAGAGGACAGGATGGCTGATTAATAAGTAGGAAATGCCTATGTCCAGTGTAATAGGCATTGAGCCATCCTTAGTGTTACCAGGTTAGGTAATAAGTAGGCCATTTTGATACATTTGTAGCACATAGTTGACCACATCACCAAATTGTCCTCAAAACTAGATTCCGTATTGGTAGTGTCCACAGAGAGGCCAATGCTTAAATAGTGTATAAAGTCTGAGCCACCAGCTCCCTTTTTGAATGCTTTTATGCAGCAAGCATAAGAGAGAAAATAGAGTGGCCTCAGCAGAGCTGGGCTTCCTTGCCCTGTTTTGCCTCTAAAGCCACATCCTTCACAAGACATTCATTAACTTCTTATGGTCATGCAAGACTTCAGGTGCGCAGAGTCAGGATGACTCAATCAACTACATCCCATGTTACTAGCACAACGTTATTGTTCAGATCATAACTCTGTGACTATTTTGTCCTATTTTGGCTCTTTTTTCCAGGTCCATACCCTTCCTGTGCATTGACATCTGACACATGTCCTTTTAACCCATCTTCAACCAAAACTAAAAAATGTAAACGTCCATCAACATGTAAACATTGCTTAATACATAATTGTGAATTTCACACAAGTAGATTATTTGGTATGGATTATACACATTGCAACCTGACCTTTTTGTTGTTGTTTTTAGCATCTGTCTATGTTGACAAATGTAGCTTGATTCTTTTAACTGTAGCATAGTATTCCATGGTATAATTATACCACAATATTTTCTATCTATTCCTCCACTGACAAGCGTTTTGATCGTTTCCAATTTTCTGATACTGTCAGATTTACAGTATAAATAATACTCTCATGAACAACCGAGCACATGTTTCCTGGTAAATTTGTGCTAGGTTTTCTCTGGGGTAAGGAGCAAGACTGGAATTTCTGAGGCTGGAGACATACACACTTTTAAATTTGCTTTTCAAAATGGCTATGCCAGCCTGAAGTACAGGAGAGTTCCCAAATAAATTTACATACAAACAATAGTCATTTAAAAGAAAACAGAAACGTTCAGGGATGTGGTTATGATATAATTCAAGACTAGTTAAGAACTTGAGAAGCGCTTTCCAGGGGACTCATCTGTTGTCAGTAAGGAAGAATTTCTAGTTCTGCCAATATCAAAGGCAGATCAGAAATGATCATAAAATCAGCTAGTGCTCCATTTGTCAGTTGATCGGTGTTTTTTAGGAAGCTGGTGGAATTTGACCCATCACTTCACACACTGACTTCACGCCACCGTTCAAGTGTCCCTGCTCACAACCTCACCATTCCTTTCAGCCTGCTGGAGGTTGAGCACAATGTGAGGGGACGGGTAACTTGCTGAAGCATGCAACCCCTTCTGCCTGTGGGCTTAGATTAAGCAGCGACAGAGGAAGCAGCTGTGAAAGATTCATCAATCACAGGGTGTCTATTATTGGAATTAAAACACCTTCTAACTGTGGCATAGATTTACACTGATTGCTATAGGCTGTGAGTAACATGCTGCCTATTTGCTTGCACTCCTTTGGACCAGCAGCTCAGATGCATGGGTTGATTTCCTTTCTTGCTTGGAGCCTACTTCTGCACCAGGATGTAGAGACAATGGGGTATGAAATGAAATGCAGATAAATTGGATGACTTAGTGTGTAGTCATTAAACACAACATCATAGAGAGCAAGTCTCTGAGAATTGGAAATTGAAGAATATGATCTGACAAAAACATTTATGAAAATTTAGCATCAGGCAGGCTGAGAGATAATGTTTGACACTAAACTATAGTATATCGAAACAAGCCAAGAATACACCTGAAGTCAGGATTTTAAAAATAGGGATGATGACCATATTTATAATATTTTAACAAGTGTCTTTCATATTACTTTTCCTAAGATTTGGAAAGCCAACCTATGTCCTTACATAAAGGCAAGGGAGGTAGGTCTTATTAAGGAAAATCTTATAATTAGGAGTTTGTTCTTGGGTAAGGTATGTTTGAAAGTTATTTTCAGACTTCTCAAGATGCTCTAATTTTCACAAGTAATAGCTCTTATTGATAATAGTTATCATTTGTTGAACATGTATCAGACAGAGTGCTAGATGCTTTCAATTATTTGATCCTTACAACAATTTAAAAGCTAGGTTATTACCCACATTTCCATAATATGGAAGTTACATTGAGATTAAACAACTTTGACTGATTTATGTTAAAGGGATCAGTCAGTATTAAAATACCCCTGGGAAGTGTAAATTAGTTACTCATAATTGTGAGGTACACCCAAGAGAAAATAAGCAGGGAGCAAAGACATTTGCTTCCTGGCATTATCAAAGACAAACTTTTCTTTAGTATTTATACAGGTGATCCTCAACTTTTATACACCTTCCTTTTGTATAATCTCTACTTTTATACATTCTACACCGATGTCTCAGATCACTTTTCATATGTCAAATTCAGACTTTAATTTCTTAGTGGTCAGTGAACATTTTGAGTTATAATATGGTGACACCAAATATATTTCTATGGTTCAATTTTAGGAACATCTTCATTTTTATGCATGTAGTAGCATATATTTGTATAACTTAAAATGTTTTCTTACATTTTAATTTATTTTATAAGACTAGTAATTGGCAAATTATAAGTTCTAAACGTTCCTTTGCTTATAACAATAAGGGAAAATTTACTATTATGGTACTTGATGGATATTATTAATCTCAACTGGGTATTATACTGGACGAATGCAGTTCATTGGAATTGCGTGAGAAACTTGAGTTACTGCATTTTATGCATAACATCTAATTTACTGTTTTACTTGGAAACACTTTGCAGAAAACATGCTTTTTTTGCATCATGGGGCTTTCTTCTTCTAGGAACTGAACAGTTTCCCCACTAATAAAGATCTCCTTACATCCCAAAGCCTCAGTCTTTGTGAGAACATTGCTTCCAGCTTGCATATGGCAGTGCTGGTGGAATGAGCTGAACTGGAGCCTCAGGGCTGAATGGCAGGACAGAAATAGCTATTTAAGAGAAACCTCTGAGACCTAATGCAGGAATCTCAAACCACGAGGTGGAACAGAGGAGGGACTCCAATTGCCAGCAGGTTGTTAACTGGCTTCAACATCAAGCCTTCTTTAATTTACATTAAACAAACAATAAATAGAGCAAGTGTTAAATAAAAATCTCCTTTAAAAATATTTCCTTGCCAAAAATATAAATATATTTTAAATAAGGTATTTGAGAAATGGATACTAATTACATATGTAAATAACTATGCATGTAAGTTTGAGATTTTTATGCATGTAAGTTCAAGATTGGGCTATAATACCAACAAAAATCAGTTGGATTTTGGCATTTTCCCTCAATGTTCTTTAAAATTCTTGGATATGTTTAATAAGTACCAGTTTTAATTTCTAAAAGCATAACACATACATGCTATTTTTAGTTGCCTTTTTACATTATACTCTACAGAAATATTTGTTTCAATAGCCATAGACATATGACTTTTCAAATGGCTACATATTATCCCCTGTATCATTATATAGTACCATAATTAATTAGCCAAATCACTGTTAATGGATATTTACAGTGTTTCTCATGATATACTCAACATGTTACTAAACATCCTTAAATATAATTTGTCTAGCTATTTATTTTAAGGATCGATTCCTATAAGTGAAATTTCCAGGTCAGTGTGGATAGGTAAAATTTTTAATTTAGTTCTCTAAAATTCTCTCCAGAAACATAGCAAATTTACACTTGTATCAACAGTGCATGAAAGGGACTTCCCACATGCATACTGATATCATATAATATGATTCTTTTATATTTTGCAAATCTGAATTTGAATTTGATTTGATTTGCTTATTTTAGTTTATATTATCAGTGAGTATAAACATCTTTTCAGAAATATGCTGGTCATTTGGTGAATTATCATATCATCTTCCTGTGCTATTTTTATACTGTATTTCTAGGGTTTTTTTTTTTCCTTCCTGATATGTAAGAATAATTTGTGTAGTAGAGATATTATTTTTAAAGATTTTATTTCTCTATTTGACAGAGAGAGAGAGCATAAGCAGAGGGAGCAGCAGGCAGAGACAGAGGAAGAAGCAGGCTTCCTGCTGAGCAAAGATCCCAATACAGGACTTGATCCCAGGACTCCAGGATCATGACCCCTGCTGAAGGCATCCAACTAATCGATTGAGCTACCCAGGTGTCCTGTAGTAGAAATATTTACATTATGTCACAAGTTGCCAATGCTTTTCTAGTGTGTCATTTGATTTCTGACTTGGTGAGGCTTTTTTTGCTTGTTTATTTTGGAGGGAGTTTGCGGTAGAATAAAAGTTTTAACTTTAAGGTAATCAGCCTTTGACATGATGATTTCTGAAATTAGTGGCATGTTAAAAAACAGTGAAATAACAATTTGGTCTTGGTTCATACTTATATTGTATTAAGGATATATGTTTATATTTTTGGAATATATTAGCAGTGTTTAGGGAAGGCAAAATATGTGAGAAATTGAAATTAGATTTCCATCTTGGAAGATTGAAACAGGTATCTTTTTATTTATTTTTAATTTTTTTAAAGATTTATTTTAGAGAATGAGAGTGTATGTGTGCAAACGGTGGGGGGGGGGGGAGAGTAACTCAAGCAGACTGCGCATTGAACAATGAGCCTGACATGGGGCTCATTTTCATGACGGTAAGTTCATGACTTGAACTAAGACCAAGAGTTGGAGGCTCAACCAACTGAGTCACCCAGGCACCCTATTAGCTTTTTATTTTTAATTGAAATAAGATTTTAAAACTTAAACAGTTTGTGGGGAGTCCCTTAACTGCTTTATTTATTGTTTAAAGAGGAGAAAAAAGTATTTTGAATTCTCATTTTGCATCAATGTATATTAAAAGAAAATAAATCAGTGATTATATGAACATAAGTGATTTTTCTCAATATTTTTTTCATCAGAGGACTGAAGTCAGTTATGTTTCTATTATTGGAAAAATAAATAGTTTTTAAAAGACAAAAATATTCAGTTTAAAGAGGTAGGTTTGGTATTTAGTTCACTTTGCTGGGATAAATATAATTATATGTTATGGCTAATAAATGAAGAATAAGGCAGATGTTATATAAATTCACATTCGTGCTTACACTTACATTGTTTATAAAACCATGAATCAAACAGGCACATTCAGTATTTATTAGTGATTTTACAGTGGATTCTTCGGTCTTTGTTGGAAAGCATGATCTAAGTGGTACAAGTTAATAAACAGTCTGCACCTAGAATTAATAATGTTTCTTTATCCTTATATTTCATGGGGAAGAGTGGGAGATGACCAGGAATCGCTAAGAATTACCTATTACTTAATCCCTGACCCAAAAATACCTGTTCTAATAAGAGGTTAGGAATGTATAGAATCCTTAGGGGAGTGGGCCAAAGAAAGTGGAAAAACAGTGAGAAGTTGTGGTCTGGGCTGAGCATTCCACCTATGTATGCTCTTCCTGCTCCCTGAGTCCTCCTGGGTCTCGAAGTGAGCACTTCTGATGGTGGTATGCCAGCACACCCAACAGAGGCTGCTGTCGACTTGGCACATTGGAACCTTTATTGGCCAACAAACTGAATATACAATGGACAATCTTTAAATTCTACTTCAAATAATTATATTTACACAGTAGAGATAGAGTTCTCATGAGAAGGTGGAGGGGAGGTATTGAAGGTCCCTGAATTAGCCAGTTTGATCTGGGCAAGTGATGGATATATTCCCACTGCAGGGCAGAGCCACGCAGATTGGAGAACTTTATCTTCTATTTAAAAACTCTATGGACAACTCTATCAGGCTATCTGGCAGGTAAATTAAGCAGAGTTCTAGCTTCCAAGAAGCCCAACTCATATTCCTACCTGGCAGCAACAAATCACAGTCCTTTCCACCCACTGGGCTCCCTCTTTAAGAACTTCATTGGCTTTAAAGCCAGCCTAAGAATTTATGCCTCTAAGTATTAACCATCCAAACCAGGTCATTGAGAGCCACCCACAGCTGTTTCTCCTGGTTGTGGCCATTCCTCGGAACAGGTAGGATTTTCTTCTTGCACAACCCACCCAAAGGGCATTTCATTCATTTGCTACGCTTGGGGAAATCTGTGGCAGTGACAAAGCACATGACACTGAAGGAAGTGAATTCAATTTGGGGAGAGAGACACCCAATGCCTTCCACTTAATTTCACTATAATTGGAGAAGAAAAAAACCCCAGCCAGGAGGAGGAGCCAGGAGCTACAGAGGTCAGTTTCCTGAAGAGAGGGTTGCTTGGGTGGCTCAACTGGTTAAGCATCCGCATTCGACTCAGGTTGTGATCCCAAAGATCCTGAAACTGAGTCCGGCGGCCTCTGACTCCCCGATCAGTGGGGTGTCTGCTTTTCCCTCTGTCCCTCACCCTGCTCTTGTGCTCTATCTCACCCTCTCTTTCTTTCTCTCAAATAAATAAATAAAATCTTAAAAAAAAAAAATTCCTGAAGTGAGACACTCTGTAGGGACTAGGAAGGCTTAATAAGCAAACTCTTTGTCAGATATTTATTAAACATATAGTGTATCTGGGTACCTAAGACATGATGGTAAATGGTGAATAATACACCCGAGGCCTTATTTACAAGGAATAATAAAATCCCCATGCCTTACATATATGTCTTGAGAGTGCTAATATCTAACTAGATTGCTAACTAAGTGCAATGTAAAGAAATACCTAGTTACTGTAAGGAAAAGCACTCTAAAGAAATAACCTCTGCCTCTTTCATCATGTGGCTACAGTTTTTCTAGTCCTTTCCATGAGTGTATCTCTGAACTAAATACCTTGGTCTAACTGAAGCCTGCACAGCCCTATCCATTATTTATTATCAGTGTGACTTCACTGGTGAAGAGACTGATGCTCAGGATATTTCCTTTCATCCATTCCTTTCTTTTCTTCAACCGATATTGTCAGCTATGTGCCAGACACTGTTCTGGGGTCTGGCGTTCAAGGTCTGGGGGGCTCCAAAATCTCTCAGGCACTAAGCTATGCCTTCCCCTGGTAAGTATGCCCCATTCCATGTTGGAGGGGTAGGTCTAGGCTAGGCCATAATTAGGAGCTCTTGAAACAGGTTGACAGAATGGGAATCATCATTAAACGAAACACGGTTTCTATTGTGGCAAATTCAAATGTGGTTTTGGATCCCCATTTGAAGAATGGGACTTCCTTTGATGGGCCCTCACTTTGTTTCTGAGTCTGAACCCTGCTCTAAGGAACCTGATGTGTTGTCTTGATAGGGCACCTGATGATCTGGTGGTGTTTAAATTGAGGTTCTTTCTGGTTCTTGCTAATCCTTCCAACGACTGGATTGCTGTACCCACTCCTCAGCTCCATATTTGGAGATAACCACCTCCCGTCTCCCTCTGATGGTCTACTCACAGCTTGGAGTCATGTGTACGATCTACTGAAATGCCAGATATATAGAAACCTAGGGGTCATCCTTGACCCCTCCCTCTCCTTCATCCCATATGCAATCCACCAAAACCCCATTTAGTCCATCATCAAAATAGCTCTGTCTCTTTATCTCCCAGCTAAAAGTACTATCATCTCTTTCTGGGCTCTTGAAGAGAAAGGCCTATTTTGATCTTCCTGAAGCCAGAGGGACCTAGGCAGTTCTGATAGTTCTCCTCTTTCTGGTCACTCTCCCACGCTCAAACTTTTTTTTTTTTTTTTAAATCTCTCTCTGTTCTTCTTAGATAAAGACAAAACTCCATAACTTCTTCCCCCTTTAGGCTACTTTTTGTTGTTGTTGTTATTTTATTTTATCAATAGACTTTTGGAATACTTATAAATTTATATACAGAAGTTGCAAAGACAGTACAGAGAATTCCCATACCTTCACCTAGATTTCCTTAATGCTAACACTTTCATGTATTTGTCAAAATTAACAAATTAGGGGGCACCTGGGTGGCTCAGTGGGTTAAAGCCTCTGCCTTCAGCTCGGGTCATGATCTCAGGGTCCTGGGATCGAGCCCCGCATCGGGCTCTCTGCGCTGCGGGGAGCCTGCTTCCCCCTCTCTCTCCGCCTGCCTCTCTGCCTACTTGTGATCTCTCTCTGTCAAATAAATAAATAAAATCTTTAAAAAAAAAAAAATTAACAAATTAGCATTGACACATTACTATCAACTAAACTTCAGACTTTATTAGGGTTTTCACTCTTTTTGCACAAATGTCCCTTTTCTATTTTAACATCTAATGCAGGAAATACACTGCAGTTGGCCTAATTTGGTTTTTGACAAAGGGAACTATAGAGTTTAATGTCTGATCAAGGATATTTTTGAGAAAAGAGACACTGTGGGAAGCAGGTGTAACATGATATTGTCCCTGGTCACCCTATCTAGATTGGCCAGGAAGTGATGCTCCTTCTATATTCAGACTCATCTCATACACTTGAGCCCCATGCTCGAGAAATGCCAGCCTTCTTTCACTCTTGCTACTCATTTTTCCTTCCTTATATGCTCTTCCCACACATCTTTGCCTAGTCATGAGCCATAAACTTTCCCTGATCTCCTACACTAGGTCAAATCCCCATCCTCACATTTCCATAGCACCATATGATTTCCTTTTTAGCTTGCCAATTGCAGTTCTACCGATTTTTGTGAGATTATTTGATTGCTGTCTATCCTGATTAGAAAACTCCACAAGGGAAGGGGAGGTGTTTTATTTTGTCTTCCATTGTCTCCTCCATGCCAAGAACACAGAGTGGGTATTGAGAACTCTGTGTTGAATAATTAAACAAAGAAACCTCTTTGACATTCTAGTGTCATATTCTCTGAGTAACAGGCATCCTGGCAGGCATCCTTCTTCCTGGGGTCCTTCTCTAAGCCTTTGATTCACTACTGGGCAAGTCTAGTTTTCAGGCTTTGTCCATAGTAGGTACTGGATACATAGTTGTTCAGTGAATGAATGTTTATTATTTTTTTTAAGATTTTATTCATTTATTTGACAGAGAGAGAGAGAGCGATCACAAGTAGGAAGAGAGGCAGGCAGAGAGAGAGGGGGAAGCAGGCTCCCCGCTGAGCAGAGAGCCCAAGGCGGGGCTCGATCCCAGTACCCTGGGACCACGACCTGAGCTGAAGGCAGAGGCTTTAACCCGCTGAGCCACCCAGGCGCCCCTGAATGTCTATTTTTATATGCTTGTCTTTGTACCCCGTATAAGTTAGGACTCTTTCAGTTGAAAGCAAAAATTCCATGTATGTATATCAAAAACGATATGGAAGGGGGAAGTAGTGACACATATATATGAGGAGTGTATGAGCTAACTGGTTTGCCTTCTGGCCTTGAGTCAGGTACTTAGCCACCAGGATGCTCTCTCCATCTTTCTCTACTTTGCTTGTCTTTGTGTTGACTCCATTCTCAGATATGTTTTTGTCACATGGTGAAAATGACCAGTGGCTGCTTCAGAATTTAAGATCTTTAAGAGTCAAAACTCAGAAGATGAAAAACTTTCATTCTATTAATATTAATCTTCATTCCCCACAGAAGATTGGGATTTGTCCTTACTTGGACAACAAGCCCACCCATGAATCAAACTCTATGACTGGGGACATGAGTCCTTCTAAGTGACCACTGGGGATGACACACTCAGTCCTCTGGAGGGGAGGCCTGGCCACGTGATTCACTATTCTGCTGGGTGGGAATGGGAAAATGAAGAAGAAGAGCTGTTCTCTGTCACCTTGGTTTCCAAAGTTTCACAATAAGAAATACATGTTTAATTGTCTATGTTTTTTATTTTTACTAATTTTAAAAAGTTTTAATAATAGTGATTTTTTAAAGCAAAAAAAGAATGAAAGATAATGTTCATTTACATGCAGAAATAAACACCAGTGTTTTTCTATGCAAAGTACTGATAAACATCTGTACTGATAAACATTATAAAAGGAAATAATTGAGGTAGTATACATAAATGATTTGAAAAAATCCCATCCAGGTCAGTTTTCCCTGGCTACCTTTCAAGCTATCAACCTTGAATTTAGGCATTGCTGGTTTTTGGACTCAGTGTCCCATATTTCATCTGGTATGTTTTCTGGCAATAGGAAAAAAAAAATTAAAATGCTCCTGTTTCTATTATCCCATTGGGAATCCATTTGTTTTCAGAATTTCATTTAAAAGGAAAGTTTGAAAGGAATAATCTTCTAAGTGAGATAGGTTTCTGTTTCCTAGAGTAATCATAAGATAGCATGTTAGGATTAGTTTAATATTCTGATTAACTTGGAGTAATCTAAATACCATTTGAAGATTCTCATTCATTCTCTTTATAAAAATAGGCCTTAAATGATTGACTCTATCATGTGTGACCAGGAGAGACTTTAGACACATGTATGAGCATCACAAGTGAGTGGCTGTGAGAGCATTTTGGACTTTCTGATTGTTTTGATCAGGGGTTGGCAGTATTTTCTATAAATGGCTACATGGTAAATATTTTAGGCCTTGCAGATCATGTGATCACTATCTTACCTACCCAAAAAGGCAGAACAATTGCCATAGACAATAAGTAAATACATGAAAGTGGCTGTGTTCTAATGAAATTATGCTTGCAAAAACAGGAAGCAGATGCGTTGGCCCATGAGCCATAGTTTGCAGAACACTGGTTTAGATTCAGCATGAACAGAATGTATGATTGTTATTTTATGGTCATGGTCAAATGTTGTGTAATTGTTTGCTGTTCGCCTTGATAGCATGGTTTAAGCAGAGAGCCCTGGAGGAAGAAATGAGCTCAAGGGGTCCTGGGTTTATATGTTGATTTTAGCCCAATGGTTGATCCCTCCAAGACTCAATTTTCTAACTTGTAAAATGGAGCTAGAAATAACTATTTGGCCAATCTTCAAATTGATAATCAGATAAGGGAATGTCCAGGAAATGGAGCTGAAATGTAAATGTTTCTTTCCACTCTAAGGTATTATCATTTTAACTTTGTGACGTGACACTTGTCAAAATATATGAAGAAAAGGGAAGCGTATGCATGAAAAAATTAATAATGTGTGTATCCGCTAGGGGTCCTGTAGAAACAGTTGGACACTTACCTTAAGATGATTTTTATAAGGTTTTATAAGGGACTATTTGGAGAGATATGGGACAAATATGAAGGAACTTACAAGGGGTAGTGCAGTATTCTGGAATGAGTTACCTCAGAGTTTTGCTGGGCTAAGATCCATAAGAAGGTAAGAATGACAGATGGCTTCCATGAGAGTATCCATGTCCTCTGGCAGAGCGATACAATTCAGTAGACCCGAGGAGCAAAAATCCTGCCCTCACACTACTTCCCCTTTTGTCTGCTTTTAACACCTCCAACTGGTAGAACCTAACCAGAAACTAATCTAAGGAGGTCAGAAAGCCAGGTCAGGGCAGGATGGTAGTTAAGAGGATATGGAGGCATGAATAGAAGCAATCCAAGATGACACGTATATCTTCTTCTCACCAAGCCTTCTTCTCACCAATATACATAGCTTATTGATAACATTCTGCATGCTGCATTTTTTCCCCTCTTCCCTTGCTTGGATGTTTACTTGTTGGATAGCATTATTATCCATTAAGCCCCATTTAAAACATTATATAGATTAAAGAGAAGACTTATGTGTACAAGTTAGAATACTCTGAAACTAAATAAAATTGGTGAAATTTTAAAAAAATAGCCTATAGGTAAATTACAAATTTGACGAAAAAAAGAAATTGGATGTAATAATATTCCCTACTATTTGCCCTTATCTTTTCATATTACTCTATTACTATTACCATGTTGCTATATATAGTTATACCCTATACTGTGGTGAATGGGGAAATCTGGTAAAAGTTACAATGAATTTTATAAATTAATGTTTGAGCTACGGGATAAGGACATAGGTTCATCTCTTTGGTCTGGTTTTAAATAGTAATTATTCTTAGTTGTTTGTTTCCTTGTTTTGCTTTTGCTTTTGTTTTTTGGTCTGTCTCACTTATCTGATAGTAAATCTGTGACTTGTTCCCCATTGTATCTCTTAAACTTAGCTCAGTACATGACAGAGTGGGTGCTCAATAGATATGCTCTTGGACAAATGTGTATTTTATCCACAGGTACAGGGCCAGTCACGGGGCAGTCTACTGAACACACATGAGGATGTAACAGTTACTAGACTTGTCTGAATGTCTGTCTTACTGGGGTTTGGAAAGCCACTGGGCTTTCTATATTACCCACTTGCTTTCTTCATTATTATAGACAATGGAGTCTGCTGTTAAATGTGGCTCATGAAAAGAATGCATATGTAAGGTTCTAAAATATGCAGTGCCACAAATCATGAGGATTGACACACAGACAAAATCTATGTAAATGAATCACGGATCAAAGATAAACTTGTTAGGAAAGCAGACTTTCCATGACACCAATCTATACATTTCTGAGGTTTTCACTGCATTATTCATTTATAGAAAGTGTTCGTGGGTCTTGGCATTTACTTTTAAGAAAAGTGCATAATAGATAGACTTTGGGAATGTCTTTTCAAACATACTCTTTTCTAAGAGCAAAATTTATAACATTTTGGGATAGGACAATTTGACATATGTTATTTAAACAGGTTTTGGAATCATACTGCTAGGTTTCAAATTCAGGTGTTATGTGTTATTTAATCTCACTAACCTTCAGGTTTATTAATAGTCAAATTGGAAGGATAATATGACAAGAGCACTTATCTAACATGTGTACATGTGTGTGTGTGAGAGAGATAGAGAGAGGCAGACAGACAGACAGAGACAGAAAGAGAGATGGAGAGAGAGGCAAACAGGCAGACATACAGAGACAGAGAGAGATGGAGAGATAGAGAGAACTGAGAAGATCTTGGTAAAAGTGTTTAGTACAGTGTTTGGCACATTATTTACTCTCACTTAATACACTTTTATTTTATTTAGATTTAATCACATGAAGTAGTTTTCTAAAGCTTGCTATAAAGCATCTATTTGTAGGAACATATTTCCCTTCAATTTCTATCTCTTTTCTCCTTCTCTAATTTACTCCAAAGTACAACCATTACTTGACTGTTTCAGGAAAAGGCAGGCCACTATCTCAGAAAAGTTGAAGACAAAACAGTAGGTTCCTAAGACATGCATGTGATGGTGGTGGTGGGTGGGTGGCTGAACCATGAGTGATCTCATCCAATGAAGTCATTGTCATCCTTTAGGTTAGTTGTCATTTTAGGAAGTTCAGGCTCCAGTACCCAGCAGGGCTTGTCTGTTTGATTGATTGATGGCATCCACGGTCATCATTCTTCAGTCATTCCTGAAGCCATTCTCTTTGTCATGTGAGTTGCGGTGCCTCTCATGAAATACATGGGGTCTCTTTTCCCACCCTCTTCGTTTTGAGTTGGCCATGTGTTTTTCGTTTTTCTTTGGACAAAAGAATGTTAGTGGCTATGACTCTTGAAGAGACTTAAAAAAGCTCTTACACATTTCTCTTCTTATTCCTCTATCTCCTGGTGAGAACATATCCAGAGTTGAGACACATAATGTAGTCTCCCCAGTTAAATCCATCCTAGAACAGATAATTAATGACCAGCTGACCCCCAGACATGTCAGTGAGTCCAGCTGAGACCAGAAGAATATGCAGCTTTCACCCACCTGAAGATGCATGAGCCAAATAAATATTCATTGTTTTAAGCCCCAGATAGTTCGATAGTTTGTTACTCAGCATTATTGTGGAAATGTATGTTTGATATTGAATATGTGATGAATAGTCTCCTGGATTCCAATGTAGAACCTTTCCATTGTGTACCTGATTCTGTTGTGTCCTATCTAAATGGCTCTACATTAGTTAGGCCCTGCCTCTCTCATCCCTTTCTACTCCTATACCCCAAACACTATACTTCTCTCAAAATTGTACTTGTATTCCGAATATAGCTTATTACCTCAGTCTTGGGCCTTAGATTGTGCTGCCTGTAAAGATTTCTTCCATTCCCAGTGAATTAAATTTCATTTGTCTCTGGTTTTCATTTTAGAGATCATTTCCTTTAGAAAACCTTCTCAGGCTCATTTTCTAAAAAAAAAGTTTATTTATTTAAACTCAATTAGCCAACATATAGTACATCATTAGTTTCAGATGTAGTGTTTGATAATTCATCAGTTGCATATAAGACTTAGGTCTTAGGTCTCACATCATGTGTCCTCTTTAATGCCAATCACCCAGTGACCCCATCCTACCACCCACCTCCCCTTTAGCAACCTGGGTTTATTTCCCAGAGTTAAGAGTCTCTCATGGATTGTCTTTTCCCTCTCTGATTTCTTCCCATTCAGTTTTACCTCTCTTCCCCTATGATCCTCTGCACTGTTTCTTATAGTCCACATATGAGTGAAACCATATGATAATTGTCTTTCTCTGATTGACTTATTTCACTTAGCATGATATTCTCCAGTTCCATCCATGTCGATGTAAATGGTAAGTATTCATCCTTTCTGATGGCTGAATGGCTTATCCATTCATCTGTTGAATGACGTCTTGGCTCCTTCCAAAGTTTGTCTATTGTGGACATTGCTGTTATGAATATTGGTATGCAGGTATCCCTTCATTTCACTACATCTGTGTCTTTGGGGTAAATACCCAGTAGTGCCATTGTTGTATTGTAGGGTAACTCTATTTTTAACTTTTTGAGGAACATCCATACTGTTTTCAAGTGATTATACCAGCTTGTATTCCCGCCAACAGTGTAAGAGAGTTCCTCAGGCTCATTAAAAGAAGGTTAGGTGAGTCTCGTCTGAGTGCCTATGGTGCTCTGTGTTTTCATGTTCCTGGTATTGGTATTTGTTGGTGTCAGTGATATTTCCCATTCTGCTCCCTGGGGTCCATGTTCTTAGAAGGCAAAAAAACACATATTTGTGTTTTGTGAGCCATTCTATCCCAGGATGAAGCTCAATGCCTGACACACGGTATGTGTTCAACCAATAGATATCAAAGAAATGAGTGAAGAGATATTGAATTCATGGGAAATTGGGGGAATGATGCTATTGTGAGGGCCCCATACCCCAGCACAAAGATAAGTGGAACTGACAAAGAGATTGTTAGACTCATCTGTAACCTGGTAATATTCGAACTGCATAGAATAGCTTTCCACTCTGTGGATCTCTTGTATAGTTTTTAAATAATGATCCAACACCATCCAGGGTGATAAAATAAAATAAGAATTTTGGGTTTCTAAGTAGTAAATCATCATAGAAGGGGCAGTTGGAATGGCATGTGTAAGCTAGCAGTGGTACCTGAACTTCAATTTCTTCTCGAAGTTAAGGAAGATGAAAGAGAAAGATCCCGTTTAGAATTCCTTTCACCAAGAGCTACTTCCAAATTTTGGATATTATTTTAGGCATTGAGTGTACAGATTTAAAAACAAACACAAAGAAAATGAGGGACATTATCTTCTTTACAATAAAAAAATCTATTCCTCTGTTACAAGGAGAATTCATGAGTCAGTGACTTAGAAATGCATAATCTTACAGCCATAGGATTTTAGAGAAAAAGAAAAATCATTAGTATGATCTAACTCTGGGTGTTTTGGAAGCTAGTGGAGCACATGTTTGATGCCTTATGTCTATTCTGACCCACTCCTGCTATAACAATTAGAATTTAGCCCCTCTAAGCCCTTCCTTTGGACCCCTTACCTTTGTGTTTTCTTGCAAATTTTGGCCATTAAATTTGAGTTTTGACCCACTAGTTGAGTGTTCCCTTTCTCACTTTCCAAATAAAGGAAGTAACTTCCCAAAGTTGCCAGAGTTAACCCAAATGGTAATGAGAAAGGTAAAATCCAGATCCAGAAACTTGCAGCTTATCCAGTACTTTTTTCACTACAATGCACTCTCTTTGACCCCTTTCCTCACACATTCCATTGGGTTGTACAGAATCTGCATGGCTGGAATGAATACAAGTTGAAGGGGAAGTTAAATCCATCTAAACTTTAAAATGTAGGGGAGATTTAACATCCTTATGTCCTTTGGAATGCTATGGTGCATTCATGGTTCATGCAGTCAGCAAACTAAAGGTCGGGCTTTAGTTGGTATTCAGCATAAAGTGTGTCGTAACATCGACAGGCTATATTTATACGGTGGTGCTGAAAGATTAAAATAAATATATACCAATGTTGATCCTAACAAATGTATGCACTGCAGCTGATAGAGTTAACATCAGTTTTTGAGTTTGTAATTGTTTACCCATATGTTGCAAATGTCAGTTTTTCCAAGATACAATAATTTGGCACTTCATTCTGTGGATTTTTTTTTTTTTTTTGAGGTGGAGGAGGAGACTATAATATCTTTAATATTGGGAGGCCTCAATTTCTAGACAATATTAATGAGGGGAAAAATAAGGCTTGGCTTTCAATCAACTCTTCAACCAGTTTTATGAGAATTCCATCTCTATAAGTCTTTGTAGGCAGCAATTTTTACTCCTCCAAATGTGAGAAGAATAAATACAACATGCTTTCTAATTTCACACAAGGGAGCATCTCAGGGGTCTATGGTCCTTGGATCTGTAGAAATTGTTACTTAAACTCCCAATCTATGCCCACATTTCTTTTGTCCTGAGTGCCCCAGGGACCCCAAACTCCTGACAAAAATGTTCAATCTATACTCCACTTTCTGCTCACATCTCCAAAACTAATGACATAGTTCCTACATTTCTCTTGAGAATAATTCCCCCTAGGAAAGAAGATTATTCTCTTTCAAGATGATGGTTCTTTTGGTTCAACTGGTGTGAACCTCTCAGCACTAAGAGGTTGCCTTGTCACATCCACTGTAGAGCTCTTTTAGATGAGGTCGTTGACAAAGGAGCACATCTGGTAGCTATTCAGTACAGCTTCACTGGATCCTGTTCCCCAGGACACACACTCAGTGTCTCACAGCTGTACACATGTCCTTCTTCTCCTCTCCATGTCCCTGTCTCTCTGGGGGACACTTCCGAAGACCTGACAGCTTTCAGCTTCCCTCCTTTGCATTCAGTCTTAAGCCTAATACCTAGAGAGCATTTCTTTTCCCTAGCAACTGAGTGTATGTCATGCAAGTTGTACCTCTGGTATCCTTCACTGATATCCAAGAGCTCCTCAGATCCTTCTCTGGTTTTCCGTATTGGTGATTCCCCCCCCCCCCAACCCAGGTGCTACATTGACATTTTAATAATATGCTGGAGATAATGGTTAAATTGGATATAAATCTGTGATTGTATGGGAAGGCTATACAGGCCAGTATAAGGGCAGTATACTATTTAATAGGCTCCTTATCTTTAGACTTATCAAAAGATTTAAAGTTACTATCTAGGAGACTCTTTCTATTGTTTTTAACAAACTCTTCCTAGACTACCTTTCCAATCTAACATTCTAGCTTTTTCCCCTTTCTAATTCTTGATCTATATGTTACCATTTCCTATATTCACTTGCAGGAGGCATTCGTTTGCCTTTACTCACGTGCCCCCGACTAGAAATGCCTTTCCTGGATTTTCCACTCACTGAAATACAGTTAAATGACAGGACACAGGCAGATGCCCCAGGTGTTATGAGCAAACACTTCCTTATTATCAATGAGAAGTAATTGTTCCCCCCCTGTACTCCAGCTGCATGTTACTGACATTGCTAGGCATTTGTTTATCTTATCATGTACTATTATTTGTGTTGGGTGTATATATATAATATGTTGTACGTATATCTATAATAGTTAATATCGTGTAATTATATATATATATATATATATAAATATTATCATGGATACACACACGGCCTTAAAATAGGAGATTCTCAAAAACTGTTAAATAAATGGATATTTTGTGGCAGGTAATTGAACAAATTATTTTATTTCAAACCAATTTGATTGGATTATTTTAATGAACAAATATTAAAGTAGAGGTGACTATTCTGCTAATAGCCAATTGTTGACCATGATTCTCATGAGAGTAAACTATGTCTTCTAGAAACTTATATTCATTATGAATTTCCTAAACATAATTTTAACAAAACAATTCTGGAGCCATGTCATTTCATAGAAAAATAAAAAATAGTATAGCCTTTGTTGATAAAGCTATAAGGTTAATTCATGAGTGTCCATGGGATGTTTTTCCCCCTCTTATAAATGTGCTGTCCCAATTGGATAAAATATTTGTGCAAAATTTTGTGTCATGGAGCACCATGATAGGTAAAAGGCAAGTGGATTACTGAACAGAGATGAAAATATTGTATTCTACCAAGAGCCATGGCTTTTCTCTTTAATAATATGAAAATAACAAAGACATAAATAAATAAGAGTTTAAAAAGAGATTAGGAAGTTGTCTACAGATGGGTATAATTTTTGTGCTGACAAATTAGGCAGGAGGAAAGTCACTATTAGCCCCTTGACTTTCAAGTACTGAACAGAAAAATGTAGTAGACACTATGAAGACTAAGAAAGCATTTTCATCAACGAAGGTAGTAGGCCCTCCAGCTACTTGACGTCAGTCTTCTGTGTTCTCTGTCAGTCACTCCAGGGGACCTAACAAGATGGAAAAAGATCTTTGACTAGATGAAGTGTTGGAGAAATCACCATGGTGACCATTCATTGAACTGCTTTCATCATTACCTGAGCTATGAAGAGACTAGAGGACAGTAATATATCATTATGGAATTCAGATGAATTTGGATGAATAGGTTGTTGGTTTGTGAAAAATATTTATTTATAAGCAGTGTTAGGGTAAAGAAATATATTTATTTGGAGTTTACGGTTTGTCAGTTATTTTGCTTTTTGTTAGTCTATAACATGGGGTAATACTACCTACATGGTAGAGTTGCTCTGACAACAAGATAATATGTAAAGTGCTTAGCCTTGCCCTTTAGGCATAAAGCACTTTAAGCTCATGCTTATTCTCCTAATGACAATAACATTGACTAAACACTATTGCAGGTGCTGATTTAGGGACTTCATCCTCTTAAGAAACTCTGTGAGGTCCCCCAAATGCTATATATAGCATAAGGACTTTTGTATAAGCTTTGTCTGCTGATTGATAAAGTGGTATATGTAAAATACCCTTTCATAATTTAGTACTCAAAGATTAGCTCATAGGATCAAAAAAATTCTTCTACTAATGGGGGTGAAGCATATTATGCCCATTATTAGAAATACTATGATAGCAAAAAACCCGATAGCATAACATAATCATAATTGCTTTATGATGTTTTACAATTATAAAAACTGACATAAGTTTCTCATTTGATTGTAAGAATAGTTCTAATAAATAGGGAAAGTATTTACTATTTTCACTTTACATTTAAAGGCACTGAAATTCAGAGATAAAGCAATCTACATTAACAGATACTAGAAATAGAAAACCAAGTCTCTGAATTCTAATGATATTTCAAGTGTCATATTGGTCCAAATCATAGCACTTCCCAGCATTTATTCAATAACTAGTTTATCATACAAGATTTATTAACCATCTAGTACTCCTCAGGCCCTATGACAAGTGCAGTTAAGGTATTCTGGAATACCTTACCACGGGAACTCCCTGGATGGGAAATTAACTCTTATCAGAGAAAGCCAGAGACTACCCTGCTTCCAAGGTCTAAATTCATTTCCCAGACACACAACTAAACCACCTTTTCCAAACTCTCTTGCAGTTAGATATGGCTATAGGCATGCATTCCAGTTGAGATATTGTGAACAGAATTGTCATGCATTTTCCTCAATTTCTTTTGCCCTCCATTGTCTCAGTTCAGATGACTGTGGGGATTGTAGAAGCCACAGAGTAGAAGAAGTTTCTGTCCCTTAATCACCATGTGAGGAAGCTGACCAGGAATACTTCAAACAGGAGTTGAAATTATTACCTAAATGAAAATTAATCTTCTTTTCGTTTGAGCCATTATAAATTTTGAGACTTATGTGTACTAGAGAGACTTCTTTTTCTGAAACTCACAGAATATTAGGAGGGGATTTCTGAAGCAAGTGATTACTCCTCAGAAATCTAAGAATTACCTAGGTAAAGCAGATGGGCTACAATAGGAAAACACACACAAAAAGAACAGTAGATGTAAGAGCCTAGGATCAGAGAGAATGTGATGTCATTCAGCCTTGCTACTCAAAGTGCATCAGTGTCAGTATCACCAGCTTGTTGGAAATGCTGAATCTTGGGCCCTAGATGACACCTACTGAACCAGGATTGCATTTTAAGAAGACCCTTGGGTAATTCATATGACATTAAAGTTTGTAAAAAAAAAAAATGCTTTAGGATGGTGTAGCTGGCACACAGAGGATGAGGTACAGAATAGGGAGGCAATAAGCCATAGAAATAAGTAAAGGCTAGAACTTCCAGGTCTTGTAAGTGATTCCTATACTAAAATAGGAACATCTTACTCAGCTAGGGCTGCTAAAACAAGAAAATATATACTGGTGGCTTAAACCACAGAAATTTATTTGCTCATAGTTCTGGAGGCTGGAAATCTAAAATCAGGCTGTCAGTGTGGTCAGGTTCTGATAAGGTTCTGCTCCTTGTTTGCAGATGGCCACTGTGTCTTTTTAAGTTGGAAAGAAAGAGAGCGCTCTGGTTTCTTCCTCTTCTTATAAGGACACAATGCCATTATGAAGGCCCAGCCTCACGTCCTTATCTATATCTGATTCCCTCAAAAAAGCCCCACTTCCAAATACCATTACATTGGGGGTTAGGGTTTCAACATATGAATTTGGGAGAGCAAAAAAGCATTCAGTTCATAACAAGGAGTTAACGCTGCCTTAAAAAATGAGTTTATTAATCTTCTGTTAAATACCTGGCACTGTGAGGGACATAAAATGCAGAAAACATGATTCTGACTGCTGGAGAAACAAGATCCCTGGCTGTGTGATGCTGGTTGAGCTGGGAGTTACCCTCATGCTTGCCTTGAAACACCAAGTCCTTTCTCTCCAGCCACACTGACTCCACTATGAGAAGCCTGGATGAGAGATGCTCACTGAATTAAAGATTTAGGATTATGATGAACCATGAGAGACTGTGGACTCTGAGAAACAATCTGATGGTTTTGGAGGGGAGAGGGATGGGAGGTTGGGGGAGCCAGGTGGTGGGTATTATGGAGGGCACGTATTGCATGGAGCACTGGGTGTGGTGCATAAACAATGAATTCTGGAACACTGAAAATAAATTAAAAAAAAAATCTAGGATTATGGCCAGTAGGCCTTAATTAACATTATAGGGTCTTGAGCAAACAACAACTACATTGGAAGTGATACTTCAGAAAATTTAACAGGGGAGATGTGTACGAGATCACTTATAATTTATCCCTCGGATACTTACTGAGTACCTACTAGGTTTTGAGCATATATCACTTCCAGCCAACTCCTATATACACCTTTCAAGTTTTGATTTAGAGAACACTGTCTATGTGCTTCCTTACTAATGGAAGATCAGATATTTCTGAAGGGTAGAGAACAGAAGAGGAAAGTGAGTGGTGGGAAAGGGAGAGAGAGGGAGAAAGAGAGCACAGAGAAAGTGGGAGATGTTGAAATGAGAAATTTTTCATATATGCATATAAGCACATATTCTTATGGATCTTGAACAGTAAGCTTATTTTGGAGATATATAATATATGTTCAACATCTAGAATATGTACAACAAATGAGACTACATGACACTTACAATGATGACAGAGACTTTAGAACATGTTTTCTCCCCCTCCACCATCCTTTCTAGTCATGCTATGAAGAAAATTAAATTGTTTTCCCAGAGGAACTTATGCAGAGACTGGCAGACATGAAATTGGCAGTCAGGTCTCTCTACTCTCAACCAGAAATATCACCAGATGTTCAATGAAACACTATTTCTTCAATGAAACAAAGGGTTTCATGGACACATACATTTGGAACATTCTGGGTTATACAATGTATAATAGGTTCATTTGCAGCAGAACTGCTCAGGGCCTTAATTTAATGCACCGAGGAGCTCTGTGAGTCTCCCAGAGTGCCCCATTTTTCAGAATTTTCCAAAGTAATTTGTTACCAGAAATCAGTAGTCCACAGGACATACTTGGGTTCCATTGCACCACACTGAGATTTTTCTCTAATTTACACACTATTTCTCTGTGTGGTGAAAAAAGGATTGAGATCTCTTTCCTGTCAGATTGACTCTAATCTAGCAACTAGTTATTTCTTTGGGTTTTAACTATCCCATCTGAAAAACAAAGAGACTTGGTAAAATGGCTTTCCTCTAAGGATTTCATTATCTGTGCTAAATGTTGTAGACTGGCTGTATGAGGAGGGGAGACATGTCAGGATAGCTCAGGGTCAAGTTCTGGTTCTGTCACTGTCACTAACAAGCCTGGTGATCCATAGAAGTTCACAGTACCTCCCCCGGCCTTGGCATTTTTTATCTGAAATCCAGTGGCATTGAACTACGTAGTCTAGTCCACAGCAACTTGTTTGAGAGGCCAAAAGCTACATGTCCTACAGAGCCTAGACTCATACTAAAAAAGTGAGTTAAAAAAATAATGAAATATACAAAATTGATGAATCCAGCCTTAGAAAAAAAGGAGACTGCTAATGTTCTGAATAATGTTGTCTGTGTAATAGGAGACAAAATGATGGTGGCCCTCTTTGTTCTGAGAAGGAGGGAAAAAGAAGAATGAAAGAAATGAAAGATGGTTGCGTAAATATAAAAGGGAAAAGTCAAGGTGTTGTTAGAGGTTTGCTGGCAACTTTTAAAATTAACTCCTCTTTATCTCCTATAAAGTCACAAATTTTATAACACAAAAAGGGAAAATAAGGAAGTGTAACACCTTTACATAACTGAAGTGAAACTAGCACAATCAAAAAATATATTATCAATTCAAATGAGTTAGCTGAGAAAAACCAGGTTCCAAACAAACCAATGTCTAACATATAAGCTAAAGAACTATAAATATTGTCCAATGAGTAACTACTAATTTTATGGAATGGATATTGTTCTCTGATTACAAGGTAGTAGCACATGCTCATTAAAAAGATTAGCTATTACAAAAAAAATCAGGAAGAAAATGAAAATTATCTGTATTCTCATGAACAAACACAGTTAATATTTAGTTATGAATTCTTAGGTTTAATTGTGCCTATTTATATATAAATTCTATATATTATGAGTATTTTCTTGGTAGCAAATATTATTAAAATTACAATAGAATGGAACCATGCTGGGGTGCCTGGGTGGCTCCGTGGGTTAAGCCTCTGCCTTGGGCTCAGGTCATGATCTCAAGGTCCTGGGATCCAGCCCCGGATTGGGCTCTTTGCTCGGCGGGGAGCCTGCTTCCCCCTCTCTCTCTGCCTGACTCTCTGCCTACTTGTGATCTCTCTCTCTCTCTATCAAATGAATAAATAAAACCTTTAAAAAAAGAAGAATGGAACCATACTATGTATAATTTTTGACAACGTACTTTATTGATTTATAATATTATATAGAATTTTTCACATTAATACATATGGATTTCCTAACTTTTATTAGCTAAATGGTATTTTGATGATACACCATTATATATTTAAAAAAACTTTTTTTAGGGGCACCTGGGTGGCTCAGTGGGTTAAAGCCTCTGCCTTCAGCTCAGGTCATGATCCCAGAGTCCTGGGATCCAGCCCAGCATAAGGCTCTCTGCTCAGCAGGGAACCTTCTTCCTCTCTCTCTCTGCCTGCCTCTCTGCCTACTTGTGATCTCTGTCTGTCAAATAAATAAATAAAATCTTTTAAAAATTTTTTTAAGAAGATTTTATTTATTTATTTATGATATATATAGAGAGAGACAAAGAGAGAGACAGAGAGAGAAGCAGGCTCCCTGTGGAGCAGGAAGCCCAATGTGGGACTCAATTCTAGGACCCTGGAATCATGATCTGAGCCAAAGGCAGATGCTTAACTGACTGAGCCACCTAGGTATCCGATATACCATTATATATTTGATCAATCTCTTATGAATGCCTGTTATAGCTACTATTATGAATATCTTGATGTTATATATGTTTTAAATATATTTGTATATAAACATATGTATTTATCCCATTATCTCCTTGTAATAAAATCCTAACAGTGGTACTGCTAAGGCAGAAGCTATGAACACTTGAAATATTGATATGGATTTCTAAACTTCCCAGTAGAAAAATTGTATCAATTTTATTGCCCTTGGCAATAGACAATAGAATCATTTATATACACTATTTCTAGTACAGAGTATTTTTATCTTAATTTTGTTAAACTAAAAAGCAAATATTGTCATCTAATTATTTAACAAGAATTTAATTAGTTATCAACATGAAACCTCTTTCTGTAAATGTATTGAATATTTACATTCTTCTGCAAGATTTGTTCACATCTACTTCTCATTTGTGGTGTTGGTCTTTCCTTTCTAATTTGTAAAAGTGCTTTCCATATTAATGTTATTGATTACTTGTACATATATTGAAAATACTTTTCCCGAGTTATCACTTAACATTTGATCTCTTATATAATTTTACAATAGAATATATTATTTGGAAATAAATGTCCTTTATCTAGTCTGCCATTGTTACTGTCCATGCAAATTTTTTCTCACTTTAAGATTATGAAAGTATAATTTGTATTTTCTTTAGTTTATAGTTTTTTTTTTCAATTACATTTTTGATTCATTTGGAAGGGTTTTTGTTTGTGATAAGGAGTGAGTAAAGGATAAGTTTCTTCTTTTCCCCACATGGTTAGCCAGTTGTGCCATCACAACGTACTTAATGTGGCATTATTTTTTCACTAATTTAAAATTCCTTTCAAAAGAAGGAAACTACAAAGAAAATAAGGAAGCAACATTTTTATGTAGTTAAATCCATCAATATTATCCTTTATAGTTTAAATTCTGAAAGAAAACTATTTTCTTCTCCTAATTTTATGAATGTATATTTTACTTCGTTTTCAAAAATTGTTTGTAGTAAAAGGCATGAGAAAGAAATTAAGCTTATTTATTTATTTATTTATTTATTATTACTTACCCAGTTCTCTCAAGACCATCTATCTAACCTTTAAAATTACTGTGGATTCCTAATATATTTTCATATCTGATTGCATTAATTATAAATAGCTGGTAAAATCCCTCTCATTATATTCTTTTTTTTTTTCCTGAATGCTTTTGGCTCTCTGCATATTTCTTTTTAGATGAAATTTATTATCCTTTTTAAAATCTCAGTATATACAAGCATTATTAGATATAGAGACTTTAATATTCTATAGAGCTTTCTGAAACATAATAGTGAAGTTTTTATTAAAAAAATAGAAACTTACGGAAGTAAATCCCCTCGCTTTTGATCAATAATCTGTCTGAAGAAGTACATAGGACACTTAAAATTTTTTATTTCAGGTATGATTGGAGATTTTTTAAAAAAAGAAATTATCTTCTAATTCCATGTATTTCCTAAAATTTCACAACAGTCACCACGAAATTGTTAATACCTGTTTAGACATTAATGAATGGGTAGCTGTCTCCAGTTATTAATGACTAGAAGAGGGACTTAAAACCAATCCCTTTCTAAGTCTATGGCAGTAGGGACCCTAGGAGAATAGGACGTGAACTCCAGCATAACAGCAAGATTTGGCTTCAAGGACTCTGTCCATATATCACAGAATAAGACAGAACATTACTGACACTCAGCTTTATGAGGCCAGCAATCTCTCCACTCCCTCCGCCATTTACAAACAAATCACCAGTTAACAGCTATTCTTGTGGTTCTATTTAGTTTTCTTTGAGCATTATTATAATAGTTCTTTCTAATATTTAACCAGCTTAAGTGGAAAGGAAAAAAATGAGTAAGGGTTTTTCCTGTAAACCAAATAAAATAGAGGATGCCACAATCGAGTATTAGCAGTGTGCTATACTGAAGGAATCATGTCTAGCAACCAGTATTATTATTATTTTTTAAAGATTTTATTTATTTATTTGACAGAGAAAGACACAGGGAAAGAGGGAACAGAAGCAGGGGGAGTGAGAGAGGAAGAAGCAGGCTTCCCGCTGAGCAGGGAGCCTGATGCGGGGCTGGATCCCAGGACCCTGGGCTCATGACCTGAATGGAAGGCAGATGCTTAACAACTGAGCCAACCAGGCTCCCCTAACAACTAGTATTATGGCATATTAATACCAATTTTTACTTATTTTTCAAAGAATTTTAAAGTGGGTTCAAGAAATCATCCCAAACACAGCTTCTTAAAATCCTTTACCTCTGTTCCTCCACTCTCGGGAGCCCAGAGGCTTCCCCAGAGTCTGAGCATTCAGGGTCCTCCTGTCCATCAGTAGTGTTTTCTCATTAATAATCTTACATGTAATGTCTGTCTCCTCTTTTCTCACTTTTTAAACTTACTTTTCTCTTTCTTACTTTTTTTATTTTTAGTTTCCAGTCCTTTCTATGCTCCCAAGTCTGCATTACGTGATTCTTTTTATTGAAGTATAATTGATGTGTAACATATTAGTTTCAGGTGCATTGCATAATGCTTTAATATTTGTGTATATTGTAAGACGATTACCAACAAGAAGTCTAATTAATATCTCTGACTTTATAAACCAACCAGACATAATCCTTCTCCAACAGTAAAGGCTGAGGATAGGAGGAAGGGGTGTGATGAGTTAATACAAGATTCTCCTTGGCAGATGGAAAGGCAGGGCAGAGATCGTTCAAAGCTAAGAAAACTTGCATATTAAATAATTTTGTCGCTGTCACATTTGTACAGATTAATAGAATCCTGTCTAGGTCATATCAAGTTGTGCAATTAGGACTGGCATCTGTCAAAGGACAAAGACATTCATAATTATTGCTATCTTTTATTTAAAGAAAGGATTGAAGTTTTCTGAAGCACAACTCAGAAAGAAATTAGACAAATAAAAGATGGGGAGAGTTATTAATAGCTCTCATTTATGAAGCAATTACTACGTTCTATGCAGTGGGCTAAGGGCTTTATGTCATAAACAACAAGACTTCGCGTATTTGTTCTTAACCCAAATTTTCAAAGACAAAAGAGATAACCAGAATTTTAATTGAGTTGTCTCAAAGCACATAACTAGTAACTGGTGATCAGTCTTTCGTTGTATGTTCTCTGGTTCCACATTTATAATAATTTCAAGAGACTGCAAGATAGGCAGAATATAGTCAAAGTAGGAAATGGAAGAGTAAAAGCAGCTTTTGTAAAATAGCCACAAAATTTTCAGTGAAGAAAAATTGTATACTCTTTCTAGTACAGAGAAAGTTCCATGTTTTTCAGTGAAAGAATGAATAAATGAAAAGGCAAATTTCCTTAGTCATTAGCATTATTTATCTATTGTGTCATATTTCATGTTCTAGCTGATTGTTAATTTATTTTTCATCTTGCTATATTTTGTGAAGCACTAAAAGTTACCTTAAATTATCTTTGTAATGATAAAGGGATTGTAAACAATTACATGCAGTTTTGACAAATCATGTGAGGCAGTTCATGGAGCATAATTCAGAAGTGTTTACTGTTGGATTATTTCTAATTTTTACATTGCCTTGAACCCTGTTGAAGATGTTTTGTGACTCAAGTGAATCAAGAGCTATCCACTTAAGACTCTTCCTCAGAATTTCTGAGAAAAATCCACAGGATGTTAAATTCCCTGTTGGAATAGAAGCTCATGTTATTCCTAATCACATATTTGGTTATAATCAGGTCAATATGTAAGTGGCTTTGAATGTGATCTATGGTGTCCATATTTTCTTTCAAAGCTTCAGTGAAGTCTGTGTTCTCCAGAGACAGTGTGGTCAATATCTGTGACTTGCACAACCCAGAAATGTGACATTTAAGGAACCAAGTCCCATGGAAGAATGGATTTCCTTTTCATTTGCACACTGCACAAAGATTAGCAATCATAGTAAAAATGACACCAGCATGAAAAATCCTTCCTCCCGAATGTAGGCTGAACCTGCTATTCCATTAGTTCAATACAAATTATCTCTGAGAAATTCCCCCTTGCAATTACCTGATTAGCAATCGCAATTGCTTCTCCCTGTTTCGAAGAGCTTGATTAAATGATATCCCCTCCTGATTACTTTATCAAGTCCAGCTACTATGGATTATTGACAGCTCTGTGTTAACTGCCTTGTTTCTTTGGCAAGCCGCCAGACAAATGGAAAAGCAGCTGTTTCTTGAGATGGCGAGAAGAGAAATGCCCATGGATAGGGTCCTTATGGTTTTTGCAAACTGACAGACCATTAGCTGACCTTGAAATAGTTTTGGTGGTTGTTATGTGTTTGACATCCCTTTGGATTACCAAAGATTGACAACTGGATAGCAGAGGTGGTTGATACTCCAATCAAACCCCCATCATGTTACAGCTTGTAGAAAGCAGGCATATTATTGGTTGTTTGGCAGGTTTGCTTGGTGGAGGAAATGCACTGCTTTAGCCTACTTCTCATCCTTCTGACCGCACAGATTGTCCAAAGCCACAAGGTTTAAATTTGACTTTTGCCTTCCTTTTCTGTGAAGCTGAAATCGTGTGTGAAGGTTGCTGAATGTGCTGATTCTTATCAAATAGCTCTATACAACAGGGATGGCTATCTTTGTGTCTATCTTACAGACTCACAGAGGCTTTGACACGTGGCCAAGGATGACTTAAATATCTTTTTAATTATCCTCCCATCAAGATCTTTAAGTATAGATTATTTCATTTTTAGCTGTTTTTCTTCTCTTTCAAAATATTAAGTCCCTTTTTATGTCCTGTGTTCACCCTCTTCTCCTCCTCCTCCCCCTCCCCGTTGTTATTGTTGTTGTTGTGGTTGTTCTTCTTCTTTTTATTCTTCTTTCCTATTCCATATGTCCCTTCAATCTGAATCTTATAGAAGGTGGGCAGGCAAAATGTTGAGAGAGAAGGCAGGAGATGAGTGAATATTATTTAAATACAACAGTGATGTTTGTCTTTCCTTGCATTTCAACTACACTTTTTCTTCTTTTTGTTTTCTTTCCTTTGTTTTGTTTTGTTTAAATAAACATTATTTCAGAACAGTTTTGGATTGGTAGAATTAACGGGAAGGTTGAGAATTTCTGTATACCCCACTCTCTGTTTCCCTTAAATATCCTATATCAGTATGGAATATTTGTCATAATTAATTAACCAAAGGTGATAAATTATTACTAAGTAGACAGTTTATTCATATTTTTTCCCTTTTACCTAATGTCTTCTTTCTGTCCCAGGAGCCAATCCAACAGATCATATCATATTTAATTTTCATGTCTCCTGAGGTTCCCCTTGGCTGCAAGTTTCTGACTTTGTTTTTGATGACCTTGATAGTTTTGAGGCATACTACTCAGATATTTTGTAGACTGACTTCCCCTACATGTAAAGATTGATTTTACAGTGGGGAAACCTAACAAACATACCTGACACCAGATGAACAAGGTCAACATCAACAGTTATAAGTCTTGGTGGTGGTACGTACCCTTGATATGATGTAATGGGAATGGCACTTTACGTCTGTGGTTTTCTTTCCCAAAACTCTTTATCCCAACCTATTCATGAGGAAAATATCAGAAAAATGCTAATTAAAAGACTTTCTATAAAACTCTTGAACAGTATACCTCAAAACTGTCAAGGTTCTCAAAAACCAACAAGGTACACCTGGGTGACTCAGTGGGTTAAGCCTCTGCCTTCGGTCCAGGTCATGATCTCAGGGTCCTGGGTTGGAGTCCCACATGAGGCTCTCTACTTAGCAGGGAGCCTGCTTCCCCCTCTCTGTCTGCTTTCTGCTCTGCCTACTTGTGATCTCTTTCTCTGTCAAATAAATAAAATCTTGAAAAAAGATTTATTAACTAGTTAACTAATACTAATTATTAGTATAATTAGTATTAACTAATTATTAGTATTAGTTAACGAATTAACTAACTAAATAAATAGATAAAAGAAGGAGAAGAGACAAATCTCCTTGACAGAAGAACTTTAAGTAATTTATGTAGGTATTTCATCTTTACTATGAAATCATGAATATTTATTTCATTCTTTTGGTTAGAGTCCAATACTACTGTACTTATTTTGTTACTCACATTCTTGCAATTGGAACTCTTTTAGGTGACTCTTGTAAACCTTTGACATATCCCCATCATTGTGGGTTTTTTGTTTTTTGGGTTTTTTTTGGAGGGGAGTACTTACTACTCCAAAAACATTTTTAATTGTGGTGAAGTACACAAAACATACAATATATATACCATCTTAACCATTTTTAAGTATGTAGTTCAGTAGAGTTAGGTATATTCACATTGTTGTGCAACCAATCTCCAGAACTTTTCATTTTGTAAAACTGAAACTCTATACCTGTTAAACAACTACTCCCTCTTTCTTCTCTCTCCAGCCCCTGGAAGCCACCATTCTAGTTTCTGCTTCTGTGAATTTGACTATTCTACACACCATAAATATCATATTGGTGGTATCATACAGTATTTATTTTTTTATGACTGGTTTCTTTCACTTAGCATAATATCCTTGTGGTTCAGCTATGTGTCGGAATTTTCTTCCTTGTTAAGGCTGCATAATATTCCATTGTGTGTATATACCACATTTTGTTTATCTATTCATCCATCATGGGACATATGGGTTACTTCCACCTTGTGACTATTATGAATAATGCTGCTATGAACATGAGTGTACAAATTTTTCTTCCAGACCCAACTTTCAATTACTTTGGACATATAACCAAAGTAGAATTGCTTGATCATATGATAATTGTATTTCTGTTTTTCTTTTTAGGAATTGCCATACTGTTTTCCATAGTGGCCACACCATTTTACATATCTATCAACAGTGTATGATAGTTGCAATAGTTGCAATTTCTGCACATCTTGCCAAACTTGTTATTACCTCTCTCTCTCTCTCTCTTTTTTATTTGATAGTAGCCATCCTAATAGATGTGAGATCTCATTGTGGTTTTGGTTTTGCATTGTGCTGATGATTAGTGATATTGAGCATTGTTTCATACGGAGGAATATCTATTTAAATCCTTTTCCCATTTTAAAATCGGGTTATTTGTTTTTTGTTCTTGACTAGTAAGATTTCTTTATATATTCTGGATATTAATCATTTATCACAGATATATGACTTGAAAGCATTTTATCCCTTCCCATAATAAACTTTTCACTCTATTGATTGTGTCCTTTGATGTACAGTAGTTCTAAATTTTGACATAGTCTAATTTAACTATTTTTACTTTTGTTGCCCATGCTTTTGGTATCATATCCCAGAAATAATTGTCAAATCCAACATTATGATTCTTCGTCCCTATCTTTTCTTCTAAGAGACTTACAATTTTAGCTTTTACATTTAGTTCTTTGACCCATTTTAAGTTGATTGTTGTATATAGTGTAAGGTATTGACTCAACTGAATTTTATTTTTGCATGTGTATATACAGTTTTCTAACATCACTTAGTAAAAAGACTGTCCTTGTCCCACTGAATGGCCTTGAGACCCACCAAAAATCATTTGACCATATATGGGAAGGTTTATTTCTAGAACATTTTTTCTATTTCTTTGGTAATCTGTTTGTCTTTATGGCAGTGCCATGTTATTTTGATAACTGTAGCTTGGAAAGTAAGTTTTGAAATCAAGAAGTGTGATAGCTCCAACTTCATTCTTTTTCAAAATGTTTTGGCTATTCTATATGAGTTTTACAGTGGATTTTTCTATTTCTGCATAAAACACCATTGGGGTTTTGATAGGCATTGCTTTAAATCTGTAGATCACTTTCGATTATATTGACATCTCAACAATATTAAATCTTCCAATCCATGAACATGGGATGTCTTTCTATTTATTTGGTTCTTTCTTTAATTTATTTCAGCATTGTTTTGTAGTTTTCAGTGTACAAATCTTTTGTCTCCTTTGTTAAGTTTATGACTAAGAATTTTGTTCTTGGGGCACCTGGGTGGCTCAGTCAGTTGAAGGTGTGACTCTTGATTTTGGATCAGGTCATGATCTCAGGGTCATGAGATCAAGCTCTCGGTTAGGCTCCATGCTGGGCAGGGAGCCTGTTTAAGATTTCTCTCTCTCTTCCTCTTTCTGCCCCTCAGCTCCCCCCAAAATATAAATGAAAAATTTTTTTAAGTAACTTTATTCTTGGAGCACCTGTGTGGCTCAGTCATAAAGCATCTGCCTTTGACTCAGATCATGATCCCAGGGTCCTGGAGTCAAGCCCTGCATTATGTTCCGTGCTCAGCAGAAAGCCTGCTTCTTCATCTCCCGCTCCCCCTGTTTGTGTTCCCTTTCTCACTGTGTCTCTCTCTCTCAAATAAATAAATGAAATACTTAAAAAAATGACTTTATTCTTCCTAATGCTATTGTAAATTGATTTTTTTTCTTAATTTCCTTTTGGATTGTTCATTGTTAGTGTTTAGAGATACACTGATTTTTGCATCTAATAACATTTAATTCTAATTTAAATCATAGCTTCAGAAAATAAGTATAGAAGTTTATGGTCTATTTTGGGAAGTATTCATTTGCCTGAAGAGGAATCTATTTTGATTTCAGTTCTTTCAGTTATGTATGTGACTCAGCAACTAATTTATTTAAATTGGTTCTTGACTTAAGGACTTTTCCTCTTACCATCCTGCTTTCATTTTCATGAGAGTGGATATGCTTATCCTTCTTGGTAATGGGAAAAAGAGAGACAGGATTAGTCTCATCAAGTGGGGGCAGATTCCCTGAGATAGTGATGGCATCACTGCTACTGGCAGAAAACCCTATATTACGTGAGCCAATTAGAATATACTTACTTGCTAGGAATATGGTTTTGAGGTTAGAAAAATCTGGTTTCACTCTAACTCTAAGATTTACTAGCTGTGAAAACTTGCTAAATTCCTTACTATCATTAAAACTTAATATTATTATTATTTATTAAAATAGTGAAAATACTAATACCTACCTCTTAAAACTCTTATATACATGAATCTAAGCACATAAGCACAGACAAGTGGAAAACGAAGCATTGCATTAATTGCTATCATTCTTGTCACATGATCAATTGTCAAGTAGTACAATAAATTTAATGTTTAACACCAGAGTTTTTCAACTTCACTATTACCGAATGAAGTAGAAAGAAATACTAGTTTCAACTGGAAAACACAACAGCACTAATGATTTTTTTGTGAGGGTGGTAGAAAGGATTTACACCAGAAGGCATAACCAGATAGCCTTGTTTCCTAGTCTTATCTTTTTATTTAGAAGTTGGTTGAGAAAGATCAGCTCTGGTAAGGGGGCTCAAAAAGGATAACACATGTAACAGGGGACGGAATATGATGTGTGGCACAGAATTCATAATCTATGATGATTAGAAATTCAGATACCAAATTTCACAAACTGGCTCCATTCCAACTCTCCTGAACGTGTGCCTGAATCCAAATAGCATCGTTAAAGAGAAAAGAACAGCTAAACTGTGAAATGTGCAGTTTAATGAACTTCCCAAATATAGGGCCTCAAAAAACCCAGCTCTAAATGAAATAAATAAATGTGCGCTAAATGAAATTCTATCTTCCAACACTCTGAAAGCCACTTGTCCAGAAGTCCTCCTACAGCAAATATGCTTGGGATTTTCTTAGCAAATGTGTATCACTTCAGATGAAAATAGTTGAAATGGAAACAAGTGGGTAAAAAAGTAGAATTAGAGGAGTGAACAGATGGTATGTAAGTATAATGATGATCCAATTGCACCATATTATAAATGAGCTATCACAGAATCTCAGAGGAGCTTCTGGCCAAACATTTGAACGTAATGGAGAAAAGCCCTACTTGTAACTCCCCTCCTTTTTTTTTTCTTTCTTTCACAATTTAAGAACATTGCAAACAAATGAAGCAACTTACCACAAAGTGTAACACAGGATACCTACTCACACAACCCATATCCCTCTTCACATACTGTACTGGAAATTTAAAAAGGCCGGGTGGACCTTGGTTGGAATAAGATGTCTAAAACTCTTTCTATGGAACTTATAGCACAAAATGCAGATCGCTGAAAGGGCCTTTAGAACAGCAAGAGACCACAGCACTTTCCCCTTCCTGGTCTCTCAGGCAAGGCATGCATTTCATCCCTCTTTGCAATAGTATGGTTTTCTGGCGTCTTTTCTAATTTCCTCAAATTGTTGGTGGAAATTGCTTCAAATCACTTTGTTATCTCTCTCAGATGTTCTCACTAAAACTGAAATAGAGATGTCATCTGCAATCATTTAACAGTTTTTAAGAGCACTTCTGTGAGAACTTCAGAACATAGTTTTACATTCAGTTCAAGTCCTTTCAGCTAGGTGGAAACACTAGCGGAAATATTTGCAAGGGCCCAAAGATTATTTTATTAGTTTGAACATCAATTAGTTTCAATTCTGCTCAGCAAATATTTCCAGAACACCTACCGTCAGCTTAGACCTGAGTTACACAGATGGTTTACACATTCTTGGGGAACACTGCAATTTCCATGCATGGGGGAATCTGTTGAGCCTAAACAGTTCACACTAGCAAGTGTCAAAGGACAATATTAACACTTATTTACAGCTGAATCCTTAGTTATAGAAATTGGCACAAATACCTATAATATTAAATGATGGGTTTTGAGGTTTGCTGTAAAAAATGGTTTCTCCACTTTAGCATTATTAAACTCATGGTTCAGTTTTTTATTGTTGGTGGTGGAGGGGACTGTTCTGTACATTGGAGGATATTTATTAGCATTATTGAACTTTACTCAGTAGATGCAAATAATACTAACTCACCCTGGAACCAACCAAAATTGTCTCCAGAAGTTTCTAAATGTCTCCTGAGGGGCAAAATCATCCCTGGTTGAGATGCTGCTGTAAAAGATGTATCCTTTGGCCTCAAAGAGTTTCTAATCAGTGGGGAAAGACATAGTACACATAGTAAGTGGTTAAGTCAATAATAGTATCAAGATGATTCAGTGCTGAGACAGACCAAACATACTATAGAACCTGAGAATAAAACCTTAAGTCAACTAATCTGGCTTCTTACTTGGAGGAATTCTAATCACATCATTTCTCAGAACTCTCATGCTGTAAATAAGTTTTCCTTCTCATAAAACTCTCGTCAGTTGCTTTCAATATTACCCATTCACTAACAATTACCTTTCAGATGGTAGTGAGTAATTTAGAAGAATTATGGTACTAAGGTTTCTATCCAAATTTTCTCTTTGTTGTGTGATGGCTTATTCTTGATTTTCTGCTTATGTTATTTTTTTCCTAAAAAGTCTAAGTAAAGTAAATTGGAGTTAGATTGTACCTCTCTTTGATTGGAAATTATAGGGGTCCAATGTCTAATATTAAAGGAAATATCCTATGGAGTCTAGAGTTTACTCCAAGATAATAGTGAGTAACCACTAACATCCCTGACTTTCTATCAGCAGGATTATGCATTATTCAGCCATTAAACATTTAATCAGGATTTGTCCTGGAAGACATTGTCCTTCTGATCCTTCTTATATTTCAAGGGCAGTGTTGCTATTGTGAAAGATGGAGACTACAAGATGCCCAGTTCCTTGTCTCCCTAGAAAGAAGGGCATATGATGCAATCTTGAATTCAGGAAAAGAAGGCTGCAAGAGATATTGGATATAAGTTTCCTAGGAAAATTTTGACTCCATGATGGAACAAAAACAAAAAAACAAAAATAATTTGTTAGAAGTAACTCTCCTTCTTCTCCTTCGTCACGACTGTGTGAGGATCCGATGTTTGGAGCTGCAGCAGTCATTTTAGGATGATAAGGGGACAGCCAGAGAGTCACAGCAACACTTGATGGATGGCAAAAATGAAAAATAAACAGCCCAACATCCCTGGTGACATAACTGAGTGGCTGAATGATTTAATCCTGTATTTGCCTGACATCATACTTCTTGTTAGAGAAGACTGTAGATGCACTTACAGGAAAAGCTTTTATTAGCAATAGAGTCTGTGAATTGTAGCTAAAGTTTTTCAGGTACTATTTCTACTATATTGAAGACACGCTGTGGGTGAAATTAAAAACAAACAAGCAAAAAAAATGACAAATCATGTATTCAAGAATTGTATTTTGACATTATTAGGGGCATTCTGTTTCCAGAATTAATGATTATGTATTCAGAATTACCCTCAACTTAGAGAGGACACAGATAACACAGTATTTTTGTCAACTTGATCTTATTATATCTATTATGGATTGAATTGTGTCCCCTCAAGTTCATATGTTCAAGTCCTAACACCTAGTCCTTGAGAACGTGACCTTATTTGGAGATAAGGTCCTTACAGTAGTAATCAAGTTAAAGGGAAACCACTGGAGTGGGCCCTAGTCCAACGTGACTGATGTCCTTATACAAAAGGGAAATTTGGACTCAGCAACACCCAAGGAGGGAAGATACTGTGAAGAGACACAGAGAAAAGATAGCTGTCTACAGGCCAACAAGAGAGATCTGGAACAGATCCTTCCCTCACAACCCTCAGAAGCAAACAACTCTGCTGGCACTTTGATTTTAGACTTCTACCTTCTGGAGGTGTGAGACAATAAGTGAATGCTATTTGAGGCACCTTATTTGTGTTATAGCAACCCTAGCAAACTATTACGATGTCTCAAACTGAACTCACATGCTCTCTAAAACCTGCTCTTTCACTGTCTTTCCATCCTAGTCAATCCTTTCAACTCCATCCTTTCCAAACTCGGGCAGAAAACCTTGGCATCATCTTTGACTACTTCTCTCCCACTTCATATCCATCAGTTGGCATACTCTTTTGGCTCTGCATTCAAAGTTACTCGAGTTTCTTTGTTTCTCACTGCCTCCGCAGTCACTACCCTAGTCAATGTCACTGTTGTCCTCCTGTTTGATTATAGTAAAAGCTGTAGAGCTGGTCTCTTTGACCACATTGCAGTCTCTTTCTATCTCTTTCTTTGTTAAAATACAAGATGGGTTATGTCATAATCCTGTTCAAAATCTCCAGTGCCTTCCATATGACTCAAGTGAAAACCAAAAGTTACTGACAATGTCCCGTGACCTCTCTTACTTTTTTCTCATTATGCTTTCCCTTGGCTAAGGCCGTGCTGGTTGTTCTTTGAGCTTCCAGGCATTCTTTTTTGAACTTGCTGTTCTTCTGCTGGAGTAATTATTTCTCCCAGACGTTTGCTTAACTCACTCTTACCTCCTTCACATAAGTTATTTGGGAAAATCTCATTTTTTTAAATGAGATCTTTCCTGACTACCTATTTAAATATGTAATTGCTCCCTTCTCCCAAGCCTATATAGAACTCACACCCCTCCTGAATTATCATCTTTCCAATGGTATTTGTTGCCATCTCTATTGTATAATCTACTTTTTTCTCAATTTTAAGAAAAATCAATATCTGTCTCTTATTATAATACAGTGTTTATGAAGGCAGGGCTTTTTGTCTACTTCGTTTACTGCTTTGTCTCTAGTGCCTACAGCAATTTTAAGAAATACAGATGTTTAAAAACTATTTCCACGATAAACACATGAGGGAACAAGAACTCACTTTACCACCATTTATTACAATACTAGGAGTTCCAGGAAGTTTGGCATCATCAAGAAATTCTTATGCTTTGTAGCATGTTACTCTTAGCTTTAAAAATTAAAATTCCTTGCAGGATATGTAAAATGTTTTAGTGCCATGAAATAAGTAATTAAGTACTTACTATGTAAATCTCTGTGTCACGTAAGCTCCCAGCACCACATTTAAGGCATATTAGGGGTTGAGAAAAGTTTTGTTTAGGGAGTGAAACCAAAAGTACTGTGCTTTATTATCTTAAATATCATACTCCTGGACTCTCTGAGTGACTGAGGTAAGTGATCCTTATTATTCTTATTGTTTTTCCTCTTTATTCAGAGCTTGTTCCCAGGACTATGGTTTTTAGAGTATCTGAGTAGAAAGCTACATTAGTAAATAGTTTCCAATCTTTCTTGATGCAAATAACAGACCTAACTTTTGTTGTTACATAGTTATAATCTCACTGGGGGAGGTAACATAAAATAAATCTGTTTCTACTTTAGATTCTTCCAACCCCTCTGAACATGAATAAAAATCTCTTCCTTTGATTTTTAGCAAATACATTATATAGAAATATTTAGTATATCAGCTGTAAACATTTTCTACAAAAGCAGCATAAGTACCTTTTTTCATCTGTTTATGCTTGATAAAGATTTAGATTCTGTGATTTTAAGCCCAGTCATTTACCTGTAATCATCCCTTAGAGGGGATTTCCTGGGGAATTCTGAGGATGGTTATGAGCTCAGGTTAATTTACACTCAAACCTTCAAGCACAGGTATTTTAAAAATCTTACTTATTTTTTTAAAGAACTTCCAGGGTCAGAAAATCTACAAGGGCATACTTTACAACCTGAGTTTAAATCATGCCTTTTAAAAAAATCTATATCTAGCTTAAGTCACTCTTGATAAAGATATATTTTGTTGTTGTTGTTGTTGTTCAATTCTTAGTGGATATGGGTGGGCAATGTCATAAGGAGAAAAAAACATACTTCGAGATTATACACAAAACACAAAAGCAAACTTGTAAACTACAGGTTTCTGACAAATGATACCTATAGAAATTCTTGCCAGAAATTTTGTAGTGAAAAATACTGCAACTCTTTTTGGAGTAAATCTATATAGAACCATAAAGGGGGAGATCTTTGAGAATGACTCTCCTCTCTCTAATATACAATTTCAAGACCACACCTTTTGTGTGATAATTAGTAATGCAGAGGCAATAGTTTCTCTTAATTCTTTCTTCAGGCTGTTGCCAAACAAGTCATCTTCAAGCATAGTTGCTCTAAAATCTTCAATAGCTCCTCCTTGTTTTTATAATACAATCCAAACTTCATAGTTTGGCATTCCTGACCATCTTAGCTCAGATCCCCTAGAAGTGAGTTCTTGTGCAAGTAAATGATTAATGAGTTGTTCTTAGCAGAACCCATTAAGGAAGAGAGAAGCAGAGGAGGCCAAAGGAAGAACCTAAGCACAGAGGAACTTTCAACTGACATCTAGACTTCACCAGATCCCAGGGGAACTTTGGAGTATGAATGCTGTAGGAGTTTTTTCATCTTGAAGGCAAGGAGACTACCTTTTGTTCCTTTGTCTCAGGGACTGCTGCCCAGCATGGATGAAGCAGGTCCCATGCATCTCTAGCTCAGGCAGCTCCCTTCAGCCATTGAGGGTTTGCAGGGAATGGTATGGCTGTGAGCCTTTGTTGCCAACACTCATGACAGTTGGGGGATAGGTGCTCCAGCCCAGTAACGGGACCCTGGGTGAGGACTCCTAGAAGCTAATACATAATATCCTGTGACCTGCTTCAGTCTTTTATATCATTCCCCCCTTTCTAGTTCCCTCTGCTGCTTCCTGTAAACATTTATTCCCCCTTCCTCTTCCTTTACAAATATTAGGCTTTAAGGATCCACAGCTTCTTTAACCTACCCTTCAGGGACCTGGATGATGGTTCCCTGGGAGATTCTCTCAACAGCTGATAAACCAGGAGAGCATTTACAACAGTATGTGTGCATCAGATTGGATCCTCAGAGCTGCATGCCTGATAACCACTCCCATCTCCCTCCTTTCTTGTGGGCAAGACCCCTGCACCATTACAGAGGCTAGAAAAGCTGAAGACTGAAGGCTGAAGACTGCCTTTCTCAGGCTCCCCTGTTTCCATGGCATGGGCGCGTGACCTAGTCCTGACCAGGTGAGTTACGGAGCTGCCTGAGGACTGGTGGGAGAAGATACTCTCACCCCTGCTGCTGTTCTCGTACAACATCATGTGAAGATATGATGCATGAAACTGCTTCAGACTTTTCACAATTCCAAGACAAAGACCACAGAATCCATCTGCAGCCCTGCTGTCACTGAGTCTCTGGATTAACGCTGGGCTCTGCCATGGATTTTCTTTTTCTTTCTTTCTCTCTCTCTCTCTCTCTCTCTCTCTCTTTTTTTTTTTTTTTTGTACATAAGTGAAATCAATTCCAACTGCTTAAATCATTTTTGTTAGGTATTTTGTTCTTTGTGGCTGAAAGCACCCTATGTTCTCTTTTGTAGAGCTTTCTGGTAATAGCTGGATTAGAGAATTTGTCTAAAACCTAAGACCATGAGGATATTTTCACTCTCACTTTTTTGAATTAATGGCAGCTGGACTCATCGAGCTGTATGGATGTGGACCCATCCATCTGTGTGAAGTGTAGTCCTATTTCATATAGGAGGGGAAAAGGGGATAAAGACTCCAGCTTCTATGCAAAGTAGAAATAGGAAGTTCAAGAGTACTACCAATGAGAGGTCCAAGTGGTCTTCTGTGCTCAAACACAGGCAGGCCAAAGAAGACCTGGCACTGGAAGGTTCTCTTTTAAGGCACAGTGACTCTGCCCACTAGGGCAACAAGTCCTGATAAAGGCATGTTCTACCCCATCAGGCTAGTTATGCTTACTTCCTGGGAGAAGGAAGTCTGGGGGGGTGGGGGAAGGGAAGGGAGGTACAATGAGTGTCTGCAATACCCTCCAAGAGGGAGGGGTAGTTTTGGTTTCCTCTTTTTGGCCAGAAAATAGAAGCTAGAGTGAAAAAGGGATTCTCCCGTGACAATTAATAATGGTAATAATAATTGTAAGCCCATCCTGTGTAAGGCACATTTTGCTCAAAGCTTTATTTGCATTATGTCCATCAAAGTTCAAAATAACTTCAGAAATCTGCTGCTTCTTTTCCCTCTATGACTTTCTTTTATGTTCTGTTCTCTTAAAATGTCTTGTCTGTTGTTCTGGCCTATACAAAATCCACCAGTGTTCAGTACTCGTGTGTCTGTGATACTCACCAGAAGCCAAGTTCTCTTCAACTACTGTGCTCTGCAAATCTCTCCCCTTGGTTTTGTGTGCAAGGAAAGGAAAGATGGGGAATTAGAATAAGAGTGATGGATGAAACAGCTCCTGGATGAAAAAAAAAATAATAATAACCATCTTTTTCTGTTCTTAGCCCTTCAGGTTGGGGAACATTTTTATTATTTTATACATTCCGGCAGGTTACTTAAAACATTTTATACAGACCACAGTAAAACATGTGCAGTAGGAAATACTCAGTATTTTATAGAGCCTGAAACTGGAACTACAGCTAAGTATAGAAAAAAAATTGACACAGGATTATTCTGGTAGAACATTTCCCATGAGATATTAATAGATGTTCTTTGGAAAAGAGTCCTTTAGTCAAACAAATTTGAGAGAGTTCTGGATTTCACTAAATGAAGGAATTTTAATTCCTCAATGACTGTTCTAGACTTGTCACACATTTATCTTAATAACAACTTTCCAAGAATGGGTTGCAGCCTAAAGAGTTGCTCAATTGTCTTGGACCATAAATTCCGTTTGATGAGGAACACCTATTAACATTTCTGGAATGAGTGTTCTGTGGATGATGCTTTGGGAAATGCTTCTTCAGCAGAGATGAAAATGTTTCCTCATGAAAATCCCTTATTTCCTTACACTAATAATCTGAGACTAACGTTACAATATGCACATTGATCACCATCAAAAGTGCTACCTTGATCACACTGACGTGGAAATGTAGACATGAAAATATCACCTGATTCTCATATTTTCTATTATTAAGACCACTTACACTGAACTTCCTTTTTTTTTTTCTTTTCTGTTGTTTGTCCCTCATTTTCTTGCCTTAAGGTTAACCATCCAGACCATCCAAATATGCAAAAAAGATATTTCAGTAGTGATGAGAATATTTTTTTAAACATGTGAATTAAGCTCTAACATAAGAAAGAGAAAAACATAAAACCAATGATTAAAAATATAAATCACTCTATCTTGAACAGCACAGAATTAGCTTTTCTCTGATCTTTTTTAGAAGTTCTTGTCCCTCGTCATTAACAGACAAATTAGGACCAAATAGTCCTAATATTAATACTAGCTTTGATAGATATCAGAGATGTGTAATGCCATAATAATTCATATGACTCAAAGATAAGGACAGCTTGGGATGCCTAGGTGGCTCAGTTGGTTAAGGATCTGAATTTGGCCTGGATCGTGATCTTAGGGTCCTGGGATGGAGCCCCCCAACGAGCTCCCTGCTCTGCAGGGTGTCTGCTTGTCTCTCTGCCCTTCCCCAAACTCATGCTCTCTCTTTCACTTTCTCTCTCTCTTTGTCTTTCAAATAAATAAAATCTCTAAAAAGAAAAAGATAAGGACAGCTTGCTTATTTATATTTCTTTCTTTTTTTTTTTAAAGATTTTATTTATTTTATTTGACAGAGAGAGAGATCACAAGTAGGCAGAGAAGCAGGCAGAGAGAAGGGGGAAGCAGGCTCCCTGCTGAGCAGAGAGCCCGATGCGGGGCTCAATCCCAGGACTCTGAGATCATGACCTGAGCCGAAGGCAGAGGCTTAACCCACTGAGCCACCCAGGCGCCCCTATATTTCTAACTTATTAAGCAGATAGGCAGAGCCTTAGGTTCCAGAAAACGCCCATTACAATATTGGTCATGCCAAGAAGATGAGAAACAAGGACTAAGACAACAAAGAAAAATGTATAAGAAATTGTGAAATACATAGGGTAAGGGATATAAAAGTTGGTTTTCTGTTTGGGTAACAACTTGAAAAGTATCTTCTGTATTTTTACCATTATGGTATATATTGTAGAGTAAAAACTCAGAAAGCTGCACTCGGAAAGTTACATGAAAGGATCCACCAAGATGTGAGGATCATGAAATACCAGAATGGTCATTGGCCATCGGATCAAAATAAGGGGGTTCTAGGCCTGGCATTATTAAAGAGAGATCTGTGTGCTCTCGGAAGAGGGTTGTGGCTATTAGATTATCATTAAGGCCAATGCTATTTCTAAACGTTTGCCATTACCTTAAAGGTATTTGAAAATAACTTGCTAGATGTGATGTGTTGAGTAGACATAACTGCCGTATTTATATGTGTTTGACCTTCCTGGAGAATGTTGTAATTATATGTTAAACATAATTAATTGGCTGTCTCAAGATAAAAGTGAAAGAAACCCGACTATGTGAGAGGGGAGTGACATAAAAAGTGAATGAATGCATGGTTATGTGGCTTGTGATTGTTATGTGTCCCCTTAGAAAGAGGTGCTTCAGTCTAAATGGGCTTAAAATTTTCTTCAATAATGTAGAACTTGGAGGGTGTGGGCTGGGTGCTCCTGCGTTCAATCTGACTGGCCATGATAGCTGTCTTGACACCGCCTCCAAGGATGTCTTTTTGAATCAGGCAGGATTGTCTTACGTAAACAGAATGCTTGCCTTTCCCCCAAATCCCCCAAAGCTGGGGGATGGGCTGGGGTTGGTTTTTCTTTCAAATAAATAGTTATTCATGCTTTAATTATAATCACTCTAGAAGTCCAATTTGGGGGCACCTGGGTCGCTCAGTGGGTTAAGCCTCTGCCTTCGGATCCAGTCATGATCCCGGGTCCTGGGATCAAGCCCCGCGTCCAGCTCTCTGCTCGGCGGGGAGCCTGGTTCCCCCCCCCCCCACCTCTGCCTGCCTCTCTGCCTACTTGTGATCTCTCTGTCAAATAAATAAATACATAAGATCTTCAAAAAAATAAAAATCTAATTTTGGGAGACTTAATGTCTGCACCGTGGCTGGTTAAGTGACACAAGATCCACGAACAGAGCAGCTTACCATCTATTGATCATCTCACAGTTTCCGGGTCTGAAGTTCAGGCACTGGTTCCCTGCTCAGAGCCTCAGAACATGGTTGTGACCCCTTCCTGCAGGCTCTAGGGAGAAATTCATTTCTGGGCAAATTCAGGATGTTGATTGAAGTCAGAGACAAATAGCTGTTGGTTATTCTCAGCTTCTGAAGGCCACCTGCATGGGAAAGGCTCATGGCCTCATTCAAGCCAGCAATGGATGATGACACTTATTTCTCAGGCTCCTCTCCTTCTTTCCTCTTCTGCAACATCTGTCTTCAGACTCTAGCCAGAGAAACTTCTCTGTTTTAAGGATTCACATGTTGAGATTGGGCTCATGTGGCTATTCCAGGATCCTCTCTCTATCTTAAGATTCATAACCTTAATGACAACTGGAAAGTCCTTTTATAGAAGTACCTTTATTAGGGTTGAAAAACCGGAGATGTGGATTTTTGGAGGCAACTCTTTATAATTCTGCCTACCACAGTGGCATAGGTTGGAATTTCATTCAATGTGAATTTTAACACTTATGTATGAATGAGCAATTAAATGTCATTCTCCTTCCATAGTGATTTATTCATTTACTCATTTAGTGATGGTTTCTGGAAAGCTTCTTTATTATTTTCCAGGCGCTGATCTGGGCATTGAGAATGTAGTGATGAATGACACTAGGCCTATGTTAGGAATAGGATTGCCACTAACAACATATATGGTTATGGCAAGCTTGACTGTGGCTAATGAGACTTAAGAATTAAATATAAATTTCATTTTATTGTAATTAATTTAAATTAAATAGCTTCATGTGTTTGGTGGCTACCATACTGATATCACAGAAATACTGACAGTACAGATAGAATATTTTGGTCAAAGCAGAAAGTTATCTTGGTAATGCTGTGCTAGACAGATAAAGTTCCTGCCCTCTTATAGTTTATATTCTAGTATGGAATTGATATATTTTTTTTTCTGGAAAGGGCTAGATAGTAAATTTTTTAGACTTTATGGGCCAAATGGTTTCTTTTTTAACTACTCAACATTGCCTTTGTAGCTGAAAACTGCCATAGAAACATTGTAAATTAATGAGCAAAACTATGTCTTTCAATAAATTTTTTAAATTAATTAATTTTTTAAGATTTTATTTATTTATTTGAGAGAGAGAGAGAGAGAGAGGGAGAGGGAGAAAGGATAGAGGTAGAGTGAGAGGGGAAAGCAGGCTCCCCCACTGAACAGGAAGGGAATGCCAGGCTTTGACCCCAGGACCCTGAGATCATGACCTGAGCTGAAGGCAGGTGCTTAACCAAATGAGCAACCCAAGCTCCCCTCAATAAATTTTTTAAAAAGATTTTATTTATTTATCTATTTATTTGAGAGAGAGGGATAGAGCACAAGTAGGGAAAGGGCAGAGTGCCCCTCGTTTGCATATCCCAGCTCTTGAGGCGGATTCCCCACTCTCTCATCTTCCAGCTCTTGCTGGGTCTTCCTCACTTTGTCTTGATCTTCACTTTTACCACTAGACCAAGTACTCTAACATCATTTTATTCAATATTCTATGGGATTTCAGTCTTCGTCAGTGTGTAAAGGCTGCCACAACAAAATACCACAGACTGGGTGGCTCAAACAGCAAAGTTATTTTCTCAGTTCTGGAGTCCAAGATCAAGGGGTTGACAGGCTAGGTTTCTTCTGAGGCCCCTTTCCTTGCCTTGCAGGAGGCCACCTTCTCCCTGTGTGCTAACATGGTCATTCCACTGTGCATCCCTTTCCTGCTGTCTCTCTGCATGTGAAGATTTCCTCTTTTTATAAAGACACCAGTCAGATTGGTTAGGGCCCATCCTAATGGCCTCATTTTAACTTTATTACTTCCTTAAAGATCTTATCTCCAAATACAGTTATATTCTGAGGTCCCAGCAGTTAAGGCTTCAACATATGGAATTGGGGACACACTATTTAGCCCATAAAAACCTTAAGTTTTAAATACACTGCTTTTCAAACTTGCCTCAAATTAAGTCCACTTGAGAGCTTAAAAAAAAAAAAAAATACAGCTCTAGGTCTTCCTTAAGAGACTCATTGAGTACATTTGGAATACGGTCTGAGAATTTAGATTTTTAAAGTTCCCTGGTTAAGAATGATGATCAGCCAGGTTGGGAATTACTCTTTGATCATGTATCCAAATGCTGCATACTAAGAAATCCAGACTAGCATGTGTGATGCACCATATGTGACTCTTCAAAGGCACGGTGTTTGCATCTTTATGCACCAGTTGTGAAAATTAAGTCAATTTAAACTAATTTTTCTCAGGTTTTTTCTGATCTATGATACTTTTGAGCAGAGCCAGGTGCACTTGGGGAAAAGATTAACTTTCAGGGATGAGGCCAGTTTCCCAGGATGAAGTGGGTCCACTCTGTCTGCTTTTCTATAAGTGATACTGCTCACATGCACAGAAGTAGTGATGATGAGGGTTCCAGATAAGGACCCTCAGGCTGTATGCTGCTAAAAAATATTTAAAATTTTGATGTGCCCTTGATTCTAAGTATCATTAAAAAGTATAAGTAACTGAATTCATTAGCATGCATGCAATAGAGAGCTCAAGACCAGGTGGTCCCAAGCTGTCTACTCTGGTTCACTTCCCACCATACTTTTATAGGATTACTCTGTTGCAACCACCCAGCACTTCTCACTGTGCTTATGCACATGTTTTCCTTTCTATGGAAAGTTCTTTTGTTTACATTATACCTTTTTAAAATTAATTAATTAGTTAATTTTTTAACATTTTAAAAATTTTAATTCAATTAATTAACATATAATGTATTGTTGGTTTCAGAGGTAAGGTCAGTGATTGATCAGTTTTATGTAACACCCAGGGCTCATTATATCATGTTCCCTCCTTAATGCCCATCACCCAGTTACCCCATCCCTCCATCCCCCAGCCCTCCAGCAACCCTCAGCTTGTTTCCTATGATTAAGAGTCTATTATGGTTTGTCTACCTCTCTGGTTTTGTTTTGTTTTATTTTTTCCTCTCTTCCCCTATGATCCTCTGTTGTGTTTCTTAAACTTCACATATCACTGGGAACATATGATAATTGTCTTTCTCTGAATGACTTATTTCGCTTAACATAACACCCTCTAGTTCCATCCATGTTGTTGTAAATATTATGTCTTTTTTTAAAAAATGCATCCATAATCTTGATGTGTTCCCTACATCCTCAGGCAGAATTACTTATCACCTCTGTTTATTACTATTTACCTTCTAATATTGTAAATCTTGTTTATGTGTTTACACTACTCAAGAGATCAGAGATGTCATCTACCACCCTTCATCTCCATATTCATTGTAGACATTGATAATCTATTATGGCCCTCTTGCCTGCTTGGATATGTGTGGACTCACAACCCAGTTCACAAAGTTCTCCAGAAAGCCACCACTAACTGACCATTTGGCTTGTGAGATTATACATGCTTGCTATTCAGGCATTGAATGGACTCTTAAGAGTAGAGACTGACAATGAAAACTTGACAAATACAAATTGAATTAATGGAAACTTGACCTAAACGAGAACAAATACAGCTTTTTTTTTTAAATTAAACTTTTTGTTTAGAATTATTTGTAGGTTCATAAGCAGTTGCAAGATATAATACAGAAAGAAAGGGTACATGTACCCTTTATGCAATTTACCCCAATGGTAACACCTTGTGTAACTGTGGTACATCACAACCAAGATGCCAACTTTAGTACAGTAAGATACTGAACATTTTTGTCACCCCAAGAATCCTTCTTTTGTTGCCTTTTCATAGAGATCACTACCTTCCTCCCACCTCCACCCCTTTCTTAACCCATAGCAACTAATAATCTGTTTTTCATTTCCATAACGTTTGTCATAATGAGAAAGTTATATAAATGGAATCCTACGGTATGTAACTAGGAATTGGCTTTATTCACTCAGCATAATTCTCTGGAAATTCACTCAAGTTGTTTGTGTACAATAGTTTATTCTTGTTTGTTTGTGACTGGTATGCTATGGTGTGGATGTATCATAGTTTGTTTAACCATTCACGTGTTGAAGGATATAAGAGTTGTTCCCAGTGTGGGGATATTATGAATAAAGCTGTTATAATATTTGTGTATATGATTTGTATAAGCATATGTCTTCATTTCTCTTGCATGAATGTCTAAGATACAATTCAGAAAAGTAGTTACATGATAGATTTTTTTAAAAACTGGTAAACTATTTTCTAGGTAGCTGTAGCATTTTACATTACCACCAACAATGTATGAATAATGGTTTTCCCATATCCTTCCTGGTACTTGGTGTTGTCAATATTTTTAATTTTAATCATTCTGATAGGTGCTATTTTGGTTGCAATTGGTTGTAATTCAAAGACCCTACGTAGGTTCAGACTTTTGAACTTCTATAGGCAATGGGGAACAATGAAAACATTCTGAAGATGTGTGGATCATGTGCAAAGTCATCTTTCAAGAATGAAATCAAGCTATTGAGTGCAGAATTGATAGAAAAAGTAAAATAAAACAAAAACAAAAAACCAAGGAAACAAAAAATAGAAGAAAAGGGATAAATCGTGAGCCTGTTGGCAAGTTTGGGAGACATATAATTAGGAATGGATCAGAGTATGGAGGAAGGGTGGTAATGATGGAAATCCACAACTTTCCCATTCCATAGCAAGTTTTATGTGGGTAGATGTTAATGATAATTCTTACTCTCTTTCAGCCATTATTTTAACTCAAGTTGTATGTTTTCTTTTCAAAAATTAGAAAACTCAGAGGTTCGTAGGTATAGTTCAAGTCTATCCCTTAAGTCATGTCCTCCATAATACCCCTTCCTTCCTAGTTATTGTAATTTTAACTTTCCTCAAAATCATGCCCAATTATGGGCTCTCCCCATTCCTCTAACTTTGATGTACTTTTTTTTTAAATTTTTCAATAACACATATCAGCTTTAACATAAAATATGTTTTGCTTCTTTATTACAACTGTTGTCTGTCTCCTCTGTAAGTTCTACAGGGTGGATATAGTATGAGCTCAATACAAGTTTGCTGAATGCATGCATGCATGAGGAATGAATGAATGAACAGTTCAGTTGCAGAGCTGGATTGGATTGTACCACTCAGTCTTTCTAGACATGCTCCTCTGGCATTTTTTTTTAAACAGGTTTAATTGATAAATAACTTGGAAGGTATTCTATTGATATTTGCAAACTACAAAACCATTATTGTGCAGTAAGTAATTATATTGGAATTTGAAACATTCACCTTAATTAGACTCTCCAGTGATATTACAAAAACAAAGTTGAATTAAATTGTGCACTCATACAGCTCCTTCAGTACTGATCAGTCACCTGTTACATATTGACAAGGGGAATTCTGGGAAGGTCACTAAAAACAGAAGATCTTTCAGGTCACATGTGACACCTAAAAAGGTGTGCTCTACAAACGTGTGGCCATACGACAATGCCCTCGTTAGCAAGCAGGCTTGTGGGACTAGATTTTGGCTTATTCAAAGATAACAAAAGAAACCAACCATATGGTGTTATTTCAAGGATGTCAGAAAAAAAACTTTGTATGCATTCCCAAATGCTTTTCCTGCCTACTTATTGCTGCTTTTAAAAGGAAGGGAGAAGAAAAAAGGGAGAAAAAAAACTTTCTGCAAATATATATGTGGTTTAAAATACAAATTATTTGGCCAAAGTTCAACCCTGACTGAAAAATTCATTAAGGTATGAATGAAAGCAATCTTTTCCCAAGAGGAGGTTTTAACGTGGAGATAGCAGTGCAGAGGCACTGCAAGCCTGGGGAGAGGGAAGCCGAGAAAGCTGGAACAGGTGTTTACATACAAAGAAGGAACGGAGTACATTCAGGGAAGCATCTTTCTTTGCTGCAACATTAATGAGTTCAGACCTTCCACTTGTTTAGGAAGGTGAATTTACCTCTCACAGTCCTCTTCCTTGGGTCATCAGTACAGCTAGTTGGTAGAATGCTTGTCTCATGCAGTTTATAGAAAAAAATATTTTGATGTTCACTTTTGGTAGGTAAGTCACCATATAAACTAAGCACCTTTCCCAAGGTTCATTCGACTGAAAATAAGACTGAATTCTCTCTGCTCTGAGTGAACTATTGAATGGAGGGTAAAAGATCATGAACGCCCAATATTCACTAGTTAACTAATCACAGAACCTTAAGGGAAAAGTTTCTTGTGTCCGTAACTATTAATATCTCCATCTATTCACCAGTGGGATAAGGTGGTCTCTAACTGGCCTTCCACCTTTGAGATCCTAGACTTTTTTGATTTTTGCCAGCTCATAAGTAAAACAGATAAAACCTGATATCAGTGGACAAGGTCTCTGAAGGAGCTGTGATGGGACAATTTTGTTTAAATGCATCCAACTCTGGGGATGCCTGGTTAGCTCATTTGGTTAAGTGTCTGACTCTTGATTTCAGCTCTGGTCATGATCTCAAGGTCCTGGGATCGAGCCCTGTGTCAGGTTCTGTGTTGAGCAGGGAGTCTGCTAGAGGAACCTCCCTCTCCCTTTGACCCTCCACTCTCTCTTTCTCTCTTTCTAAAATAAATATATAAGTTATTTAAAAAAAAATATACATCCAACTCGGAAATGTGCTTTATTGTTAACAATTATCCTTGTTGAGCCTTTGGTTCCCCCCCTATGAAATAAAAATGTGGAACTATAGATTCTGTTTCTTTCTGATGAAGTATTTCATGTTTCTATAGTTCTGATATCAACATTAGGTTTTATAGTTGAGACGAGTTATGTAGTAAATTCATACAATGAAATAATGGGACTAACATGAATTAACATAGTCTTTCCTTTGGTAAGAGAACAGCTGCTTAAAATCCCTTTTGTTCCCTTTATAACCGATTCAAAGTGGTAGGAAAATACATACAAAAATTATAAATTTAAAATAAACAGGAACCCCATACATAGGAGAAGCACGCTGAAGAGGTTTTGTTTGTTTGTTTGTTTGTTTAGAATTCAAAGTTACACTGTATACCTTGATCTTAGCATATAAGATTTCTTTTTTGTTCAATCTGGAAAATAAGGCAGATGTGCTAAATGATGTTTGAGTTGCATAGATTTTTGGGAGTCGTTTTATGTAAGAAAATTCAAGGGAGACTCAGATATGTATCTGATCTCCTTCGTTTACTTGAGCATTCTCACAAATATTTTTCTAACCCATTTTATTCTAGAAGAATTGAAAAGGTACTATTTTCATTCTTTTCTTCTATCTTTCACTTCTACTAGAATGTACAGTTCTTCTTAAATCACTGAGGTCACCATTAAACAAAGACGGGTCAGTCACTGTGTTTTCCAACATTTCAAGTTTGAATTCTTGTGGATTCTACTTGTAAAGGTAACATTTCAACTGCATCGTGTTCAACCTTAATTTATTAACTAGCAGATTCTTTTCTGCTAGCCAAGCTCCTGATTGCCAAGTCCTTCATCCTTTATTTCATTATTTCCATCCATCTTGTTTTGTTCATCTGCCTCCTGTAAGAGAAATATCCTCCAGTCAGCAGATTTTCTCAGAATCTGTGAAGAAGGGGCTGATGATCTAAGTGTTTGCCGGCCATGAGAGGGGTGGGGCCGCACCGGGGGTATCCCTCAAGGTAGAAAGTCCCCTTGTTACCAGATTTGATAGACTGAAACCAAAATATTGAAATAGATGACATAACATTATCTGGCTTTCGGTGCAGGTAGAAAAATGAAATAGAAGACTTTCTATTAGATTCCCAGAAAATATGAGTTCCTGCAGAGGGGCCTGTAATTGCGACACTGTGCAGCTCAGCACAGTTGAAAACCTTATTGCTCTGTGTCCCTGCAACTCCCATTTGCATGTTTCCTGGATGACCATGCTGGCGATAATCAAACACGTTCACATCTTGACTGGCTCATTGCCTCACTGAAAAGCCCTTTATGACAGCGTGCTTTGTTGTTTACCTAGGTGTGTTTTCTGTTTTCTTAAAAGGAGACATTCCGAGACAAAAAGAACAAAGGGACAATGTGCCACTGGGAATGGGTTTATGTCAGGCCAGTTCTGTGCCAAATACCAGGGAAATCACAGGTGTGTTCTATCTGAGACAATGAAACCCATGTGCTTGGGTATATGAGTAGATCACTAACATCAGCTCCATTGGGATGATGTTTTTCAAATATAAATCAGGTTAATAAGTACAGCTTTAAATTAAAAAATCAAATCAAATCAAGGTCCAATAGCAACTGGGGACACTGCATAATCCTCATAAACTGCAATAATATAAAAATGTTGTCTACGAAAGAGACGGTCATTTTCTGCCTATGGTTTGCTGTCATTTGCATTCTCTTCTCAGAGCTAGCTGATCTCTGCTGGTTTCACTCTGCTATTCAAGAACAGAGAGATAAGGACATTTGTCAAATTCATGCTTGTTTCATACAACCTGGGCCCTCATACTGGATTTTACAGCCTATAGATTTCTAAGTTGATAGGAAAGATCCTTATTTCTTCAAAACACAACTTTCTTTTTCTCAAAATAATAATACTTCCATGTTTTTTGTGGCTTTATTATAACAAACCCATTTTCACATATTTGCCCATTTAAGCAATACAGCACTCTTAGAAAGTTTGGTTATTAAGTGCATTTCATAAGGTCATTAATTTTTATTACTATTTTATTTTCTGTATGTTCTGCATGTCACCTCAAAATGTTAAAAGAATGAGATAGATATCATTTTTAAAAAATAATAAATAAATAAAGCCAACATAGTGGTTCTAAAATAATCCTGACTGGGTCTCGGGCTCTTTGCTGCTTGGTTCATTGGTTTCTGCCATCTCAGGAAGATAATCAGAATCAGTCTTACTCAGGGTTTCTGGGTGGCTCAGTGGGTTAAGCCTCTGTCTTTGGCTCAGGTCTTGATCTCAGGGTCCTGGGATCGAGCCCCCCATTGGGGGTCTCTGTTCAGCAGGGAGCATGCTTCCCCTTCTCTATCTGCCTAGCTCTCTGCCTACTTGTGATCTCTCTCTCCATTAAATAAATAAATAAAATCTTAAAAAAAGAGAATTAGTTTCACTCAGCAGTTTTCATTCCATGACTTGTTATGCTCCACAATAACTGTTAGAATAAATGTTTAAATTGCTCTCAGAATTAACCATTTTAATGACTATTGGGAAAGTTAAGGGTGAGGGAACCTGACTGATTCAGTTCTGGGCACAAAGTGAGAATGGGCAGTTTGTCAGGGTGCATGTATTTCCTCAGTCATGAATTCCTCCACTAATTTAAAAGGGATTAAAGGTGACCTATGTTCAAGATGGTGTTACTTGTGTTTAGGAACCAAAGATATAAAGAACCATTGTTTCTATTCTTTACTGACTAATACTACTCATAAGAATTGAAATAAGGTGTTATATTTATACATGGTGGGCAGCTCAGGGGTGGTAGTTAAAGCTTCGTGGTAGATAAGGTCATTTCATTAAATCACATAAAATGAGAGGAATAAAGGACTGAAAGTCAAACTCTGGTGAATAACATTTACATATTAAATGGACAAATAAGATTAAACTCTGAAAAGAAGTGGGAAATATCAGAAAATAATGTAATAGCATCATGAGCATGAAAGTAGGGGAGTATATTAATTTTTTAGGGCTGCCATAACAAATCTCATAAACTGAGTGGCTTAAAACAAGAGAAATGTGTTCTCTCACAATGTAGAGGTTAGAAGTACAAATTCAAGATGTCAGAAGAGACATGCTGTCCTTGAAACCTGGAGGCAAGGATCCTTCATTGGCTCTTCCAGCTTCTGGAAGTTCCAGCCATTACTTGCTTGTGCTGCATCACTTCTGTCTCTGTCTCCGTTTTCATATGGTCATATACCCTCTGTGGCTATATCTTCACATGGCATTCATCTCTGTGTGTGTATCTGTGTCCAAATCCCCCCCCCCTTTTTTTCAAAGATTTTATCTATTAGAGAGAGAGAGAGAGAGTACAAGCAGGAAGGAGGGGCAGAGGCAGAAGGAGAAGCAGACTTCCCACTGAACAGGGAGCCTGATGAGGGATTCAATCCCAGGACCCTGAGATCATGACCTGAGCCAAGGGTAGATTCTTAATCAACTGAGCTAACCAGGTACCCCAAACTTCCCTCTTTTTATAAGGACATCAGTCACGTTGGATTAGGACCCACCCTATTGACCTCATCTTAATTTGATTACATCTGCAAAGCCCATTTCCCCAAATCAGGTTATATGCACAGGTACAGGGAATTACGACTTCATTAGGTCTTTTGAGGGACATAATTCAAACCATACCAGTGTTTGCAGAAGAAAGGACAGTAAAGCATATGAAATGAAGCAGAGAACTGGTAGGGTAAGGACTAAATGTGTCTGCTGGATTTCATGATTAGAAGTTGGTTAATAACCTTAATTTCAGCAGACTCATTAGAACAATGAGAATGATGACAGATTCTATAGGGTTGGGAATGGGTAGTGTAGAAAAATCTGGGAAGAAGGTAATGACCAGCACGAGATGTAGGGATGATGAGAGTTGTGTGAGTGAGTAGGAGTGTGTGCTATGGAAAACTCGCATATATGTGTGTATTAGAACAGATTTTCATGGTTCCTTCAATCTCCTTATACCTTCCTAGTGGTCTTTATTCTTAGGCAATGAGTTTTTGCCATAATAACACTTAAGTGGTGTTCTTGAGGTCAATATTTGTGAGAAAAAGATCTGTAGCAACTGAAACCATGTATCAGCATGAAGCCAAGACCATTCCTTCAGAATGAGTTGATAGAAATTATGAGAAAGCAATGAGATGTTCCACTCTATTTTCCTGCAAGGATTGCACACTTGCATGCACTGTAGCTGAATAGAGTTGCCAGAATAAATACAGGATGTCCAGTTAAATTAAATTTTAGATAAAAAAATAATGTTTGTATAAATATATCATGCAATATTTGAGATATACTTAGATTAAATGCTTTTCATTGTTTATCTGAAATTTAATGGGATGTCTTGTGTTTTTATTTGCTAAATTTCACACCCCAATAGCTGAGTGACTATGTGTTAGTAGAAGAAAAGAGAGAGAGAGAGTGAGAGAGAGAGACTATGACTATAAGAGGAGTCCTAGACAATAAGAGGGGAAGAATCAAGAGCTAAAAGGGAGCAATTAACTTGAAATACAAAAAACAATAATTCTTTCACTGAAGCGGGCAGAAAAATGTGGATTAAATATAAATATATCCAATTAGGAGAATAAGCGTTTGTGAGAATTCATTCCTAATCATCTATTCTTTTAGCTGAATTAGGAGGGAGAGCCATTTTCTAGGATTGAGAGGTAGACAGGAAATTGGGAGGAGGAGCTTGTGGGGAAGTAGTGAACATTTGTAATAGCCAATTGGGGGGACTATATATCCCAGGAAGTTAGAGGTGATGATTGGTGGTCTAGGAGACCACTAATTGAGCCTCCCTGTTGTGTAATATGAGCAGCAAGAAGAGCAACCTGATTTCTCAAGAGTGCTGCAGAGGAAATGGTTTAAGTTGTAGGGTATGGAGAATTGCCAAGCCGGCACATCCCCAAGTCTGGGAAAGGGATTGATGAAACTGGAAAGGGGAGAGAATACTGAAAAAGATCATCTTTTTCTCTCTCTCTCTCTAATGTTTTCCTTCATGTTAGTTTATTGTTAGGCAGGCTCTTATATCACTGTGGCAAGATGCCAACAGAAGTATTAGCCTTAGGCTTGCGTATTAGGTTGGTAGAAACCATTGATTGTCTAATCCTGGGGCTCAGCTACATGGACTAGGATTGGGGAACAGGGTCAAGAAAACTGGAGTGCCATATGGTTTAATGGGCAGATATAATCTGTCACATATATTTCCAGAATTTGAGGAGAATTAGAAAGACGGAAAATGATGTTGTGGGGGGGCACATAAAAGAGCCAAACATAAATTGTATACTTTGGATTAAGGTTTATCCTCCTTTTATAATTTTATGTGTCCACTGACATTCAGCCTAATCATATAGAACTCATGGGTTGCAAAGGAAAGTTAAGGTGGACACAAGAAATAACTTCCTATTTGCAGGTGAAACTGAGCTGAAGTATGTTAAGTTAATAGATGTCTATATCATTCTTCTAGATCTATAACTACATACTGGCTAATAGTTATCCTAAGAGAAACACGGTAATTTGTGGTCAGAGTAATATTGGCATGATCTAATTCAATTCAACACAACAAGTCAATTTAACAAGAATCTACTACATGTCTACCACAAAAAAGTCACTGTGTTAGAAATGAGGAAATGTGGTGTGCTATGTACATAAGTGTTCTCAGAAAATATTGTTGAATGGATTTACTGATATATATGAAGGACAGGATTAACAAATTACCTGGAATTTTTGTAATAAAAGTTTAATACTAGTAAGGATTTGTGTGTATGTTATTGGGAGAATAGTTATCATGAAGATTGAACTTTGAAATTTCTTCATGTGTAACTCAAGGTATAAATTAGACTGTAGTGAGGGAAAACAATTTTTCCAAATTTCAGGGGAAGAAAACACAGCCTTGATTTTTTTTTTTTGCCCATGTAGATGTTTGTCTTTCATTGGCAGGGTGCTGTGCTCTGTATGGTCCTTAATGAAGGCGACAAGGTGGTATGGATTGTGATCATCCAGAACACCAGTAAATAGTTCAGAAGAAAGCCAGGCTAAAGGATAATGTAGTGACTCTTATGTGCTTCCGTCTAGAAATGACACTTCTGCCATATGTCTATGTCCAGAGAAAGTCCCATGGTCACGCCTAACTTCAAGGGGGCAAGGAAATAAAGGCTTTCCATGTGCATGGAGATAGAGAGAAGTGAGATGGCTTGTCAATTTTAATCTATCTCCATTTCTCAAAGCTGGATTAAAATATCCAGTCATTAGCTGCTTCACGATGAGGAAATCATTATGAGATTTTAATGGCAACCACCACTTATGAGCATCGATTAAATTCCAGGTATTAATCTTGCAACACTGGATGGTAACATTGGTCTCTCTTTTTGTAGATGAGGAAAATGAGTTTCAGAAGTTATACAGTTTGTCCACAGTCACAAGAGCTATTGCATGACTATATAAATGGTTCACATTGTCCAGTTCTGAGAGAATTCACAAATACCTCAGATGTTGTTACTCAGAGAAACTTAGTGCCTGATAAATGCATGTTGACTAACATTCACTGAGTAATTAATAAACCACTGACCTAAACACTGCCTGTGTATTTTCCCATTTAAGGAATAAACATCTGCCCAACTGCACCAGTTCTATAATTTGCCCTTTCCTTGATGGATAGGTAATAAATTATTTCATTGCTATAATCTAATATTTACAAATATTCAAGTAGGCCAAAAAGAACACTCAAAATAGAGAACATTACACAGAGAAAGCCTTAGACTTGGCATGAAGAGTTCACTCTTCATTTCATCTCCATCTCTCACTCTCTGAATGAATCATTCAACTTTCTTCCACCCTGGCTTCCTTTCCTGTAGAGTGAGTGGGTTAGATCAGTGACCAGTATTCACCTTCTTGATACTATCTATGGTGGTTTTTCTTTATTCACTCTATATCCATTTAGACTAATTCAACAAGGCAGAATTTGAAGCCTCCATCAGTTTTTAAAAAAGAGCAAGAAAGAAGAATGACTACAATAATGGTCAGAATAGGACAAGGATATGCTCAGTCCTCAGCAGAGGAAATAGCCTACTAGGGAACTCTTTGTTTATGTCAGGTTTTGAGGGATTACTTGCAAAGGAATCAACATGACTAATTAAAGCGATGGTCCTGAATTATTCCTTGGGTATAAAGTAGGCCTACCAATTTCTCAGCTTATTACAACATCTCTGCAGCCTAAGATTTTCTGCTTGGCATCAGACTTAATACTGTACAATGAATCTGAATCAAGTGGGAGGTGAAGTCAGAAAGATGTTAAATAAAAGGTTAAAAAAAAACCCAGCCATTCTCCCCTCATTTCCAGCTTTTTCATTCCTTAAAGACTTTGAGATCATAATTCTCAGTTGGTGACTGAAATCACCTCCTTTCATGCTCCTACAATATTAAAATATCACATTTCTAAAATGAAGTGCTATACCAATGGTATGAAATGTAGGCTATTGTATAGAGTAAAATAACAATTTTCTCTCTAGACAATAAACTCACCACACCAGTTTTTCTCAAGTGACAGTAAACATACCAAAGAATGACTTCTTTCTCAAAATTTTAAAGTTAAGTACATTTGCTAAAGAATAGGTTATATGGTATGAAAAATGCATGCTGCATATAAAGTAAAGTTGTAATTATTTCAGTTCAATCATACCATTATGTAGAAAAGATAGATGCTATTATATAATTCAGCTACGATGAGCCACTGAGTCTCCAAACCTAGAGATTCAAGAAAGATTGAACTACTTGGGAGCATAAAGTATTTCAGGTGTCCAGCCAATTATTACCATAGATCATATCCAAGGAGTACAAATACCTTAATATAGTTTTCAGACTCCAATCTACTACTTGCTATTTCAGATAAATCAGCTAGAGTTTCTTATTAAACAGAAATAGCCAAAATTTCTATAACTTTTTTCTATATGTAATTTTTTCACAAAAGTTATTTGATACAGTAACACCAAAAAGAGAGTATTATATTAATTCTCACTTTAAAGGAAAGGAAGCTGATGTTCAGTGTCCAAAGCTCAGGTTGTATTAGGGAGATCATGATACAAAGCCAGGTCCATGGTCTCCAAAATCTATACCATCTTGCTGTCACACATAAGCCCTAAGTTGACCATTATATTATCCATTGCCCTCAAAGAAATAGTGACAAATGAAGTAGTATACTTCTGATGTAGCACAGATATAGTGTCCAAGACAAATTCAAGAAACAGATATTTATTGAGTATCTACTATGTGCAGGGCATAGCAATGGGCAAGACAGATCTAAATGTCTGCCTCATGGATTTTTTATTTTTATTTTTTTTAGAAAGGGAGAGAGATGATAGGGACAAAAAGAGATACAGAGAGATAATCTTAAGCAGGCTCCCTAACCGGTGCTGAGTTAGGGAAGTTCTCCCTAAGAATGTGGTATTTAGCAATAATTTAAGTCAAAGGAAAGAGATGGAAATGAAGGATTATCAGGAATAAAACTGAGAATGCAACTCTATCATAGCTTCCCAAATCTCCAAAATCCTCCAAATTCAACTGAAGGTAGGAGGTATGAGAATAAGCCTTGCTCAACCATCTTGGATTAGCAGGTGCTAGAGAGGAAGTGAACTTTGGGTTGACTCCAGATGGTGTCAGTGGTGAGTGAAGTGCTGGCAGTCAAACACAGGGAGCGCCATACTGACAAAATTCCATTCTCTTGAGGGAAAGGGTGCTTTTCTACTTCCCATGTTGGGAGGGAGTTCCAGGACAGGGCTCTAACTTTTTCTCCCTAAACACCTGGCCTCTTTGCTTTTTTTGTTTCCCTCATCTTTTCTTTCTAATTTCTATATAATAGGAAAAGAAAAACAGTTTAAGAAATGGTAATTCCTCCTTTCCTACCCCCTACTCCTAATAATTTGACTCACTTCTCATCCCAAAAGTTGTTTTTTTCCCCTGGCTATACCTAATTCTCTTTTCTCATGTAAACTCATTCTGTTTGAGAATTTAAAAAAAAAAGACTATATTTGCATGCATAAACAATTTCTTCCATTGGGTGATTGATGAGTTTAATCTTCAAGGATCCAGCCAAAACCATTTAAACCCTTTGTTTCCTTTTATTTAGTGAAACATACCATTTTACTGAATTATTACAGCTGGACTGGTCAGTTTGGTTTCCCAAGTGTGGACACATCCTACAAAGAAAAATAAAATTGAACCTAACCATCAATCTTCAGTTAATTTGGACTATATAAAAAGAAGTTACCAAATATTTTTACTGTAATACTTCTGGATAGTGTTGTAAGGTAAAAATGTTCTCACTTTCTCCCTCCTTCCACTTCCAACAGGTGTATTCAATATTACACCAGATTGCCTTCTGTGCTGCTGTCCCAACAAATCATCCATCTGGGTTTCCTTTATCCTTTTTAAACCACAGTGATGAATACCTGACTTTAAAATTTTACATATGGTGTCTCATTTTCGTTGTCCTTTCTTTAAAAGAAAATTTATTATTTATCTGGGGGAAAAATAGCTCCTCATTTTACAAATTTCTCAAACTTTTCCAACATTTTAAATATTTGGTGCTATAGGAATAAATGGAATGCCCTAACCTGATTACATTGATAGATGCCAATAGGGTTAAATTTTGGGCTTAAATTATACAGAATTGAAAATGACATTTTGAAAATTTAGAGTTTCTATAAGTTTAGAAATGCAAAGACTTAGAAAAAGTCTAATTGGAAAGGCTATTAGTAGTCATCAATATGTAATCTTACTTGATGTGTAAATCCAGTATATAATAGCCCAATAAATAGTGCCAAGTTCATGCTTGAACACTACTACCATGTCTTTCAAAATATACAGAAGGATGGGGTGCCTGGGTGGCTCAGTGGGTTAAGCCTCTGCCTTTGGCTCAGGTCATGATCTCAGGGTCTTGGGATCCGACCTCATATCCCTGCTCTCTGCTCTGTGGGGAGCCTGCTCCCCACCCCCACCTCTGCCTGCCTCTTTGCCTACTTGTGATCTCTGTCAGATAAATAAACAAAATCTTTAAAAAATATAGATACAGGAGTCTCGAGCTGTGTTTGGTTGAGAAAAAAAGGAGAAGAATTAATTAGAAATATGATACTCTCTATAGTCTCAACAGAGACATTTAAAGCATCAAGTTTCAGGACAAATCTAAATATCCTCACGTGTTCTCAAAGATTTTAATAACAAACTTGGGTTTGTAAGAGGGTAATGATGGTATTTTCAAACAATAATAGCCAAGAAATCTAATTTCTGCAAAATTCTAATTTGGTCTATTTTTTTCTAATGCAGATACATCTCTGAAAAGGATTCTAAGGTTGACATCCTCTTTGAACATCTTTTCCCTAATTACAATGAAAACATAAAATCTGTTTTATGAAATTATATTGCCAAAACTATTAAGACTAGTAAGTGAACTATTTAATTCCTCTAGTCTCTGTTTTAAGTACATGGAATTATTTGTATGCATTTTTTACTGCCTTGCACGTGGATTAGTCACATTTATTTAAAGATTGAATCAAAAACTTAAAAAAAAATTAAAAAAAAAATAAAAGTTGATTTCTCAGGATCAGAACCTGTCTTGAAATGTCTAGCTTCATCTTACTTACTCCACATATGGTATTTCTGTACCTTAACTCATTAGCAATTTGAGATGAGAGTAATTATGTCATGGAAAATAGTACAGCTTGTTTATTCTTAAGCAGACAGTTGATGTTTTCTACAGGTTTCAAATGATTTTAAGGACTTAGTGTGTATTAGCGCTGGGGTTAAAAGCTCAAGGCCAGGAGTCAGATTTCCTGTGTTTGAATGTTGGATCTTCTATTTCTCATTATATGACTTGAGCTAATTACTGAATCTCACCCTTATGATGAGTAATAATTATACTTCTTTTTAAAAAGATTTTATTTATTTATTTGGCAGAGAGAGAGAGATCCCAAGTAGGCAGAGAGGCAGGCAGAGAGGGAGGGTGATGCAGGCTCCCTGCTGAGCAAAGAGCCCAATGTGGGGCTAGATCCCAGGACCCTAAGATCATGACCTGAACCGAAGGCAGAGATTTAACCCACTGAGCCACCCAGGTGCCCCCAAATACTTCTATTATAACGCTAGATTTAAAAAGCAATATCCATGTGAAAGTATTCATCCCTCTGCCTATCACAAAATAGACTTAAATTTTAGTTATTCTACTTGTAATTTTTCCTAAGCACAAATTTGAATTGATAATGCTGACAAAGGATAATTTTCTGAGTTATACTGCATTGGTCAAGAGTCAACAATGTCTGCCTATTTGCTTGACCGATTCATCCCAGTTTCCCAGAGATTTGCTGAGTGTTAATGCTGACAGCCCTACATCCTGGGAACCTTTCTTTAACCTGGGAAAACAGGGAAGGATGGTAAGCCTACCTCTAGCCTGGATTTATGACTCTCTAGTCTCACTTTCATTCTCTATTTTTTTTTCTTATGGGGTAACTCCTGAATTATGATAATTAATTTTTTAAAAATTTTTATTTATTTATTTTTTTATTTCTTTGAGAGAAAGAGAGAGAAAGAGAATGAGAGAGAGAGAGCATGAGAAGGGGGAGGGTCAAAGGGAGAAGCAGACTCCTAGCCGAGTAGGGAGCCCGACGTGAGACTTGATCATGGGACGCCAGGATCATGACCTGAGCTGAAGGCAGCCACTCAACCAACTGAACCACCCAGGCACCCCTATGTTAATTAATTTTAAAACACCTAAAATCTTACAGTATGTATCATTAAGGAATGTAAAGGTTTACTCTAATTTTTAAGTTCTGGATTAAGAGAAACATGCTACCTTGTTAGGACAGGTATTACTAAAATGTGTGAGGGTGATCATTTTTCTTCCCCACACTCTTACAACAAATTTAGTGCTGACTGGTTCTCAGGGTTGGGGTCTAGAATGCCTGGGCTAGCTGAAGAAATCTCAAAGTATAGGCTGATTTTACCCTGAGTAGTGATTATTTTCTTGGAGATCTGTGAACTGATAGTGTCAGCTCATGGCTGACACTCAGGGAATCTGGGAAACGCTTAAACATGTAATAAAATACATGTGTGTTTGTTTGTGTATGCATTTTTCAGGGAGAATACTCATAAGTTTTATCAGATTTCAAAAGGAAACAATGGTGCCCAAATGTGTAAGTTTTACTTACTGGAGAAGTCTTGAAAAACTAATGTTTGTATAATTTGGGTCTATTTGATGCTAGGTGTACATACTCCCAGCTCCCTATCCCCCCACCACATAAACACTGATCCTTTGAAATCCTTAGATTTAGTGATTGAAATCACTTGATTCAATAATAACTTCAGAATAACTTAATGCAAATTAGACAAGTTCTGAGTTGGTCAGAAATTTGATTTTATGAGGGGTGCCTGCGTAGCACAGTTGGTTAAGCTCCTGAATCTTCTGCTAAAGTCATGATTTCATGATTTCAAAATGTGGGATTGGGCCCCACATCATGTTCTATGCTCAGCATGGGGTTTGCTTCATATTCTCTCTCCCTCTCTCTCTGCCCCTCCTGTTTGTGCTCTCTTTCTAAAATAAATAAATAAATCTTTTTTGAATATTTGTTTTTATTATACGGAAAGCCTGTATTTGATAAAGCATTTCTGTGAAGACTTTCTTTTTAAGAACAATGATTAATATTATTAAATAGTAATAGAGAGAATGTGTTAGAAGAGTTCGGGCAAGGTCTGCTCTAGGTTGTATACACAGTGTAACTGTGTTATTTGCCCTAATCATGAGCTTAGGTCAGTGACTAAAGAGCACTTCTAATTTTTTTTCTTTTTTTTTTTTTAAGATTTTATTTGTTTGAGAGAAAGAGAGAGAACAAGGAGGGGAAGTAGGCAACTCTCCACTGAGGAGGAAGCCAAGCGCAAGACTTGATCCCAGGATCCCAGGATCCCAGGATCCCAGGATCCCAGGATCATGACCTGAACTGAGGGTCATGATTAACTTCTTAACTGACTTAACTGACTGAGCCACCCAGGTACCCTGAGCACTTCTAATTTTCAAATGAAAATCATTTCTTTATAGTAGCATGAAATAGCATGTGCTGAATGATCATCATTGGCAAAACCATAGGAATTCGTTTGAGAGGTGAACTGTAGTTGTAAACACAAAATGATCCTAAGCTCTAATAAATGGTTTCTGAACAAGAAATGGATTAGGAAAAGTGGTTTCAAGACTAAATTTGAGAATAAGAGCATTAGAGGAGCATCTTTATGTGGCAACAACGCATGGGTGCATAGGTGGACATGGCAATTTACAGGGGTATATACTTTATTTTTTAATTTTTTAAAAAGATTTTATTTATTTATTTGACAGAGAGAGAGATCACAAGTAGGCAGAGAGGCAGGCAGACAGAGAGGAGGAAGCAGGCTCCCTGCTGAGCAGAGAGCCTTATGCGGGGCTTGATCCCAAGACCCTGAGATCATGACCTGAACAGAAGGCAGAGGCTTTAACCCACTGAGCCACCCAGGCAACCCAGGGGTATATACTTTAAATTGCATATAGAGATGTAGCGAGAGATGAGTCCTCTGTCATCTGGGCAAAAACGTTCCTTGTTGGACATACCGAACTTATTTGAAAAAGCACTGCATAAAACTTATCAGATTACCTCTAAATTCATGGTCGCTCATGTTAAATGGACCTTCAACATTGCTTCTTTAATTGACTTGAAATTCCATAAAACATATTGTTTATTTCAGTATTTCACAGTACTGTCAAACCTCTAGCCTTCCACCATTCTTCACGCTCAGTAAATGATTACTTATTGCTTCACAGAGAAAGTATAAGCTGCTAGAGAGGAAAGCATTCAGTTCCTGAAACCAAAAATGCCCATCTGCTAAAATGGAAGTGATAGATCTAGGGCTTCTTCCATTCAAGTCCAGCTTCTTCACCATTAATCAAGTCCCTCTCTTCCTGCCACCACAGGAATCTTGTACTTTACATTATCTACTGTATTCTGAGTCTTGTTACTCTACTTGAGCTTTCTTATCTCAGCTAAACTTGTCTTTTTTATTTAAATGAAAGAGAGAGAGAGAGAGAAAAAGGAAGAAAGAAAGAAAAATCTTTACTCTGTTTTGTTTTCTCCCACTCCTGCACTTTACTTTTATTCCCTCCTAGTCAAAGTTTTTAGCGGTCGTCTCTACTCATTGTCTCTACCTGCTGCACTCCATACTATCCGTTTTCCACTCCCAAGCTGGCTATGCTAATACTACCAATGACCTCAGCATCACAAAGTCCAAAGGGCAAGCTTTCATTGTTATCTTAGTTGAATCTCAAACACATTTAATGTACTGGATTTTCCTCGAAACAATTTCTTTTTTTTTCCCCTTGAAACAACTTCTTGATTGACTCCACTGACACCAGAAACTTCTGTTTTTTCATTCAACTCACTGGTCAGTCTTTCCTGGTTCCCCTCCCCCCTTCTATCTTCTTCTCTTCCACTCAATCTTCAAAGGTTGATGTTCCATCCAAAGCTTGACCCTTCCCTCTAGTGCTCCCTTTCCAGGCAATATGTGGTCCTCCCCTCCTTCAAACTCAACTGTTGACTGGGTACATGTGTTAAATGCCTCAAACTCAAGTCTTCAAAACCAAATCAGTTCTCTTTTACCACAAACCTGCTCTTGACCTGGGATTGTCCATCTCGATAAATGACACCATCAACCAGTATTCTGTTCAATGTAGACTCCTGGTTATCACCTTTGATCCCTTCTTCTACCCCCAGCCACACTCAATTACTTTCCATTCTTTCAATTTTGCTTACCTCTCTTCATACCTAACATCCTAGTCTAAATCAACAATGTCCTGGACTTGTTCTTTTCCTATTCACTGTTACTCCTTCAACAGCTTGCCTCTTTATCTTTTTTCTCTAAGCAGCTGGAGTTATCTTTATAAACACAGATTTGTATCATGTTATCCCTCTTCTATTATCCATCAATGGTTTGCCAGTGCTTCTAGAATAGCCTCCGAAATCTTTAACATGAACTACAAAGTCTTGAAATTATGTCACACATTGATTTCTTAGCCTCATATCTTACCATCCCCTGACATACTGTCTACAATACAGTCACTTTGGCTTCCTTTCAATTTTTCAATTACGTGTGCTCTTTCACATCATGAAGAGTTCATGCACACCCCTGCACCTAGCTAATTCATCCTTCAGTTCTTAGCTTATGAATCTTTCACTTGACCCAGATTAATTTTCACGGTATCTCTCTTTCTTAATATTTATAACAATTGTCATATGTGTAATTACTTGTCATTACTTGTTTAAAGACTTTACTGTCAACAAGATAATAGGCTCCATGAGGCCAGGCATTATTTGGATTATTTACAGCTGTATCATTAGTCATTTGTTGAATGAAAGAAGATACACCAATCAAATCCCCCTTATGATAACTTCTTGATTAATCTTGACACATATACCCACAAAAATCACTTGGAAAGCTAATACAATAAAGCCACTGCTTTTAAAGTTTTCTCAGGTGGCCGACGAAGGTATTTTCAGAACTCTTCTCAACTGTTTATAAAGTTCATTTTTTAATGTGTGTATTTATCTGTTTGCCTGCTTGCTTACAAATATTATAAATATTGCAAATAGTATAAAAAGCTTATATCAAACAAACAAAATGCGGTGCTTCTGTGATTTGCAAAATGTTATAAATAAATAACATCACCAAAGAGTTTAGCTGTAGAGAATCTAAATTACAGACATGTGAGCAGGGGTAAGGAAACAGGCAAAGGATGGTGACACACCTGGGATCAGCCACAGAGTGAAACTATCATCACACAGAGGTCTAAATGGGAGCAGGAACTGTTCCTGGAGGCTGTTGTGTAAATCCGTGGAAGAGGGATCTCCTACTTGAAGCTGAGACATGAAGGAGAATAGTTTCTGCTGACATCAGCTAGACTGAAAGGGACCAGCAGCAGGGTGTAAGTTGGGGTCATTCCTTCCCCTTCCTGCATGTAACCGCCCTTCGGTCTCTCACTGATGCCTGCCACTGGTCTAACCCAACAAGAAACCAGGGGACAAGGGGGAGGACGGGATAGAGAAAAGTAGAGAATAGTTTGCTGGGTCAAGTTTGAGTAGGAGAGAGAGCATCAGAGAATATTCAGCATGTCTCCTTTCTTTCTTAATATTGTGTGAAGGTGGTTCTTTTTTATTGTTGTTGTTTTTAGTGTCTGTGGGTTTATCTGTTCTAGATAGCCTAATGGTACAAACTTAGTTTTCTCATTTCTAGAATGATGCTTAATAATTTTTTTCCTTAGATTCTTTCCATACCACACTGAAGTAGGGAGGTAAAATGACTAAATGAGAATTCTTTAAATTAAAAGTACAACCCATAAAATGTAAATTTGCCAATGGAAACTTTCTTCAGATGACCATGTGAATAAGATACAGGAAGAGGTTTTTGTGAAGATATGACCAAAATGTAACTGGTGTCATCATGACTAAAAGAAAGCTAATGTCATGTATATGATAACACAGAGATGTGTATAAATGCTTTAAGCCAGAGGTGAAATTTATCTGGATAAAGCAATATGGTAATAGACAAGAAACAGCAGAGGTAGATAATAGTTAATAAAAGCATTTGTAACTAGAGCAAAGGATTTAATTCTACCTCAGAACCCACTTAAATACTATTGTAGGTCAAGACTCTTACTAGTTTGCAGTTTGGATAGCTGAGCCTCTCCTTGTCATCTCTGTTACTTGGAAAATTAAGCAAGAATGGTGTGGCCTGATAACAGACATTCTGTTAGCTTGACCCATATGGATTGCTGATAATTGCCCATCAAACAGTGGTGCCATCTAATATATAAGTGCATGTTAGCTCTGTGAGTTTTCAAATAAATAGCTAGATAAATACATGCATTCTGGTTTACTGAAGTTTATTAGTTTCTTCAAAGTACTTGGCTTTTTAAAAATGGTATTCATTTACTTTGTAAAATACTAGCAATTTTTGAAGGAAATGTACAATACTTGCATTATAGCCAACAAATAATGCATCTATGCCAGAATTAATCTCTTTGACATAGCACTTTCTGAAAGTAATTTGTTTATCTTTTCCATAGTACATGCTTGTACAAAATTCTTTTGTGAATATAACACATAGACTCATCTTTTTCATTAAGCACTTTAAATGTAGCCAGATGCTGTGGTGATGGGGGAATTTCAAATCTCTCTAATATATTTTTAAAAATAGCATAATTACTATTTCTTCTTTGACACTTTTACTATTTATAAAAATGCTCTATGGATATATTCTCTTATTCAATTTTCATGTTTTCACTTCTGTAGAATTTAACAGGAGCAGAGAGTGTTAATGAGAATATCCATAGGCAGTATTTTTCAAAGCTCCAAATCCAAAGACTTCTACCTCATTGTTATTGGAAGCAAACAATAATTTTGATGTGTTAAAGACTTAATAAGAAACATGTATAATACTTTTAATACAAACTTTCTCACATTGGTATTATATATTGTATTTTTGTACAAGGGAGATATGAAATATCATCTACAGAGAGGTTTATATTTAGGCTTGTGACAATGTATAAGGTAAATAATTTGCTGTTAAATTGAGGTTTAAAATTATTCATATGATAAAATGCAATTGAAATTAACTTGCAAAAACCATTTTCTACTCTAATAAAATGTAGTTTTTTAAATATTTCTGGGTCTTGAATAAATAGGAGATTGAAAATGAATATAAAATCTTTAATTTCATAAACTATTAATTAGCATATCTCAAAATCCTATTCCACTACAAATGAACTTTACGGTAAGAAAAACAAATAAAGAACAAAGAAAAGAAAACTCAAAATAATGGCAGGAGGTATACCCGTGTGCAGGAGAGTTTACTATACATGTTTCTTAATTTGGCTTCACCCTTTAGTTGACTAGAGATGGCAGGTGACACTGACCTGGGTATGTGTGCTGAAGGTTGATAAAGGACAGGTGCAAAGACCTCCCTCATTGCCTTGGCAGGCATTTCCCTCTACATCACCGTGGCTCCAACTTTTGTTTTCAGAGGAGAAGTTTCCATGAAAGCAAGGAATCTGAAGTTTCAGCCAAATAGAAAGCAGCGAGAGTTACTAAAGCAATGGCCACCTCTGCTCAGGTTTAGTGCCAATGTCAGCTTGACATTTGCTTAGGCCTGGTGGTCTCAAAGATTTGGCTCACAGAGTAGTTTTTCAACACTTGATGGAACTGGAGAAGCTGTCAAAAGTAAGACAAGAGTAAGAACCAGGCTGGCTGGACAGTTGACCGACCTCTCTATACATATTAATAATTAAATCATTTCATGTCTCTGAGCCTTCACATGTAAATTGGTATCCGTCTCACTGGTCTCAGGGTGGTGTTATGGGGTTAGATGAGTGACTATATTTGAAAGTTCTGTAGCAGCTACCAAGTATTGAGAAGGTAGAAGATGTAGGATTACAATTGCATTTAATAGCTAATATGAAAGCATTGACTTGGGAAACTTCTCTAAAAAAGAAACAGAAGGCAGTATATCAAAGAAAATGAACTGAACCATTTGAACTTTTGAACAGTCTCTACTCAGAGGCTGTATATTTATTTCTGTTACAAGGATTCAGTCTATTGTTGTGGGTCTTAAACATAAGAAGTATAGGATGCACTTAATAAAAATGTGATTCCCTAAAAATTCCCTTAGGTACTCAAGGTCAGTGCATTTTCTGAAGTCTGGTGATTCTGGTGAAGAGGTCAGTATGGAGTGGGTCCATCCAGCTTCTGTGCTTTGATGGAATATCCTAGCATTAAGGGGTGTTAGACCCTGGTCACCTGTGATATTTATTACCTATGTGCTTTCTGGCAATGATATGGACTGCATTTTTTTTTTTTTTTTGGTCTCTACAAAATTCATTTTATCACCAGCCTTTTGGAAGTAATTAGGTTATGAGGATGGCACCCTCATGATGCGATTACTGTCCTTATTCCAAGAGACAAGAGAGCTTGCTTCCTTTTTCTGCTCCAAGGCATGTGAGTGTACAATTTGAAGATTGCCTTCTATAAACCAGAAGGAAGGCTCACACCAGAACCTGACCATATTGGTACCCTGATCTTAGACCTTCGTGCTTCAGAATTGTGATAAATACATCTTTGGTCTTTAAGCCTATGGTAATTTTTACAACAATCTGAACTAACTAACATAGGCAAATATGTTTATTTTTCCATTCATTTATATTCATTCATTCATTTAGTATTTATTGAGCATCTATATGCTAGATACTGGGAATAAAAACAACCAGACTGAAAAACTCTTTCCTCTTGAAATTCTGATTCTTGTGGTACAAAGGCAGATAACAAGCAGACGAAACTGAATGACAATTCATACTAGGAGAATGGCCATCCATGTTTTAATAGAGAATAGTCATAGGATTTATTTTAGTAAGGTGGGTAGAATTAAGGAAAACACATTATTATTTGGCCACTGACCACATTGATCATGTTTATCCTGAGACTACACATTTCTTAAACATTCTGTTTCCTCATCTGTAAAATGAGAATAAATTTGGGAACTATTTCAAAACATTGTTGGGAAGATTAAATATGATCCCTGTGAAGCATTTAGCAGATCCTCAGGTAGATAGCAAATGGTCGATAATGGTAGCCATTGTTGTTGTTGTTATTATTTGGGCTCTTAGTATAGTGGAGAAACAAAAAAGCACTAAATAAACAAAACTATTAGGTAAATGATGTAGTCACTTTCCTCCTTTTTGGAATTTTATTAGTGACTCAAGAAAGAAAATGGCTATATGATAACAGATTTAGACCTTATATAAATTAAAATGTATATGTATATATATTATATATATATTTGTATATATAATATATATTATATATATGTATATGTATTTAGTTATATATTTTTACTACTTTTTTTTTTTAAGATTTTATTTATGTATTGACAGATAGAGATTACAAGTAGGCAGAGAGGCAGGCAGAGAGAGAGGAGGAAGCAGGCTCCCTGCTGAGCAGAGAGCCCGATGTGGGGCTCGATCCCAGGACCCTGGGATCATGACCTGAGCCAAAGGCAGAGGCTTTAACTCACTGAGCCACCCAGGCGCCCCTAGTTATATATTTTTAATATATACATATATACACATATATTTTTGCCACGTTATAGGAAAAAAAAAATCTGTTTAACATGGTCAGATAAGCAGAATTCATTGCCTCACTGAAGGTAAGGCTGTGATTAGGGCTTCAGGTCAAGGACGGACCAGGAGTTTCGATCAGCCTTCATTCAGCTCCAGTTTCCCATCAGTCTCTGGTTCTGCTTGGCTCTTGCAGTGCTGCTTCATATAGGCAACCAAATCGTGGTAATAGTGCCAGGCCTCATATCTGAACTCAACTAGATCCAGTGGAAAATACATGATGTTTTTAAAGGATTTTTCAGAAGTGAGAAATATTTTCTTTCTCAGAAACCTCAAGCAAACATCTCTCTGCATCTCCTTTAACAATCAGGTCACTTGATTATTCTTGACCAATCTCTGTAAGGAAGAGAAAAGCCATTTATTGGCATAGACCTTCCCTTCCTTTTCCAATAACTGTGGAAAGGGCAACGATCCCAATTGTTGTGGACTCATCAGCGCCAAGCCTTCAGTTTGAAAAAAAATTCTTAAGTCCCTTGAAGAAACTGTTGAGACCGCCATGTACTCTGTAGGTAATTCTGGAATCCTTCTTAATCTCACATGGGGCTTTAGTGCATCAGGTTATAAGTCTAAGGGAACCAACTCGAAGTGCTCAGAAAACAAGTAAAGGTGACTTGAGGGGGCAATACTTAAACCTCAAGAGCGGAGTTGTTGGTGATACTGTGTGTGTGTGTGTGGTGTCAAGTTGAAGTTCAGAAATGTGTAGGGATAAAGCAGTTGTTCCTTCATTCTTACACTTATTAAGTGCCTGGACAATAAATGCCTGGAATGTAGAACCTAACTTCCGGGATGTGGAGGTGAGAGTGAGAAAGGAGTGAGGAATAAAAATGGAGTATAAAATTGGGAACATGGAAAAATGTCATGCTGGTGCAGTCTGTAGATTAACCGGATCATTCTGAAAGGTAAGTTAGGCTAAAAGAAGCTATCTTATACCCTCTATGTCCAGAGAAAGGAGACAAAGGGAGAAAGGGAAGGAGGGTAATTTTTTTTCACCAAATGATGTTACGATCTGTTGCACATCTTAGTCCTTTGAGTACCATCTTCAGAATATTTGTCCAAATCGACATGTCCTCTAAATCATTATTTCCTTACTATTTTCCTTAAATAAACTCTATTAAACTTAATTTAATTTTATTTTTATCATACTAATCCCCAAACATAACAGTTTAATATGCTCATTATATTTTAATATATATTCATTAAATGCATAATCTAATTTTTTATAGGTAAAATGAAAAAAAAAAGAGTCTTTCTGCATACGCTTGAAATAATCTTCCACCGGTAGAAACTGTCTCACACTTTGGGAAGCGTGGCTTTATTCTGGTCATCCCTTTGGGAGCCCCCAGATTTTAATTTTAGCATGCAACACATCCACAGGGCTCTAAGTCTCTAGGTTTGGATGTCCTTCAGTTTAGCAAATATTGAGGAGGCATTTTCTGGGAATTTAAACTTTTATTTTTAAATCTACCTAAGCATTTTCACTCACCCTTGTGGGTGAGTCCTGAGAAAGTTCCCTTTATTCTTTTCCCAAGATGGAGTTAGAAGTCCCGTGCTTTTGTCCTCCATCCTCTGCTCACAGGCCTGATGCCCTGGACTCAGCATCTGGAGTGAACATTTTCTCCATTGTAGTTTGGTCAATGTACCCACTATGACATTTGCCTTTTATATAGATAAAGGAAAAAAAAAAGATGTCCCCTCATGTGTCGCTTGTGCTAAATATTCTGACACATTTACTTTTGATTTATTGCATATTAGATTTCAGGTATTCAATTTTTATTTTTTTGGCAAATAGTGTCAGAAGGTTACATCTTAGCACACGTGTGGAGCGGTACGTACATAAAACGTAGACACGTTCAAATGGCAAAACTCAAAGAAGGAAACAAAGGACACACTGTAAGAGTTTAACCCAAATTGTTTTACCCTTTCTGCTGCAGAAGTGTCAGAATATAAAGGGACATCATTTAAAGGTACCATAGATTATATAGTTGTTCATTGGTAGCTGTGTTTTGTCCTGAGCTTAGATTGAAAGGAATTACTGACTTTGGGAAACATGTTTTTCTATTGCAAGAAACATGTTTTGTTTTGTTTTGTTTTTTTAAATTGCAAAATATACAACATGTACCAAAGAGAAGCTTTTAAAAGAAGTTCATGTCGGGGTGCCTGCGTGCTCAGTGGGTTAAGCCTCTGCCTTTGGCTCAGGTCATGATCTCAAGCCCCACATTGGGCTCTCTGCTTGGCAGGGATCCTGCTTCCCCCTCTCTCTCTGCCTGCTTCTCTGCCTACTTGTGATCTCCGTCTTTCAAGTAAATTAATAAAATCTTTTTAAAAAATTAAATTAAGTTAGAAAAATAAAAAAAGTTCATGTCAATTATCAAATTATATCATAATGAATAAAATCAGGAAATCCATGAATAAATTCCTTCTAACAGGACTTTCATCAGAATCATTTATAAAGGCAGGTTCTCTCTCCTCTTTTGTGTCATTAAGAATACTATTTAGATAATGATAACCACACAGGAGAATTAACTATTTAGTTTGAAATTTCTTATTTTGTTATTAATCAGCTTAGATGACTAGCTTCTGATGAACATTTATCAGTTAGGAGTCCAACAATCTGAGCCAGGTGCATACTCTCAGACTCTCAGTTTCCTTAACTGGAAAGTGGGCATAATAATAACTGAGTTAACAGCTGCCGTGTAGAGTTGTTAAGGGAATTGAATAAGAAAATTTATTTGAAACTGGTTTGTAAATTCTATGGGACTATAAAATGTACAGCAACACTGTAACACATATATAGCACACATGTAATGTATTTATAAATTACATAATCTATATAATATAAATTATCACATACTATAATTATTTAATGATGGTCAATAATACCATGCAACTTCATATATTTAAAGTGTGGCTTGGATTCGTAAATATGTTTTCTAATTAACATATTATTGTCTATCTATGTCTAAAAGGGCACTGACATGTAATTGTTCTACTGGTTCTGGATTATTTGTGATTAACATGGATTTAGTATTGAAGTAATTTCTATAGTTGCTTAGAGTTTTAACTTTTATTTTGTGTGTTTTAAATAGCTACTGCTGGAGTCATCTTGTTAAATTGGGCTGTATAAACATGTAATTATTTATACCAATTCATGCTAGGGCTATGGCATAAGGACTGCCAATTTCCCACCATTGCAATTATAGCCATAACCGGTCTTAAGTTATTTGAATTAAACAGTTCACTGTCTCAAAATCATACTTTTTGAATTTTCCCTACAAGTCATACCTTCATTAAATTAAAAAAAAAATAAAATTATTTTATACATATATATTTTATATATACAGAAATTTAAACTGTATGAAAGATGTATTCACAATTCTTAAAAAGTTGGTAATTCTGACCTCCAATATATGTTTCAGAAACAGTAAATAAAACTTTCCCTTAAAAAGATGTTCTTCATACCTTAAAAAAACTTTAATTTCCTTCGATGTGAGTACTATGTAATTAAGTAATCCCTTATACAGAAAAAAGAAAAAAGTGTTAGATGTATATACATAATTCTGCCACCACAGTTAACAGAAATGTTATCATTAAGGGTTTTCTACATTCTTGAGGAAAGTAATAAATATTCCCAGGGCTGTCCTTTTTTTTTTTTTTTTTTAAAAGCATTAATCATATTGACTATAGAGTTATATCAGAGAAAAAGGAAAGCAGAGAGGTCATACCTAGCAACAACTACTTCTGAGAGAAAACATTGTTTGTCAACCTTGGCATAATGTCAATGAATTTCATTATTAACCAAGATTTACTATCACAAAGTATCTCTTATAGTTCTCACAATTCTTTAAAATTGAAATATTTGTTCTTTGCTATTTTATAATTCCCAAATTTACCCCTGGTTTTATAGATAATTTTATTTTCTTAATGCATAATTTTCACTAATTCATTTGATTTGCCTTATGGAGTACAGCTTATATATGGTGGTTTGACTTGGTTCTAAGCTTGATCTCTTGCCTACTTCTGAACCATCAGCAAAATTCACATAATTGTGTCTAGGTAAACTCAACATCCACTGAATTTAGTTATGTTTTCACCATTAATTCTGGCAAAACTTTTTTATAGCAATGTAGAAGTGGAATGTTGGCATAATTAGACTTTTAAGGGTAGATCAAAGAAGCTTATGTCTGAGAAAGGAACATGATGTACTATCACATTTCAGAGCCAAATATATACATTAGACCCATTTTCAACAAGCCCAAGCCATTTTCAGAATGTGCCTGATTTGGATCAAATTGTCTTTTTTGTCCCCTTTCAGAACTTGGCATCGCTTATCTCTTTCATATTTTTCTTAGAACAAATGAGCTAAGAAATTCCTTAACAAAAGTTGTGAAACTCCATAATCACCACTAAACAAATTTAATTTAGCAGTTTATCTGAAAACTATTCATCAACAGAGGAAAAAATACACCAGAAAAACACTTGTGGGTCTATGTGTTTTTCCAACATCTCCTAAATGAATTTTTCTTGATTGTGTATGCTGATTCATTTGGAGCCACACATAAAAGAAATCTGACATACATGTAAGTGTTTGTAGGCTGAGACAATATTTATGCTCAAATTTAAGCTAATTTTCTCTATAGTTCCATTGCTTTGCACTCATAAAAGATTGCATTTAATTCACTCAATTCAGATGATTTCAGACTTTGTCCCTGTAAGTAATATTAATTGTATTTGAATTGCAAATGACCACATAATCTCATTTTTAATTTCAAGCCTGGGGACCAAAAATTCTACTAAAATCCAAACAGATGTTCAACATGAAGAATGTTTACAGTCTTACTGAATATAAAATGTGTTTTGGTCACTAAACTTTTTTGATATTAACAAAAGGTTTTTACAAAAAGAAACCCATTTTTGTGTGTGGCCTCATTTATACAGCAATTTTGTGTGCAATCAATTATTTACAATTCTTAGTTTCTGCATTATGGAGTTGGGAGGACACAACAATGTATTTATAAAGTAAATGTCTAAACTTCTACTTTTGGCAAGATAGGGTAAAACGGACAATTTTAACCCTTGAGTGTTCAATAAATTTTTATTTATTTAGGAAAAAATATATGAGGCAATGATTTTAAGGTACTAGACAACAAGCAGTGAAGGTCAGTGATACTGGAAAAGAGGGAAATAAACAAGCTAAGTTCTACAATTACCCTACTTTACTACCTGGAGAGTTTCCAGGTCATGGTACAGGAGGAAATGGAGGGAAAAACCATGTGGTTACCCTACAATAAGGAGAAGAATTGGAAGGTTTAAGAGGACCAGTAGTGGAGGTTCCTTGGATAGGCAAATGGTGAGGAGAAATTTGCACAGAAAGAGAATGAGCTTCAGAAATATACCAAGGGTTCCCTCTTACACATCCTTAGCTGAATGTTGATCATGCATAAACAAAACTACCAGTCCAGGAAAAGAGCAGACAGAAAAATCCTGGAGCTATACCAAGTCTTTAAGAGTTGATGTTCTCAGAAGTCAGGATGTAAAAACTTCATAAAACATGGGTCATGAGTAGAGTCTTATAAAATAGTATAGCCTCAGTAGTAGAGAAAAATCAGCCCTGGACTAAAATCTTTCCTGGTCCCACCTAGCAAAGCTCATAAATAAGCTTTTAAAAAGATCAGATTATTTCCACATGACCTGAAATTCTCAGAAAAGAGTGAATGAAAGAAAGAAATAAAGAAAGTCTCAAGTATTTTTTATTTTTTTGAATATTAAAGAAAAACACAATATTTAAAGAAATAATCAGAAAAATTTCCAGAAAGAAAAAAAGATCAGAAAAAATAAAGCACAGAAAAATTACTACAAGACACATCACATTCAAATTGACTAATACCAGTGATAGAGAAGAAAATCTTAAAAGTAGTTACAGAAAAAACCACATAGTACATGTAGAGAAATGAGAATTAAGATGACAAATGATTTTTTTTTTGAAACAATGGAAACCAGAAGAGAGTGGAGCAATATTTTTAAAGTACTAGGAGAAAGTAAAATTGTCAACATGGAAGTTTACATCCAGTATGAAATTTTTCTAAAACTAAGGCGAAATAAAATATTTTTAGACTACAAAAGATGAAAAATGAACTGTTAGACTTTCAATATAAGAATGTCAAAAGAAGGGGCACTTGGGTGGCTCAGTGGGTTAAAGCCTCTGCCTTCGGCTCAGGTCATGATCCCAGGGTCCTGGGATCGAGCCCCACATCAGGCTCTCTGCTCGGCTGGGAGCCTGCTTCTTCCTCTCTTTCTCTGCCTGCCTCTCTGCCTACTTATGATCCCTGTCAGTCAAATAAATAAATAAAATCTTTAAAAAAAATGTTTAAAAAAAAAAAAGAAGAATGTCAAAAGAAATTCTTCAAACAGAAGGAAAATTATGCCAGGATAATTTGATTGATTCATTGATTCATTGATCTGCATGAATGAAGAACATCAGAATTAGTTGTATGTTAGATACATACAAATTATTTTTTATTTTAATAATCAGTTTAAAAGTTAATCATTTAACCAAAAATAATAACAGTGAATTGTGGGGTTATAACAGATGCAGAGGTAACATTTATGACAATTAGTTTAAAAATGCTAAGATAGATAAAATGTGAATATTCAGTTGTATTTAAAGTAGTATAATACTATTTCAAGACAGACCATAATAAGTTAAAAATAAATGCCAGAAAACCTGAAAGCAAGCACCAAAGAGATATATATAGGTAGTTAAAGCAAATAAACCAACATGGAGAGATGAAATAATAAAAGATAATTAATTCTAAATAAGGCAGAAAAAGAGAGGAAAAAAAGCACAAAGAAGAGACTGAATAAAGCAAAAAATAAAAAATAATAGGGTGGTAGATCTAAACCCAGCTATGTCATTAATCACATTATATACAGTCTAAACAACTCAGTTAAAAGGCAGAGATTGTCAATTTGTTAGACTATTAAAAAAAAAGCAAGCCTCTACTATTTTCTGTCTATAAGAAACTTACTTTAATGCCACAAAAACTTGAAAGTGAAAGGATAGAAAAAGATATACAAGGAATAGAAAAGGATATATCATTTCACTAATGAAAGTAGGAGCACCTATATAATATTAGAAAATGTGATTACATGGGGCATCCGGTGGCTCAGCGGGTTAGGCCTCTGCCTTCGGCTCAGGTCATGATCTCGGGGTCCTAGGATTGAGCCCCATATTGGGCTCTCTGCTCAGCAGGGAGCCTGCTTCCCCCCTCTCCCTCTGCCTTCTGCTCTGCCTACTTACGATCTCTGTCTCTCTGTCAAATAAATAAATAACATCTCAAAAAAAAAAAAAGAAAATGTGATTACAGAGATGAGTTTAATTAGGGATATAGAAGGCCATTTCATAAGGATAAAGTGGCCAATTTTTCATGAGGACATGAACAATTATGAATATTTATCTAATAACAAACTTCCAAATATATGAAGCAAAAGGTATCATAACCAAAAGGATAAATAAACCAATTCACAATTATATCCAAATATATCAACACCACTCTCTCTACAATCAATAGAAAATGTATAGTGAAGATTGGATCCCTAATGATTGGATACAAAAGACTTAACAATGTTTCACCTAGTTATCTCTTCACTCAACAATAGCAGGATATTTGTTTTTTCTAGCACATACAGAAATTTTCAAAGCAGACTATATTCAAAACCATAAACCAAGTCTTAGTAAGTTTAAAAGTATCCAAATAACACAAAATACGACCATAGTGGAAGTAAATTAATATATAATAGAAAGATATCATTAAAAATTCTCTGAAGGTTGGAAACTAATAACCTACAACTGAAGAGTAAATAAAACAGAAAATTGAGAAGTATTGTGAACTGAATGAAAATGAAAATAATATATTAAAAATTGTGTTGTGCAGTAACAGCATTTTTGAGAGGAATTTATAGCAATAAAAAGCCCAGAAAATTTATAGCATCATTAAAAACTACAACATTAAGAGTAAATTAAACCCAAAGTAAGGAGAACAAAGGAAATAATAAATTTGGCAAAAGGAACCAAGGAAATATATAACAATAGCAATAAAGAAAACCAATGAGGGCTGCCTGCGTGGCTCTGTTGTTTAAGTATTTGACTCTTGGTTGCAGCTCAGGTCATGATCTCCGGTGGTGAGATGGAGCCCTGCATAGCGCTCTGCGATCAACAGTCTACTTGGGATTCTCTTTCTTCATCTTCCTCTTCTTCTGCCCCTCCCCCCACTGACACTCAATAAATAAATAAATAATAAAAACACTCTTTTAACTATTAAATAAATAAATGAAAACCAATGACATCAAACTTGTTTTCTGAAAGAATCAGTATAATTTATAAATCTGTAGTCAGACTGATCAGGAAAAAAATGATATGACACAAACTGCCAATATCCAAGATGACAGAGGGAAGAAGATCACTGCAGAACTTAGGGAAAATGGGAAAGGATTATAAGAAGATAGTATAAACAAATTTGTGTCAATTTATTTTATAATTTAGGTGAAATGAAAAATCCTTTGAAAGACACAAACTACTAGAGCTTCTCAAGAAAACAGAAGTACACATAGAAAGAATAGATAAATATAGATAACATGAATAGCCTACATTCATGAAATAAACTGAATTTGTAGTTGCAAACTCTCCCCCAAAGGAAATGTTGGAGCATCATGATATTACTGGTGAATTCTTCTTAACAGTTAAGTACAAATGATGCCAGTTCAACAAAATTTTTTTCCCAAAAGTTAAAGAGAAGGAGATACTTCTCAAACTTATTTTATGAGGTCAGCACTGACCCTAACTTCACAACCAAATAACAGCATTAAAAGAAAACTGCAGAACCATATTCACTGTGAACATAGATATCAATATTTTTAAAATTTAACAAATCAAGAAAGGGTGCTAAAACTGTTCATACCTATATGTAAGACAAAAAAGAAAAATAAACAAACAAACACAACAACAAAACAAAACCCAAACCAAAGAACCTAAAAAGACTTTGATCCATACCCCCAACCATATAAAAAAGTAACTCCCGATAGATTTTAAACCTAAATATAGAGCTAAAAATTATAAAACTTCTATAAGAAAGTACATGAGAAAATGCTTGTAACCTTAAATTAGGCAAAGATTTCTTAGACTCAAGACCAAAAGCACAATCCATAAAAGAAAATTTGATAAATTGAATTTTATTAAATTAATAACTTATGTTCTTTGAGAAATATTGTTAAGAAAATGAAAATGTGCACAGATTGGGAGACATTATTTGTAAGTCAAATATCTTAAAAGGGACTTATACTCAGAATACACAGAGAAATTTCAAAAGTCAACAAGAAAGCAACCAGTCAAATAAAGAAATGAACATGAGGTTTAAACAAACCTTTCATGAAAGGAAATACAGAAATGACAAATAACCACATGGGAGGTGTGCAACTTTGTTAACACAGGAAAGCAAATTTAAACCACAATCATTTTTAAACCACACCTATAATGATAATTTTTTAAAAATAGAACAACAATGCCAAATTCTGGTGAAGATACAGAGCAAGTAAAATGTTCATATACTGCTGGTAGGAATGTAAAATCGGGAAGCTTCTTTAGTCAATAGTTTGCCAATTTCTTCTATTCTTAAACATACACTTAACATATGGTTCAACAATCCTACTCTTTATTGTTTAAATGAAATGAAAAATTATGTTCACCTTCAAATCCGTACTCAAATACCTATAGCAGTTCCATTTGTAATCATTGAAAATGAGAAGCAATCCAAATACCCTTCAGTTGGTGAATGGATGAACAATTTGTGATACATCATACAATGGAAAAAATTTCAGCAATAAAAAGAGATGAACTATGTTTAGATACGGTAACATGGAAAAACTTTGTATTTGTTTGCTAGGACTGTTGTTACAAAGGGCCACAAACTGGATGGCTTGAACAACAAAAATGCATTTTCTCACAGTTGTGGAGACTGGAAATCCTGAAATCAAGAGGTCAATAGAGTTGGTTCCTTCTGAGGGCAAATCTGTTTCATGGCTCTCTCCTAGCTTCTGCCAGTTTGCGAGCAATCTTTAGTGTTCCTTGGCTTGTAGAAGCATCACACCGATCTGTCTTCATCTTCATGTGGCGTTCTCCATATAAGCCCACCCGTATTCAAATTTCCTCTATGACACTGGTCATACTGGACTAGGAGTGTATTATATGCCAGTATGACCTATCTTGACTTAACTATATCTACAGAACCCTATTTTCAAAGTCACATTCTGGGACATGGGGGATAAGGAACTCAACATATGAACTTGTAGGAATGCACTTCAACTCATAACAAACCTCCTATGTGTCATGCTAAGAGAAAGAATCTAGACTAAAAAAGCTACATACGGTGTTATTCCATTTATATGACTTTCTGATAAAATAAAAACTGTAGGGACAGAAAACAGATCAGTGGTTTCTAGGTTGCTAGAGAGGGGGAGGGACTGACTACAAGAAGGACTGGAGGAATTTTTTAGAGTAACAAACCTGTTGAATATCTTGATTGTGGTGGTGGTTACTTGACCACATTTACTTGTTAAAACTTGTTAAACTGTACCAGAAAAGGGTGATTTCTAACCTATGTTAGTTGCATTTTAATAAAAGAATGTGGAAAAAAGAAATGGGTTACCAATTATGGGATTTTTTCACATAAAGCCTTGAATTTGCATGAGCAAAAATCATCTTTACTGTTTGTGAGACTAGAAAAATAAGTACTTTCATTCATCCTCGGCCACTACCTAAGTATAAAATTGATGCAAAGGAAAGTATTTGGGCAAACAAAAAATCTCTACATATGCACAGCCTTTGAACCATTTGTGGAAATTATTCCTAAGGAAATAATGTTTTGTGTTATGAAAGAAACACAATTTAGGCATAGTGGGTGAAAGATAAATATAAAATACACTTCACAGAAAATGTTTTCTAAAGATTTTATTTATGCAAATGTTAGGAACCATATGCTGAACCTTGCAGTGTAACATGCAGAGAGCTCATCTTCAAGTGGCCCAGGGGATATTGCCCAGACTTATGAAATTATTTAAAGTTACTTCAAAAAAAAAAAAGAACAAATCTATTTAGTCTATAGAACCAAGTACAGTGTTCAAAAAAGCTATCCCAAGTAGGAAGAAGTCAACTACATTATAAAAAAACAATGTGTTTGTTATATTTTTAATTCTCCTTTGGGTCAATTATGTCTGTACATTACCCTCAAAATGAAATGTGTATGTTATTCCTTCTAAGATCCATCTGGTCATTAGCAGTTTTACCTATTGGCAGGTTTCCAAAGAAGATCCAACATGCTCCAAAAATAGATCCTCTCGTATATTTAGGACTGCATTTAACTTTCAAATGTGTTGTCAATGCACACAAAATGCTTAAACTTCTTAAAAAGGCTGTCCATTGTTCAAACAAAATCATACCTAAAAAAAAAAAAAAAAAAGATATATAAGGTTCTCTTTGATCTGGCCCTTGCTTGCCCAACTTGTTCTGTCATGATTGTCCCTCAATATGCTCAGATTAAACTGGATTTATTTCAGTTCCTAGATTGCATCACTATCTTGTTTCTTATGCCTTTGTACATGCTATTCCCTATGCTTAGAACATACGGCCCCTTCTTCTAACCAACTCCTACTCAACTTTGAAAGCTTGGCCAAGATATCCCATTCCATATGGGAACTAACAACATCATAGTGGTTTTCAAAGTGACAATAATACAATCACCTGTTCACCTTGGTAGGGTATAGAAAGAAGCTGAGTCTCTTATTCCCCATTGCATCACCAGGTTCTCACATACAAAAGGGATAGATTGAATATATAATGATGAATATCACACCATTTCTTTTTGAACATTATTATATTTTCACAGGAAGAATTTGATTCTTCCCTTAATTAAAATGGTAGGTAGAAAACACCAAGAGATGTGGAACCAAAAGATTCTGTTGCTTGGGTCCTGTATTTGCTGTGAATGTGATCTGTAATGAGTTACTCAACCTTCCTGACCCTTAGTTTCTTCAGCTGTAAATGGGGCCAATAAAAATATCCTTGTCACTAGTTGAACTACAGGAAAAAATTAGGTCATGCATATGAAAGCATTTTTTGAAATGATAAAATGCCATATATGTGTCAGTTATTTTATGGTCCACAATTCAGCAGAAGTCACATGTGTAACATTTGGTAGTAGTTGAGTTGTCACTTCTAAAGCTCTATCAGAATCCATCAACAGTAATAATAAATAGATGTACAAACTAAGTACAAGCAGTATGCTTGTTATGCAAATACATTGTCACACATCCTGAGTTGCTAATTTCAAATGTATTTTTGCTCCACCTGTTAAAAAAAATCCAAAGGCATCACCATCATAACCTGCAAGTTTCTTATAGCTACAAGCATATATCAGTCAAAACCCATCCCATAGATTTGCTTAAAATTAAGTTGGCCAGATCCATTATGGAGATTTCTTTTTAGTCTACTTATTCTATCATTAAATATCACTGAAGTGAAGTTTTGAGCAATGAAAAAAGTATAATTGGGCATAGAGTTAGCACCAAGATCGATACAGGAAAAACTATTTTTTAATGATTTTTCAAAGGGGCTATCTATAGAAGAGACTCCATTGAGGAAATGGTGACATTTGACTCATTAAAACCTGAGATATCTCCAATGGCAGCTTCAACACTGTCACCTCTTTTGACTGTCAAGGACTGTCTTTAAATAAGGTGTGTTGGGCTCATTGATTTGCATGAATTCTTCTGGTTTCTGTCATCTAAAAGTCTAAAAGTCATGTCTTACAATTTGGAATGTTTATGGGCTTTGACAGTTCCCATCTGGTGCAGGGATGTCTAAGCGCCCCAAGCCTAGCTGGCAAAACTCAGTTAAATCTTTGTTTTTACTTGATATAATTTAAATTATTTATAATGGTTATGTCTCACTGATTATTAGAGAGATTTTTTTTTGATGACACAAGGATTTCCTGTCACCATTTTCCAGATGATGAATAAATGCAAGGTAAAATGACACACACTTCTTATTAACATGAATTTTCTGATATTGTGATTATAATTAGTTGGACTGTACTCCCTTCATTAGTTATTTATTTATTCACCTTCATTTTCCACTTCATTTTGGAAAGGATTTGTGGTGTTGTCATTTCATTAACAGAAGTGCAAGGGCAATTGGATCAGAAATGTCAAGTATTCAAAAATTGACGACCTTGAAACAATCATCTTTACAACTCCACAGAGCAAAAATTTAACTATGGCAGAATGGCTTTCTACAAGAAAGGAACTAGGGTATAGGTCAGCCATTAATGTCACATGTGTGGAGATGGCTGACTCACATGTTCTAGTTGCTAATTATTTATGCTCAATTCATGGACATTCATGCTCTCTGTTCTGCTTTACTTAATAAATATTTATTAAGAACCTACTGTGTGCCTACTGTGTCATTGTCCTTACTTAGTACTGAGGAAAGATAAAGAAAACAGAGAAGATAACTATCCTCATGGAGCATACATATTAATAAAACAAATGAAGCAATAAATAGTAAGCAAAAGAATTTTTTTTTTAGGAGTTCTGTGGGAAATACAGAGAACTATGTTTGAGAACAATGGAGATGGGGTGGTTAGGCAGAGAGACACTCTCCTGAATAAATTTCGAGTTGCTCTGTCCCTATGTTTGTTGTAAAATACCCTTTTAAATTAAAATGTGAGGTTGTGATATTATATAAACAAAGAATCTTGTGCTCTAATGTTGTGGATTTAGATCTGACTTTTCACCTGTTGTAAAATGATCTTTCTTCCCAAACATTATATTGGCTACCTGGATGTAGGCAGTATTTTAATTCCAATTACTGGTGTTGCATTAATAAAATTATGCTACATAATATTTATTAAGCTCTTATGCTAAGCATAAATTATGTCATTCAGTCTTCACAGACCATGAGATAGGGTTTTTTTTAATATTAAAATTTTCCTTTTTAAACAAATTTCGATTATACAACAGTGTTACCAACTATAGTCACCACTTGGGATGCCTGTGTAGCTCTGTCAGTTAAGCATCTGCCTTAGGCTCAGGTCATGTTCCTGGGGTCCTGGGATTGAGCACCACATTGGGCTCCCTGTTCAATAGGGAGCCTGCTTCTTCCTTCCCCTCTGCCTCTCCCCCTGCTTGTGCTCTCTCGTGCTATCTCTGTCACTAGGTCTGTCTCTCTCTCTCAAATAAATAAATAAAATCTTTGAAACAAAAACAAAACTATAGTCACTGTGTTATACATTGGGATTCTCAGACCTTTTTCTGCTTACACCTGAAAGTTTATCTTTTTATCAACCTCTCCTTATTTCCCTTACCCTCTTCCCTGTCCCTGGCAACCGCTTTTCTATTCTCTGTTTCTATTAAGATTGACTCTTTTTTAAGTTGCCAATTGTAAGTTATGCGTGTAGTATTTTGTCTTTTTCTGTCTGGCTTATTTCACTTAGTGTAACACCCTCGATATCCATCCATCCATGTTATCACGAATGGCAGGATTTCCTTCTTTCTCATGGCTGGATCATGGCTGGATACTCTAGTGCGTGTGTGTGTGTGTGTGTGTGTGTGTGTGTATGAATCTACTATCTATATATCTTGATATATAATATTATATATATAACAAAATACTATATATGTATATCTATCTATATCTATATACTCATATCTATTTATATATATGTACACATATACATATATTTATATCACATCTTTATCCATTCATCCATTGATGGGCACTTAAAGTGCTTCCATGCATTGGCTATAGCAAATAATGCTACAGTGAACATGCAAATGTGGATATCCCCTCAATATCTTCTTTTCATTTCCTTTGGATATTATAACCAGAAGTGGGATTGTGTGGTCATATGATAGTTATATATTTTTTTAATTTTTAAGGACCCTCCATACTATTTTTTCCATAGTGGCTGCAACAATTTATATTCCCACTAACTGGACACAATTGTTCCCTTTTCTCTACATCCTTACCAACACTTGGAATCTCTTGCCTTTTTGATAATAGCCATTCTAACAAGTGTGAAGTGCTGTTTCATTGTGGTTTTGATTTGATGTAGCTAATGATTCGTAATGTTGAGCAAATTTTCATGGGCCTGTTGAGCATTTGCATATCTTCTTTGGCAAAATGTCTATTCAGTTCCTCTGTCCATATTTTAACTGGGTCATTTGGTTTTGGTTTTGGTTGTTTTGTTATTGAGTTGTGAATTCTTGATATTTTTTACATTAACCCTTTATCAGATATGTGATTTGCAAATATTTTCTCCCACCCCATAGGATGCCTTTTCATTTTATTGATGGCCTCCATTGTTTTGCAGAAACTATTTAAATTGACATAGTCCCAATTGTTGATTTTAGCTTTTGTTGTCTTTGCTTTTTGATGTCAAATCTAAATATCACCACAAAGACTGATATTAAGGAGCTTATCCTTTATCTTTTCTTTTAGAAATATATGGTTTCTGTCTTTTAATTTAGTCTAATACATTTTGAGTTGATTTTTGTTAACGGTGTAAGATAGGGGTCCAGTTGAATTTATTTTTTACACGTGCTATCCAGGTTTCCCAACACCATTTATTTAAGAGATTATCCTTCCTCCATTGCATATTCCTGGCTCTTTTGTCATAGAGTTAATAGACCATATATGCCTGTGTTTATTGCTGGGCTTCCTATTCTGTTCAATTGCTCTGTATGTCTGTTCTGTTTTTACGCCAACAGCACAGTGCTTTGATTACTATAGTTTTGGATTATAGCTTGAGATTGGGAAATATAATACCTCCAGATTTTTTTCCCTCAGTATTGCTTTGGAAATTTGGCATCTTTTATGTTTTTCTTTTGGGTTGTTTTAGTATTATTTGTGGTATTATATTTTTAATCATTTTGTTCAAGTATAACATGGAAGTAATAGAGTGCACAAATCTTAAGATTTATAATTTAACAAATTTTTATGATGTGAACACCAAATATAACATTACCAGTAACCAGAAAATGCCCTTGTACCAACTCCAGTTAATACCTCCTCCCAACGGCAGCCACTTTCTTGAGTTCTATCACATTCATTTAGGAAATTTCTTGTGAATATACATTCTTTTACATTGTTTTTTTTTCCCTCAATGACATATCTTTTTTTTTTAAGTTTTTATTTATCTATTTGACAGAAAGAGATCACAAGTAGGCAGAGAGGCAGGCAGAGATAGACAGGAGGAAGCAGGCTACCCACTGAGCAGAGAGCCTGATGCAGGGCTCGATCCCAGGACCCCCTGATCATGACCTGAGCCGAAGGCAGAGGCTTTAACCCATTGAGCCACCCAGGCACCCCTTCAGTGATATATCTTGAGATTCAACCATGTTGTTGTATGAAGCAGAAGTTTGGTCCTTTTCATTGATGTATGTTATTCGAATGTGTGACTATACCATGATGGGTTTATCCCTTCTACTCTTGATAGACATTTGATTATTTCCAGGTTTTGACTCTGTTGAATAAAATCTATGGGAACTTTTCTTCATGTATATTTGTGTACTTAGGTACTTATTTCTGTGGGTAGACATTTAGGACTAGACTTGCTGATTCCCAAGGCACGCATATGTTCAGCTTTAATAGATATTGATACATAATTTTCTATTAGTTGATACTTTGTCAAAGAAACCAAGTCATTATGAGTGATATAGAATAAGAAATTTATTATGGTAGTTTGACTTTACTCATTAGTTGAAGCTGGAGAAGCAGTCTATCAAGGATGCTGTCATTATGTTTAGTGTTGAGCTCCAAATCACTCAAAGTCAGCCAGACCAGCAGCTGGGGGAAAAAAAAAAAAGTTGAATTCAGAAGAGAACAATGACAACCTGGAATTCAAGGAAGAACCAGAACCCTTGAGGAAAGGTTAAAAGGTTAAAGGTTAAAACTCTGACTTGTTAGGAAAAGGCAAAAGTGCTTTTTGTCACTTATCATCTCCAATATTGATGATAGGGATAATCTACGGGAATAGCTGGCATTTTTTGCCATGGAAGTACACACATATTTGGTCCAGGCCTTGGAGAGGTTGAAGGAAGAGATCACCCAGAGCTGATAAGTTGTGAGTGAGCTGGAGATCAGTGACAACATGTAACAACTGCCACCATGCCTGACTTCCTGCAGTGACCCTCAGAGCAAAAGGAAAATGGCTCCTGATTTACTCTTGCCTTTTGAATATCACTTGTAATGTTTTTCTGACAATGTTAACAAAGAATCCTATGAGCAAAGAACTTCTATAAAACCTAGTTTCAGGGGCGCCTGGGTGGCTCAGTGGGTTAAAGCCTCTGCCTTTGGCTCAGCTCATGATCCCAGGGTCCTGGGATTGAGCCTCGCATCGGGCTCGATGCTTGGCGGGGAGCCGGCTTCCTCCTCTCTCTCTGCCTGCCTCTCTGCCTACTTGTGATCTCTGTCTGTCAAATAAATAAATAAAATCTTTAAACAACAACAACAACAACAAAACTAGTTTCAGCTTAGTCGAGTCAATAAAGGACAAAGCCACCCTTGTCATCTTAATATGCATAAATATCTTTTCTAACTATACTTCTTTTTTTAACTATCCTTAACTTGTTTTTAAAAAAAGAAAGAAAAATCATTTTTTTTTTCCTTTTCAGGGTAACAGTATTCATTGTTTTTTCACCACACCCAGTACTCCATGCAATCCGTGCCCTCCCTAATACCCACCGCCTGGTTCCCCCAACCTTCCACCCCCCGGCCCCTTCAAGACCCTCAGATTGTTTTTCAGAGTCCATAGTCTCTCATGGTTCACCTCCCCTTCCAATTTCCCTCAACTCCCTTCTCCTCTCCATCTACCCTTGTCCTCCATATTATTTGTTATGCTCCACAATCATCTTTCTATCTAACATAATTCAACTATCTTTATGCAACTCAAAATGTGCTATCCATCTTCTCATAACATAACATCAAATCCTTTATTTCTTAGGTTGTGTTATTTACTCTCCTAGTTGAATTACATGTTTATTTTGAAATTCTGAGTTTAAATCGTGAGCTATACGTTCAAAGTCCATGCATATATCTTATGGGGGGTGGTTGAGAAGTGGTAGAGAAAAAAAAGTTGATTAATATTTATACAAATAGAGTCATATCAAAATAAAGAAGGGATATTCATAATTTGCATAGACTTCATTTTCACAACTAGCTGCATCATTGCAGCTCAATCTTTCAGCTTCATACTTATTTTTACCCTTAGCAAGTATTCAGCTGGTTACGGTTCCCTACTTGGTGTGGTGACCTAAACTTTTACTCCTAAAGAATCTGGGCTATTTATAGTCTTGCCTATATTGGGTTATAATTTTCCACTGATTTTTGTTTCTTTTCCAGGTCGTTTATTTAAATTCCAATTAGTAATATACAATATAAATTTAGTTTCAGGTGTACAATTTAGTGATTCATTACCTCCATATATCACCCGGTGCTCATCACAAGTGTGCTTCTTTATCCCCATCACCTATTTCACCCATCCCCCAGCTCGCTCCTCTCTGGTAACTATCAGTTTGTTCTCTGTAGTTAAGAGTCTCTTTCTTAGCTTTTCTCTCTCTTTTTCACCCTCTATGTTCATTTATTTTGTATCTTAGTGTCCACATATGAGTGAAATCATACGGTATTTGTCTTTCTCTGACTGATTCAGCATAATAATTACTAGCTTTATCCATGTTATTGCAACTGGCAAGATTCTTATTTTATGTCTGAGTAATATTCCTGTGTGTGTGTGTGTGTGTGTGTGTGTGTGTACCACATCTTCTTTATCTGTTCTTCTGCCACTGGATATTTGGGCTGCTTCCATAATTTGGCTATTGTTGATAATGCTGCTGTAAACATCAGGGTGGATATATCCCTTCAAATTAGTATTTCTTTATCCTTCGGGTAAATATCTAGTAGCCCAATTGCTGGATTGTAGGGTAGTTCTATTTTTAACTTTTTGAATAACCTTTATACTCTTCTCCAGGAGCGACTGCACCAGTTTACACTCCCACCAAGAATGTGAGAGGATTCCCCTTCTGCATCCTTGGCAATATCTGTTGTTTCCTGTGTTGTTAATTTTCTCATTGTAGTTTTGATTTGTATTTCCCTGATGATGAATGATGTTGAATATATTTTCGTGTATTTGTTGGCCATGTGTCTCTTTGGAAAAATGTCTATTCATGTCTTCTGTCCATTTCTTAACTGGATTATTTGTTTTTGGGGTATTGAATTTGATAAGTTCTTTATAAATTTTGGAAACTAACCCCTATCATATATGCTACTTAAAAATATCTTCTCCCATTCAGTAGGTTGTCTTTTAGTTTTGTTGATTGTTTTCTTTGATGTGAAGTGCAGAAGCTGATATCATCCTCAATGGGGAAAAAGAGCTTTTCATCTATGATCAGGAATAAGACAGAGATGTCCACACTCAACACTATTACTTAACATAGTACCAGAATCCTAGCCACAGCAATCAGATAATACAAAGAAATGAAAGGCATCCAAATTGGCAAGGAGAAGTCAAACTTCCACTATTTACAGATGACATGATACTCTATGCAGAAAACCCAAAATGGGGTGCCTCAGTAGCTCAGTGGGTTAAGGATCTGACTTTTGATTTCAGTTCAGGTTATGACCTCAGGGTTGTGAAATGAATCCCTGCACCAGGCTCCACACTGAGTGCAGAGCTTGCTTGAGATTGTCTCTCTCCCTCTCCCTCTGCACTTACCCCCATCCCACTCATGCTCTCTCTCTCAAAAAAAAAAAAAAAAAAAAAAAGACTCTACATCTACAAAAAATTGCTGGAACTGATATACAATTCAGTCAAATCACAGGATACAAAATCAGTGTACAGAAATCTGTTGTATTTCTATACACCAATGTTGAAGCAGCAGAGAGAGAAATCAAGGAATCAATCCCATTTACAACTGCACCAAAACCCATAAGATACCAAAGAATAAACCTAACCAAAGAGGTCAAAATCTGTACTCTGAAAACTATGAAAACTATGAAACCAATTGAAGATGATGCAAAGAAATGTAAAAACATTCTTTGCTCATCGATTGGAATAACGACTATTGTTAAAACGTCTATATTTTCCACGGATTTTAATGGCAGGACATATGTGTATTATGAGGCACTCAGAGGATATTCTGCATTCCAGACCCACATCGTTTTAGCAATAATACAATTTCCTGCTGATAATCAGTATCAACTATGCCAGATAGTAGAGCAACTACTGAATCACTGTCATGGAAGCTTAAAATGCCCAGCCATCAATCTTAACTTTCAGTTTAATGGAACCATCACTATGTCCCCTGGTGTAAGTATACATCTTTTGGGAGCTCTGGACCTTGTGATATACATTAGCCCTACATTATAGTTACTAGTCATATGAGACTGTTTATATTGAATTTAAATTACCTTAAAATTTAAAAAATAAATTATATTAAGTACATTTTAAAATTTATCACTGGAGTTGCATTGCCATATTTCAAGATTTCAATGTGGCTCATGTTTACATATTGGACTACACAGATAGGGAACTGCACTATATAGTCTAGAGACCAGCAGAATCCGAGATTTTATTGACAGAAGCAAAAAAAAAAAAAAAATACTAGAGGAATACAAAAGCTAATGGTGAGAGGAGTCTCCCTTTCCATGCATTGATTCTTGGACCAATGGATTTTCACTAGAAAAAGCAGTGCTACATAGAGGTCGCTGATCTACAATATACACTGCATCCTGGAGGACCCTATTTCAGATGTTCTCACCAGTTGAAGCCCTAATTGAGTCTTTAAAAAACCATTCCATCATGCTATTAGTAAAGCTGCTTCAGGATGATGAGAGAGATGGTTAAGAGACTATGTCCCTGATCAGAATACAGCTGTGTGGAATATCATGACGCTGAGTAAGGTTTCCTATAAATCTTTGAATTAAGGTTTTTGACAAAAGTCTTATGGGCAAAGAAGGACAATCCACTATCAGAGTAAGTGTCTATTCTAGTGAGAGTAGTACTGCTCCTTCCAATGGAAAATGGTCCAATGAAATCAACTTGTGCCAGTTTGCTGAATGATATCCCCAGGGAATTAGGGGAAATGGTACAATATAGGATTCAGCATTGGTTCTACTACTGAGAGTTTGGACATTCAGCAGTGTTTTACCCAAAATTGCACTGGTGGTAGTAGTTTATGTATTTGAGCCTATGTGTAAAGTTTGTCCCTAAAATCATAGCCATTTTTTTCGTGGATTTATTGGACAAGGACAGCAGTGTCTCTGGGCAACCTGACTGACTTATCTCCATAGAATGGGTCATATTTTCCAAATGATCATTAAAATCCTCCTATTTGTGCTCACTTCAGCAGCACAAATACTAACATTGGAATGATACAGAAAAGATTACCATGGCCACTGTGCAAGGATGACACAGAAATTCATGAAGTGTTCCATATTTTTAATATCTACCATTTATATTGACATGGATGGAACTGGGGGGTATTATGCTAAGTGAAATGAGTCAATCAGAGAAACACAATTATCATATGGTTTCACTCATATTTGGAACATAAGGAATAGTGCAGAGGACAACAGGGGAAGGGAGGGAAAACTAAAAGGGAAGAAATCAGAGAGTGAGACAAACCGTATGAGACTCTTGACTCCGGGAAATACACTGAGGGTTGCAGAAAGAGAGGTGTGTGTGTGGGGGGGGGGGTAACTGGGTGATGGGAATTAAAGAGGGTATGTGATATGATGAGCACTGGGTATTATATTCAACTAATGAATATGTGAACATTATATCAAAAACGAATGATGTACTAAACCTTGGCTAATTGAATTTAAATGTAAAAAAGAGAAAATAAAAAAAGAAAAATAATTTTTAAAAAATCCTCATTTGGGGTTACTCTTTGAAGTGTTCACATAAAGAACAATTATCTTCCTAATCCATGCATGTCCATTAATAGAACCAATATTACAATTATATCCCTTTCAAGTTCTCCACCATTCATCTAATCATTGTTCACTGTCCATTAAGTAGTATAGATTCATACCACTGGTCATTTCTTTCTCCTTCCAGGCAAAGCAAACAACCAGGTACATAGCTCAAAGCTTTGTCTACTGGAAGATTTTCCTTTATCACTATTCTCCAGGGCCACTCCAAAGTAGACCTGTATAAATGCCCCCATCTCTAAAAGAGGCCATTGTTTTCTTAGCCCGCTGGTTATAGGGAAATCTCCATATTGTTATGAGGGAAGGTTGAGAGGGGGGAGTGGATGCAGTGTGAATATGGCCTGTGGGCATATGGGCAAATTGCTCAGTTGAGCTCAATCTTGTACATACCACTACCATGTGACAATGAAGTATTGTTGTGCTGCCCAACTTTATGGTTTGAGGGTCAGATGACACCTACTTCATAATGAGCTGCTAAGGTCTTATGATAATCTGGTGGTCTATGATCAAGCATTCATTTGTTGCTTGACCCCAGCAGTAAGCCTGAAGCTGTTTCTCAAAATGATAATAGTAGTGTACAGAGGATGACATGGTTTTGACCCAAAATGTTAAATGTTTGCTATGTGATCTAATTATAGGGTCTTGCCAAAGTCTCTGTAAAGTATCCCAATCTGTCATAGATGTGTCAAGCATCATCAGACCAGGCAAGGTCATATTCAAGTGGTCGGGAAACTGAAGACTTTTTTTTTTCCTAGGCCTTACTCAGATCTAATGGATTATCAAGCTACTCAATAAATTGGTCAGAGTAGCATGCCCAAATTAGGTTTATAGTTCTGCAAATTCTAAAGTGGAATACTAAGCATTTTTGGTTCTTTTTTTTAACAATAGAAAGAAGCAGATGCAACAGTTAGTCTTTTATTTTATTTTATTTTATTTTATTTTATTTTAAAGATTTTACTTATTTATTTGACAGACAGAGATCACAAGTAGGCAGAGAGGCAGGCAGAGAGAGAAAGGAGGAAGCAGGCTCCCTGCTGAGCAGAGAGCCCGATGTGATCCTAGGACCCTGGGCCCCTGGAACCATGACCTGAGCTGAAGGCAGAGACTTTAACCCACTGAGCCACACAGACGCCCCCTAGTCTTTTATTTTAAAAAGAGTATCTCAATATGCCACAGACCACTCTGTCCCTAAAAATTCCATTGAAGTAACAGGTACCTAAATCTTTGTGGGATTTCTTTCCCTTGCCTCGCTCATGCATGTATTCTACCAAAATGTCTAGAGTAGCTCTGCTTCCTGCTCTTCTGGCCCATTCAGCATGATCTCATAAATGTAATAGCTTATCAATGTAATGATGCCTTGTGGAATGAAGAGGATGTATAAGTCCCTATGGACAATATTATGACATAGGACTGGACATTTAATATGGTTTTGTATTACTGATGCTGCCAGAAGAAATAAATTATTTCTGATAATCTTTACTGATAGATGGGGGTAGGAGGGCTGAGAGAGAGAGAGAGAGAGATGAAAGAGAGGGAGGGAGAGGCATTTGTCAGATGCCAGGACTGTGTTGATTTGTTCCAGTAATGATGCTACCTCTGGACCAGCAGCTGCAATTAGATTTCCCCACCTGATTAAGTTTACGAGAACACATTATCAACTTCTAAGTCCCATCTGTCTTCTGCTCAGGCCAAGTAGGGAGGTTGAAGGAAAATGTGGTAGGATCATCACACTATACATTTCAAAACCTTGTTGATAGAAACTATCTCTGAAATTCCTCCAGGAATATGTTATCTGTTTTGGTTTATCATTTTGGTAAGTAGAGTCAGTTCTTCTACAAGTTTTCATCTGAATGTTTCTACTCTATTTGCTATGGAGCTACTCATGTACTTGGCTCATGCCTGTAAGAAACTAGTGGAGGAAGTCTGGTGGGAACAGAAGGAGCTAAATATCAACTGCTGCGCATGCTAACTAGGTGAGCTGGTGGATAAGTGATAAGATCTATAAACCGTCCTGGTACCTGTGTCCTGTGCTGGCTTAAGAGTGTAAGAAAAATGACCATCGCTTTCCTTTGCCTTCTAAATATCATATCAAAATCATGAATATATTTTTCTATTTTATTTTACAGAAGATTAATTGTTCATTATTCAAATTAAATCTATAATCTATCCGGAATGGATTTTTACATGTGGTTTAAGATAAGCACTGAAATGCATACTTTTCCCATGTTGATTCCCGTTTGATTCAGCATCATATATTAGAAAGATCATCCTTTTCTCCATTACACTGCTGTGTCATGTTGGTGATAAAACAGAAACTGCACATAGAATGGAATAGAATATAATTTTTTTTTTACTTTAATAAGAAGTCATGATATCTGGGAGTTCAAGTCCTCTAAAATTTTTCTCTTCATTATTTTGCCCTTTTGCCTTTCCATATATATGTTTCACAATTCGTTTGCCAATTGCCACAAAAATTTTTATGGCATTGGTTGGGGTGCATTGAATGTAGAAAAACAATCTGTTGAGAATCTATATTTTGACAGTACTGAAACTTCCAATCTATGAACATGGGGTATTCCTCTATTTTTTTAAGTCTCCTTTAACACTTTTAATACAGCTTTTTTTTTTTTAATTTTTTGTCCAGAAGTCATATGCGTGTTTCTAGTTGGATTTATTCTTAACTATTTGGTGGTTTTGGCATTATAGAAAATATTAACTTTTTAAGAATTTTTAATGATTTTGTTACTATGTAGGAATTGTATAGATCTTTCACCTTGTAATTTTCTCCATTTTATTATTAATTACATTTACTGAATTTTCTTTTTCTCAATTATGCCAAATGAAAATAATGACCCTTAAATGTCTTTCTGATTCTGATAACTTCTATTTTTTTAAATTTCCTTTTAACTGTCTAGGACCCCAGTACTCTTTTGACTAAATGCAATGGTAATGGACTGTCTTGTCTCATCCATAGTGTTAGCTGTACATTGTTGCTGTGTTTTGTATTTTATCAGATTGAGAAAATATTTTTTCTGTCCTTCTATTCCCGGTTTTACAAGTTTTTTTTTTTTAATTAATAGGTATTGATTGCTTTTCCTGCAAATATCAAGATGACCATATGATTTTTCTTCATTTTTCTGATGATATAATAAATCATGTGGATCGATTTTAGAATGTTAACTAATCATGCATTTCCTGAATATGCCTATCTTTTCTAACACATTATTTTGAATGTGACTGCTATCATTTAGTTTGGTATGCATATGCATATATTTACATTTATGCTCACGAGATTGCTCTTACGTTCTGTTATAATCCCTACACTATAGATTTGGAAACTGAGGTACAGAGATTTCAAATAAATGATTAAAGTCAAACAGACAGTGATTTAGAGTGAGGAAATTTGATTCAAGAATATATTTCCATAACATTAAATTATTAAATACCAGTTGCTGATTATAATGTTTTCAGAAAATGATATGAAATGATGCTGTTGCTCTGTGAAGCCTCATATATTAAATTTGTATTTTTCGAGAAATTATACCACTTTGGCAAGTGTGACAGTTAATTCTATGTGTAACATGGCTGGGCTAAAGATGTCCAGAGAACTGGTAAATTATTTCTGAGTATGTCTGTGAGGGTGTTTCTGGAAGAGATTAGCATTTGATTTGAACAGTAAAAAATCCTTCCTAAGGCATATGGGTGTCATCTGATGGTGATGGGCCTGAGCAGAGTAAAAGGATAGAGAAAGGGTGAATTTGCTGCCTTTGTTTGAGTTGCAACATCCCTCTTCTCCTGTCCTCAGATATGTGTGCTCTTGGTTCTTGGACTCTGAGACTCTCCAGGTTCTCCAACTCAGAGATGACAGATGATGGGATTTCTTGTTCTCCATGGTCACATGAGCCTAATTCTATAATAAATTCCTTCATACATATTATATATATATATATATATATATATATATATATACACACACACATATATGTATATGTGTGTATACACACACACACACACACACACATTATATATATTATTTTATATCCCTAAAACAATATTACATATTATCTTGGTTCCATTTCTCCAGACAACTCAGACCAGTATTGGCAAATCTAATTTTTTTCCACACAGTGGTAATGCATTTTTACCATGGCTTACAAAACCTTAAATAATCTATCTTCCTTCTTGTTCTTTAAAAATTTCTTTTTCTTCACATGCACATACATTCATTATTATTCTTCAGCCACAATGATCACTTGCCATTTTTTGGACATGCCAAAGCCAAGTGTGCTCCTGTGTTCGTGTCATTTCTCATGCTCTTCCCTTTGCCTAGAACTTTCTCCTTGTAAACATCTGCATGGCTCATGTGCATTTCCTTCACTTCTCTGCAGAAATGACATCTCATTAAAAAGGACTTCCCTGACTTATGTCACCTTCTTATGTAGATTATTAGCAGAAATACTCAGAGCCATGCTCCTTCCTTCCCAGCTTGCCTGCTTCTTCCCTGCTTGCTCGCCTCTTTACTAGTTCCCTTTACTTATTTCCAGCCTCCACAGCCCATATTGACACTCAATATTTTAAATTTATTCATCTAACATCTTCAAAATAATCTGAACTCCTTAAAAAGATAGGGCTTTATTCTGGATTTTTTTCCAGGTCCCAGATGTGTATCTGATATATTATAGACTTTTTTAAACAAATATTTATTGTGGTAATGAATAAATAAATGAATGAATGAGTTTCAAGTTGTTAAAGTTACCTAATTTCTCAGAAATTTGCTAATTATTTTTTTTCCTGTAAATCAAACCCTGAAGAATGACAAACTTGGGCCTTCATTATTATCTTCTTTTTATAGCAATGATTCAGAAGGTGTTGATAGGTATTTAATACTTCTTTCAGATGCATCCTGACTAGGTCCAAGGTAACTTGGAGGTGGGAGCATTCATCATTTGCCATATGATAAACTTCTGTTGTTTGCTTATAGTGCAAGGAGTTCATAATGCCCACTTTATATGCAATATGCTTGAAAAATGAAAGATTATTGTTGATATTAAAGTAAGATATGCAGTATCATATGTAATTCATTTTCCTCAATGTATGCCCTTTAGCTATATTCAACCCTGTCCTTCACACCTAGTCCTAAGATAAATGTAAAAATAGGGTTCTGTATATAAATGGTCCATCTATCTACCAAATTGATTTTTGGGGCCAAAGAAATAATTGTAATTTATGAGATACGCTTGTGATAGTCATGAATGTTAAGCAGAGTAGATAGGTCTGGGTGACATGACTTTGATTTTTAATTATAGGTCAACTCAGCTTAATTCCATAGTGTGACACTTCCCCCTTCTTTCTTTAAACTGAAAGCTAAAAGTGCAAATGAACTAACCTTTGAATGTCAACCTGAGTTCCAGTAGCTAAATATGGAACTCTGAGCAAGTAACTTGACCTCCTGGGCCGTCAGTTTTCCTGGCATGGCCCACATAATTTCTAATGTCCATCCTTAAATCTGCAAAAAAGACAATGGTTCTATATCATCATTTATTAAGGGAACCATCTTGGGAATTAGAACTTAGGCGAGAAGAGTTTTAGTTCTAAGTCTAATACACAGCTTTCTGATGACAAGAGAGGGAGAAAGAAGGGAAGAATGAGAAAGAGAGAGAGTGTGTGTCCCCTACATCAGAAACCTTTTTACTTTAAATTTTTAAAAAAGATTTTATTTATTTATTTTTCTATTTGAGAGAGAAACACAGAAAGAGAGAGAGAGCACACAGGCAGACTCCACACTGAGCTGGACATGAGGCTTGCTCCCACAATTATGAGATCAGGACCTGAGCTGAAACCAAGAGTCTGACACTCAACTGACTGAGCCACCCAGGCATTCCCATCAGAAATCTTAAAAAAAAAAAAAAAAAATACAACCCCAGTTTTAAAAACACAACTCCAGTTTGCCAAACCTTGCCTATTTGGGAGAACAAATGAGGTCAGAGTCACAGAGTACTCAAGTTTTATTGGAGCTTTCCTTTGACTCTAGGATCTCACTATCTTCTTGAAAATCTTCTTCCTCAGCATTAAGATGTTTCTTAGAATCCCTAGGGTTTGGGCTTAGCTATGAGGAAGGGAGTCGGGGCAAGCCTGAGGCAAAAAATTTCAATGATGTCAACACTAAGAATAAAGTTGCCATTACCTGAAGGAGTTTGGTGCATTTAAGATATGATGTGGTTAGATCCTAAAGAATGGGAGTGGGGGTGGGGTTGGGGGAGGCATCATAAGATTAGAAAGTAAGGTGGGGCTAGAGCAAATATGGGTCTGTAGGACAGCTATTTTAGCTTTCATATGTGATATTTCTGTGTAGCATATGTCTAGATAGAGCTGAGGTAGAAGGAAAATTTGAGTGCCAGACACCATGATATATTGAGATAGAGCCTTCTCTCACTGCCAAGGATCTCCTCACTCGTTCGAGTTCATCCTGGGTGGTTCCTTCTTACATAAGTGTAAGAGGCCTCCCAGCAAGTCTTAGATCTTCACAGATTTCTTGGAGATTGGCCCTTCTAACTCATCAAGTATGCCCAGTCATGTCAGAAGTACATTTTAGGTACAAGGCAGAAACACCTCTAGTCAGACTATATCATTATATAATATCACAATCAAAATTTGTGATGCCTTCAGGAATCTAGAAACTTAAATGCTAAGTGCACTTTAAGTTCTAATGGATAATCTAGATAAGATTACTGCTTGTGTCTCTCATCAAAAATGGATTTTTCATTAGTTCCTTTGCTATCTGCTTTCTTAGTTACTGATTCTAGCCCAGCCCACATTTCTAACACACAGATGAAGTTAATCCTCCTCTTGAGCTAGGTCTCCTTGCTAGTAGAACAAGCTGGTACCAGTGGGATGATTTTCAAACTCTCTGACGAAATATAGGCAAACCCTTGCAGAAGCACTGACAGAGAAGTAGCTGGCCTAATTGGAAGCTGATATTTAAAACAATGATAGAGAATCTTCTGTATCACCTTAAAGGTTCACTGACTTTATGCAAACATGCCGAGGGTGCCTGCTTTCACATTAGAGAAGATGATAAAATATATTCTCGTGTTATGTATATAAGGCAAAGCTAGTTGGTAATGACTAACAAAATGCTTGTTTCAGCCACAGTGATGAAAACAAATGCTTGCATTTGGGAAAGGTTCACTACTGAAAACAATCATTTCAGTGAAAGGATCTATGCTGCTGAAGTTGTGTCCCAACATAAAATGTTCATTTGTGGAAACGATGCTTTATTTAGCAATTTTCTCAAGCTCGATGAGGAAGTAAAAGGATCAGCAAACTGAAGTGTAGTATGAATTTCTTTGCAAAATATTTTATGTGACTGAACTATTTTGTGGGTTGGCTTAAGTGTTTTTTTGTTTATGAAAAATTATTTAATGACAGTACTCTTGAAATTACATGTCTGTAGAGAAGGTCACAATACTCCCACAAAAAAACTGGTTTCTGAGGGCGTGGAGAGCAGGGCTCACTTGAATAGCAGTTGGAAGTCCGGGCTCTTTGGTGTGTATGTGATTGTGCTCTTGGTTGGTTTGGTTTTTGTGGGCGATGAGCTGAGAGAAAAATACTTTTAAGTAAAAAGATATGCACAGTTGATTAAAATTTATTAAAAATAGGGCTTCTGCATTTTTAGGCTAACTTTCAAAATCAGTCCTCTGCTCTGAATTATCCATTAACTTGCAGATTCAGGTTCACCCCTTTATTATCAAAATACATATTCATAACCTTTCACAGTTGTGATGTTCTAGTTACAATTAGTTTCTGCTTTTCTAGGACAAAATTTCACTCTGTTTAAGCAAGGATTCTTGACTTAAGTGTTTTTTGTTTCTGTTTTTAAAGGGAAAGAATTCATTAGTTGACCTTTTTTTCCACCTTATTGGGCTCATCAAATGATTTCAGATACATTATTTCAGGCCCTTTGTTGATTAACTCCTATTGGTTTAACATTGCCTTTATTTGTTTCTGAGATTTGATTCTGTGGATGTTTGTGATGAACTTATTAACCTCTAGATTTTTTGTGAAAACAGAAAGTTTTCTCATCACAAATTTGGGAGTGAGAACTGGGCAGTGGTAATATCTGCTACCCAAACTCCATTATTTGCAAAGAAACCCAGTAAGGACCCCTTAACTTTTACCACATACCACTTAACAGAGTTATTAACTAAGAGATGTATGTTATTATATTGGACCTCTCAGTGCAGATAAAGATTTAATGCAGGGGGCGCCTGGGTGGCTTAGTGGGTTAAAGCCTCTGCCTTCGGCTCAGGTCATGATCCCAGGGTCCTGGGATCGAGCCCCACATTGGACTCTTTGTTCAGCAGGGAACCTGCTTCCCCTCTTTCTCTGCCTGTCTCTCTGCTTACTTGTGATATCTGTCTGTCAAATAAATAAATAAAATCTTAAAAAAAAAAAAAGATTTAATGCAGGATACCCTCCTAGCACTGGATGACAGCATGAAGAATTACATACTGTGGGACAAGTGTCAAAATGCCTGGCAATTTCTGTGAATCTATGGAAGAAATATTTAAAAAAAAATAGCTTTTATTAGCTAATTGTATTGATTTCATTTGCCAGAGTAGAAGAGTATATATCAAGTTATGTAAGGCTAGTAAGATTCTATTAAAATATAATTTTCTTAAAGATATAGTTTAAAACTTACAATTTAAAAAACAAAAACAAAAACAAAAAAACAACCTACGGGTGCCTGGGTGGCTCAGTGGGTTAAGCCTCTGCCTTCAGCTCGGGTCATGGTCTCAGCATCCTGGGATCAATCCCCACATCAGGCTTTCTGCTCAGCAGGGATCTTGCTTCCCCCTCTCCCTCTGCCTGCCTCTCTGTCTACTGGTGATCTCTCTCTGTCAAATAAATAAATAAATACCTAAAATTCAAAGGAAAAAAAAACCACAATTTTTGATGCTATTGACTCTTGGAAAGTTTGCATGAATGGCTGAGGACCAATGACATCATAACATGGACAGAACTGCTCCCACAGGGAAGGGTTTGCTAACTTGTACCTAGGGCTTACACTTTATGTATATTAGTTCATTCAGTTGTCACAATAATTCTATGGGGGGAGGTTTACTATTGCAATCCCTCTTTTTTTATTATTATTATTATTATTATTATTATTATTATATTTTTTAGAGAGGGGTGGAGGGGCAGAAATAATCTTAAGCAGGCTCCACATCCAGCAAGGAGCCTGACATGGAATTTGATCTCACAATCCTAAGACCAAAATCAAGAGTCAGATGCTTAATGAACTGAGCCAGACAGGCACACCTGTTATCCCTCTTTTAAAGATGATGAAATCGGGTACAGAGAGTAAGTGCAATCATGTGTCCAAGGCTAGACAGAAAGGGAGTAGAAAAGGGAGAATCTAATCCCAAGATCTCTGGAGACTAGACTCTGAGTTTCACCACTAATCTATAAGGGAATATAATCTCTAGACTCTGTGAGTTTCACCACTAAACTATAAGGGAATATAATCTCTATGGTACTAAGAATAGAAGTTGATTACTGTGACACCTTCTGTGGCTGGGCTGTAATGCTAGTGGGACTTGTCTTGGTTTGAGAAGCTAGAAAGATACTTCCAGCTTAAGGTTTCCCTGGGTATGCTAGAATCTTCCATGAAGGTCTGCTCCTCCCACCCTTTTTTCCTATATTGGTAGAAGGAGCTGGCAATCAGGTTACTTTTATGAATCTTGTGATGGGAGAGAGGAAGAGAAGTCAACACTGACTTTTGTTCAAGCTAAGCATGAAGAAGAAGAGCTTCATCAGAACAGAGTCACACCTTTCTTAACAATAAACTTAGGGGGCAAAAAGTGAAGAAACTTGTTATGCATTTTGTCATGGTCTAGAATAATGGCTTTCTATTAGAAGTTCAGGTACCAGGATACCAGGGTTTCTTAACCTCAGAACTATTGACATTTTTTAATGAATAATTATTTTGTTGCAGGAGGTTGTCCTGTGCCAGTGTAGGATGCTGACTAGCACTCCGACTTCTCACTAGAGATGCCAGTAGCGCTGCAGGTGTGATACCCCAAAATGCCTCCAGACATTGCCCAACATCCTTTGGAGGCAAAATGATCCCTGGTTGAGAGTGATGAATATATATATAGTTGTATGTGTTTACAGTTGTGATCTAAGTTGGGTGAAGGTATTTATAACCTTAATTAAAATTAATAGAATTCCTGTGAACTTCTGTATTTTGGGAGAAATTGGAGTTTTTATTTCTTTGTTGGTTAGCATTCATACTTATCTTTTAGTTGATTAGCAGATTTTTTGCTAGAGTGATTAGTGGCATATCAGCTAGGGAAGGTAGATTTTTTTTTCCAGGGCATGGAATCATGAAAGCTAAAACAACCAGGAATCCTAAGACACTGACTTGTTGAGAAATTCCAGAAATAGTTCAATAGAGATATTTCTAATCCAGGCAGAGTGAAAGTTTATCATATAAAAAGGTAGTTAGAGCTCAAGCCACTGTATGAAGAAACAGTGACAATGGTGACTTTATTAGTTTTCTTAAAAGATTAGTATTGTGGCACATCAGAGCCAGAAGATCTACTTAGGATCCACTTATTCAATTCTCTCCTTTTATAAAGGAATAGGGTTTAGGTAGGCTAAATTACTTGACAAAGTTGCTGGGGGCAAAGACAGAATAGAAGGTAGATCTCCCAATTCCCCTGTCTGTTCAACACAATTTCTCTGGTGAATGCATGAAATCCAGAAGTTAGTTGTCAGGAAGAGCCTTCCATTTTCACCTGTGAAAACAAAGCTTCTCTTTCTTTGCTCACATAACTCGTTATTTTTTTCCCTTTAATACTATTTCTGCTAGAATGCTGCATCCTGTGTTTCTCTTTTGTCAACTAACTTTTGTTTTTTTATAGAGAAGAGGCTATCTTTATATCGTCTTGATACCTGACACAGTTATTCAAGTGTTTAAAGAAACAATATTCTAAGAACCTTAAGAATAATGAACTCCAAGCATCATGGATTGATACAAAGGCTACTACTGTCCAAGCATGGTGGATTATTAGAAAGACTATTACTGCTAAGGTACCTGTGTTTCCCCAATTTAGTGAAAACAGTTGTTGGATGCTATCGTTTTATTTTATTGATTTTTCTGTCCTCTCCTCAGATTGCTTTCATGAGAACAGGACTTTTTCTCTCCCTTGCTCAGTCTTGGTCTCCAGGGCCTCACATGATGATTGGCAAATAAGAGACCCTTAATAGGTGTACTTAATGGGCTAAATGTCTCAACGAAAAGACACAGGGTATCAGATTGGAAAAAAAAGGCAAGACCCATCAATATGCTGTCTTCAAGAGACTCATTTTAGACCCAAAGACACCTCCAGATTCAAGGTGAAGGGGTGGAAAACAATTTATCATGCTAAGGGACATCAAAAGAAAAATGGAGTGACAATCTTTATATCAGACAAATTAGATTTTAAGCCAAAGATTTTAGTAAGAGATGTGAAAGGACACTATATCATACTTACAGGGTCTATCCAACAAGAAGAGCTAACAACTGTAAATATTTATGCCCCTAACATGGGAGCAGTCAATTATATAAGCCAGTTAATAACAAAATCAAAGAAATACATTGACAATAATACAATAATAGTAGGGGACTTTCACAGCCCCCTCACTGCCATGGACAGATCATCCAAGCAAAAGATCAACAAGGAAATAAGGGCTTTAAATGACACAGTGGACCAGATGGACTTCACAGATGTATTCAGAACATTCCATCCCACAGCAACAGAATACATATTCTTCACTAGTCACATGGAATATTCTCCAGAATAGATCACATCTTAGGTCACAAAGCAGGCCTCAAATGGTACTAAAAGCTTGGGATCATTCCCTGTATATTTTCAGACCATAGTGCTTTGAAACTGGAACTCAATCATAAGAGGAAAATTAGAAAGAACTCAAATACATGGAGGCTAAAGAGCATCCTACTGAAGAATGAATGGGTCAACCAGGAAATGAAAGAAAAATTAAAAAAAAATTCATGGAAAAAAATGAAAATGAGAACACAACTCTTCAAAATCTTTGGGATGCTGCAAAGGCAATTCTAAGAAGGAAGTATACAGCACACAAGCCTTTCTCAAGAAACAAGAGAGGTCTCAAATACACAACCTACCCCTACACCTGAAGGATCTGGAGAAAGGATCTGGAGAAAGAAAGAAAGCAAATAAAGTCAAAGCCCAGCAGAAGAAGAGAAATAATAAAGATCAGAATAGAAATTGATGAAATAGAAGCCAAAAGAACAGTAGAACAGAACAATGAAATTAGGAGCTGGTTCTTTGAAAGAATTAATAAAATTTATAAACCCCTAGCCAGACTTATTAAAAGAAAAATGACCCAAATAAATAAAATAATGAATGAAAGAGGAGCTATCACAACCAACAGTGAAGAAATACAAGCAATTACGAGACCATATTATGAACAGCTATATGCCAAGAAATTAGACAATCTGAAAGAAATATATGCATTCTTAGAGATGTATAAACTACCAAAACTGAACTAGGAAGAAATGGAAAACATGACCAGACCCATAACCAGCAAGGAAATTGAAGCAGTCATCAAAAATCTCCCAATGAATGTATTTGTCAAATGATGAAATAAAGTAACAGATTTGCCAGTGTGGACACAGTAGAAATTTTCAAAATGACTTTACATGCAACATAGTCTCTTGACAACCATTGGCCAAACAAAGCATGCATCATAACGTTTAGAAATAGCAGATGCAGTCAGCCAGACTTGGATGAAAATACTAGTTCTGATCATTATAAACCATGTGACCTTAGTCAAGTTGTTTAACTCCCTGAGCCCCTGTTAAAAGGTCATAATAGAGTATTCACTTCTTCTGGTTCTTATGAAGATCAAATGAAATAATGCAAGTAAATTGATTAGGCAGGAGCTTGGCATTGGCACTTAGTATGCACTTAATAACTGTGAGCTGGGTGGGAAGAGTATTTCTATCCCACATGGCCATTTTGCCCATGAAGAAACTTTTTTTGACCCCAGGTTTTTGGAAGAATTACCACGATGTAAGTATCAAGAGTTATGCCAGACAAGTCTCTCATTGCTTCCAGCATCCAAGCAGAGGTGCCCTTGCCTCCTTCCCTCTCTGCCATAGGGGTGCAGCATGGGCCAGAGACTAGCTGTGAAAATGGATTAAGAATCTCACCCACAGACCTGTTAGTCTGGATTCATATAAGGGGTGAATGAAACAGTGCTTTGAAATTCAGCCTGAGTCCTTTCCAGAGAAGCCCTGCATGAGGAGACACATTGAGTGTGCAGTAACATCAATAAAATGGACTTCATGGCACTTAGCTATTTTTTCCTTTGTGTCAGGGAATTCTAGAAGGCACCAAGGATGAAAAACCAAGACCTAGCTATTTCAATTATTATGAAAAGGAATATCAGTCTTAGGATCCTACACTTTATTTAAATGAGAAAATAAAATGTAGATAACAAAAGGAACTAGCTAAGGGATGGAATGTTTATTTACATGGAGAAAATTTGAACATATGATATATAAATGATGAAAAGTAGCGGTGCCTGGGTGGCACTGTCAGTTATTGTGCAACTCTTAGTTTCTACTCAGGTCATAATCTCAGGATCATGAGATTGAGCCCCAAGCCAGGCTCCACACTCAACACAGAGTCTGCTTAAGACTCTCTCTCCCTCTGCCCCTGTCCCCACCTCCCCACACTCTCTCTCTTTCTAAAATAAATAAATACAACTTTTAAAAAATGCTGAAAGGTATACCGAGAAATGTTGAGTCTATTTTAATCAATCCCACACCTCCATACATACTGCCATCATGTTATGATAAATTAAATTAACATCTACTTATTTCTGAATAATGAAGTCACATACCTCCCTGATGTATGACTTTGGGTTTGCATATAGAGACTTTTTCAGTCATTTAAGATGGATTAGTGAATAAGAACACTGGTACTGCAAAATGGTAAATCAGAGGGCTGATCCAGAAAGTACCTCCTTGAGAGAGACGAAGCCAAGCAAGTTAACAGCCCAGCCTAAGGAAAGCAAGAAGTGGGGGTGCTATGACAGATGGCAAATGTGGTCTCTGAAAATGGCAACCTTCTGATGAGCACTGGCATTGCTGAACTGAGTAGATTGTAAAAAATAAAAATTAAGTAAAAATTTCAAAAATTATTTCATTTGTTTCTTCTTGAGTGCAGAAGTTTCTTTGTGTCTCTGGGGTCACTGTGGGCAAGAGGCAGGAAGTCAACAATTTTTTTAAAAAGATATTATCTATTTATTTGATAGAGATCACAAGTAGGCAGAGAGGCAGGCAGAGAGAGAGGGAGAAGCAGACTCCCTGCTGAGCAGAGAGCTTGATGCAGGGCTCGATCCCAGGACCCTGGGATCATGACCTGAGCCGAAGGCAGAGGCTTTAATCCACTGAGCCACCCAGGCACTCCAGAAGTCAACAATTTTAAGACTTAAACACACTTTGAGCACTCGAAGAGAGTATTCATTCATTCAGTTGCTCATCATTCTATCACTTATTTATTCCTTTAATGAACATTTAGTATGCTACTTCTATGTCCTAGACAAGAAAAAAAAAATTGAGATTCACATCTCAGATATTTTGAAGTTCTTTTTTTTTTAAATTTTTTTTTAAATTTTTTTTTATTTTTTTATTTTTTTTTTATTTTTTTTTAAAGACTTTATTTATTTATTTGACAGACAGAGATCGCAAGTAGGCAGAGAGGCAGGCAGAGAGAGAGAGGAGGAAGCAGGCTCCCCGCGGAGCAGAGAGCCCGATGCGGGACTCGATCCCAGAACCCTGGGATCATGACCTGAGCCGAAGGCAGAGGCTTTAACCCACTGAGCCACCCAGGCGCCCCTGAAGTTCTTAATGACAATCCTGGAGATAAAAAATCTGGAAAGATTATAGCAATCCCGAGATGGTATATTAAAAATAACCAAGACATGGCTGTTAATGTAAAGGAAGCATTAAGAAATATACTTTTTAAATTACTTTATATATTAGAAAAATATATAAAATATTTAAATATAACATAAAATATCTATGTACAAATGTTTGCATACATTTATTGATGTCCTGAACAGGCTTTAAGTCTTTAACAATTATTAATTTTTTTAAAGATAATGGTTATATAGAGCTGACACTCTTAGTTTGGTTGTCAGTGCTCTCTCTTATAACAGAATGATAAAAAGAAATATAAGACTATTTTAGATTAAATAATCTATCACCCACTTATAACAGTATAAAAGATGATTAATGTTAGTTCATATCGTTGATTGGCTTTTTATGATAATTGCTTTTTGATCGGTTTTTGAAAATTGGAACTTGAAACTCCAAGGTGAGATTTATAACACTGGGAAGATTTTTATTAAACCCTGAACAAGAACAAAAAATATGCTTATAAACCTTTAATTATATTCTTCTGCCAAAGAAAGTTCATATTTCAGAATTAAATAAAAACTACTTAGAATTAAGAAATTTCTATTGATGAAACATTCTGAATTCCTTGGGAAAAAAGTAATCTATAATATAATATGGAATTGGGATGTGGGAAATACTGTTCATTTCTCACTCTAATAATCAAAATCACACATAAGTTCCATAATTATAATCATAATAACAATAGTAATGGTATCACACATTTATTAACTGCCTAGAGTGTGCCAGTTCAGTGTCAAGCTCTTGTCTACAAGTCATTTTACTTAATGCTCCAGAAGACAAGCATCCTTACTCTTCTCAATCTATGGATGAGATGCTGTGACACTGAGATGTAGAGTTTATTGTCCAAAGTCACACAGCTGATAAATAGAGGTTGGATTCTCCAAGTCTGTGTGTCTTCTAAACCCACTGGATTAACTATGCTGGATGGCAAAATGTAGAAATTACTTTCTTTGACTCTGTCAGCTGACATTTGTATTAAGGAAAGAAAAAAAAAAGTCTTACTGCAATTCTGATTTGATTTCAGAACATGGAGGAGAAAATAGAGAGGAAAGTGAATCCTGTCTCTTGGTAATTCATAAATTCTATCTCAAAGGGATGAGCCTTTTCAGCGTCCTTGAATTCTGAAGCACAGCTTTTCACACAGCACTAAGAACCTACTTAGTTCTAAGAATATCATAACCAAAGCATACGGATTGTTTGAGGAAAATTTCCCTTGTGCACCAATTATAGGGGAAAAATCTCAAATGTAACCCAAAATGAAATAAGATAAATAAAAGAAAAATGGAAAAAAAAAAAAAAAAGGAACTCTGTTCTCCCATTTTGTCCAGCACTCTTCTCTCCCACAATCTCCACTTGAAAATACTTTCTCAGCTTTCTTATGGTTTTGAGCACATATTTAACATTTTGAGAAACTTGTATTTGTCTTTGGCTAGAATATCCTACATAAACATCCTCTGCCTACTTATTTAGAACAGCTCCTGTTTCTTCTCACACTCTCCTCTTGCAAGTTCACTTTGTGATAACAATCATATCCCCCCAAACGTAATAATTAACACTTAGTAATAGGAATGTAGGAAGTTTATTTTTGGTTTCTCTTACCTCAAAATTAAATTGTTTTTTCTTTATGGTCTCAGGGGAACACTAGTAGTGTGGCTATATTCTTGAATTTCCAAATCTCATTCCTGAAGAATTCCACGGACAGAGATCAACCATTTGGCATTATGCTGAGGAGTGCTCTTCTTCCTAAAATCTCTTGAATGAAGAATGCTATAAAAATGAAATTTTAGTCAGAGATCCCAAAATGGATTGACTTCCTCCCTTCTCATTATCCTTGAGCCAATAAGAGATGATTGCAGCATACATTCACTTGGAATGACAAGGCAGACAAATATCAGGATGATTGAAGAAAGATGAAAATAGAAAGTGGAGTTGGAAGATAGACTGAGAAGGGAGATGAATATGCTGTGATTTGAAATGAAACATCAAATTTATTTCTGGTATGACCCCAAATATCAGTGTATGTATAATGTATTATTTTGGTAATAATTATCTCTGGAAATAGCTGGAATTCTTAATTTGATTTTCTAAACTTCATAATGTTTTCATTCTCAACATCATCTTGATTCTTTCTTCTAATTATTCAGCTGGATGGCTAGCCAACTTTTTCTAAAGTTGCTTTTAAAGAGCCTTTCCAAAACAATTCTCACAATCCCAATTTAAGTGGCCTACAGCTCTCAGCATGCCCTCCCTTCCATACCACTTTGAGTTCACTATCTCTTTACCACAGCTCACTTCCCCATTCCACATTTTGTATTTCATAGTTTCTGATACTCCCTAGTCATAGGAAAATTTGCTTCCAATTTTTATGGGAGGGAAAAAAGTTGAGTATTTTTCCTTTTTGAGCTGGAACCTCTTGATTAAATAATTTCAAGGCCTCACCTTTTGTTATGTCTTCCAATTTTCCCAAGAGTGGTGAAATTGTCAAGATCGTAGAAAAATGTAATTATTCCTTCAAGAAAATACAAAAAAAGAACAGATATAAAATATTTACTTCTCTTTTCTTGTGAAATAAAGCAACAAAAATGTATTGGGCTTCACATTCTAGTTCTGAATGGTCATTTGTTTCCAGGATAGTTGAAGCATTAGCCTCTTGCTGCAGTGCTACTACCCACAAGATAGAGAAAACTCCTATCAATTTTGAGAGTGTAGTTTGAGTTATAGTTGTTGTTCCATTCTTAAGACACCTGTATCTTTATCACATTCACGAAAATGAAAGAAAATAAACAAACCTATAGATCCAACTTTTTGAAATGTGTTGACAAATTCATCAACATATGATAGGATCCTGGAAGAATATGATTCCTGATTCCTTTCCCCAAATACTCTCCACACCTCCCTATTGAGAGCCAAGTCTTCATGCTGGGTTAGCCCTCTATTTCCTCCACTTCAGTTACTTTTTTTTTTTTTTTTTTTAAGCAAGCTTGAGACAGAGAGACACAGAGAGAATGGGCAGAGGTGAAGAGGGAGAAGGAGAGAGAGTATCTTAAGCAGTTTTCAGGCTCAGTATGGAGCCTGATGTGGGGCTCCACCTCATGACCTTGAGATCATGACCTGAGTTGATCACTTAACTGACTGAGCCACCCAGGAACCCCTTGAGTTACAACTTTCTAGTTTATAGTTTTAAATTCTATTAAAATGCAAAAGCATCTTTTTTGTTGCTGTTTTGTCAGAAAACGATGTATTTACTTTGCAGATGTAGCACTAAGGTTGCTGCAGAGCGTGAACATGATTAATACCACCTTAAACTGTTGCTTGGCCCAGATTTGTTTGCGTAGGATGTAACTTCATTAATGTGGAATCCCATTCACCTTCCAAATGAAGAATCTGGAAGAAGGTTTTGATAAGGCAATAAGAGCTTCCGGGGGTGAATTTAAGTACCTGAAGAGCAGGCGGTGATGCCAGTTAATGGGTGAAAGGACACAGAAGGAGGAGAGAAACACTGACCACACACAAACTTGCCCTGCTTTACAATTTTGCTTAAAACAGCTTTGACAGAAGCCCTCATTTATTTTCACCTAACTTGTTAACAGTTTTCAACCCACATTTTAATCTTACCTCAACCTTCAAATTGCAGCTAAGACACATGCTTAAACTTAAATAAGAACACCTATCATCCAGTAATAAACCATTGGGTCCTGAGAAGCCAGGGTGACAAATGACAATCCTGTATTGATGCAATCGTGAATTTCTTTATTTCAAACCTCATCTTTCATTCACACTCTCCTCATTCTCTCTTTTGGAGGTAAGGCTTTTCCACAGCAGTATCAGAATATAGTTAATGCTTCTAGTAAAACAAGCTTTTAGATGACACTGAGTTATTCTTTATTCTTTACCTATACTACATTAGTAGTTGGGTATTTTAAGCATAAGTATGTAACAGGTCTTTGTACCCACTGAATAATATATCATATTATTATACATATAAATAATACACATGCATATATACATATACACATGTGTGTAATTCAATATACATAAATGTGAAACAGTCTTCTGCACTCCTTATGAATCTTAATGACTGATAACATATAGTCTCTTGTGAGTCCATGATTAGTAATATTGTTTCTCCTTTGACAGAGAAGTTACCTTGGATAACCTATCCCCACACAGGGTTTTATGGCCTGCCTTCCAAATTATACAAATTACTCAGAAGTGAAAACCACAATGGAAATATTACAGAATTGCATTCCTGGCTCTGGAACACAATACCTTGGTTGTTAGCCAATTTTCTTTTCTTCATCGTTCAAAGTAGTTTTTAAAAATGTTTTTCTATGCCAATACTGAGTACTGGTACTAATGCGTTCTCCTTTAAATTTATTGCTGGAAGCTACCAGGATAATTTGGAAGGAACATATCAGTACAAACTGAATACTACATCTAAATCCAGAAGTTCTCTCATTATCCTAAATAGGTCATTAATTTGCATCATGGAGACTCCATCTGAAATGTATGGACAAAGAGTAAGGGAACAAACCAAGACTTATAGGAATTTGCTGATAGAACAAGACGTTACTGCCACTTTAGGGTCTCAACAGGGTAAATTTTCTGTGTCTCAATAGTTTCATTACCAGTATCATTAAACAACCATGTAAGAATTTTGTGCAATATCCTGGACATTGAAACAAGACAATGCAAAGAACATAAATTCTAGATCAACATATATAGGAGCTATAATACAGTATATTACATTAAAAAGTGAAAACAAAATTATGTAAAATTCGTTCAAGAATGCAAAAGGGTTTTAATATTAGGAAATATGTTTATCTGTTTATATAATTCATCATATTAATTCGCTCAATAGATATTAAAGGCATCCAAGAAAATTTCATAGTATTCTTGTTGAAAAAAGTTTTGAAATGGTCATGTATATTTTCTTCATAGGATAGGAATAATAAAACTAGACAAGTGACTTGCATCACAGTGGGTGAATTCTCATTAAAATAAAAAACAAGACATGAATTCCACTATTACCATCACTATCTAGCATTATCCTTTGAGAGACTGCTTATCCACTAGATGAAAACAACCAAAAAAAGAGGCATAATAATAAGAAAAAGAAGGTAAAATTCTCAATATTTGACTTTTTGATTGTATATCTATACTCCAACATAACCAGTTGGGTAGAAGAAAGGGTGTTAACTCAGAGCCATTTAAAAAGTAACTTACAAAACTCTTTATTCCATTTCCACAATAGTCAGTTAAAATATAATAGAAACAAAACTAAAGTATCTAGGAATAGCAAGAAATATGTGATATCTTTATGAATAAAATTGCATAATTTTTAAGTACAAAAATAAGAACAGACAGTTGCTTTCTAAGGATGCCAATTTTCTTTGAATTATATATAAATTTAATTCAATTCTGATAAATGTCTTATGTTTTTCAAGAATATGATGAAATGATGCTAATGTTGATCTATAAAAGTAACTATCTTATTATAGGCAAACATGTTCTGAAAAAAATGAATATTGAAGGGGGATCTTAAAATTCTTTGAAAAGCCATGGTCATCAGAAAATTTTGGGACCGAAATAAATTTTTAAAAATAGGGAAATTTAATTCAATTTTGTACCACTATGATATTCCCTGAGTACATGTTAAGCAGAATCATCATTTCCTAGGCATGATTGTTTATCATCTTATAGCCATTTTCCTGTAGCTATGTACACAGCTGATATTCACTGGGAAATGTACAGTTCTTGCTATTGTGTTCAACCAGCTATTTTTCTTGATTTGGATGGACAGATTACATAGATGCAAACAAATACCACTTTTTAATGTCAAAGGTATTGATTTTTTATTTCTATTTCCTATAAAAACCCATACATTTCATAACCAATTATATGTCTATAATTTTAAAATATTTTAAAGCAATAATTGATATGTAATACATGCTTAGTGAAAAATTAGAAAATATAAACCTTTACGCACTCTAGGATATTCTTCTTATTCATCACTGACAATATGAGGACTAAGAATAGTATTTCACTCTTTAAATTTTATATTTAATTACAAGTTTGAAATGTTGCCCTGTTTATGAACTACTTGTATTTTCTTGTGTGGATTATATGTCTATGTAGTTAGATAATTTTTTCCTTCCAATTTGAGGGGTTTTTGTTGTTGTTGTTTACAAAAAAATATCTACATAGTAAGGTTGCTAGACCTTTGTTTTTCAAACATGAGGCAAACATTTTCCTATATTGTCCTTTGACTACTTGTAATGAATTTTATCACAGAGAAATTTTAATTTTTATGTAACCATATTTGTTAATCTTTTCCTTGTGCCTGTCATACTTAATGGGAACTTCCCCATTCTTATATTCATTCATACTTCTCTTATAAACTGGACGTTTCATTTTCATATGTAAATCTTTAATCCATTTAGATTTATCATAGTGTCAATTACAAGAAGGAATATAATTTTATTAGTCTGTTTCCTTCTATTATGAAATGTAATCATTATTTGACATTAATCAATATAATTTGATATATTAAATATATTTAATACAGATTTCTATAGTCTGTATTTATTATTTAATATAATTTGATAGATTAATCAACATTAATTTTATTTTATTTTTTAATTTTTTTTAAGATTTTATTTATTTATTTGACACAGAGAGAGAGATCACAAGTAGGCAGAGAGGCAGGCAGAGAGAAAGGGGGAAGCAGGCTCCCCGCTGAGCAGAGAGCCCGATGTGGGGCTCGATCCCAGGACCCTGAGATCATGACCTAAGCTGAAGGCAGAGGCTTAACCCACTGAGCCACCCAGGCGCCCTCAACATTAATTTTAAACATAATAATATATACACATGAGTTAAACTCTGAAATATCTTCCTTTCTTCCTTCTTGTTACAGCATAGAGAATTGTAATGCTGACATTGGATGAGATAAAGCAACTTCCATGGGGGCCCAGAGGACCAATTCAGGGCACACAGACCTGCTATATTTCAAACATAAGCAGTCAGCATTTTGAAAGGCATATTGGAGTGGACCTAGAGGACTTTTATTCTATGCACACTCCAATTCTTCCTGCCCTCTTTATCCCTACTTCTATCATCAACACCATCATTGGCAGTAAGACCTCTCCATTATTATATCAAGAAGAAATCTCAGGTAGCAATGATGAATAGGTATACACAAAACAGTGTCCTTCATTGCTATTCTAATATATGCAAAATGTCATTGGTATTATTTTTAGTTAAGCTACCACCTAAATAAAAGTACTTTTTGTGATCGTATACATATTTGCTTAGAAAAATTATAATTGTCTAATATTTTTTCAATACAATTGTATGTCTATTTGAACAGGTTCTCACACCAAAGAGAATCCTGGAAGGTACTACTTTACTCATGTGATCAAAGCCAATATTAACAGTAACAGGAAAAATTTAAATTACTGATATGATCTAATGTGAAGAGGCCACAAACATTTCTGTAATATTATTGACAGAATGAATGTCATGAATCTAATCATGAGAAAGACATAAAAAATGTCAAGGTTATGGGGGCACCTGGGTGGCTCAGTGGGTTAAAGCCTCTGCCTTCGGCTCAGGTCATGATCCCAGAGTCCTGGGATCGAGCCCCACATTGGGCTCTCTGTGCCGCAGGGAGCCTGCTTCCTCCTCTCTCTCTGCCTGCCTCTCTGCCTACTTGTGATCTCTGTCTGTCAAATAAATAAATAAAATCTTAAAAAAAAAAAAAAAAGTCAAGGTTATGAAAGTCAAAGAAGACTGAGAAATAATTTCAAACTGAAGGAGTTTGGAGAGATATGCCAATTAATTGCAATGTGCGATTCTGAGCAAGATGTGGTTTTCTGTTGTTGTTTGTTTTGCTATATATTTTTTGTTTGTCTTTATTAGTTTAACTGAAAAACCTGAGTGGGAGTCTGAAAAATTAAATGGTAATGATATATCTGTTCTAATTTCTTGGTTTTTGGAGGTAGTATGACAGTAGTGTATGACAGTAGTATATGACAGTAAATTTGTAAGGATGATTGGGTTGGATATCTTTGTAACAACTTACTTTCAAAATTAAAAGTTAAGAAAAGAAGAGTTACTTCTACAGTACCCACAACTTCTCTGTAAGTGTAAGATTCTTTTAACTGTTTCAAAATAAAATAGAAAAAAATGATTAAGCATAATTTGATAGCAGGCAAACTATTAACCTCTAGCTATTGATTTCCTACAATGTTGCTAGCATTCTGCCATGATCTATTAGTGATGGGTGGTCATTATTTAAGATATGCTTGCTACCCTTGAAGTGTTACAGTCTACTTGAGTATATCATATATGAAATGTAGTTATTTAAGGCTAATGCAGTTCTTTTGTGTTCAATAGGCATTTAGAGGTTGACTGATGTATGTAGAAATCAAAGAGAATGCCTTTAGGGAATAATTTGCATGAAACATTCCTTAGGAGATAAGAAGAAACCTCTCTTGCTTGTGTCAGTGAATTATGGTTAAGCAAGGAGCAAAAAGTGACAGTCATGTTGCTGTCATGTTGAGAATGATGACTGGTAGAGGACAGTCAGCTGAGCTACTGGTTGTGTAGCTAGGCTCTGGACAGGAATTTGTATATTTAAAGTCAACAAAAATCCAACACTCTACTTCCAAATTGAAATAAGGCACATGGCAGATCTTCATTATTCTTTCTCAGATAGAGACTGTTTGTAAAAGAGGGTTTTATATGTCAAAAATTAAGTAAAATGTAAGGAAAAATTATATAAACTTAATAAACAAATATATAAGAGAACTAGAACAAGTTTTTTATATTTACATTATTTTTATGAAGAGTAAGAGTGACTGATTTCCCCCAGGCTTCCTGAAAGCTTTCCGGGATAATCAGCTCTATTATTCTTTCAAACCATATTAAGGTTATTTTCTTCATCTTTTGTGTCAACCACCTCACACCACCTGGGCTTCCTTTTTGAGCATCACCAGTTACCCATTAGTGATCTCCTATCTCCCAGAGGGAATAAAAGAAAAAAAGAAATTAGGATATGAAAACAAATATACAAAGTGAATAATCTCAATGAAATCATATGTATCATTAAAAAATGGAAGGAAGATAGATGTAATCCATGCTCTCTGCTCCAAATGTTAATTAATGACTACCTAGAGCTCCCTGAGGTGTCTTCAGCTCACAGATACACTGCTGTTTGAACGAATATGTATATATGTGTGTCTGTGGGTGCAAGTCATGACAAAAGAAACAAAAGCTTTCACACCTCTAAAGGATTTTCATTTTTTTCTTATTTGTAAGCTATTAAGTGTTTTAGATTTTTGGAGCACCATTGTGATAAACTATCATGCCCACCTCCTTCAAATCTTGTCTTTAACGTAATAAGTAAGGACCATTGCTATTTTAGATTCATGAGGCTCTTTGGACAATTTTTTTTTTCCAGAAAAGATTAAGATATGTCTGGAATCTGTATCAGCTGACAGGTTCTGCAATCTCTTTTGAATAAAGATGGTGCTATCTTCTGATGTGAACCTATTGAGGCCAGGTGAATACATCCTTCAGCCTGATATATGTAGTTGTACGTCAGTTGGAATATTCTACACTCAAGTATCCCCTCTTTGTTTCATTGCTTGCATCAGAAGGTCCCTAAAGCTTTCAATCACTTTGACTGACATAAAATGGTTCCCAACACTTGTGACCTATTAGAATTACTTGAGGAGTTATGGAGAAAAAAAAAAAAAAAAGCTTATGACTGATTTATAAAAAAAAAAAAAAAGGTGAATTAATTGATTTGGAGAAAAATACAGTTATTGTGACTTTGAAAATCTTCCCTGAGTTCTAAAATATAATCAGAGATGAACACTGGATGGATTAGGAGGTGAAGGGTTCCTAAAAATTGGACTCTTTTTCTCCATCTTGTTGTACCACTCAGATGACAACTGGTGTGGTTTTTTTTTTCTTTCACTGAATGGATGTAGTATACTCCGATTGAGTGGAAATTCGGAAGCTGCTTTGAAGGCAGGAGAAGGAAACTCGATATTGACAAATAAGGTAAGGAGATAGATGCAAAGTGTACAATGAATGTTTTCCCTGTACCAGCTCTGAACAATGAGCTCCAATGTGAAGCTACTGATCACAACATGATATTCATTCCGAATAAATGTATTCATTAACCCAGGACCTAACAGGAGCCGCATCCTACACTAGACATTTAGGACTGAAAGCTGAAGCCGATTCAGTCTGCCTTACGGAACACACAGCATAGTAACAGAGTGCAAGGCAAACACAGGGTAAATACACTGAAACTGAACATGGGACTATAGTGAAATGCAGTGTAAGAAAAGGAAATGGTGTATTGGGTAACAAATAGGAAAGAGCCTTATTCTTCCTGAAAAGTTAGATTCCTGTAATTTTTTTAACTCCCTACAATTCTTACTTTTACTGCAATATTTGTTAGTCTTTACTTACATATTTTCTCTTCTTTGTTTGTTTATTTTTGCTTGCTAAATAACAGAACACCATGATCTGGGAGTCTTACCATATTTGAATAAAAATGTTTATTTATGAGAACTTAAGAAAACAAATGGTCAGTTTCAGTTAATTCTCCAGAGGCTGTAGCAATAGTTAATTGTTTCCGTCCTGAGGCAATCATAACCAGCCTTTCCCAAGACTAGGACTTGGAACTTTTCCAGAGGTGGTTGATAGGCCTAGTTCCAACAGAAGGTTCCAACTCCAATGAATCTGGGGAATTATGGATTAAGCAAAGTTACATATATTTATTTACCTCGGGATTCCTTAGAACCTTTAATAAACTAATGTACAATATGACTCAACAAGAAGAGGGTATTTTGTTCGGGGGTTCTCAAACCCAAAGAGCTGTGGAATTTTTTTCCCCCCTCCTTAGGATTGACAGCAATACAGCCCTCTGGCTCTTCCTGTAACATCTTATAACACTCTGTATTTTAAATGTCATCCCATCAGAGAGGCTTCTGCCAACTGCCCTATCTAAATGAACATCAGGTTTACATCAATTTCTACCCTTTCACCTTATTTTCACTTTGTTCTCCTCCCTTGTGTGTTTCTCACTCCCCTGAGAATGTAAAGCCTCTGCCAGAGTGGAGAGCCCTGCTTCTCTTCACTGCCGCACCAAAAATACTCAAAATGTATGTGTTGACTGAGTTGCCGTCTTTAGTGTATGGCTTCTGTCCTCATGGCCTCACGATGGCTGCTCTATTTTCAGGCACCACAGCCATGTTCTAGACAGAATAATAGGCCAATGACAAAAGTCATGTGCCTGCTGGTGCTCTCCTTCCCGTTTGGAAGATCACAGTTTTCGGAGTGGTTCCACCCTCTAGACTTCTGCTTATACCTGTCTGCTATGACGGTGAGCTTCAGGGGAGTCTACAAAGATGAGGATCTTAACCAGGCAAACAGCCATTCTGAACAAAGTAAGATTTCTGTTACTCGGAAAAGACTAAGGCTACGTTGGGTATTATGTGTGTCCTAAGCACGCACCCCCACCAGCCCCAGGAGGCTGTGATTGTCACATAGTCAGTTTCACTTCTGTTACTTCTCTGGCTTCCATAGACATGTGAGTTTGCAGCCTTGAACTAGACATTTTTTTTAAAATATTTTATTTATTTATTTGAGAGAGATGGAAAGAGGGCACAAGTGAGGGGAGAGGCACAAGGAGTAGGAGAGAGAGAATCTCAAGCAGACTCCATGCTGGGCCTCGAGCCCAACCTAGGGCTCGACCCCAGGACTCTGAGATCTTGACCTGAGCAGAAATCAAGAGTCGGACACTTTACTAGCTGAGCCACCTAGGTGCCCCTGAACTAGACATTTCATAAAGTCATTCCCAGTCTTTAAATGTTATGATTTTATGAGCTATGCATCTCCAGCAAATGCCTTGGATTTATCTGTATACAGAACTTTTTTCACATATTGGGTTTAAATTATTAACTTAATTATTATTTGAGGGAAAAAAAATCTTCCTTTTTTCTTTTCCTGTTAAAAACGAAAGAAAACAAAACAAATAAACAAAAAAACCAAACCAAACCAACCAAACAAAAAAAAAACCACTTCCAGGTAATGGTCAGCTTTATTCTGAAATCATTCTTGGTTGTGTTCACTGAAGTAAAACAAACGCTCTGTAACAAGTGACCGTCCTTCCCCTGGGAAGGTTTGTCATGCAACCATCACGAGTCCTAATCACAGTCTTAGGAACAATGATGACGTTGTCACTAGAAGAAGGTCAGGAGAGGAAGCTGAGAGGCTGTACAGTCTAAGCCCGAGTGAGACTGACAGAGGACACAGGAAAAAAAAAAAAAGAAAAGAAAAGAAAAGAAAAAAATCAGACCTGCATAAAAGGAAATGAAGACACAAATAAAACACTTTGTGAAATGTGTTAAAAATTGGAACATTTGGTTTTATGAAATATCCTGTTACCTTCTAACCATTTTCCCTTTTGCTGTTTTGATAAGTGACAAGTTTCACATTGCACAGGTGGCCAATTCCACTAAAAATAGTTTCTTGAGTCTTATCAGTATCATTTATCAGAGGCAACAGAAAATGTTGCAGTCTACTACAGATACTCATTCCCATCCTATCTACACTCCTGAATGGTTAGTGGATTTCAGGATGGGCCAAGATAATACACTGACATTTACTGAGTGCATTCTAAATGGTAGACAGTATAGTAGACATGCTCACATTCTTCATACTATTTATTTCTTGTGACAACCCTGCTAGCCTATTACAAAAGAGGAAATTGAAGCACACGGTTTAAACTTCGACAATTAACTTGAACCTGCTGATTCTCCATTTTCTCTAATCTTATTAGCATTGGACTGGTTGTTATCCCTTCTCAATCATTCAGTGACTGTGTTTAATAACGTCCATAAAATGGAGTCCCTCATTTGTAGAAAACAGATAATAATACCTGCCTCACTGTTGCAGGAAGGGAGGGAGGAATGAGGAAGGGAGGGCACAAGGACAGAAAGAAAAATGAAAGGAAGAAAACCAGAGGTATATATAAGCTCAGAATCAGACTACCTTTATATTTTTTCTTTTTTCTTTTTTTTTTTTTTTTTGAGATTTAGTTATTTGTTTTAGACCCAGAGAGTACAGGGTGAAGGAATAGAGGGAGAGAGAGTCCTAAGCAGACTCCCTGCTGAGAACAGAGCCCTACAGGGGGCTCCATCTCAGGAACCTGAAATACCGACCTGAGCCGAAATCAAGAGTGCTACCTTACCCAGCCAAACCAACCAGGATCTCCTATCTTTAGGTTTCTTAACAGCAGCACTGGAAATAAGAAAAATTTGATTTAATTTAAAAATACATAAGTAAGTAAGTAAATAAATAAAACAATCATTTCAAAATCCTGCAGGAGAATTGTTTTCTCCTTGAGTTCTATACCTAGACAAACTATTAAGAAGGCACGAGGGCAGAATAGAGATATTTTCAGACATGGAAGGTCTCCAAAAATTCACCCAATCCCATGTGACCCTTCTTCTATCATTTCTCTGTCCTCCAAATATAGCTATGTGTACTCTTCCTCCTTTCATAATTATTGCAGCTGTGTTTCACATGCAACATTCCTTTGTACAATACAATTAAAAATGAATTACTAGAAAAAAATGAAGTAGGTCCCAAGTTATTATTAGGTTGAACAGAAATGAAATTAGATTTTAATAAATGCAATGTGAAAAAAAACTAACATAAGAAAAAAAAGAATTACATAATCTTACTAACATAAGAAAAAAAAGAATTATATAAACATGATTTAAATCATGTTTGAAAAAAAGTATTACATAATCATTTAAAAATAAGAATTACATAATTTTTATCATTAAAAGGGAGTGTATAGATGGTTAAATTGAATGTTTATTACACTTGAAAATTTTAGTTGTTCACATATGTAACTTAACAGCTGTTAGGGATAGAGTGATTCCTTATTTTAGATAGATACATACATAGCTTAATACACCAAGTTTTTATCCATATGTAATGGTTTTAATGTCACAAATGTGCTTACTTTTTGCTTGTTAATTTATCCATTCTAGGCTAGATTGGTCACAATGATACCTCAGGATATAAAGTTTATCTAAAACATTTCTATCTTTTGTTTCAATAACACTTACAAGAGTAAAACTGATTTCCCAAAATACGTGACAGAAGGATTTCAAAGTAATTTCAGCCTCCTCAGGACATTCAGTTATATCTTTAATTTAAAATGAAGGAGATGATAATATATTTCCAACATTTATCTTTAATTTTTCACCAACGAGCAAGTTCTAACAATCGATACTGTAAAATTTTAATTAAGTTTAAATTATCTTTCAGTGGAAGAAAAGGATTCCAGATTCATAAATATCCTATTGAGTGAAACTCATGATAAAAATAAAATTTTTTTTAACTTTTTTAAAAAAGATTTTATTTATTTGTTTGACCGAGAGAGAGAGCACAAGTAGGCAGAGTGGCAGGTAGAGGAAGAGGGAGAAGCAGACTTTCCACCAAGCAGGGAGCCTGTTGCGGGGGCTCCATCACAGGACCCCGGGACCATGACCCAAGCCAAAGGCAGCCACTTAACTGACTAAGCCACCCAGGCACCCCAATAAAAATGTTTTATCAAACTTATGAGGTATTCAGTGATAACTTTCCCCAAATGCAGTATGAAGATTATTCCCTACTTCACTGATAATCATTTTAAATTACAAAATATTTCATAACAATCTTATAAAATTCTTGAAGCTTATCTGACATTATACAGTATGTTGCATTCCTTCTTTACATGAGATATTAATGTAATTAAAGAACTCAATGATATCAAACAAATAAGCACATCTGACTATCTAATTTATATCTTTAGAATTTGGGACTTCAACTATTTTGTTTTTTTTGCAGGAAAGCCGAGTTCGATCCATCTACACAAAACTTTTCCCCTGAAAAACCAGTGAACCTCAGTATGCACAGAAGCTGCTCATAGTTTTCATATTATCCCAGAATTTGTGCAAAAAACTAAAATTTAATACATTATTCTTTGCATAATTCATATCTATGAACTAGCTGACATTTTTTTAGTAGCAGGCATAGAACACAACTTCCTGATTGGACAGAGACAAAGGACTCAAGGAAGAAGTTGCAAGGAAAAAAACATAACAACAAAAAAACACAGACACACACAAAAACAGTTGAACTGCTACTCCCTGAAGGGCTTGACCATGTGACAAAGAGCCTTCAAGAATCTTTTCAATTCACTTGGAGAGTTGGAAAGCATTAATGATAATGACAGCAAATCACGAGAGCAAGTTTAAAAGCATACACTTATTAGCTGAGAAAAACAAAGTAAATCATGTTTGAAAAGATCATAATGGAAGTATGATAATCTGCACGGAAGGATGTACAGAAAGTGATGCAGGACACGAGGCAGAGTAAGGATGTTTCTTGTTTTCTAGTAGCAAGTTAATAGATGATGCCTACAAATTGCAAATCGGAGAGGTAGCAGGAAAAGTTTATTATTTAGAACTGTGGAGATGGGTATCCAAATAAACTGCTAAAAGTTATTTGTCAGTGGTTGTTGCAGAAGAGCATCAGACCAGCGAGAAACCAAGGGACGCTTGGAGAAGCAGGAGAACTCGGGTTTATTTTACCCTGGTGGACCCAGAGGAGCTCACACCTGAAATTCTGGGCCCCGGATAGTGGAGTTACAGGGTTTTTATAGAGGAGTGCAAGGGGCCAGGTTCCAAGGGCTATGCTGACTATTGGTAAGTGGGTTTAAACTCCGGGAGCGGACTTGCTTTAGTTGGGAACAGTGGTTAGGGTAGTGGAGGGGGCTTGGTGGGTTATCTCTTGCTCCCAGGGAAGGCTTCTGGTTATCTCTTGCTCTTTCTAGTAACTTTCTATCTACTGGGTCCTGCTGCCCTAAGCCTGCTGTGAGTAATTTTCCTCTTCATAGTCACTTGCTGGAGGGGGGCAGGGGGTGTAGGAAGAATGGAAGTGAAATAAGGGATTTCTGATTTCAGGACAAGGTTTGTAAAACATCTTGACTTGTAAAACTCTGCATGTGCATAAAAATTTTAATAAAAGATGCAACTCTGATTTAGCATTTTTATTCTTCACTTTTATCAAAATTCTGATCTACTAAAATACCTGTTACACAGTGTTTTCTCTAAATATATGTATATATCAATCTCTATAAACTGTTTAAAATGTCTCAGTTACCACAACTAAACCTAAGCTTCTAATAGAATTTTGAGCCATTCTTAAAATTTCTAAGATTTTACCTGAAAAATCAACTGATTCTCATTCCATGAGTCTTTATGTTTAAAGTTCAAAAATTTTGACATTTTAAAGGTGCAACAGGGGTTATTTGCTTTTTGTGCTTATGACTTTAAGTGGCTCAGAAGACTTCAAATTTTCTTTTTAGAAAGTCACCTCACCTCTGAGCAGAGAAACCCCTGCCCCTTAGAGGGAAAGCTTTTGTACAAATTTCAACCAAGAAGAAATGAGGTTAGAGTGGAAAGTATTTGGCAATGATAAGTTTTAGCCTGTGCCAAAATTACAGTTATTGAGTTTTAAGTTGGTAAAATTTCATATTGCTATGCTTAATGGAAAATATAATGATGTTCTTTGGATATATAAGTTAAATTTTATATTAAAGCAGGTAAAAGCACAGATAAACTTGCCTTCATCAGCTTGCTCACAAATTCTGACTACCTTTGTTGAGATTTCTTTTCCTATGTCTTTTTTTACTATGAAGATCATAAAAGCATGAAGTAAATAGCTTAAACCTGAAACAAATTCCGTTCTGTTTAGTGACCTGAAACACATCTCTGGGAAATTTTTACTTGGGCCACATGATCCTTGCTTGTTCTTTAGTACTTCATAACCTGAAACCTTTCAGGGATTTCCATTCTTCTAAATGAAAAATTATTCTTTGGCTGTAATTTAGAGCGTCTGAAATTCCCACTGGGAATTCTACTTGGGGGTGCCTAGAAACACACACACACACACACACACGCGCGCGCGCGCGCGCGCGAGAAATTACCTTGAGTTATTCTGAAGCAGATGACACTTTGTATTTAAACTGGAGAAGAGATTGCTTCCTTGCACAATACCTATGTTCCGTGTAAACCATCCCCTCTGACTGAAGATTCACTGTAGGGTTCACATTGACCTGGAAGCAATTCAATCTACAGGGATCAAGGCCAAGGGGAAAGAGAGATATGGCATAAAAGCCAATTCATTATATTAGTCATCTGTTTCCAAAATGAGCGTGCGGTTGCAATCAGGTTAATATGAGCATCAGGGTCACAGAAGCATAAGGAAGCCAGGTGAAATTCCAAGGGACAGAGTGACCTGCTCTCCTGGGTCACGTCATGGCAGATAGATTTTCATCTTATGCTGCTTTGATATATCGTGGCAATGAAGGCTTCTTTTCTACAGGCTACCTTCCCAAGGCCCCTCCAAATCCTCTATTTCTAGAGAGTTCTTGAAGCCTCTGGGCTTAGGTCCACCAATGCCATTCCCACACTCTTATTTGAGCAGCTGTAAGGAGCATAGCAAAAGTGGTTTGGAGGACCCATCAGAGCCTATTTAATTTCCAGTCTCCAAATTACTGTAACCTGTAGAGTTTGATTTCATTCACTTCTACCCTGCACGCCCCCAGTGGAGGCTTAATTACCAGAACCAGTACCCTAAAGATGAAGCCTCTGAACCACCTTGAAGTGTGTGAAGATAACTAAGTACCATCATCCCTTTCTCTGGGAATCTCTTCAATGCAAGTGAATTTCAGCCCAGAGGCACAATGATCCCCAGCTCTCCCTTGATCTCAGAGTCTATATTTCTGTGACTTGTCCAACACACCAGGCATGTAAGGTCCAGGAGCTTGTCCGGATTTTATCCCTTAGAGACATTAAAAGAAATCTTAGATATAAAATGTTTCAAACATTTTGTAGTCATGATCCTTCCCCCACCCCTCCAAACATATCTCTTTCTCTATTCACTTCCATAATTGCAGACATCACCTTCTGCCTTGATTAACTAAACCAGAAACAATGGTCTTTTTCCTGAGTCCTATTTCTTCCATGCCCTGTTCCCCACATCCACTTAATCACCAACTCTTGGATAATTCTTACCCTGTTCTCCTTCTGCTATTAATTTACACTGTCATCTCCCTCCTATGCTATTGTAAAATTCTTCCTTCCTGCAATGCTCACCTAGCCTCCAGCTTTTTCTTACTCTTCATTCTGCCAATGTAAATCACAAATAAGATGATTACAATCTTGCAATGGCTCCCTATTGCCTCAGGATAAAATTCCTTTTCCTTAGTAAGGCCTGAAAGGCTCTTTTGATTTGAACCTGTCTTTGTCCCACCTCATAACTTTTGTTATACTCAGATGTTCCACTCATTTTAATGCCTTGTAGATGCTTCTGTTTGCTAAACAAACTTCTAGTGTTTTCTTTTCTTTCTTTCTTTCTTTTTTTTTTTTTTTTAAGATTTTATTTATTTATTTGAGGTAGGGGTAAGAGCTAAGGGAGAGGAGGGGGAAGGAAAAGCAGACTCCCTACTGAGCAGGGAGCCTGACTCAGGGCTGGATCCCAGGACCCTGAGATCATGATCTGAGCTGAAGGGCACCAACCCAGACATCGCCTTCTTGTGTTTTCTAAGCAAACCATCTTGTCTCAGACCTTTGTGCTTTGTAGGCGTTCTTCCCTGTAAAGCCCCTTGCCAATCAAGCTGGTGGGTATCCAGTCTTCCTTCAAAGGCTATTTAGGCATCACTTTCTTGTGGGTCTTCCCAACACACAGACTGTGGTTCAAGACAGTCTAATCTTGGGGCACCTGGGTGGCTCAGTGGGTTAAGCCTCCTCCTTCAGCTCAGGTCATGATCTCAGGGTCCTGGAATCGAGTCCTGCATCGGGCTTTCTGCTCAGCAGGGAGCCTGCTTCCCCCCTCCCCCTGCCTGCCTCTCTGCCTGCTTGTGATCTGTCTCTCTCTGTCAAATAAATAAAAAAAAATCTTAAAAAAAAAAAAAAAAGACAGTCTAATCTTGCTGCCCCACTAGGTTATTTTATGTTTTATTTACTCTCAGCCCACTGTATTCTGGCTTTTTCTGTCAATATTCCTCTGAAAGTGCTTTGCTAAAACCTGAAATGACCTTCAATCTGCTAAGTCCAATGGATCTTTTCTGGAGTTTAGGTTACTTGGCACAACTGCTGTGTTGGATACTGTGGATTATGTTCTTATTTTGGAGCGCTTTCTATACTGCTAGATTGTGGAACTCCCACATTATCCTAATTTTCCTTCCTTCCTCTTTTCCTCCCTCCCTCCTCCTCTGACCAGTTCTCGATCTAACCTTCCTCTGTCTACTCTCTTAATGATTAACAATCTTGGACTATATTCTTAGCCCACCTGCTTACTTACCACCTCAATCTTATGTACAATCATAAATCTTACACTTATATAACAGCCCATTAAACTTCTCCATCCAAAAGTCAGACAAAAACCTGCCATCCAACACGCTCAAAACTGAGCTATCTTTCCTCTAATATCTGCTTTACTCCTCTATTCCTTTGGTAAGTGAAATCAAAGTCTATCCAATCATTCAAAATAGAAACCTGAGGTTTTCCTTGATTTCTCATTTTTCCTAAATCCCTAACCAATCACAAGTTCCTGTAGAATTTTCCCCCCAAACCTATGATGACTCTATTGTACCCTCTCTGCCCTGTGTTACTTCTTGTTAGACTACTGGGCACACTTGCACCTGGATATGTACAATCCCTCTTCTCCAAAACTTCCAGAGACATCTTCCCTCAGCATATCACTTCCACATCTCTCCCTTACCCACAGTTCCCTCTTACCTTCAAAAGACTGAAGGTGGTGCTCGTTAACATCTCAATATAATTTATCCCCATCTTCCTTTCCTATGCCATCTCTTGCACCATCTACCTGGCCTTTAATCAGCATCCATAGTGAGCCACCCTTAATTATCATGCCTAATATGGTGCTTTTTGTGTCTATGCTTTAGTTGACATTAACACCTCCCTCTGAAGACTCAGGAAGTTTCGTCTGCCTCTCATTCTTACTTCCAATCCTATTGTATTTGCCTACAGATTGGATAATTTTGCTCTCTTCCTTGCTTCTCCCATAAACGACTCATTACTTCTACCTGTGTCCCAGATCCACCCCTTCTTTTGTCCTCTGCAGTCTGGCCTCTGAAATTATCCCTTGCTTTTATTCAGGGACATGATCTCCAGCTCCGCTGCATATTTCATTTCAGCCTCCACATGTGATTTCCTCTTCCAGTGTTTTTAAAAGCCCTTGATTCTACCTGCATTTCTTTTCTTGCTTTTATCATCACACATATTGGAAGAGTATGGCTTCAATTCTCTTACCTTCTGTTTACTCCTTTGCCCATTGTAATGTCTTTTCAAATTGCAACACATGGTTGAAACTGCTTTCTCAATATCCCCAATTATCTACTGATTTTAAACTCAGAGATTGAATTTTTGTCCTTATCCTATTAAATCCCCCTGAATTAATTGAGATGAATGCAAGCTTCTCTTCTCTGATGTTCTTTTTTTTTTTAATTTTATTTCTTTATTTGACAGAGAGAGAGAGAGAGAGAGAAAGAGAAAGAGAGAGAGAGAGATCACAAGTAGGCAGAGAGGCAGGCAGAGAGAGAGGGGGAAGCAGGCTCCCTGCTGAGCAGAGAGCCTGATGTGGGCTCCATCCCAGGACCCTGAGACCATGACCTGAGCCAAAGGCAGAGGCTTAACCCAGGCCCTTCTCTGATACTCTCTTTACTATGGTTAAACTACAGCACATCACCCTCTTGTATCTACCAGTCTGCCTTCTCCTCCTCCTTCAATGGTTCAGCTTCTGCTTGTACCAGACGTAGGAACCTCACTAAGTAAGTATCCTTTCTTCTTCTTGCCTTCTTTTCTTACACTGGAGCTTCAGTCATCACGTTTCTCCAAATGAAACCCAAACATGGACTTGTTAAACTCTGCTTATTTTTCTTCTTTTGGATTTCAAATCTGTCTTTCTAATTACCTGTTGAGCATCTCTCAAATTCCAAAAGGATAAAAGGACCTACTTAAGTCTCACCTTGTTCTTCTCTCAATGATCTTTTTCTCCTGTGTTTTCCGTATCTACTGTTTTAGAGCCTTACATTCATCTTTTCCCCCGCACTCCACAACCAGGGGATATTCTAGTGCTGTTTGTCTTATGTCCACATTGCTTCTTACACCCTTTTTCTCCTTTTCATTCCTGTTGCTGTGACATTGGTTCACAGTATCTCTTTTAAGCTTTTTATCATTTTATTCATTTATTCATTTATTTGAGAGAGAGAGAGAGAGAGAAAGGCAGTGAGAGAGCACAAGAAGGGAAGGGGCAGAGGGAAAGGGAGAGACAGATTCCCAGATGAGCCGGGAGCCTGATAGGAGATGGGGCAGGACTTGATCCCAGGACCTTGAGATCATGACCTGAGCCGAAGGCAGCCACTTCACCAACTGAGCCCACCAGGTACCCCAAGCATTACATTCTTTTATGCTTTTTAAAATAGATGTCTCCTTGGTATCTCTTCTCTCCAACTTATTCCATATATTGCCATCATTTCCCTTCCCAAAAGTCATGGTCTGTTCACATAATTTTCTTGCTTACAGATCTGCTTTCTTTTCTTATTGTTAATAAAATCAGACTAAAATATAAAAATTTTTAAAAAACCACTTTAGTTCAAGCTTAGCATTTGTCATCATCTGAATCAATCTCTTTTACCAGCCTTGATTTTTCCAAGTATATCTCAAAATTTTTAGAACATTAATTTTTTCAGAACTTGAGCTTTCCCTATCAATGTTATTTCTCTAACTATAAATAATAATTAGACAATTGCTAAATGCCGGATTCTATGATGTGTATGGAGGATATATAATATATAAGATAAAAATGTCCCTTAGTATTTATAGCGATCAGTTCTAGGGCAGAAAAAATAAAATAAATACATAAGTAAGTAAGTAAGTAAATAAAGTGTACTACATGCTATGCTAGATGAAGTGTAAGGTTTTAAATGTGTATAGTAAGTTGTCTCACCTTGTGGCAGTAGTGATGATGGCATTTTGGGCAGGAAAGCTGGTTATAGAAGTAAGCACCATTTAAATTGTATCAATTAAAGATCAGGAAAATGGGTGAGTGGCTGATTCCAGGCAACAGAAAATGGCCACACATAATATAACAATGAAAGATGTTCCATATCCTGTGATTGCACAGGATATGAAGGGGAGAATGCTGACTCTGGTGAAGCTTGTCAGGTAAGAAAACACTAGATAATGAAGGTACTATCAACCACCACGAGTACCTTGGATCTTATACAACAAACAATTGGAAGTCCATTTTTAAGCACTGGTGTGATAGAATAATATTTGCATTGGTAAGAATCATTGTGGTTGCAGTGTGAAGGATAAAATAGAGAGAAAAGACCAGAGGAAGAAAGAGTGCTCAGGAACTATTGCAGAAATTCTTGGGAACAGCCACATTAGCCTTACTGGAGTCTTTGTTACATGAACAGAGAAAGGTGGATTGGTATAGAAAACAGAAACAAGGAATAAAAATCAGGATTTGGTGATTGGTTTATTATTGGTGGTATATGATGAAGTAGAATAGATGATTGTCAGTGGGCAGTGGGTATGTAAGTCTGGAACTCAGGAAAGGGATCTGTGCTTGCCATATAGATTTATAATTCATTAGCATATAGGGTTAGCTAACTATGGAAGTCAAAGGGATTGACTTTCAAGAGTGATTGAAAGAAGAGGGCAATGGTGGTTCTAGGAAGGTCAGAGAAGCTGTTTCAATAAAGAAGGATTCCAATAGAGTTCAATAGAGCCAAGAGGAGAAATAAGGATTGTTTTGGGGTTGGGGGAGGGAGCATGGAGTGTCAAGGCTATCATTAGTGGAAGCCCTTTCAGTAGAGAGCTGAGATAGAGGCTTTGTTCACTAACATGCCTTCACATCCGTTTCCTGGATGGGATAGTAGGCAACAGTCCTGGCTGTGTACTTCACGGTGGGAAGGGACAGGACTATAGGCCATACAAACTACTTCTCTTTTTGATCGTAAGTACAAGTCAGTTTTGACATTTCCATCTTTTGAAATCCCAAGGAGCCTATGAATGATGGTGACAGCAAAACTTCTTTTAAAGTGTGATTATCTTAGGCTGTCTGCCATAGCTGGTTGTTCCAGGCCCTACCCTCTTTTAAGGTTGGAACTACCTGTCATCTCCTCTTTGTTGAAATCCCATTTATTTTCAAGAAATAGATCAAATATCACTTTCCCCTAAAGAGATCCTTGCTTCACAAGACAATTATTGCTCTTCTTCTGTGTTCTTACAGGATTTTGTATATAAATTCATTAAGTGTTTAAAACATTCTCCTTCATAATACAGTTATATCTGTTGGTCTGCTTTCCCATCTTGGGATACTGTCTTATTTATCTTTGCATCCCAGATTTCACCTAGTAAATTGAGGTATTTAATTCTTGTTTATCAAATTAAATTGAAATGTTTATATAGCATGGTTTGTCTAATTACAATAAATTATTTTAAAAGTCCAGATTCAGGAGAACTACATTTTTGTGGAGAAAAAAATAAATACAAGGCAGTTGAAATCACTTTTGCTCCTTTCTCATACTATGATGGCTACTACCTTCAAGCGTAGTTCTAAATCAGGTGGAGATCTACTCTTTGTGTCCGAGTATGCTTAGCTCATATTTTCCTGCGTACAGAAGGAAGAGACTCAATAAATATTTTGTGACTATAGTTTGTGAACAGCATTCTGAAAAGTGCACAGTAAGCTTGGATCTGTCTCTAAACTGAATTTGCTTTGGACAGGAAGCTTACATCATATGATAAAGACAAGACTTACTCCTAGAAGTGATGGTCTAATTTATAATCTCCACCTTCAAGAACGTATTGGAGTTGAATTGTGCCCCAAAGAAAAGAAATTCTAAGCTAGTTTAAATGAAGTTTATGTTTCCTGCCAATATTCTCCCTTTAAAATTTTAGTCTTATTTACACGGTTTCAGACCTAGAAAAGTTAAGTTTAGTACTTTGGGTCGATTATCGTCAATACAATGTTGGATTTGTGTCATGGTTTCTTGGCAATAGGGCAACATTTGAAATCAGGTATCAAATGCATTCTCAGTGTGTGCAAATATAAAATCTGAACATCAACTAAAAATTTATGTAACTTCACAATGTAGTCACTAGCCTTAAAGAAGTTGTGAATTGGTAGATTTTTTTTCCTTTCTATCCAAAATATTGCCTTTCTGTGACCAAAATGATATGTGGCATTAGACTTGATGAAAATAAGTTGTATTGGAAAGTGCTTAGAATTCTTGAAATGTGCGCATGCTTTAATTGCTATTTGACCCCATTCCTCTTCCCACCAGACAGAGCATAGAGCAAATGATATGATGGACGTCCAGTGCAGATTCATAATTCACCATAGTTGGGAACACTTATAATGGTGCATTTTCAAACTCAGTGAAAATACCCAAGCAGATCAACATCTCATTCAAAACCGTCAGTGCCGATAAAATGGACGGTTTTCTTCAGTATATTCAGTGAAGCAGAGTAAAGGCCAGGCGCCAATTATTTCTTATGGTGATGGAGGTGGGGTTTGTTCATAAATGCAAATGGGGACATGAATCAAATGTGTGTCTTCTATAGACAGAGAGAGAGGGAGAGAGAGAGATTGTGTGTGTGTGTGTGTGTTTGAGAGAGAAAGAGGGAGAAAAGGAATTGATTATGGAGAAAAACCTATATTTATGTACTAAAAATGGCTTAAGTTTCCTCAGATGTTACACAAGAGAGAGAGTGTGTCATTGAAAAACCGAATACTTGTTTGTGCTAGGGTTTTGATAACATATTTTAATGAAAGAGTTCCCTGTCATCAATGCTCTAATTAGAATACTAAGCAAAAGTCTAATAAAGTGGAGTCATTTCTTCAAACTAACAATGAAACTTTGCTTATATTTGTTGACCATGGAAACTGGCCATAGATATTTTAGGCATTTTTAAAAACAGTTCATTGAACGTTTTCCATGAATAAATGATTTTTTTCTCCCTGTGTCTACATTCACTGCCAAAATATTTGGGACTGGACACCTGGGGCATTTGCTTCCTTCTTGGGCTCAGGCATCCTTCTCATTTCACATACTGTTGACCCAATCAATTCCATCTGTTATAGTCAGAACCCACATACAGCCAAATTCAAAGAGAACAAAGTTGGCAATGGTGTCCATTTCACTTCCTGCTTCATCCACCCACTGGGAGGGGCCCCTCTAAAGCTCCCGGCTTTCAAGGAGGGAAGCATTCTTGATCTTCCTCTGCCACCTCTCCCTAAAGATTCAGGTCGCTTTCAGTCAGTTAGGGCTCATTGTGAATTTTATCTTACTGGTACTTTTCCAATGTCTTTGCATTTTATCCAGGCTTTGACGGGGGCTGGAATGGCTCTGTTTCCCATTATAGGATTTCCAGGCATTGACTCACATTCCAGGGGCATTCAGAGCAATGTGACCAAGGACCACCACAAATCTTTCATTCTCCCTGCCTCTCTCTCTCTCTCTCTCCATATATATATGTGTGTGTGTGTGTGTATATATGTATATACTTTTATATATACTTCTATATATATATATACACACACACACACATATATATATATACTTCTAAGCTCTTCTTATATATTCTTCTAAGCTTTTCTTGGAAAGACCCTCCCCTTCCATTTTATTTGTTCCCATTACTCACACCTAGCTGCATTCTATGTGACAAAAGAAACCATGAGCTCCAATGTGGACCTAATTCTAGGGTCTTTTTTCCTGTTTTTTTTTTTTTTTTTTTTAAATATGTGCACACAATTTTTATGAGCTTCACCTCTGTTACTATTGGGCACACGATTCTGCTGAGGCCACAGTTATTTTGCAAGTCAGCGAGGACTTCTCCAGCTCGGGTTGGAGTTACATTGGTAACTTTGCTCTAAATTCCCTCTTTAATGGAAAAAAACATGGACGGAAGGCTGAGGGGCATAAATCTTGCAAGTTGCTTTTCCGAGACCAGCCAGAACTAGCCCTAAATGAAGACACTGTGCGCTCGCTGCTGGCGGCTATAGTCTTCTCATTTGGATTTCAACAAGTAGTCCCAGCCAGAGAAGCATTAGAAGGTAAAAGGGGATCAACCAGTTGTTAATCCAGTGGTGACTTCGGTGTGGGGTTCATTTCTTCAAACGGCCAAGCTGCGCGCGTTGTTCTGTGATTGAGTGCCTTTGTCCTGACAGAGCTTTTCATTTTGTACCTTTCACCATTGTTTTTGGCCGCAGATCAAGCCTCACATCTTCTGGTCATAGAATTCCTTTCTGCAGGCTCCACGGCAGGCTCAGGCCGCGCGTAACCCGAGACGCCTCGATTTCCCAGCAGACAGCACATTAAAGGGAGGTCTGCCGGCCAGCTGCAGAGACAGGTGTTGTTCTCGCTTCATTTATACCCGCCCCCATTTATTTGTGCTAAGAATTCCTCTCCCAGGCTTCACAAACGCCGAAGGAATCGGGCAGATTTTATAGGCGCTAGAGTGTGGGATTAAAATGCTTCACCTGCTTGGTAGCTTAGCTGGGTGAACAATGCTTCCAGATGTAGCACGATCTTTCTGTTGTGTTTGCTCTGCCCTCGTTAAGGAGCGAGAGGGGCTGCGTGGCCGCTCAGCGGTCCACCGCACAATGTGTTTACCGACTCGGATTCCGTCGCTGCTCTTTGGAGAGGGCTGACTCATGCTGCTTTCTGAGAAACTGGAGAAGTCAAGAAAACCCTCTGATTATTGTCCTTTTCTCGTCCATATTGCAGAGCCATGAAAACCTGAACTGGTTTTGTCCTATCAGATTTAATGTTGGTCAGGCAAATCCAGATCGATTTTTATAGCACTTTTATAGAAATGAAAAAGGTGTTTACTACAACTCTGCTGTTGCTGGAAATGTATCTTTGGAGAGTGTCATTTTCATTGGACAAGGAGCTTATAGACTGAGTGAGGTGCCCACGTGTGGCTTGAATGGCATGGATCCCCGTGATCCATTATGAGGTCTTCATGTATTAGGAACTAAGCTGCAGGCGTTTATTTCCCCTCCTAATCTGAAGTTTAGCTGTGAAAATCCCTCTCTGAGTGGCCTCAGCTTTCTATCACAAGCCACACCCATGTTCAACCCTCTGGGTCTCCTCCAGTGGGTTTGGGTCATCTGCTGCTTCTCTCCTTTGCAGGATTCGAGGAAAAGGATTATTTTCCACAATTAGACTAAGGGCTGTTTAACACCAATGAGTATTCCCCATCCTTAACAGAAGATAATTCTGTTTGTGACTTAGGTAAGTCGGAGTAAGTAGATTTCATGCAGCAGTGAAACCATGAGACTAACGAGATGATTGTGACTTATTATACTTCCTTCCTGACACTCAGAATTATCTTTTTCATCATGTTTGGATGGGACATGGGCCACCTAGGAGAGCATATCCTGTTCCTGTCTTCTGAAACTCCTGAAAGCTGGTCCTTAAGGAAAGTGGCGCATTCTTCCTTTAAACGCTGTCAGCTTCCTTGGGCTCTGCCTTGCTTCCTTTGTGCAGGAAATCAGATAACCCAGGATGGTAGCAAGACTTCGGAAGTGGCCTATCACCACCCTGTCACTTGTGGCCTTTGGAAAACACTATGTCTTTACTATGCTCGGAAAACCCATGCCACCACAAATGCCCTGCATTCCAACCACAAACATTACTAGGCACACTCTGTGCACATGGAGCTCTTGTAGGCCTTGATGTCTTTGCTGGGACATTTCTTCTCTGTCCATGCTGCTTCGTCAGGACCTCTTTTCTCCCTTTTTACCAGGTGAATTCCTACTTTCCTCGTAGCCCCACATCAAGCCTCCCAACATTTCCTAAGCAGTGCTAGACACTTCCTTCTCTCTTGGTCTGTTTCTCACATCTCATTTTGTGATGCATTACATGATTTTTGCTCTGATCGTTGTTTGCTTTGGATCATTTGTTTTATGTGTCTCACAGGATCACACATTCCGTGAGAATCAGGATGATGTCCTATTTATTCATCTTTTGAACGTAGGTCTTTCTTCACTCTTCCTCCTCGACCCGGCTCCCGCGAGGCTGCCTGGCAGAGTCCCAGACACACAGTAGGTGCTCCGTATTGGTTAAATTTATGAATGAAGACATGAGTGGATAAGGCCATACCTATAATCGATTTGGAAAGGTTTGGGAGGACCAAGGCAGTCTCTAAATCTGGAAAAGGGACAGTGAATTCGGGGCATAGAGAAGGGAGGCTCCTAACTCCAGCTGCCTGTTTTCTGGGACTTTGCACCAACTGAATAAAATGGACTAGTGTTACCCTTTACCCCTCGTCTTCTCTTCCATATATTTATTGCCACTGTGTTCAGGAAGGCACGTGATAAGTGGGACAATGCAGGAAATTCAGAGCGTAGCATCCTACCTCCCCCCAAAACTGCTGACCATGATCCATTTTATCTTGAAATTCACATTTACATGTAAAATATTTACATGTAAATATTTGCTTCAAATAAATATTTGCTTCAAAATAAAATGAGGATTAATATATTGGTGCACCATAGATAAATATCAAGGAACACGGTGTTTTTCTTCTTGTGTAGAGAGTAGTTATTTTTGATCCCATGGTGTTCATGTGCTGGTCTGTTTTATCCTTCTCCTTCTGCTCATCTCACAGAGCTATAGGCAAACTGTTGCAGCAACTTTCAAAAATACTTAGAATAATCATAGAGAAGAGTGTGCTATGAAATCCCGGTTTTACAGGGGAAGAAAGGCTCAGAGGTCAATAACTAACCAAAAGGACACAGAGCTAGTCAGTGACAGAGTTGGAATTCAAGCCCATTCACACCGGGTCTAGAGTTGGGGCTCTCAACTGCCGTGAACAGCTGCCTCTTGTCCAGAAGTGGACTCCACACTGTATGGAGGACAAATTATTTATAGGAAAGAAACTGAGCAGATCATTTAAAGGATCCCTTGCAAATGCTCCATAAAAGGATAAAAAGGAGAGAAAATTAATCATCTCACAGACCCCAGGAAACTTGTTCATGTTCATGCAATTTGTACCTCAAACTAAAGTAACTGAATATTTCCTGCAGTAAGTAACTAGTTCTGTAACTTGGAAAAAATCTCTGACTCCACTTAACTCCTGCAGAGGGCCATGGCATATGGCCTAAATGCCCGAGAGTTTAAGTCAAGATACACTTACATAGTAAAACTATTCTTTTGTTGTTTTACTCTTTCCTTCCTTCTTGGGAAACTTTTCAAGTTTAAAGCCATCTAAAAATTGTAAATTTTTTTTTCCCTAGAAAGCAGAGGTCACAGAGATCAATGTCAACTGCCAGAAGTGCCACAGATGAAGGTGATTTTCTTTTCTAATGGTTTCTGAGAAGAGAGACCATCAGAGTGAAATCCAGTAATCCCTCATTCCTGATTCCATGCCTACTGAGACGCTCAAACCCGAGTGCAGACCTTGGTAAAGTACTGAGCGCTGAAAGGTATTTCTGTCTCCTGGGGAATCTGGAATGAGATCTAGTAGGAAGTTTCATTCAAGTTGAATGGAAAACATGAAAGAGAGTGTTCTATGGAACTCAGAAGTCTGGCAATGATGGATTTACTCCATGTGTGAAAGAACGGAGTAAGTGTTCTTCCCATGTTTGATTTATTAATTGGTTTATTAGGAAAGTCCTACAAGTTAATATTTCACTACTCGCTTGAATATAGTTATAAAATCCTAAGTAGAGAGTCCACAAATCAAATAGAAATGGACACTCCGGTACCTATCAAATGATGTTTTCACGTTTATCTATATATTTACCTATAATCGAACAATTTCCTAAGAAATAGTAGGGTGCCTAATTTGAGTAGAATGTTGCATTTTAGCTATATTTTTATATTTAGATAGTTCTAAAGACAATCCTGGGTTAATTTATGGGGAAATTGTTATTATTCTCCTTCTTAGAATATACCTGTCTATATCTATGGATTGAAATGCACCCATTTCTGAAAAGATTCCTTTAATAATATTCTCTCATTTTATGAGATTCCATGGCACCATAGCATGACTGAATAAATTATCCTCTGGACATAACCTAATTTCCCATAGTCCTAATTCTGAAAGATTTCTCAGATTTTTTTTTCAGTGGGAGAAATATTATAAGATTATCAAATTCATTATTTTGCTGATGAACAAGATTATACCTGAACTGTCTTAAAAGTGCTTCTTTTCATTTAAAAAAAAAAAAAAGCTATAGTGAATGAAAGGCATCTATTATATAATTCCCTGGAGTGGATCCCTCTTCTTTTAACTCAGATTTTCAGGAAGCTTGGATTCCTCCAATTCCATTTTAATGCTTCCCACCCCCAACGCCCCCCGCCCTGCCATTCTGTTTCAATGGCAGTGAGGAACAGCTGGCCGGCATCTTCTGTGATAATAACCTTCATATAGTGGAAACCCAAATGGTTTTGGACATGGTACTCACAAAAACATCCCCTCATGTGATGTAGCTTATTTGGTATTTCCCCCTGTAAATAGCTAGATTCCTTATGGCCAGCCCTTCCAGCGACTATCAAATTTTGGCTCTGTTCAGTATAATGCAAGCATTTTCTGCCCCGTCTATTCAGGAATGTCTTCTGAGGAGGTTTCACAATACAATTTATTGTGTTTAATTTATGACATACAATGTAAGAAGAATGGAATGCTTTTCTGTTCGGATTTGCATTGATAATTAAAGGTTACTATAGTGGCGGTCCGCTTTTACCAAATTTGCCAACTTCTGAAGGGAATGCCAATTAGAAGGCAGTCGTGTTTCTCACTGCAACAGATTGAGACCAGTACCTGGTGGCGAGGACCCGTCGCTGTTAGCTGGACCCTACTTCTAATTGGGAAAGAAGGCAAAAGCTAGATCAAATAGTGTTTCTGAAGTGGTATCAATCATTCCAAGTAATAGCCACACCCCAAGAAGGCTGAGGAAGTGATTCAGTCTTTCTGAGGTCATCTTTTCTGGGTATGGAGGTAGCCAAAAGTCTGAAAACGTTCACATTTTGCTCTCTTTAGGAAAAAACAACATTGATTTTAGAGGCTTTTGTTACAAAGGCCAGGGGGATTTTCCCACTGCAGCAAAGAGGAAGCTGGGTTTGGACCGGGAAGCCAGACATCTCTTGGCCTGAGTTTCTCACTTGAATGGGATTCTAGTTTGCCCCCTCCTCACCTCGCCAACCCCCAAGCAGCTAGAAGCCCCACCTCCTCCCTTGGACCATATGGGGAAGCTGGCTCAGTGGTTCTTATCCTTCTGACTCCAAGTTCACGCAGCTGTTCATTCCCTGCTTAATGTACCGGTAATTACAGCAATGTGCTCTTCTCTTTTTCCAATCATGTAACTTTTTTCTAATGGAAAATGATTTGTTTTTAACAACTTCCATGCATTTTGTTCTTTAATAAGAAAGGGTGTCTCGTGGTACTGAGGGACTGGATTCTCTATAAAAAGCAAAAGTCTCTATATCAGTTTCCAGCTCCTTAGGAGGGCTCTGTGGGACTAGCCAAAATTGGGGGGGGGGGACTTAAGTGGGTGTGACTAACTTGATATGAATAGGTCAGTTGGGAAACAAAGCAGGCTCATCGCCTTTTGCATACGGAGGTGGTGAAAGAACATTTTTAAAAAATATGAAACTGGGAAAAATCAAAAGTACAAATTGAGCTCCTCTTACATGATCCAAATTCATTGTGCTCTCAAAGGATTTTTTAAAACAAATATCTGAAGAGCTTTTCACTTATCTGAGTTCTATCTTTTGGAGCATGCAAATTTTCTGCTTTGATGGTTGGGTTTGGGTGGAGGACTCAAACGACAGCAAGGGATGCATCTTTCCCTTCAGCCATGCCAAGCTCTGGGGCACAGATCAAACGTGTGTTTGTTCACATTATCATTTCCTTTGTGGATAAAATATATCACCCTTGGAATCTCCACCCTTGCATCTCCCTAAATGGCACTGGGAATCATTACATGAGGATCATTTCTAAAGCAAAACTTTTCCAACTCATTAGAATACTTCGTTTTGGAGTTTTTATTTAAAAAATATATTAGTTAAGCAACTGTTGTAGTAAAGAAAACCAAATCAAATCCCTGTGTGTAGATGGAACTGTTAGTTCTATGCAACACGGAGATCTATTTGATCAGAAGGATGATAGCACAACGAATGCTTCTTTTATATGAAAATTCAAAATTCAAGGAAGTTGAGAGCATGATAGACTATACGTGCAAACTGAATATGCCTCATTTGACATTTTAGGGATTCACAGAATTTATGATTTAGCTGAAGCTATAAAACAGATATTTGGAGCCCCAAATCCTTTGGTGCTAAATGTATCCATATCTTCAAGGGGCATTAATTGTATTGCTTATGTATTCCCTTTACACTAATAATGGTGAGTAACAACATGATTTGCCAGAAACCACCTATCTCTGACCTAGCTCCCTCTCCAGAAATCTCTTGGTTTTTCTTACAAGTTCCTTCAGAAATTTTATGACACCAAAGTGAGGAAATTTAAAATACTCATTTTGGAAATTAGAACTAAATGACTTCTAAATTTATCTATCTACCTATTTATTTATTTATATTTTATTTATTTATTTGACAGAGAGAGACAGCCAGAGAGGGAACACTAGCAGGGGGAAGTGGGAGAGGCAAGCTTCCTGCCAAGCAGGGAGCCCAATGCGGGGCTCGATCCCGGAATGCTGGGATCTTGACCTGAGCTGAAGGCAGACACTTAAAGGCTGAGTCACCCAGCGCCCCAGACTTCTAAATTTTTAATAAAGTTGGCAAAACAGTTGCTTTCTTTAAGAACCCTCAGCGGCACAGCAGCAGCAGCGAAGATGCACTTTTGTTCCTCCAAAATCCAGCTCATGAGTCTCCATCAGAGTTCACCATCTAGGAAGTTGTTTCCAGCCCTATGAAAAGTAAAAATTCTACTTAATATATTTCAGCAAGGTTTGAGAATTGGGATCTTCAGAATGAGTAGCAAGACTCTAATCCAGGTGTCTGTCTTACCTCATATTCTATTTCTTCAGAGGATTGCATCTATACCTTTGAGAAGATTTTATTTGTAAAGCTTTAAGTTATTTTGATATACATTAGACCATCAAAACTTTAAGTAGGATCTGATGAATGTCAAAATAAGTAATTATATAATAAATAATTGTCCTTATTCCTACTTATTCAGCCAACAAATACATTTATTTTTTTAATTTTTCCCCTCTTTATTGAGGGATAATTGAAAAATTTATATGTATTTAAAATGTACAATGTGATGATTTGGTGTATATTCTGAAGGATTACCGCAACCAAGTTCATTAACACATCGATCACCTCACTGTCACATTTTATTATATGTGTGGTGAGAATGCTTAATTAAGATCTACTCTTTTAGCACTTTTTAAATAGGCAATACAGTATTATTAACTATAGTCACCATGCTGTGTGTTGGATTCCCAGGACTTGGTTTTATAACTGAAACTTTGTATCCTTTGCCTGCCATCTCCCCAATTCCTCCACCTCAAGTCCCTGGCATTTTACTCTCTGTTTCTATGAGCTCAATTTTTTTTTTTCTTTTTTTAGATTCCACATCTAAATGATACCATGCAGTATTTGTCTTTCTCTGTTGGCTTATTTCACTTAATGTCATGTCCTCTTGCTTCACTCATGATGTTGCAAGTAATAGGATTTCCTTGTTTTTTTTTTCCTTAAGCTGAATAATATTGCATTATATATGTACCACATCTTCTTTATTTATCTGGTGGCAGACACTTTGGTTATTTCCATACATTGGTATTATGAATAATGCTGCAATAAACATGGAAGTACAGATATTTCTTCTGGGTAATGATTTTTTTTTCCCCATTGGGTACATGCCCAGAAGTGGGATTGCTGGTTGATAGGGTAGTTCTACTTTTAATTTCATAAGGAACTTCCATACTGTTCCATAGTGGCTGTACCAATTTATATTCTCACTGGTGGGCACAAGGGTTCCCTTTTGTTATCTCTTTTTGATAATAGACATCCTAACAGAGGTGAGGTAATATCTCATGGTTTTATTTGCAGTTCCCTGATGGTAAGTGATGATGAGCACCTCTTCATGTAATTTTTGGTCATTTTATGTCTTCTTTGGAAAAATGTCTATTCAGATCTTTTGCTCATTTTAAAAAATATATTTATTTATTTATTTGAAGGGGGAGCACAGAGGGAAAGAGTCTCAAGCAGACTTCCTGTTGAGTGGAGATCAGTGACTTGAGCCAACACCAAGATTCAGATGCTTAATCGACTGTGCTACCCAGGTGCCCCTCTTTTGCCCATTTTTTAATCAGATTTATTTTATATTATTTTACTTTATTTGCTATCATATGAGTCCCTTGTATATTTAGATATTAATCCCTCACCAGATATATTGTTTGCAAATATTTTTCCCATTCCATGTGTTGCCTTTTCATTTTGTTGATTGTTTCCTTTGCTTATTGAACATCTCATATATGTCAGTCACTTTTTAGGGACCAAGAATTCAGCTGTGAACAAAACAAACAAAAATCTCTGCCTCATGTAGATTACAATTTAGTAAGAGGAAACAGACAAAACATATCATTAAAAACAGGTTAAATAACAATAAGAGTCAAGGGAGAAAAAGTACTGCAAAAAAAAGACAAGAAAGGGGCACCTGGGAGGTTCAGTGGGTTAAGCCTTTGCTTTTGGCTCAGGTCATGATCTCATGGTCCTGGGATCGAGCCCCCACATCAAGCTCTCTGCTCAGCAGGAGCCTGCTTCCCCCCGTCTCTCTCCCTGCCTACTTGTGATCTCTCTCTCTCTCTCTCTCTGACAAATAAATAAATAAAATCTTAAAAAAAAAAAAAAGCAAGAAGTTATGGGTCATAACTTTGCATGAGGTAGCAAAGAAGATTTCACTCATAGTAATAGTGACTTGTAGCATATATTTGAAGAAAGTGAGGTATATGCTATATGGATATCTGAGAGAGCTGTTCAGGCAAGGGTAATAACAAGTACAAAGGTCCTGGTGAAGTGTGGACCTAGTGTGTTCAAAGAGTAGCAAAGAGACCGGTACACCTGGAGTGCAGAACGCAATGGAGCACGTGTTAGGAAATAAGATCAGAAAAGTAAGAGGGAGCTTGATCACGCAAAGCCATAGTTTATTATAAGGACTTCAGCTTTTACTTTGAGATATGGGAAGCCACTGGAGATTTTTAAACAGAAAAGTGACAGAGTCCAGTATACCATTTAACAAGATCATTCCAGCTGTTATGTTGCAAGTTGATTCAAGGACAAGGAAGGAAGCAGACAAGTCAAGAAGCTGTTGTTATCAGCTGGACAGGAGGCCATGGTGGAAAATCAGAGATAGTAGGTATTGAGGGAGTTCCTACTGTACACCAGTTACTCTTCTTGACCTTATGGATATGAAAGGGGAAAACTGAAGCTCTGCTGCCATGAGATTTACATTCTTCTGAGAGGAACCACACAATCAATAAATTGAGCAATGTATATATAAAATATTAAGTGGTGGTAAGTTCTATTAATAGGAACTATAGAACATGTTCTCTAGGAACAATCCAGCTTATGATGACAAATACCTACAAATAAATGAATACCTGTGAAGAGGGGATCGGAAAAGCAAGTTGTGGCATAATCAATCAGAGAATATTATGCAGCAATGAAAATGAATGTTATAACTCAATGCAACATCGTGGATGGATCGTAGAAATGTCAATATCAGTGAAAATGAGTTTATAGATATTAAAAACATCTGGTGCATTTTTCATGAAGTCAAACACATACAACCAAGGCATACACTTTTAAGGTGATACACATAGGTGTGCTTAATAATATAAAATAACTTTTTTAAAGTTGTTAATATAAGATTTAGGGTAGTAATTATCTTGGATGAGGGTAGAGCTTTCATGTCAGATGTTGGAGTTTTATGCTTAATTATATTATTTTGAAGGAAAAAATAAAGGAAGAGGGAAAGAAGGAAGGAAAGAAAGAAAGGAGGGAAGAATTGATGTAGGGAGGGAGGGAGGCCCTCTCATGAGTTAATACTGAGTGTATGTCATGAACCAAGGATTATACTTAATCTGATTTTTTGCCCCTGAGGTAGAGGGCTGGGGAGATGTATGGGGTAGTTGTTTGTAGCGTGTTTACTTGTTTTTTTGATAGGGTTATAAAGGAAGTCCTCTGTAAGGAAATGACATCTGAGTAAAGACATGGATGGAAAGAGAAGTCTGAAGAACAAGGATAGTGCTGTGACCGGGGAGATGTAAGAGAGAGGACCACCAGCAGGAGGTGGGTCAGGAAGGTAATAGGAACAGGTCACCTTGGGCACTATGGGTCATGAAAAACACTTTGACGTTTACTCCAAGGAAACTGGAAATCACTGAAAGGTTCTGAGCAGGAGTAACATTATCTGTTGTATGTTTTAAAAGGAGCATCCCTGTGGTGGTGTGGGAATGGATATACCAGAATTTTTCCAGTGTAATTGACATCTTGGGTTGGATAATTTTCTTCTGTGAAGGGTTTTCGTGGTAGGATGTTGAGTAGCGTGCCTGGCCTCTTATAGAGGTATTGCAACCCCCACCCCCAACCCACTTGTAACAACCAAAAATGTCTGCAGATAATGTCAAGTGCCTCCTTGGGACAAATTCATCCCTAGTTGTGAATCACTAGAAGCCACTGAAGTTGGAAAAATATAGAAGCAGAGACAGGAGGTAGGAGAATGCATCCATTGGAGATCATGGCTGTGACTAGGATAACAGTTCCTGGTGTCCCTCTCCACTTTTCTTTTCTTTTTTTAATGATTTTTTAAACTTTTTTATAATTCTCATTTTTAAGATTTTATTCCGCTTTAGTGAGGTATAAGTTACAAATAAAACTGTAAGACACTTTAGGTGTATCTCATGCTGGATTTGATATACGGGGACACTGTGTAAGGAGTCCTCCCATGCAGTTAAGTAACACCTCCATCACCTCACCTATTTACCTTTTGTGTGTGAGAGAAAACTGAAGTTCTACTCTCTTTGTAAATTTCCATGATACAGTACAGTGTTATCAACTGTAGTCACCATGTTATGCATTAGATCCTCTGACCTTACCCATCTTCTAGCATGGACCCCTCTTTTTAAACATACATTTTCACAGTTTGGGTTTATACCCTCATTTCCGGAATTTCTACAATTTGAGAGTACTTTGAAACCCTCAAAGATGTAATGTCAAAAATTCATTCATGGGCAAAACAAATATTTTCTAGGTGTTCTAGAAACAGTATATCTGAGCATGAAATAGTCTTTAAGGACTAGCTCTTACCTATCCATTTCTTCCATTGGTTTTGCCCAACCTGGCGACTCATTTTCTGACTCGCATCCAGGTGAGCTCTGAAGGTCTGAAATGAGGACTTCCTCTTGGCCGTCACTTTGATCTATCTGAAAGTAATCCTACTGATGACATTTTTAACACAGACCACCATTTAAAGAAAATATCAGAGGCATACTATTCATCCATAGAATGTGTACTTCTGAGGGCAAGTTTCTTTCAGAAGGCACAGGAAGCCATGACTGAGATCATCAGAGAATAAGCTTTGCTCCCCCAACATGATAGGGTGGGAGAGTCAGATAAGAATTGTGTTTTGCGCAAAATGCTGAGAAAAAAGACAAGGTCCTTGACGTCAGTAGCACGGGAATTAAGGAATATTGTAGAGTGTGCTACAGCAGAGCCTGAGAGCAGAGTTGACAACAGGAACTTGGAGTGCTTTCCCCTGAGGACTCTGTTCTGTTCTCACAAAAGACCAGGCATCTGAAAGGTAGAAATGTAAACACAAGGACACTGAGTGGCCTTTGGTCTGAGAGGGAGCCGCACAAGCTTCTAAGTAAACAGTTTCTAGGGTTCCGGAATGGTACTGTTCAGAAATGGTTTTATAGGAGAGAAAGATCACTCAAATGCAGAAAACGCAACTCCCCTGAAGCAAATCCAACTTCCTTCTCTGACAGGGAGAATGTAATTAAATCCTTCAGGCCAGAGGGTTAGCAGCCCCTGCTGCTGGGGATCTTAGCTCATGCTCATCACTGGTGGTTTACCAGATGACATTCTGTGCCACACCTGATGTGCTAAGGTAGCCCTGCCTTTGAAAAAGAGGTCATGGTGCCCATGAGGGAAAGACCCTGGATGAGACAGTGTTTTCATTTGCAGAGCTTAACTGTTCATCTCTCACATTCACAACCAAAATCAGAAGCCCACACCATGCTTGGCTTTTTTTAAAATAAGGACTCTAATATAACACCAAAAAGAGCTGTGTCCACTCACCTTTGTGAAGTAGGTGGAGGGGCATATGCCGTAACAACAATGGGTAATTGCACAAATATTAAATGTTATTGCCACTAGCCAGAGTAGTTTTATGCAATGAACTGACTCAAGCACAGCTCATCATGTCATCAAAACGCAATTTTACTTTTATTTATTTATTTATTTATTTACTCAGCTGCTCACTCATATTTTAAAAATGTAATTACCGACAGTAATGCCATCTTATCCTCAATGAAAACTCCAAGAGGTCCTTGAATCTGCTACTCATTCTTGGAGCTTTGGTCACTTTACATCACACTGTCACAATTTTGAAAATGGAATGTCCTACACAAAAGATTAATCGAAACTGTAGCTCATTATCAACATCAAATATTAATCTGCTTCCTTCCCAGTGTGGACCTGCTTCTGGCTGGAAATCTGCAAATGGAAGAGGCCAGTGTAGGAAGGGCATGGCATGCATCTGATTTTGTCTCTATTTTTTTATAGTGCGTCCTTCCTCTTCCTCCAACAGTTCACCAGCCAGTGTCTGTTCCCCAAGTCACACCATGGGGAAGACGGAGAAAATCCTAAGCTGGGCCTTTTCCTCGTATGCTTCAAGTTTTCTGGGTTTAGCAAATGATTAAGTTTGACATTTTTTTCCCTCCAGAGTCTTTTGTATGGGTGTGCAGAAGACCCCACTCCTACAATCCCCTTGATTTGGGCAGATGCATCCCTAATTATGGTAGTAGACTGCAAAGCCTTGTGGCACTCAGGAACACAGCATTCATTTCTATCCCCCACCCCCCCGCCCTGCCATAGGTATCCTTAGCCATCTAGTTGGCCTCGTTAGAAGGAGTTGAGGGCTCCCCCTTGGTTCTCTCTCCCATGTTGCTTATGTAGGTGAGACACATGAGCACCCTTCCTCCAGAACTCTGGCATACAAGCAGGTCTGCCCCAGGGCAACTACTGCTGTTCCTCTGCCTCAGGACGCTATACCTTCTCCAGTCATGAGTTAAGCTGAGCCCACATTTCACACACATTTCATGGCTATCTGAGTTATTATGTGGTCATTCTCAGTAGGCTTGGAACAAACAGGGTAGCACTAACCCCTTTCCCAGGACAGTTTTTCAGTGTTTTTTTTTTTTTTTTCCTATCCTTTCTATAAAAACTTCTATATTGTTGAAGTTAATCAAGAGATATGAGAATCATGCCATAGATTCTTACCTATTTCCTTTATAAAATCTGTTTATGGTAAACTCTTTCACACATGCTTCATTATCTGATGTTAATTTTGTTAAGACGTCATTGGAGTTAAGTCAGGAAAAGCCCCCATTTTAACCTTCTGTTGAATCTGTGGAAGAAATTTTGCATACATAAAATTGTAAAGAAAAGAAAGTTGATTTTCTGGGTTTTTTCATCCTTTCCATATGCTCATTGACTCATCTACCTATCATTTTTTTATTTCTTTTCACCAGAAAATGTAGAACTTATGGTGCCTAACACAAGACAATGTTACCACCATTACCACCACCACCTCAAGCAATACTTTTTTTTTTTTTTTTAAGATTTTATTTATTTACTTGACAGACAGAGATCACAAGTAGGCAGAGAGGCAGGCAGAGAGAGAGAGGAGGAAGCAGGTTCTCCGCCGAGCAGAGAGCCCCTTGCAGGGCTCGATCCCAGGACCCCGAGACCATGACCCGAGCTGAAGGTAGAGGCTTTAATCCACTGCTTTAACCCAAGGTGCCCCTCAAGCAATAGACTTTTAAAACTTTCACCTTTTAAAATTCTTTATCACAAGATACTTCCCCTAAAAACCTAGCACTGTACAAGTCAGGTCAGAAGATAGTTCTTGACTGTGTTCTCTTGTGCCAAGCACTGTGTAGAGTTCTAACTGCAGAAGATGACAGATCCAGCTCCCTAGAACAGAAGAGATCAAGGTTTACGCTACTTACCTTCATTAGAATATAAAGTAATGCATAGTTTTGCCAATATGTTTGGATCAAATGAAAGTTAAATTTTGCAAAAGCTGGGGATGCATATATGTATTGTGATGTTGGTCAGAACTAGTCTAAGGATTGAGTGGAAATACATGGAGTGGAAGAGGGCAGAACATGCTCCTTTAGGTCAGAGGTAAGCCAATGTCACCAAAAGGATCCTTGTTTACTACAAACCATGAGAATTTTTAAAGTCCTTTGTATTTGTATTTTCTTTCATGAGATAACATCAGGGACATGAACATTTCTACTCAACCCCCATACGGTACTGAAAGAATGCCAAGTGAATAAGGTTATAATGGAATATTTTAAAAATCACTCTTTTAAAGAATTGGTAGTCACCTTTTAATCCCTTCAATATCACCTTAAATTCCAGTGCTAATAACTCAGAAAATTTAACAACCACTGGTCCATTCATTATTAGAGAAAACATTATAAACTCATTTGGATTGACGTGTTAATTGTTGATTTTAAGGTTAATGGTTGACATTAGTTTTTCTTAACCTCCCAGGATAACATTTGCATTTTATGCTAAAAAAAAAAACCTCTAAAATGTCCTCAAACCTGAGGGACTTGGTTAGATAAACAGTTGAGGAATGATGGAAAAGCCAGCTATAGAGATTATTTTGGTAGAGTAACTATGACTACTAACCAATCCCCACCCGCTGCTCAATAAACACACCTAAGTCTTACATTGGTACTCTGGGACTCTGACACCAAAGTATCAGTGCGAAAATGAAAACCAAGGTTATATGAAGGACAACTCTTGAATGTGCCATTTCTTTAAACAGGACTGCCTCTTGGCCAATAGAGATTTTTTCTGAAACATTCTTTTCTGAAAAGATATGACATTGAGGTTTTTTTTGTTTTGTTTTTTGTTTGTTTTTTGCTTTAAGATTCTATTTATTTATTTTGAGGGGCAACTAGAGGGAAAGGGAGAGAAAGAATCTCCAGCAGACTTCACACTGAGCAGAGAGCCTGATATGGGACTCAGTGCCATGACTCTAAGATCATGACCTGAGCCAAAAACAAGAGTCAGACACTCAACCAAGTGAGCCACCCAGGCACCCCATGACATTGAATTTTTAAGATAATTTTTTAAGCTTCAAACCCATTTTCCATTTTGAGAAATTGCCTCATTGTGTGTTGCTGAATTGGGGACAAGATGTTGAGAACTGAAAAAAAATTGATCAAGAATGGCCAAGAATTGATAAAACACCATCTGGTCTAGTCCCTATGATGTGACCCCTCCCTAGAGAAAGTCCCAAGATGAACTCTCCCCTCCTCACACTGCCTTCCCACCACAAGCTGGTAAAATGTAGGCTGCCAATAGAGGATCTGTCTTTTCGTGTCCTGCTTAAACACACTGGAGCCTGTGGCAAAAGGACAAGGTATACCTTATATATCCTTATCAAGATATTCTTCCACAATTTGAACCAAGTGGAAAAAGCTAACAAAAGCCCTACAATCAAAACAATGACTATATATAAAGCTCTGCATTGCCTAATCTGTTTGTTCACCATTGTCAATCCTCATAAACCAGCCAGTGGTGGAAGCCAGTGACCCGGAATCAGGGGCTGACTGAAAAGGACTGCTCCCATTGCCCAATAATGCAGGGTCATAAAACAAACAACAGCCTGTCTTAATTTAAAATTCTGATATTTGGTTCAACATGGATTTTCAAAAATATTCCAATAAAATGTTATTTATCTTGATTAGTGAATTTTTTGAAGATTTTTTATTTTTCATCTGAAGTGGGTACATCATCTCATCTTAATTCTGGATCCAGGTTTGTTGCCATCTGAACATATCTAGATTTGTGGGGGTTAAAAAAAAAATCAAAGCTTGCCCATAGAACAAAAGGTGTCCCTTGATACATATCTCACAATGGATCTATAGAGGATGATTCTTTGTCTTGGTAACTATCAATACACATCTTATAATGAATAAGAACTTTGGATCCTTCTTAGACTCAGTGAGCAGAAAATGTGCAGAAGGAACAAAAAGCAAGTGGCTAAATTGGCTGTAAAGACTTTAAAGGAAATTTAGATACATATTTTAAAATATAATATTTAAATATATTATTATATGTATATGTTTTAACAAACTTTTGTGGCAGAGTAATTTTAAAGACTAGAATGAAGGCAGCTTCCCTATCTCTGACCCTAATTTAGGAATTTCTAACTTTCTTTTCTCAGTTTCTCATGCCAAATTGCCTGACAAATATTTTATGTTGAGCATAAGTCAGAATTCCTAAGTTTTGCAGGTAATTATTTTCTAAATGAAAAAAAAATAAGAAACTAAAAATCTCTGTAATAAATAGAACATTGGATTGGCTGAAGCACCCTCTCTGAACATTTGATGTAGAACAATTGCTCAAAATGGAGATGTGTCAATCAAGAATTCAGAATCCATGGATGTTACTAAGGGATATTTTGGACCGGCATGGCTATTTTCTAGAATGACAATACAGAAAAGTTAAAATGATACCACAAAAACTGCTTATCTTGTAATTCTCATCTTTATAAATCTACTATCTGGGGCACCTGGGTGGCTCAGTGGGTTAAAGCCTCCGCCTTCGGCTCAGGTCATGATCCCAGGGTCCTGGGATTGAGCCCCACATATATATATATATATATATATATATATATATATATATATATAACTAAATGGATAGTAGATTTTTATATATATCCATTTAGTAATTTAAACTTTATTCTATCTCCTTTTTCAATAAGCTTATTTTTAATATAGTTAAAATTGTCTCTTTAAAGGCTTTTTTAAAAGTTTTAAATGTAGTTGGTATTTTTAATTGTGGTTAAAAAATAACATAAAACTTAGCCTCTTAGCCATTTCTAGGTATACAGTTCAATAGTGGTAAGTGCATTCATGTTGTGTAACCAGTATCAAGAAATTTTTCGTCTTGCGTAACTGAAATTCTATACCCATTCAACAACAACTCTGCATTTTCGTCTCCCTCTAGCCCCTACCAACCACCATTCTAATTTTTGTTTCTTCAAATTTGAATATGCTAGATGTTTCATGTGAGTGGAATCATACAGTATTTACATTTTTGTGACTGGCTTATTTCACTTAGCATCATGACCTCAGAGATTATCCATGTTGAAGCATGTGTCATAATTTCCTTCCTTTCTAAGGCTAAATAATATTCCATTGTATATATGCACCACATTTTGTTTATCCATTCATTCATTGATAAACTGTGTGTTCCTACAACCTCTTGTCTATCATGAACAGTGCTGGTATGAACATGGGTATGTAAGTATGCAAATACCTCTTCAAAATTCTGTGTTAGACTCCTATGGCTATATACCCAGAAGTGAGATTTATGTCTTCTTTGGTGAAATATCTATTCAAATCCTTTGTCATTTAAAAATCAAGTTCAGATTATTTTTAATATTTATCTTAAATGTGTTTCTCAAGTGCTAGTTTCTGAATTTCGATAAGCATAGTATATTGTCTTTAGGCATATCTCTCAGAGATGGAGTCTTGTTGATAGAAGAACAGATCAAATGGAACACGGCCAGAACCCAGACTTAAGACAGGAGCAGGGAAGACAGTACAGAGAGAAATCTATTTTAATCTAGGAATCAAAAACTGAAAAGTCTTCAGTTGTTACAGGAAGGGGTAAGCAACAAAGAATCAGAAGGTAGAGCTCCAGAAATGTAAGAAGAAAATAAGCCCATGGATTATGTGAATTGATTTTTGTAGTGTTTTTCTTTGATTGCTTATGTTATATATGATTCTTGATAGCAAGAATCTGGTGGGCAGCCTGTCTTTCCTGGTCACAATTATAGCCTCAGACCTTGGTCCAGTAGCCATAGTAGATGCTCAATAAAAGCTAGTGAAATGGAAGAAGGAAGAGAGGAAGGATGAAAAGAATGAGAGGGAATGAGGGAGAAAGGGAAGAATGAGGGAAGAAGGCAAGAAGGAATACAGAAAACTGACGAGTGATTTCTCTGTTGAGATTGACAAGAACACAGTTTAATTACTCATGTTTTTCGTTAAAGTAGATCTGAAGACCTCACAAATATGGGAGAATGATCTTTCTTCTTGTAATCTATAAGTAGCAGGGATGGAATGGACATTTGAGGAATTAATTTGGTGATTAATCCTTAGAAAACTTAGATCACTTTAAAGCAGTTTCCATTCACATTTCTAAAGGGAGATTGGTTGGAATCATTTATTCACATGGACATTCATTTATAAAGGTGAACGTATTCAGAGATCCCCTTAAGCAATGTCTTAATTGAAGATGCAGCTATACTGAGAAATTTTCCACTGGCACTTCCAACATACCTCTTTTAAATTCAAATTGTGGACTATGTCCCTATTAGAATAATCAGAACTAACATTTATTTAGTGCGAATCATATGGTGCAGTCAACTTTTTTAACCTGTTTTGCTCTTGCTCTCACACTCACATAATGACTTTTAACACTTGCTAGAACCCAAGACACAGACCAGTAGTACAGAGGAAGAAACTAAAGAATGAAAAGATTATGTAACCTGTTTGGTAGACACAGAATTCAAGTTCAGGCTGACTCATTCCAGAGGCTGTCTATCCTGCTCCATTGTACTTGCTGCTTATATTTTACCTATTTATATGCATGTTTGTTTCTGTTCCTTAGAATGGTGGTTTTTAAAATGGGACTTATTAGCAAGTCTGGAGACATTTTTTTTGGTTGCAGTGATTTGAGGATGCTACTGTCAACCAGTGGGGGAGAATTCAGAGATGCTGCCAAACATCCAATAATGAACAAGGGAGTTCCTCATAACAAGGAATTTTTCGGCCACAAGGTTGGAGAACCTACACTAGAACATGAGACACTGAAGGGCAAGAAGAATTATGCCTTACTAAAATTTGTGTTATATCTGGAACAGAGTTGGATGAAAATAAAAATGTTTATGGTTGGAAAAAATAACTTACCCAATTTGTTAAAGGGAAGGAATTGGACTTAATAATAAGGCATCACTCAGTTCTAACCAGTTAACTAATATCTCCGTCCTGGAAACATACATGTGTGAGATATATATATATATATATATATATATATATATATATATATATGCCTTTTTCTCTCCCTTACCTACATAAATCCATAGTATGAAATTTTCACTTGCTAGAAAAAGAATCCAGATATACATAGGGTACATTACAATGCAAGTGTACTTGAATATTTTGAGAAAAAAAGGTAAGTAACACCCTAAACGTGGTAGAGATTTACAAATACGAAGAACAGATGGAATTGTGATAATCGCGCCCTTTAAGAATTTACCAACTGCAAGGGGAATATACATTCATAAAATTCTACAATGAGAGAATTTCATAACTATTTGGGCTAATAGCACTACATATCATAAGAAAAAGATAAATTTTTTTCTCTAATAACACTTATGAAATTTGCTCTTGTAAAATCCTTTGTGCTTACAAGACAACAGACAAAAACTGTGATTCCTTAGGGTATCCCAATCTGAAGGTCAGGTTTCTTGGTATCTAACTGATCAACACAGAGCCCTCAATAGCTCAGAGATAATGGCATCTTCCCTCTCCTTTGCTTTTACTGTCTACCGGGAAGGTGCCCTGCTTGCTCTCTCCGTGGGAATTCTAAAATAAAAGTGCTACACAAAGAGTAATCGCTTCAAACAGATATCATCTCTTTCATGGACTTTCAGAAAACAGGCCACCAAGATACACTTGTGAACTAGCTTCCTGAGGGACAGAAGTAGAAGATGTTCTGACAATGTTAGTAAGGTACCACTTGATTTCACAGGAGTCAGGACTCTTGGAAGACTTTACTGCCCTCCCAGGATGCTTCTTGCAACTGAAGAGTCTCTCTGGTTCAGAACCTCTTTCTTTGTTAAATCTAACAACAGTGTTACCTCACAGATCCTTTCGCCTGCTCCGTCTTCATAGGATTTTGAATAGGATTTTTCCTGCTTTCCTGGAATCAGGGTCTAGGGCTCAAATTTGGGGGGCAAAGTGAGTCACAGACAGTAGCAATAGTCTTTCACACTTTCTCTAGCCAGTTCATTCTCTGTGTGGCAGCCATGTTGTTCTGATCTCTTGTGGGTTCTTGTTTGAAACCTTTCAAAGACCTTTACTTTTTTCTAAGATAAAATCCAATTTTAAAAATATGACTTACAATATGCTTCAAGACCTGCCCCTTCTCCAGCCTCATGTTTCACCCTCCACATACCCACACACTTGGTTTAGCCACACTGGTCATCTTTTGATTCTTCCAGTTCTCCAAAAGACTGCTGCACATACTCTGTTTTCTGTGTAGTATGTGCGTCTCCCTGCTTTTTGGCTTATTCACATTTATCTTTCACACTGTAACTTATAGCAACTTCTTCCAAAAGCTCTCCCTTGACCAGCACCCCTGAACTATCTTTATTGTATTATTTATACAGTATTATTCACTGTATTTACTGTATTATTCCAAAATGCCCCGAATTTCCCTTTAATAGCCCTTCTAATTACAAATTAAAGAAAAAAATTAAAACCTCTTTTAAAAATTGTTAGAATTTTAATTCTCCTTCTCGAGTTATTCTCCCGAGCACTTTCTCAATGCCTGGTACACTATAAACACACAATACATCTTTGTTAAATATGAGGAAAAAATGGTCAAATTGACAAATATGTGGCATAACTTGTTCCTATAATACTGAAATGGAGTTAGTACATCCTAGTGCCAGCAGTATGATAAAAGGTATAATCTTTTAAATGATTTTCAATGGTCAGATATTTCAGTCTTTCACCTTAAAAAATACACACACACACACACACACACACACACATGAATTACAAACTATCAAAGCATTCATAAAATGATAATTCCAAATAATCAGTTGGGTGACTTGTCTGCAAAAAGCCTGACTCCCTTATATTTGAGATTATGGTGACTTTTTGGATGAAAAGCAATAGAAAATAGTGGAAGGAGTATGCTTCAGTGAGGCCACACAGGGTCTGAATGAGACTGGTTGGAAGCTGATGCTGGAGAAAAGTGTAGGCTGAGCAGATCTGACTGGACAAAGACAGACACAGGAGGCAGATTTAGCCAGACACAAGATGGAAGCCTAAGAATTAATCATAAATATTGTGGCAGAGAATGCCAATGTTGAGTAAACAAAGGCAAAAGCCTAGATAGCATTCAGCAGGTCTGCTGGAGCAGCACTTACTAGGATAAAGTAAAGGAACGGGACCATTAGCAGGAGGGTAAGGCCTCTGTTGCAATCTTGCAGTTAGCAGAACTAGCATCAGACTAAAAAAGGAACACGAAACTTTGGCCCATGAAGTTTTTAAGCACTGGCTTCTCTCTGATATGATCAGAGGTTGGAACCAACGTCAGTGTCATGTGGCAGAACTTTGGTTCCAGCCTAATTTCACAGGCTCAGCTGTGTGGTTGCAACAATCCCAGCTCCTACCGTGGTATAATCGGTGGACTGGACACAAGCCTTGTGAATATAATTCACGTGAATTAGTGAATGCATAACCTAATTCATCACCTCAAAAACTCTCCCAAGATGGAGTGTCTTTGACAATTGACCATCGATGGTAACCATGATCGCCTTGTGAGTGGCTAATCTGCAAGGAGTCAGTCTTAGACAAGTTATTCAACTCCTGGCCATCAATAGCCAATGCATTTTCTCTTCTTTTTGGACACACAATCAGATGTTCTAATGAGGTCATTTGTGTCCATGTTACTGAGTTTTGACCCATAAAATATTGACAGAAGTGTCATACATAATTTGTAGGTGTGATTTCTACAAACCTTGGCCATTCTTCCATCTTTCTTCATTGTCTGCTAATTGTATGGGATCTAGTGGTAAATGCTAACACCGTAAAAGGTGAAGGAGCTATATAATTGAAGGATCCTGGTCTTGGAATGATAGTACAAAGCCAAGTTCCCTGCTAATACCTATTGGACTTGATGTGGGTAAGAAATAAGCCAGGGATTTTTTAAACCATTGAGATTTAGGGAGTGGTATATCACAGCATCTAATGTTATATAAACTGAATAATAAATATATAAAATAAGAACTAGGTAGTCAGAAAGAAGTCAAGAGCTAGAGAGTACACGAAATACATGAAACACAGGAAAGATCAAGGCCCACTTTTTGCAGATGTACAGATTTATGGAACAAAAAGGTACTATGTCAATTGCCCCTTTTACTCTTTATTTCTTTAATTATAAAGTGAGGAATATATGTCCTGACACTGAAAATCTGCTACTGTATCCTGATATATTTAATGGAATTGCATAGTGAAACATCTCTCTCTTCTCTCTTTCCTCTCCCCAGTATCTTACTTAACATCTTACCCATTCCAAAGCTGGTAGACTCTGATATTTGCAAATGCTCCTGAATGACTACATTCAACTTACATTGCTGAAACTTCTGCTAAGTGCTGAGGCTGCAGAACTCTATAAGATTTGTTCTCTGCCTTCGAGGCATTAAGAAAGAAGTGTGATATACTGATGTTTGAACAACATTAACAGTATGTGCTACAATTGAGAGGCATACAAGGCAAAAAATGAGAAACCGATGAGTTTCTTTGAGGATGTGGCATAGGCTAGGGTCTAAGAAGTCTGAGAAGTCTGAGAAGTGTAAAAGCCATTTGGTCAAGGTGAGGAAGAATGTGCCTGTGTTCTGGGACCTGGAGGAGAATGACATGAAAGAGGGGGAATGTCATGAACAAAGGTGCCAAGATGGGAAACGTGATGGCCTTTTTGTAGGAGATGGAAAATGTTTTGTAAGTTCAGAGCTTAAGGTGCAAATGGTGATAGAAAGCAGCAGGGTGGTTTTGGTCGCTTAGTTCATCGAGTTCCTTACTTCTGGAGAGTGTAGCTTTCATCTTATCTCAGCCAAACATTTCCATGCCTATACCTCAGCTTGTCATCACAGGCAATGCACCATTTCTGAACTCTATTGCAAGCCATTCTCTGTCTTATCACCACTTCCTATTTTTCCAGTTTACCTACTCAAGTGCTTTGAACCCCGCAATTCTTCAACTTCATGATGACCTTAGTTCTAGGTTCCCTCTTTTTTTTAATCAACCCCCTCTCTCATATTTTCACTTCTTACTGACACAGTTTAGATGTTATCATCTATTATAGGACTTGGTAGTAGGTCCTTCTCTTTATTTATTTATTTATTTATCCTTCCCAGGTGGTCACATTTATTCCTTTTGTTTTCAATGGCATCTAAATACATATAATCTATAATGCAAAAATATAACTCTAACTTCCCAGAAGCTCTAACTTGAATATTTATGTAATATGTCCTAAACCTAGGAATTCTGCCTGATTCTTAGTTTCTCTTCCCCCATATCCAGCCATGAACAAGAGTTACCTACTTCATCTTAAAAACAAATACGAGTTCCAAACATCTCTCTGTCTCATTGATTACTACCATGCTAATCTGTATAACTCATCTTCCTGTTACCATTTAGTCTTTGAAAAGCCCTATGATCTGCTCTCTACTCACCTCTGATATACTAGTTTTCAACTCAAACTCTGCACTCTAACCTTTCTGCATTTTCCTCTGTTCTTTGAACTTGCCAAGTTTGTCTCTGCTTTAAGACCTTTGCGATATCATTCCCTCCACTACGAATTTTCTTCTCAGGACCTTTTGCTCCCCTCATTTACTCAGGCATCAAATTAAAAGTCACCTTCTCTTTGATGCCTTCCCTGACTTCTGACCCCATTACAGAAGAGACATCTAATTAATGTCAATTATATCATTCTATTTTAATTTTCCAGATAGAAGTTACCATCGTGTGTGTGTGTGTGTTTATTGTTTTCTGTCCCCTAAAATGCAAACTCCATTAGTGTTAGAGGCTTTCCTATATTTTCCCTTCAGTATCCCTGGTGTCTAGAGTATTGCCTGGTCATAACAAATATTTGTTGAACAAACATATGAAACTTTGTTAGTGAACTTTGCTCCTCCTCCGCTGACAGTGGAAATCTAACAACAGGCTGAGGAATCTGAACTTCATCCTCTAGGTGGTGGGAGTTCAAAAGAGTTGTAATCCAGAGGGTGACATGGTAAGAACTGCATTTTAAAAATGTACTCTGGCAGCTGGATGGAAGATAGATTGCAGAAAGTAGAGCTGGAGGTATGGTAATTAGTTAAAGATGATAATAATAGCCCAGCCAAAAGATTAAACCATGAGTATATCAGTGAGAAAGGAAGTGTGGAATGTAATGAGAGTGGCTGAGGAAGGAGAAACAATACCGCTGAAGGACTCACCGGATGTAGTGAATAATGGAGAGGGAAGAAGACCAAATGAAACCCACGATTTTGCTTGGATAATTAATGATATAGGTGTGCTGGATGGAAAACAGTTTTGAAAGAACAAACTAATGGATTCAATTCAAACAGTCCGAGTTAAAAGCACTGGTAGGGCATGTAGTTTGAGGTTGCAAGAGGCAGTTAAATATGTGAAGCTAAAACCTAGAAAATAGGTAAGAAGTGAAGGTAAAAATTTGTGAATCATCTGCACATAGGTGGTAATGAAGTACTAGGCAGGGATGAGGTCACCAGAAAGAGGAAAACTTGAGTCGAGGAGAACAGCATGTCAGAAATCACCTGAGGTGCTTTTTCAAATTAGATACAATCTTCCTCCTTCAAGTTAGTTTTAGAAATGTAATTTTGCTACTGCATATTGGAGTCCTCAGTGTGCCAGTCTTAAAACATGCATGAGAACCACTGGGTTGGGAATGAAACATGATGACCAAGCAAAGAACCCTGGAAAAGAAAGCAATTTTAAGAGTTGGCCCACAAATAGGGACTTATGAAGGAGACTGAGACAGACAGATCACTGGAAGATGGAAGAGAATAAGCACAAGCAAAATTTAAAAAAGACAAAGAAATGTCCCTGACACTATGGGTCTTGAAGGGTTCAAGAAGCAAGTGTGATCAACAGTTCAGATACCAGTAAGTCAAGCAACACCAATATTTAGGAGTCACTATTGAAATTGGCAATTCATTTATGATCTTGGTGAGACCAGACAGATTTTATGGTGAATTTTTATCAGAGAGTAGAAAGTAAAAAACTAAAAAAAAAATAAATTATACTTTGTAACTCTTTTAAGAAGCTTGGGCTGTGAAAAGTGTGGATGAAAAGGCAGAGAAGATCCAAGCATAATAAAAGGTAGTTTTAATAACAAGCTATCAGAAAGAGAAAATAAGAAAACAATCCCACTTTCAATTGCATCAAAAGTAATAAAACACCTGGGAATCAATTTAACCAAGGAGGTGAAAGACCTGTATATGGGAAACTATAAGATATTGACACAAATAAGTGGAGAGATGGTCTGTGCTCATGGTTAGAAGAATTAAAATTGTTGAAATGTTCACACTACCCAAGGCAATCTACAGATTCAATGCAATCTTTATGAAAATTCCAATGGCATTTTTCACAGAAACAGAATAAACAATCCTAAAACTTGTACAGAACCATGGGAGACCTCAAATGGCCAAAGCAATCATGAAAAACAATAAAGCGGAGGTATCATACTTCCTGATTTTAAACTCTATCACAAAGCTATAGTAATCAAAACACCATGGTGCTGGCATAAATATAGATACACCATGTATGTAATCATGGGTTTATTTCTAGGCTCTCTATCTGTTCCATTGATCTATGTGTCTAATTTTGTGCCAGTAATGTATGGTTTTGATTAGAACTTTGTAGTATATCTTGATATCTGGGATTGTGATACCTCTAGTTGTTCTTTTTTTTTTTTTTTAAAGATTTTTTATTTATTTGACAGAGATCACAAGTAGGCAGAGAGGCAGGCAGAGAGAGAGAGGAAGGGAAGCAGGCTCCCTGCTGAGCAGAGAGCCCGATGCGGGGCTCGATCCCAGGACCCTGAGATCAGGACCCGAGCCGAAAGCAGAGGCCTTAACCCACTGAGCCACTCAGGCACCCCTCTAGTTGTTCTTCTTGTTCAAGAATATGTATATATGTATATACATATATAGTTATGTATATAGTATGGACATTATATATAGTTTATATATACAGGGAATGGAATATCGTTCAGCCATAAAAAGAATGAAATCTTGCCAATTGTAACAACATGGTTGGATCTAGAGCATATAATGCTAAGTGAAATAAGTCAGAGAAACACAAATACCATATGATTTCACTTGTATATGGAATTTCAGAAACAAAACAAACAAACAAAAAGAAAGAAACCATAAAACAGACTTAACTATAGAGAGCAAACTGGTGGTTGCCAAATGGGAGGTAGGGAGGGGATGAGTGAAACAGGTGAGAGAGATCAAGAGCACATTTATCACAATGAGCACTGAGTAATACATGGAGGTGTTGAATCAGTACATTGTAGACCTAAAATAATATAATACTGTGTGTTAACTATATATTAACTAACTAAATAAATAATGGAAGCGCTAAAATGGAAAAAGACAATTAATTCAGGTTGAGATATGTTGAAATTGTGATCCAAAAGAACTTTGCAGGTTGATATCCAGGGAAATATGTGAAAGGAACTTAATAAAAAGAGCTGGAATAGGGGCACCTGGGTGGCTCAGTCAGTTAAGCAGCTGCCTTTGGCTCAAGTCATGATCCCAGTGTCCTGGGATCAAGCCCTGCACTGAGCTCCCTGCTCAGCAGGAAGCCTGCTTCTCCCACACCCCCTGCCTGTATTCCCTCTCTCACTGAGTCTCTCTCTCTCCATCAAATAAATAATGCAGGTGGCCCTTCTTTTCACTACATCTGTATTTTTGGGGTAAATACCCAGTAGTGCAATTGCTGGGTCATAGGGTAGCTCTTTTTTTTTTTTTTTTTTTTTAAAATATTTTATTTATTCATTTGAGAGAGTGAGAGAGAGCATGAGAGGGGAGAAGGTCAGAGGGAGAAGCAGACTCCTGATGGAGCTGGGAGCCCGATGTGGGACTCGATCCCGGTACTCCAGGATCATGACCTGAGCCGAAGGCAGTTGCTTAACCAACTGAGCCACCCAGGTGCCCCGGGTAGCTCTATTTTTAATTTCTTAAGGAATCTCCACACTGTTTTCCAAAGTGGCTGCACCAACTTGCATTCCCACCAACAGTGTAAGAGGGTTCCCCTTTCTCCACATCCTCTCCAACACTTGTTTCCTGTCATGTTAATTTTGGCCATTCTAACTGGTGTAAGGTGGTATCTCAATGTGGTTTAGATTTGAATCTCCCTGATTGCTAATGATGATGAACATTTTTTCATGTGCCTGTTAGCTATTTGTATGTCTTCTTTGGAGAAGTATCTGTTCATGTCTCTGCCCATTTTTTTGTGTGATTATCTGTTTTGTGTGTGTCGAGTTTGAGGAGTTCTTTATAGATCTTGGATATCAGCCCTTTATCTGTAGTGTCATTTGTGAATATCTTCTCCCATTCCGTGGGCTGCCTTCTTGTTTTGTTGACTTTCCTTTGCTGTGCAGAAGTTTTGCTCTTAATGAAGTTCCAAAAGTTCATTCTTGCTTTTGTTTCCTTTGGCTTTGGAGACATATCTTGAAAGAAGTTGCTGTGGCACTACAGGGTGTTTAACACAAAGATACAGATGTAGTGAATAGAGGGGCCACCTGTACCCCAGTGTTCACAGCAGCAATGGCCATAGTTGCCAAACTGTAGAAAGAACCAAGATGCCCTTCAGTGGACAAATGGATAAAGAAGATATGGTCCATATATACAATGGAGTATTATGCCTCCATCAGAAAGGATGAATACCCAACTTTTATATCAACATGGATGGGACTGGAAGAGATTATGCTGAGTGAAATAAGTCAAGCAGAGAGAGTTAAGTATCATATGATTTCACTTACTTGTGGATCATAAGGAATAACACGGAGGACATTGGGAATTGGAGAGAAGTGAGTTGGGGGGAATTGGAGGTGGAGACAACCATGAGAGACTGTGGACTCTGAGAAACAAATTGAGGGTTTTGGAAGGGAGGTGGATGAAGAGTTGGGTAAGCCTGGTGGTGGGTATTCTGTAGGGCACGTATTGCATGGAGCACTGGGTGTGGTGCATAAACAATGGATTTTGGAACACTGAAAAGAAATAAAATAAAATGGGGAAAAAATAGAATAAGAAATAAACTCTTTAAAAATAAATAATAAATAAATAAAAATTTGTGTTTTTCTTGCTTTTGAAAACTTTTAATAAACTCATTAGTAAATATTGAGGGTTTACTTGATAATTTATCCTAATAAAAATTTTATGTTTTCTACATTTCTCCCATGACTGTTTTGTAAATAGATCAGTGGAATGTGGGCTAGGCTTCTAATATAAGTTTACTGTGATGGGCCCAGGTGGGTGTGCCATATCAGACACCGAGCATAGATGCCCATTTTGCAGTCATTTTTTAATTTACTTTTTCAAATAATGATTTAAAAAGAATATTAAATAAGATAATACATTTTGAGGACTTCCTTTTTACCAGACATTGTAGCCAGCATTTGATACAAGTCCTTTTATTTAACTTTCAGGTCATTTAACCAGTGGGTACTAATACCATGTTTGTATGAGAAATGATGAAAGTTGGTTGCAGAGAGATAGAGTAATCTGCCCACCATGTGACATGTGACAAAATAAATGCATGAATAACAACAGTTTTTGGTCGATGGCCCCATGTTTGAGGGTGGGTAAAGGGCCAGCCTAAGTGAAACAGCCAAGAACCACTTTTAAGAGATCCTCTTGTTTTTTTATCTCTCTCTCTCTCTTTTTTTTTTTTTTTTTTTTTTTGGTCTTGCCCAACATATAACATTTTAGAACTTTCTTCATGAAAAATAGGAATTGGCAATAGACAGTATCATTTATAATTTTCCTAGAGTTTTAAATGCAGTTAGAATCAGTTCTAGTAGTAAATTTTGCTTGCCTTCTATTTCTTTTCTCTTCTGACCAGAAAACCTCAACTTTCCTTTGGGGACCTATTCTTTTTCTTTCTTAGTGTCAGCTGTTGGCTGAGCTGCAAATATTGACTAAGGGAGAACATGTCCCCCAGACTTATCCAATCAAGCTCCAAATCCCTCTTAGTCACATTATTTCATATTTCCCAAGCTGTTCTGATCATAGTGAATCTGTTTTTTTGTGTTACAGCAACTGGAAATAGATGCTCTCTTATTCTGTTGGAGCAGATACAACCTAAACTGAGCCTTATCCCAATTAGCATCATTTTTAGCTACAGGTTTTTCGATTACCTACACCAATAAATGATCTTTTTTTTTTTTCCAATTTGAGTTTATTTTCTTGCAGTTGATGAAATGGTGAATAAATATTTAATGTTTCTCATTTTGAAAAATATATATATAATATATCACTACAGGGAAGTTCTTCTTGAAATTTCAACAGATGTATTTGGGAAATTTACCAGGAACTTTTTTATTAGGCCTTTTTGGAGGGAGACATTAGATGAAAGAAATAATAAAACTTCAATGGAGTTCAGATTAAATATATATTAAATTATGGTATTATCATATCAGACTTTGGTATGTATTCTGACAAAATTACCTTCCCATAGGTATGTCAGTGCATGGAACTGATGATGTGATGTCAGGAGTTTGCTTTACCATGCTTAAGGCCATATTTCCTAGTTTTGCCTGTTTTGAAAAGAAACATGTGATTTGTCAAACAGAAACTAAATAAAAGAATTAGGAAGAATTACCATTCATTGTACCAAAGAGCTATAAAAGTGATCATTGCTAGGGGAGTAGACAGGTGATATTTCAAGATTTGACCTATGGCAATCATGTTTAATTACACCTTATGGCCCACAGTCCACCAGTGGAATTGTTCCAGAAACCAGACATAATTTTGAACTTTTCTTGCAAAGGACCAGATAATAAATATGTGAGTCTTTGTGGGCCATACAGCCTCTGTTGCCACTTTATAATTGTGCCTCTATGGTGTGACTGCAGCCATAAACAATATAGAAATGGTAGTATGTAAGTGATAAGCAAAGGTAATATATAAATATAGACAGTATGAAAATTGGATGGGCATTGCTGTGTTCTAAAAAAAATTTATTTATAGACACTGGAAATTCAATTTCATGTAGTCTCACATTTTGTGAAATGCTATTTTTTTCTTTTTAACCACTTAAAAACATAGAACATATTAGCTCACATGCAAAAACAGGTGGTGGGGCAGTTTGGCCCATAGGCTGTATTTTTGTTTATTTGTTTTTAATTTCATTACAAGAGAATAAGAGAGAAGAGATAAGTACAAATTGATGGACTTTTTTAAGTTAGAAGGAACATTAGGTATTGTTAGGCATATAATAATTAAATCAAGCTACATGACAGATACCAAGAATTCTCGGTGGTTTATTAACGTTTTAGAACTATGACTCAGAAGAGAATTAGCTCAAATATTGAAAGATGTGTTGGAAAATGGACAAAAACAGGGAAAATGGCAAGCATTTGAGAAAGGCCTACAACCATGGACATCTTTCTTATGTGAGCTCAAAAATATAATAATCTTTTGGTAGATGTTTGATCAAATGGTAAGAGAATATTTTATTGGTGGCCACTACTTTTGTTATGCTATTAAGAAATTATAGATTATTGGCATGTTTTTAAAAGTATAATCTGCCTTAGATAGAAACATTGGGGATCATTTTAACAGAAGAATTTCCCAAATGGTCTTTCCTCTCCCACTTTTCAGGGACAGAGAAGAGGCTGTATTACAAACTTTAACCTGTAAAGCAAAATCCACAGTGTTAAACAAGGAGAGAGTTCAAACTTCAAAAGATATCCTGGTTAAAATAATAATAATAATAATAAAGGATCACAATAAAACAATCTGTTTTTAAAACTGACAAACAGAAGCATCTCCTCTTGTTAAATTTAGCAAGAGGAGATACTTGTAAATTTACCTTTGGATTTAAAAACAGAAAATGCCAGGCAAAGCTCAACTGAGTTTCCAATCAAAGAAGTTATTGTCTCAGAAGCTGGGAAGCTCACATTCTTGAAATTCTTCTCTAGATACACAAGACCCTTGAGACATCATTTTGCTGCCTCCAAACTATCATGTATTTGAAATAAAATCCAGAGATACCTTCAAAGCACACCCCTAGAGTATTTATATATAAACAGATAATATTCTCAGATTTATGTGCTGTAGATACAGATATAACTGGGAATAGATTTTTATTCACATTTATTATTTGAAATGAGAAAAAATGAACCTCCAGATTTTCTAAGACCAGAAATAGCCCACGATCTCCAAAAAGGAATCAAGAACAATATGATTTATTGCTTACTTTAGGAAAAGATAGAAAAATTCTGTGGGTATTGAAAGGCAAGCACATTAAAAAAAAAGTTGTATATTAAAAAAAAAGTTCAAGTGAAAAAGTGAAAAACAAGTGCTTTATAGAATGACGCTCACATATAAAGTATCTGCAAAATATGTTGAAACTCAATTTAATTATGTAGCTAATAAATGTATAGCTCAGGGATATATAAATTCCTGGTGGCCCCCAGTTCATTGATAAGCACAGATATAAAGATGTTGAATTATGTAAAAATAGAATTTGGTCATGATCAGTCAAATAAATGGTACTGCGAAGGACAATAGAAATTTGGAGGAAAGAAGCAATGTGGGCTTGCAGTTAAGTAAGACCCTGCAAAAGCAATGTATTTAGGCAGACTGGAGGGGTAGGTGGGGTGTCCAATGCACTGGAAGGAAATGAAAAGCCTTTCCAGGAGAAACCTGGAAGGCAGGACTTGAGAGGGAGAGGGGAGGGGTGTCTGTGACTAAAGAAAATGAGCTGAAGTGGAACCTTTTTTGTTTTATTTATTTATTTATTTATTTATTTGACAGAGTGAGAGAGATCACAAGTAGGCAGAGGCAGGCAGAGAGAGGGGGAAGCAGGCTACCTGCTAAGTGGAAAGCCCGATGTGGGGCTCAATCTCAGGACCCTGAGATCATGACCTGAGCTGAAGGCAGAGACTTTAACCCACTGAGCCACCCAGGCGCCCCTGGAGTGGAACTTTTATGGATCTGAGAAAGAGACAAAAATCAGAAGAAATATCATGCCGAAAGTACAGTCAGTCTCATGGAGCACAACCATGTCTCCACCTAATTTTGCATCCCCAGATCTAGAGGGGGTATTTTTCTCTCAGCCTGAAGTGTGGCTTGAGCTATGAGATGATGAAGCTAATAAGAAGTTCTATGGATTCTTAAGTCACTAAACAGAATCTTGATTTAGAAATTAGAATGTCCAGGTATGTTTAATATGCAAAACTGCAGACTTGATTGAAACTTTTCTCCCCTCCCCCTGCTGGGAACTGCTGCCCACAGAAGACAAGGGAGTGTGTGTGTAGCAGAATGGTCTTCCTTGCTTCCCTCACTCGCTCCCCACTTCGCCAAGTGTGCTTTCTGATTACAAGCTCTGCTAGGGCATCAAGGTAGGGTAGCAACCAGGTAGGGGATAGGAAGAGGCAGCTATCCCCTGACTTGCATGGTTGCAAGTTGGCTCTGTGCTTTTGGGGGCTGGCAGGTGTTTCAAGCTGCCTCTTAGCTTTTAAGTATCTACCTGGCTTATTTGGACAATCCCACGGGACACGTGACTCTGCTGCCTGATGCAGGCCACCGCCTCTAGCACATTCACCTGGTGACCGTCCACCCTCATAGACTCTCTTAGTTTGGGCTCATCACTCTAGTTGTTGATGGTGGGGGAACCAAGTTTAGGGAGTCACCAGTAACTCAGTGGTTTAAAGGAAATAAAATTGCATCCTGAATCTCTTTCTCCCTGGCCCAGTTTTCCACAGTTCAAAAAGGGGCCTCAGGGAGTTTTAGGTCTATGTGAAGTGTCCACCCTTAAGTAAGTTTTATATATTTGGAATGTGTCCCTATATCCGATGTACTTATGATGAAGTTTTAGAATATAGGTGAGGTTCAGTAGGGTGAGGTCCAGAGCCGATGACCAAGAAAGAATTCTTGAGACATCTTTGGTGCAAAATGGTGGTTTATTAAAGCATGGGGACAGGACCCATGGGCAGAAAGAGCTGCTGCCCCAGGGTTGTGAGGGGTGGTAGGTTATGTACCTTGGAGTTGGGGAGGTAAGGAAAAGGGAGGTTTCAATAGAACTTTCATATGCTAAAGAGGACCTACAAAATACCAGTGCCTTGAGGCCTTGTCATTGTCAAGGTTTTGCCCTGTAGCAAGGTATTAACGTTAAGATAGTTGGGAGATTCCTAGAGAATGTCACATATGTCCCACCCAGGAGTGGGGGTGGGGGAAGGTTGCAGGGTGTCAGCTTTTGCTTTGTCCTCAGCCAGCCTTCTGTTCCCTCATCGCTTACTTATTTATTTTTAAAGATTTGTTTATTTATTTTAGAGAGAGAGTGGAGAGGAGGGGCAGAAGGAGAGGGAGCATAAGCAGACTCCCCACTGAGCTCAGCGCAGACCCAAGCCTCAGTCTCGTGACCCTGAGATCATGACTTGAGCCCAAACCAAGAGTCAGAGGCTTAACCAACCGAACCACCCAGGCGCCCCTCTGACATATTTAAAAGCACATCTTATTCTAAATGCCATTGTTTTTAGATTCTAGGGCTCCTTGGACACCTTTGACGGTGAGAAAAACAGTTCTTGGAGATTGCCTGGCTCATCAGAGTGATCTGCATAGGTCTATGCCTGTGCAGAGATCCCACACACACACATATAAACCCTGGAGGAACACTGTTAGGGGTTTTGCTTAGTTGATTCAATTCTGGAATTGGAAAAAATTTGTAAGGTTTTTTTCTTTTTTGTGCTATGGACTATGTAGTATGATGAAGCATAGAGAACCCTTTCTCAAAAAAAAAAAAAGGTTTTGAATACTAGAAATAAAATACAAAGCCATCCAAAGGAAATACATTTTACTGAAATTCAGTTATCAAGTTATTAAAAAGTGGTATAAGGTATGCATTTCTTTTTTACATAACAAGAACTATTTACATAACGAGAACAAGAATATTATAGTTTTGAAATAGCAGTGGGTATGAACAGTATTTCATAATGATGAAGGAACAGAAGGCAAGCTGAGGACAAGGCAGAAGCTGACACCTCACAATGCCCCCCTTCCCATGGGATATAAAAGACATTCCTCAGGCACTTCTGGCTGCCCTAAAGCTAAGGAAGGGAAAAACAAATAGTTAACTTGTACAGACCACAATCCTGCAGGACCTAAGCCTCCTACAGTTTACAAATGTCTTAGCAATCTACAAGAACAAAGCATTTCTGTCAATAACCTAGCTTCGAGAAGGAAATGCAGATACAATTAAATGTCCTTATAGCCTGCAGCTCATTGACAGATACTTAAAGCAGGTAGAGTGTAACCTTCCTCCAGGAAGCTCCCAACTATCTCAATGTTAATGCCTTGCTAGAGGGAAAACAACCTTAACTTGACAATGGCAAGGCCTCCAGGATCCCGTGAGTCTTCTTTAACATATGAAAATCCTTTTGAAAATCTCCCTTTTCCTTACCTTCCCCAACCTGGTGGTATATCATCAGCCACCCCTCACATCCCTGGTACAGCAGCTTTTTCTGCCCGGGGGTCCTGTCCCCGTGCTTTAATAAACCACCACTTTGCACCAAAGACGTCTCAAGAATTCCTTCTTGGTCGTCAGCTCGGGATCTCACTCCACAGAACCTCATCTATATTCTAAAACCACATCAATAATCCTTTCCAACTGAGATGTGATATTTGTGGTTCCTGCTGGTGACACAGTCAGATGTATTGTGAATATGGCGGTGGTTTGCTTCATCAATTCCTGGCTAAGTAAGTAATGTGCTAATTTCAGTTAAAGAAAATGGAAAATAAAGGTTTCTGAATGTCATCCCCACTCAAAAGCAATCTATTTGCATATTCTTGGGGCCCTTTCCCGTGCAACATGGCCAGCTGCTCTAATGAGGTAGTTTAGTCCACAGAGTTCAATGAAAGCTTTACCCTTTCCTCAGTCACCTATTTATCCTTCCCACCCCTGCCTCTCTCCTCAGGGAGATTGTCCCAGGCCATTTACAGAGCTCAGCAGGACCTGGCTTCCTCCAGCAGCAAGACCTGGTCCCTAGCTACTGAAAAATAGGGCCATTTCACAGAACAGGAGTTTACTTTTTCTTTGAATTTTCCCACCCATCAGCACATCATCCACACTGAATGTGACTGTTGAAACAGCAGGAAGGGACTATCAGGATCAACAGTTTTTCTTTTGCCTAATAAGATGATGATGGCATCGCAAATAAAACACCTCCCTTCCTCTGGAAGTGCAGGCTTCCTGATGGGATTTCTACTTTGCCTCTTCAGCAGTGTGAAATGACCCAGGGAAAGACTTAATAAGTGGATGTCAGCCCCAGAGTAAGCAGGAAAAAATGATAAATGGACCACTGGACAACCCTATCACGACACAGTTTGGCCGTGCACTTTGCATTCGATTCTATAGTTTTTCTGTGTTAAATACGGTCAGGGATTCCCACGACGTTTCAGCCTGAAGCTATTACTTCTCATAATTGAGACTGAGGAAAGGTCGTGGTATTTTTACAGCTTAGCTGTGACATGCCATATATCACTTTCCTTCTGTCAAAGAAAATATTATACACTCCATTGGCAAAAGGTTTGATCCTGAGTTTTTCCCCCTCCATGCTGTCTGCAATGTATTTGCTTGGGTTTACGAATAAATTTCACATTTAAAAATGTTCTAGAGAATTGCCTGGCCCTAAAGTAAGATCATTCAGGTATAAAGCAAATGTTTCAGGATCATTAGGAAATTAATTACATAAAGTGATTGACAGATCACACGGGAGCAAGAGTGTTACCTACACTTTAATTTGTTTGAATACAAAGCCACCCATCCTTTGTGATAAACTGCTTAATTGTGCTAAAATAGGAAAAGTCACTTAGAATGAAAAACAACTGTTTAGAAAATTGTACATTCATGGGATTTCAGCTTTACGGTGGTTATTTTCTTTGTTTCTGAATTTCTAGGTAAGCTGGTACCCCATCCACTGGCACTTGGGAAGTTTTTTTTTTTTTTAATTAACAAAATATTTTAGTAGTTTTTGGAAGAATGAAGAAAATCTGCAATAAGATAGAGGAAATGGCACATATTAAAAGACAGGAAATCTGTTCAAAGAGGTATTAAAAGGAAAATTCACTTCGTAAAATTCTACAAAAGTTAATCTAGCCATACAGAGAAAGAAAAAAGAGTGACTTAACCTGTAACCTAAGAATCTTTCCAAAGTCTTAAAAATGACAAGCAAAACTGACAATAAGGATTGAAGTAAAAATAAAATTTGTATTTTATATTTATATTATATTTATATTTTGTAAAATAAAAACATATTTTACAAAAGAGAAATACTGGGTTTAATAAACCCTAGAATTATTTATTTGTGAAAATTTGGACAAATACCTTAAATTTTAATTTAAAAAAATCAGTTGGAAGTTAAACAAAAAACAATGTATAGGGCCAGACAAAGAATGGTAGAACAAGAACATCTAGGATCTTTTACAACAGTGACCTTGGCTGGGCTGCTGGCTGTGTTCTCCTAGATTCAATCCTAGACAAACTACAGCAGCTCAAGGAAGGCATGCTTAAGGGAAACCAACACAGATTGAGAAAAAAAAAAAAAGTGTTGAGAGTGAAGACCACCAAGAAACCATGTCTGTGTGCGAAGGGTCCCTACCCATTTGCAGTCAGGGTACAAGGTGCTAGGAAGCAGCTCAGGGAGAATAGTTTGGAGGAAACTTTTCAGTTCTGCTTTGACTTTTGCATGCATTACCTACCAGGGGGCTATTTGTCTCTTTGCCCAGAGAGATGTTGGACCAGGCTGACCATGGGTACTGTGGAGCAGTAGGGCTGCAGTGGGAGGGTCTGGCTTCCCACTGTCCCTGGACATTCCCTCTGCAGTTCTCTTCCTCTGACACCTAGACCAGTTTTATAAACTAAATAAGAGACCTCTTCCCAAACTTTCTTTCTTCTTATTTAAAATAGTTTAAAAGTGGGGCATGCCTGGGTGGCTCAGTTGGTTAAACGTCTGCCTTCGGCTCAGGTCATGATCCCAGGGCACCGAGATGGAGCCCTGTATTAGGATCCCTGCTCAACGGGGAGCCTGCTTGTCCCTCTCCCTCTGCCTGCTGCTCCCCCTGCTTGTGCTCACTCTCTCTCTCAAAGAAAAAAATAAAATCTTTAAAAATAAATAAAATAAAATAATTTAAAAGTGAATCTCAGACCAGAAGACTTAAGTACCAGGTAATTCTGTGGGGCTTGGGTGTCTCTGCCCTGGAACACATCCCCTCCCCTCTCTGCATGTACAGTAGAAAGGCAAGGATCTACCCTTTGGGCTTATTTCAGTACAGATTACCAGAAATAATAGCTGGTAGCCACAGCTATTCATATACCAAAATTCCTTGAAACCTTCAGGAAGTGAGTGGATAAATAGTGGTGCATCCAAACAAAAGTATCATTAAGCACCAAAAAGACGTGAGCTCTTAAGCCATGAAAAGACATGGAGGAAATTTAAATGCATATTACTAAGTGAAAGAAGCCAATCTGAGAAGGTACATACTGTAGAATTCCATGTATGTGACATTCTTGAAAAGGCAAAGCTATTTTTAGTAAAAAATGGTAAATGGTAAACATGGTAAAAATGGTAAAATTTTGGTAATGGTAAATGGTAAAAATGGTAATAAATAATAAAAATAGAAATATAAAATCAATGCTTGTCAGGGATGGGGTGGGGAAGGGATGAATAAGCAGAGCTCACAGGAATTTTAAGGCTACAAAACTATTCTGTACAATACTGAAATGGTGGATACATATTATTACACATTTGTCAAAACTCATAGAATGTACAATACCAAGAGTGCACCCTAAGGTAAACTATGGGTCCTGGTGATAATGATGAGGGTCATCAGTTGTAACAAACTTACCACTCTGGTGGGAGGTGTCAATACCGCAGGAGGTTATACTTACTTGACATTGACAACAGGCAGTAGATGGGATTTCTCTGTACTTTTGGTTCAATGCTGGTCTGGACCTAAAACCAGTCTAAAAATATAGTTTATTCACTGAAAAAGTAAAATACTATACATCTTAATAGAATCACAAAGTTTTTAGTGTATAAAATAGTCCTTCATATTTGGTTCATGTCTTTGATTCCAACCTGTTCAAGGGTCCACCAAAAAAAATGTAGGAATGGTCCCCTTGCCCTATTCTGCTAGTGCCCCCTCCTCCTGCAACACGTTATAGTCAAAGTTTGCAAACATACAGAAACTCTGAAAGGATTTCAGAATGAATACCCATATGTTCACCAAATAACTCCTACAATTAACATTTTACTATAGTCGTTTTTATGACATACGTTTATTTGTGCTTTTATTTTTAAGATGAATTTCAAACTAAGTTGCAGACTTACATGTCACTGTACACATGTCGTTACTATGCATATCATTAACTAGGGTTCAATGCTTACTCACGGATCTTTCTTCTTCTTTTCAGTAATACTTATATACAATGAAATGTATAAACAATAAATGATCATTTGATGACCTGAGCAAACCAACCTCCTTTTAATAAACAGAGCACAACTATCACTCCAGAGAGTTCATTAACGTTCCTTTCCAGTAAATCCTTTCCTCCATGCCCACCATAAATTAGTTCTATCTATATGGAACTTTATATACGTGGAATCTTAGAGTATGTAGTTTTTTGTGTCAGATTCCTTTTTTTTTTTTTAAAGATTATTTATTTATTTGACACAGAGAGAGAGAGATCACAAGTAGGCAGAGAGGCAGGCAGAGAGAGAGAGAGAGGAGGAAGCAGGCTTCCAGCTGAGCAGAGAGCCCAATGCAGGGCTCCATCCCAGGACCTTGGGATCATGACCTGAGCCGAAGGCAGAGGCATTAACCTACTGAGCCACCCAGGCACCCCAGCCAGATTTCTTTCACTCAGCATTCTCAGTTTCTGGATTCACCCATGTGAATGCAGGCATCAGTAGTTTCTTCTTTTTATTGCTGAGCAGATTCTTGACGTTGACATGTAGCTCGGTTTCTTTGTCAATTATCCTTTGGCTGGACATGTAAGCTGTGTCCTTCTTGGAGTTACTCTGAATAAAGCTGCAGTGAAGGATTTCGTGCAAGTTTTTTTTTTTTTTTTTTTGGCGAGGGGAGGGAATATATTTTCTTGAATCACTGGGTGATGGGCTAGGGATTTGTCTATTTTCTTAAGAAAGCAGGAGATATTTTTTTTAAACTGCAGCCTTTTATACTGCCCCCTCCCCCAGGGTGTATGAAAGTTCCAGTTGCTACACATCCTTTACCAACATTCAACAGTATCTATCCATGGATTTTACCTGTTTTAGTGGGTATACTGTGGCACTGAATTATAGTGGAAGTTTGAATTGTCCCGATGTTCAATGATATTCAGTGCTAATTCATGTATTCATTGCCCATTTAGATATTATCCTTGTGAAGCATAGGTTTCAATCTTCTCATTTTTTTTATTGGGAAGTTTGTCTTTTTATGATTGTCTTATGGAAGCTTTTTGTTTTGTGTTTTGTGTTTTCTATTTATTTATTTGTTTGTTTTTATGTTATGTTAGTCGCCATACAGTACATCATTAGTTTTTGATGTAGTGTCCCACGATTCATTGTTTGCGTAGAACACCCAGGGCTCCATGCAATACGTTCCCTCCTTAATACCCATCACCAGACTCACCCATCCCCCCACCCTTCTCCTCTCTAAAACCCTCAGTTTGTTTCCCAGAGTCTATAGTCTCTCATGGTTCTCTGTGTTTTGTGTTTTTAAAGGATTCCAGTACGGGTCCTATGTCAGGTATGTCCGTTGCAAATATTTTAGCGAGTCTATAGCTTGTCTATTCATTTACCTAAGAATGTCTTCAGATGAGTCACTGTTGTTCGTTTTTATGAAGTATAGTCTATCAAATTTTTGGAATGGATTTTGTTTTCTGTGTCTTTAAAAAAAAAAAAAAGCCTTTTCTTATCTTATCCATAAAAATATCTCACATTTTTGTTCTCTCTCTTTTTTTTAAGATTTATTCATTTATTTTAACATCTTTTTTTTTTTTTAAGATTTTTTATTTGTTTATTTGACAGGCAGAGATCACAAGTAGGCAGAGAGGCAGGCAGAGAGAGGAAGAGAAGGAGGCTCCGCACTGAGCAGAGAGCCCAATGCAGGGTTTGATCCCAGGACCCTAGGACCATGACCTGAGCCGAAGACAGAGGCTTTAACCCAGTGAGCCACCCAGGCGCTCCTATTTCTTTATTTTAGAGGGAGAACATGAGAGAGAGGGGCAGAGGGAGAGGGAGAGAGAGAAGCTCAAGCAGACTTCCCATTGATCACAGAGACAGACACATGGCTTGATCTCAGGACATTGAGATCATGACCTGGGCTAAAACACAGAGTTTGATGCTCAACCAACTGAGCCACCCACGCGTCTGTTACGTTTTCTCTTAAAAGCTTTGTAGTGAAATTGGCAAAAGGCATTAACATATAAACCAAAGAAAACCCATCGTATACACATAACTAACACACATGTATGTGGCCAAAATGATTGTGGTAGTACTTCACATATTCCAAAATGGCCTAATTTTAAGTGATTTTTTTCAATGTTGATAGAATATATGCACAGCTAATTTGGGGAAAAAAAAAACAACTCTGTGTCACATATTGTGACATGTATATAAAACCTGCAAAACACAAGAAAGTCTTGTCTTTTGACCAAGTAATTACACCTTTTGGACAACACTGCAGTGGTACAGAGCAATTCACAGTCCCCAATACTTGTGAAATTTTCCTAATTTTGGAAAAGAAGGAGCAAGCTGACCATTTAAAAGAGAGGAATGGTTACTTCCAAAGCTGCTCATCAACTAATACCAAATATCATTCTGCCATTTAAAAAAATCCAGCTTTTGAAAAACGTTCATAGATATTGGGAAATGCTCAACATGGAAATGCAATCCTAACTTTCTGAAACAAACAAATAAACAAACAAATGCATTTATACATGTGCGGCAAAAAAGTACTGGGAGGAAATATAATAAGAATTTAACTGTTGTTAGGGGCATCTGGGTGACTCAGTAGGTTAATTGTCCACCTAAGGCTCAAGTCATGATGTCAGGGTCGTGGGATGGAGCCTCACATCGGGGTCCTTGCTTAGTTGGGAACCTGCTTCTCCCTCTCCACCTACCCCTCTCCTTGCTCTTTCTCTCTCTCTCTCTCCCCCTCACACACTCTGTCCAAAAAAAAAAAAAAAGTAAAATCTTTAAAAAAAAAGGAATTTAACCATTATATATTTAATATGTGGTACTTTGACATGATAAGATTCAAGATGAATTTGATTATTTACTTTATGCTTTTCTGTCCCTGTGTATTCTAACAATGAGCATTTATCTTTACAATTATGCAATATAAAATTTCTTCAGAAAATTCATTGATTTTAAGAAGTAGCAAAATGCCATGAGAACACACAACCTCATAACATCTCTGAAAAATAGAACAGGTCATTACTGATGAAGGAATTGGGTGCACTGGAAGTAGATCCAGCCCTAGAAAGCTATGTGAGGAAGAGCCCAGTCAGGCACATGGGGTCTTGCCTCTATGTTTGGGCTCTTCTACTCCTCAACACTGCATCTTTGGACAATTCCCGAGTAACCAGTCCGTTCACCCAACCAGTATGGTCATATCAAATCACAGATGGTTAACAGTTCTGTAGAACTCCCTGCTATTCTGTTGGACCATACAGAAGAGCAGAAATTAATGTTACCTTGTATCTACAAATTTGTTTCATCTTAATGTAACAATTTCACAACATTTAGGACCTTGTGACAGGTAATCAGAATACATGCATTTATTTAATCTCTATATAAACCATTTTGTAAGATCTCTGGGGGTTCAAGGATGACGTTGCCACTGGTAGCACTGGCAACAGTTAGGGTCACTTCCAGAATGACCAGGTTGAGACACTCCAGCAGCCCCTGGAGCCCCTTTCAGTGAGCCATGCCTGCTCTAGAAGCATCAGACCACCAGCTAAAGCTAAAATGTTAGCAGCCTCTTGTTGCCAAGCATAATGTAGTATAAGCCTTTGGAGAGTGTAAGAAATAACATTTAATTAAGTGTAAATTGTTTCAGCAATAAACATTCATTGAGAATGCCCTATAACCAAAACAAACATTTCTTTTTCATCCTTGATCTGTTTTGCACCCATTGACAGAGTGCTGTGGCTAGTGACCCATACTTCATCAAATTAGTGACCTGGGTGTATAATTGGGGGAATGGAAAATGCATAAATATATCAGTGACTTCCTTGGAATTGGGCTGGTTTATATCAGATAGATGTTTTTGTGTTTTAAAAATCCAATTGGCATGCGTATTTCATGAGCATAAGCATGTGCATTATAACTGTAAAAATAAGTAAGTGTCTTGGGGAAAAGTGCCCTGTAGCAGTTTATGTGGGAAAGGTAAACAAAATCCAATTTGGCTAACCTCCTCTCACTCCACGGAAGGTACTTAAACCATAGCAAAACGAGACCGCGAGGAAAAACGGATTTTTTTTTTTTTTCTAATTCGAAAGAGGAAAACCAATTTGATATTGGTTTTAGTGATTGGATGAAAATAAGAACATCATGAACAGCACACAGTATATAAAACCAATGAGGTCTCATTTACAATTTGACAAACAACCTCCAGCAAAAACATTACTTCTTTTTATTGTCTAATGCAGAACAGAGTATATTGGGCAATGTGTCCTTGAGTGACTGTTTGTCAGATTATCTCATGCAACGTATCATGTATTGAACCCTATATTAACCCCCCGTGGCTCGAACAGTCAGACTCCCTTCACCATGTGGAGAACCTGGAGTTATCGCCTTCCTTGGAATGTTCACATGCTCACTCGGTGCTGAGATCTTGGCAAAATTAAAAGGAATGACCTTCAACACTGACATTCTTTTATATTTTCATCTTAGTTTCATGCTGGGGTGGACTTGTTCATCCCTCTTTCATTCCCTGCTAGAGCAAAGCTCTCCTGATTTTTGCAGACAGAGTCTCTCTCCCACTTGGTCATACCATCTGTCTCCACATTACAGTTTACTCTGCATGAGTACCAGGTAGCAGACACGGTTTTGCCCAATAGCAAGTACAGTGGAAAGTCTTTCACAGGCTCCCCACAATCTGTGAACATATGATCAGTCTAGAATAACACGTTGTACTAAAAATATACCAGAGAAATGTGCATTGGTAATAAACAAGAAACCTGAATCGAGGGGGAAGTGTGCCATGAGCTTCTGAAATATATGTTTCTGTGTATACCCGAATGATGATGGTCTGTCAATGGGAGATGATGGGACCAACTAACGTTTGTCTCTTTATTGCAAGTGTTAATGTACATTTAACAGTGTGGGCATAGTGTGTTTGGCCTAAAACCCAAACTGAGTTAAATGAGTAGAAATCTAAAAGTATTTGTCAAGAGGTTGTTGGTTTGATAAACAGAAATCTGTGTAATTTCCACGCGAACTTCTTAAACTATACATTGACATTGGCAGGAACATCTCAATAGATCTGAGAGAGCAAATGCAAAAGAAAAGATTGTTATCTTCTATATTTTATGATCCATCATCATACCTTATTTATGCCATCTTTTTTTATAGAACTTAACCATATTCTTCAAATGTTAATGCATATATTATATAGACCTTCTGCAGAATGATTGTTTACGGAGAAAAGATTTGTGCATATGCTGAACATGTCATTTTATTACTGGATACTGGGAACTCATTTTGCAACTTTAGAACTTGTAACTTACTTTAGTTCATCTGAGATTCAATATCCACTTTTAGTCAATCAGCTAGGATGAACATTATCTTACGCCATATCTTTTCTCCACCTCTTCTTTCCAGTTCTGTTTTCTGGGGGAGGAGAGGAATGGGAAGTTTGTTGCCTTCTTTGATCAGTCAAATGAAGGTGTCTGGGTTTGAACTGCGCCATATTGACCTGGATCTAAATTCTGGATCTTCAGTTGGTGTAGCCATTTCAATTCTTGCACTGGTCATAAAAATTCTGAACCTCCGATGGTATCTGGTCCCCCAGGACAGGAGAGCAGGGAGATGTAGTACCCCAGGTGTCAGAGGCTGGTGTTCACACATCAGCCTTCTCTCCTGTGGCTGTGTGACTTCAAACCACTGATTTAAACCTTGTGCTTCACCTATAAAATTTGTGAAGTCATATTTATTCCATTGGGTTATTGTGCCTAAAAAAGCCTGGTCCACAAACTTTCTTACTTGAACCGTTATGATCAGTTGACATACAAGTAACATAGCCTCTACTGTCCTCTAATACACTGTTTTAAGTATAGATATAAGACAATATGATGGTTTCATGGTTAACAAAGCATGGTAGCCAACAGTGCGGCAGACACCTGACTGAATCTGGCCCCACTAGCTGGGTAATGAGAACAAGGCCCTGAAATGGAGTCGGTTATGGGGATAAGAGCTGTATCTATCTTATGGCTTTGGGCTGTTATGAGGATTGAACATCTATCAGGAGAATATTTGATATGTAATATGTGATCCATAATGATTGTCATTATCACCATGCATGAATGCAGATTAAGATATACTGCTTTCATAGGACTGCTTATTTGGGTCTTCTTCAAATGTTACCCAGGCAAAAGGAAACAACAACCACAACCACAAACCTTGGCTCTGGCTCCTTCAGATGCGGATTTTATCTCTCTTCTGTCTTCCCTACATGATATTCAGACACCCATTCCATCATATTCCATTATAAAATAGCAGTTGTTAGGTTAATTTTCTCCACTGGACTGTTAGCTATGTATTGACCCCCTCCCCCCAAAAATTATTCTTTTAGATCTCCCAATATTGAGCCCAGGTTTTGCTGGCAAATAAATAAGCAAAAAATGCTGGCTTAATGTAGTTATTACTGAATAGAAGAAAAATATTCATCGTATTTTTCCCTATAAAAAATATGTTTTTAATTTGTGATCTGTGGATGTGCCTAAGTTGGTAAGCATTTGTGAATCAACTCACGTTGTATGAAAAATTGATCATGATTGTGGATTTTCCCAGAAAAGGGGAGCGTAGTTTCATCAACTTCCCAGGGCATCCTGTGGCTCTAAATAGTTTGGAAACTAATGATATAGAATCTCCTTATGTTTTTTTCTATGAACATCATTTAAAAAAGCTAATACTGTAAAGTGATAATGGCCTCAGATTACGTGTGCCTGATGTCTAAGTTTGGCCCTTTATCCTTCATTCTTCGATTTCTGTTCAATATCTGCTGCCTAAAGAAATGTAAGCACTTTCTGTGAACATCACATATGCAATATCTGCCCATGATCCTGCAGTATGGTAATCAGATTCCTTTAACAAATTATTTGGTTCTCATGTCAGCATATAATCAGTCTTGTCAATGGAGAGATAATCAATCATTATTATATCTACAAAATTCAAATTAGCTGTAACCTATTATTTGCCTGACTGATGAAGCATAAATGTCATTTAAGGTCTTCCCTCTCCCCCACCTTGCCTCTTAAGAAAGGGGTGGCAAAGCAAGTCAAATAGCAAATAGAAGTTAGACTGATTCTTAGAATATGCAGTATTTTCATTATTTTCTATATAAACGCATTTGAATTTTTATCATCTATTTAAACCTATAAAATAATGAGAAAATTTTGGATCTGTAAAAAAAATGATCAAATGCAAGAGTCCTACTAATTATATTGCATTAATTAGAATAAAGAATGAAAAACAGACCCCAAAGACAATGGTTCAGAAAGAGTTTACTTTGTGTCTCCTAATGGCATAGAACATGAGAATCTTTCTGTTTCCAGAAGTCATGCCCTTAACAGTAGGGAAGCTCTGACATCTTCAACGTGTAACTTCCAAGAGTGCTTTCTTATTCTTGTTCTTAGCCAGCAGCCAGAAAAGTAAGGAGCAATTTCAGAGCAAGTACTTTCCTAAGCAACTGAGACGGAAGTTGCACATTTTACTCCACTCATACTCCATTAATGAGAACTTAGTGACTTGGTTGTACCAAGCTACCAAAAAACCCAGGAAGATGTAGTATGCTTGAACAGCTTGGCACCCAGATAAACTCAATTATTCTAAAAGAGCAGGAAAGATTTTGGGTGAGATGTAACAATCTCTTTTGGATGTGTAGAATTAGGATTTAGACACATGTGTCAAAATTGGGAAAACTAACTACTTTGGGGACTTGATAAATAGATTCTTTATTTTTCTTCCTTCTGAAGGCATTCAGTAATCTCAAGAACTGTAAATTCAAAATAATCTCATTGTCTAGGAAGAATGTGAAAGCCACTTAAAGAAATTAAGAGAACATAGGTTTGGGTTTCAGCAGGATAGACAAAAGAGAATGATCAGGATCCAAAGCTAAGTCAGCCTCATTTGGGCAAGTTAGGTGATCATGAAAGATACAAGCATAAGTTAGTAAAGAGGGTAAGAGAGGGCTCTGAGAACCAACAATAGGAATATAAACTCGGAGCCCAGGGCTGAGGCTCACATTACTGTAGCTCCTACAAGATCTGGGAAAGGCAGGCAGGGAACTGGAGCTGAGAACCAGAGCAACGGGTAGAAACTCAGCTCTAGAAAAAAATACTTGGCTGTTAGAACCCTACACATGATTGTCCAGAGCCCATTTACTGTAATCAGGATGAAAAGAAAGACCTAGATCACCTACAAAAGAGATAAACATGTATCTTCTTGTTAGTTTTTCTTCTTAAGGGCTTAATAAAGTCCCAGACTAGGGTGAGTTAAACCTGCAAGCGTCATTGAAGTAAACCCAGCTGCAGTTTTGAAGAACTATGAGGGGCCAAGTTGTTAACCCATCTTAGCTTCTAGAATAAAACTTGAATCTCTGGGTTATTTTGAAGTACAGGTTGTTGCTTTTCAGACAGGAAGGCAAAGGGTATAAATTAAGAAAAAGAATCAGTTAAAAACATATCTAAGCAATAAATGGTAGTAAAACAACTGGACATTCACATGCAAGGGAAAAAAAAAAAGTGATTCTAGACACAGAACTTACACCCTTTACAAAAATCAACTGAAAATGCATCATGAACACAAATTAAAAAATAAAACTATAAAACTCCTAGAAAATAACATAGGAGAGTACAGATAAACTTGGGACTAGTGATTACTTTTTAGATACAATAAAAAAAGGCACAATCCATGAAAGAAAAAATATTGATAAACTTCATTGAGTTGAAAAACTCTGTCCTGTGAAAGACAATCTGAAGTGAATACAAAGACAAGCCATAGACTTGGAGAAAATATTTGCAAAAGGCATATCTGATAAAGGACTATTGTCCAAAATATACAGAGAGCTCTTAAAACTCAATAAGAAAATTTAGAACCTGATTAAAAAATGGACCAAAGACCTTAACAGACACCTCACCAAAGAAGATAGACAGATGGCAAATAAGCATATGAAAGGACACTCTACATCATATGTCATCAAGGAAGTAAAAAATTAAAACAAGAATGAGATACTACTACCAACCCATTAGAATGACTGAAGTTCAAAACACTGACAATACCAAATGCTATTGAGGGTGTGGAAAATGTCTCTTCATTCATTGCTGGTGGGAACACAAAATATCAAGGTCACTCTAGAAGACATTTTGTCAGTTTCTTACAAAACTAAGCATATTCATAGCATATGATTCAGCAATTATGCCTATTGGTATTTACCCAGATGAACTGAAAACCTATGTCCATGCAAATATCTGCATATGAATGTTTATAGCAGTTTTTTCATAACTGACAAATATTAGAAGCAGCCAAGTAGTCCTTCCGTAGATGAGCAGGTAAATAAATAGTGGTACATGTGCACAATAGAATTATTATTAAGTGCTAAGAAAAAGAAGCTATCAAACCAAGATAAGACATGAATGAAACATACAAGCCTTTTATTAAGTGAAAGAGGCCAATCTGAGAAGGCTACTTTCTGTATGATCCCATTTACATGACATTCTAGAAAAGGTAAAACTACAGAGACACTGAACTGGTCAGACATTGGCCAGGACTGGGGAAAGGGACACATGAATGGGGAGAGCACAGAGGATTTTCAGGGACATAAAAATACCCTGTATGGTACCATCACGGAAGATAAACATCATTATAAATTTATCCAAACATATAATGTACAAAAGCAAAGGTGAACAGTAATATGAATTACGGCCTTTGGGTGATTATGTTGTATGTAGGTTCACCAACTGTATCAAACCTAGCACTTTGGTAAGCAAGTTGATGGGGGAAGTTATGCCTGCGTAGGGACAGGCGACCTGGAGAACTGTTCCTCCTCCTCAGTTTTGCTGTGGACTTAAAAGCATTGTAAAAAATAAAGACTTAATGAAAAATAATTAAAAAAAAAAGCTTTCTAAGGAGTGAGAAAAATGTGACAGTAAGTGTTGAAGGTACAGTGATGGGTACAGAGTTTCAGTTTGGGAAGATGAAAAAGCTCTGGACATAGATGGTGGTGACAGTCGCACAACAACGTGAAAACACTTAACACCGCAGAGCTGTACACGGAGGAACCAGAATGGCACATTTCCTGTTATGTCTATTTTATGACAGCAAAAACAATTTTTATAAAAAATTTAACAAAAATTTAACTGATGAAAAGTTTAGAAGCAGTTATGGTGGATGTTCTAGAAATGTGTATCGGTCAATTGTCACAGTGAGGAAGTGAAAGGAGTGCAGCCTGTTCATGCTGAACGTAAATATTTTACCAGTTTCCTTATGTCTGAGACCAATTATTGGATCTTGAAGTTTTTATTGTTGAAGTTAAAGCAAGTAAAACAACAACAACAACAATAATAAAGTGATATAGAAGCATCTGTGAGAATGGGATGGTCAGGAGAGTGACAGGGACCCCCCCCCTCAGGGCATGTGCATCAGAAGAGGGTCTGTTCTGACCTGACCACCTGCTGCCTCCTACCACGTGTTTTTTTCCTGCTCTGTTTTGGGACAGAAAATAGATGTATGGCCATCTACTTCCACCCTGGCTACCAAAGCGAGCACAGAGATGTTTGTTTATGTATTTTATTTTATCTTTATTTTATTTTTTTAAAGATTTTACTTATTTATTTGACACAGAGAGAGAGAGAGAGAGAGAGAGAACACAAGCAGGGAGAATAGGAGTGGGAGAAGCAGGCTCCCCTCTGAGCAGGGAGCCCTACACGAGGCTCCATCCTAGGACCCTGGAATCATGACCTGAGCCCAAGGCAGACGCTTAACGACTAAACCACCCAGGTGCCCTGTTTATGTATTTTAAATGTCAGAGACTACAGATGAAGACACACAGGAAAAAGGAAACACAGCTAGTCGTACTTCCCCTATTCTGTTCATACCTTCGCTAGGCAGCCTTAAATGTGGCCCCTGATGGCTCCCACCCCCTGGTTCTCACATCCATGTGTATTTTTCTTCCCTTGAGCAGGTGCTAGACCTGTGACCCGTTCCAAATAAATAAAATATGGTAAACTAAGTGCAGGGATGAAACTCTCAAGGTTAAGGCACAAAGGGTATGTGACTTCTGTCCTAAGCTCTCTTTCTCACTCTCTTGCTACCTTGTGATGGTGGAAGCAGCCACTCAGCCATGAGCTCCTCTGTGGAGAGGGCCACGTATGTGGCACGGAGCCAGTATCTACCACCAGCCAAATGCCAGTAAGGAAGCGAGCCTGCCAGTAGGAGAAGATTGAACTTGGAAATGGATGCTCCCGGCAGCCCCTGCTGATGCCTGCACAAACACCAAATTAAGCCACACCTGTGTCCTTACCCACAGAAACAGTGGGATAAGAAGTGCTGGGTGTTTAAAGCCACTAAGTTTTGGGAAGTTTCCTTCACAGCAATAGATTGCTAATACCCTCCTAAAGAGTGTTTATCAGTAATTCTCATGCAAAGTAGCATGGGAAATGCTCTGCTTATCAAAAAGATGCTAAAGCAAAGACGGCTGGTGACCCACCCAGAACAATAACCGTGTCCTTTAGTGTAGGATTGTTGCTGTAAGCAGTCGCCGAGCCAGAAACTACATGTTCCAGAGCCAACTCCATCCCTCCATGCATATGTGGGGCCATGTGACTAGTTCTCACCACTGGGATGTGTGTGGGAATGGTAGGTGAGGCATTCTAGGCCTTGGGGTGGACACAGATGTGTGTCTCTACCGTCTCTCTGTGTGCTCCAGGCTGAATTCCAGAATGAGCCTAAAGAGCAATGCTGACTTATTCAGAGGACAGACACATTTGTTCTCAATTATTATAAATGGAACATCTGTTCTGGACACGAAATAAACTTTTAATGGGTTAAGCCACTAAAATGTTGGGGTTTGCAGTTTTTGTTACAGCGGCTAGCCTTACTCTAAATAATGCAGGGATACAGGAGCATCGTTTAAACACTGAAATGAGATGCACTCCACATGGAGACTGTCCACATGTCCAGAAATGTCTAAAGGCCAAAATCAAAAGCATTTCTATTTCAGAGCAATACCCAGGCTATCCCAGGCAGATGTGGCCTCTAGGGCAAGGCAAGGAGAGAGGATAAAATGATGTGGTGTTGCGTTGGGGACCTCACTAAGTCCAGCACCACCCCCTCATCAGGAGGGAGAAGAGGAAGGAAAAGCCTTGTAGGTTCTTGTTTTTGTCCTTGTTTCCTCACTATAAAACTCTGTGGAGCAGAGAACTCTGGGTGGTTTAGTATTTTGAACTGACTTACAGAAAATCCAACAGAGGGCAAGGAGGTGGTGGGAGGAGAGAAAAAGAAGGGAAAGGTCAGAGAGTTTGGGTAAATATTGCTCTATTTTGCAAGATTGGACACTTCATAAACTGTGTCTGAAAAACCCAAAAATGGAAGCTCTTTACTTGAGGTTCAAAAAGGAGCGTCAGAGGTTTGGATTTATTTAATGTTTTCCACAAAATTTCAGTACTTACACACACACACACACACACATTTTTCCACAATTCATGACCCCTCAAAAGTTTAAGAACTATTTCTCTAAAGTTGCTTTGGTCATATTATTTGGGGCATTTTGATTTAATCTTGCTTTTGCCAATTTTTTTCCACCTCCTTAAAAGTCTTCCTTAAAAGTTATTACCAAAGGGAAATTTTATAAAAGCCAGATGAAGAATGTGTTTTTAAAAGTGCATTTGAACAGTGTGTTTGAACAATGCTGGTTCCGTCTGTCTCTATGTTGCTTTCTTAGATTATAAACTTGATTAAAACAGAAACCGTGTCTTTCTTTCTTGGAAACCTTTTTTTATCAGAATACCCCAAACCAGCTCCCAGGCAGAATAGAGAATTAAAAAAAAAAAATGTGATTGGCTCCTGGTGATGAAGTGTCTAATCAAATTCACTCAGAAGTCAATAGCAATACTAGAAATAAAAATTGCATTTTCTATGCCCCTGCGTAGTTAATAAACTTTGACAGACACATGTAATTATTTTAAATGCAGGAAGACAAAACGATGGATGAGAGGAAACAACTGATAAGATGTTATTGACTTAAATAAGGAAGCCAATTTTATGTGATGGATGTATTATTGCACGTTGGAGTAAGAGGCGAATATGATCATTCTTTTATCCCTGTGTAGGGTGGCCTATTTAAAAGGAAGGTCAAGTATGGTGATTTAAGACATGTCTTTTGTGCATATTGCATGGTAATGAGAATTTTCTTAATCTAGATTTTACTCCAGTGGCCTGGGCATCTTCTCCTGGGCCCGAATTCACCTAAAGAATCCGAGGACAAGTAAGACTATTGTTATGATTCCACTACCAGATTAATTAAAGCCTCCTTTCTCATGGAGTGATTAAACAAAAACATTTGGTGGTGGTTATCAAATAAAAAATACGAAAATTAACCAACATTATCACTTTGCAATTCTTGACAAAGATAATAAAAAGGAAAATGCACACCTGGATGGGAATTTTAGTTAAACTACGAAATAAATGAAACCACTTGTGAAAACAAATTAGTTACTAATCACTTTCTATTAATGGAATTGTTTTAAATAGCTGTTTTATAGTAAGCAATTCTGCCACTCGTTTTTTGGTAGGATCAATTTTATTAAGTTGATGAACTTGGAGTTGAGAAAGACTTGGAGGGACCATGAAGTGCTAGATTTGGAACTGGGATCCATCTATAGCTAGTACACAATTCCAGATGTCAGCAACACCAATCCAGTCTGAGCATGATGCCGGTGGTTCTCAAGGAATCTACTTGTAACACCTGACATGCAGAGGACTGGTGGGGAAATGGAGAAACCAGGTTGATATTTCTTTTATCGACCTCATGTTGGTGACTAAGACTGAACACTGAAAGAATCACAGTGAAGAGGAAGATCCTGGTTGAACCATAGTCTTTACAAAGCACTGGGTACCAGCAGTTCAGCTCTGGGATAAAGATACAAAGCACAACACAGCTGGAGAGAAACACATCTCCATACCTCTGACAAAACACCCGGGTTCAGGTGGTACGGAAAAGACTAGAGAGGAGACATTTGACATTTTGCGTGTTTGCAATTCGAGGATGCCTCAGGAGATGGCATCCCTAGAGGGGAACAGCATGCCCAATGAGGTCATCTTCGACCATGTCTTGGTGAGGCACATCCCTCAAGTGGCTGGCCGGCAGTGGACGTCCAAAAGAAGGCCAGATAAGAAGAGCAGGATTGGGCTTTCTCTAAGCGTCTGTGAGACACCCTGGGGAGTGGGAGGAGTTGGACAGGTGAGGTGAGATCTCAGGCAATGATCCTCACAGACTGCACATGACACCCCTCCATTTTGTGCTGCCTTGAGGCCAAGGAGGGGAGCTCAGAGATGCCCTCACTTGTCTGTCCAATCAGCCACTGTCTCCGTGCCTCCTGGGACTTGGTGGGCAGTCAGGGCAGCTTTTCTAGGCCAAGGATAGTCCTCTGAAGAAAGGTGCAGATGGGAGTCCTTAGAAGCAAGGCCCTTGAAAACTGGGGGAGGAGTAGGGGGAGGGACTCAAGAGGACCCAGATGGAGCCTTACCATCTTTTTGCTATACTACCTTCCTGCGAAATAGCTGGGGCAGACTTTGAAGAAAATAATATGGAGTCTGAGGCCTGTAGTTCCGCAGGCACAGCCTACCGAACCTGTGCGTGCAGTGGTCATGCAAACATGACCTCATCTATATGTGCAGAGTGCTGAAACCTTGAAGGTTACAGATCCAAGAGCTCCAGAGCTGGAGGGGACCTCCTGGGTCATCCAGTGTGAAGACTCCTTTCCCATTAGTAGCAAAGATACTGAAGAACCAAGAAAGAGAAGTGATTTGCTGAAGGCCAAATAGCCGTCTAGTGGCAAAGCCAGGATTAAAATTCACATTTTCTGATCTTGGCCCAATTTTTGCTTCAATTATACAAGATATATTATTATGTGAGGTACATTATGAAACAGAGAAATGTTGTAATTTGAAGATTTGTAGTTCCTGTCCTGAAAATATGTCCATCATCATGTAAAATGATGGAGTTTTGGCACCATGGACTTATGAATCTTATATTTTTATTCATATCATTATAGCATTTAAAATTATCCTAAATATGAACTACAGCAACATTCATCTATGTTTACTAATGTTTATTACTCTCATTCTGCAGCATCAGAAATTTTTTGTACTATCCTCTTGTCCTCTCAGAAGAAAGAAAGCTAAGTTCCTTTACCTCCCCAGGGCCAGCTGTCCTAGAATAAATCCCTGTTTTTCCTTCTAGAAAATTGGGCTGTCTAACCCACGGTTTTCTTGAGCTCTGAAAGAGATTATTCCATAGCTCATCAAACTGTCCTCAAAAGCAGAAGGTGACACAAGGGTGTCTTCTGTCACCTTATATTAATGATAGAAAAAGACAAAAACAAAAACAAAAAACAATGCCTATAAAGCCTTTGGTTGATCATGGAAGATCCTATAGCACAACTATGGCTTTGGGTATTAACGTCAATGAGCTGCACTGGGAGCATAGCTTCCCTGTGCAGGCAGAGCGATGACAGAGCCCAGAGCACTCTGGGCCACGGCCAGGGAGGAAAGCCAGAGGAATAGCAAAAATAATCCTGCTATGTGACCCTGACTGCCTGGTGCAGTGCCACATTCCTTTCAAGGTGAGCCTGGTTTTTCCCTGTTCCAGTTATCACATGGACAGAAAGGGTGTTCTCTATGATTTCCAGACTATCCTGAGGCCTAATTCAAAGGGAATATACAAGGACACAAAAAGTAGGTTAGGATACAGGATACTTATTTGAATTCTAAGTCTGTCACTGGATCTAGGATATTATCATTTAGAAATGTTATGCCTCAGCTTACTTGTTTTACACGGAAGGCTGCAAGAACATGGAAAAATACTCTGTTATTGTATTATCATATATAGTGTAATTATGTATATGCTATACATTGCACACAACATACATGTCTACTGATGCAGATTGGAAAAAATTTGAGGACTGGAAATTAGAAGTCCTAGCTACCCTTGGAGACAGCGCCAATCCTCTAAATTTCCCTCTGGCTTCTTTGTCTTTTCTTTTATTTCCTCTCTCCATAAGCCACACTTTCTGCACTGAGGGCTGCATTTATTTTCTTATTTTACATATTTTATATATTATATTATGCCTTTTTTTATAGGTAGAAAACATCTAAGGTCTTCTCTGTAGTATATTATAGAGAATGAATTTTGTTCAACAAAAGTTTAGATCCTCAGTAATTATCTTAGGACAGGTTATTTTATAATAAAGTTTAAGGTATTTTCCATGGAAATAATAAAAATCAGATAAAGTGTTGGGGTTTAAAGTAATCACTTTCAGTTATCTAGAAAATCCAATTCTGAGCACATTTTGGTTCTATTCCATGACTATAATCAAATCATGGGATTAAAAAAAATACCATTAGGAGAAAAGAGCAATACATATTCAGGAAGTAAAAGTCAAGAGAAGATTGAGAGAGTGTATAGAAAGATGCGGCTTCTAGTCCAGAGAAACACCCAGGAAGTTTAAGTTTCTATATTTTAGAGATGCTAGGTAGGTGGCCATTCTCTGTAGCATTATGGTGAGAATACCTTGGACAGCGAATGTCGATGGAGGGCACTTTATTATCAGCAAGAGAGACAACTGGTGGGATTTCAGAGAGATCTTGAAAAAGTTGGGATGCTTTATGATAAACTTCAAAAGAATTTGGAAAGTTCCCATTTATCTGGTGTTAGGCTGCTCTGATATATAAATTGTACTTTTCATCATTTATAATTGATCTTTCCTAAACAAATAAGCAAATATAAAACAAATCCTTACATACATTCCCTTTTGATATGGCTCTCAGAACTAATTTGATGCTTGACATATTGCCTTTGGTAGCTACATGTAGTTAGAGTCTTTCTTACAATTAATATTAATTATATCGTACAATATTTATAACAATATAATATGAAAATTTCACTGAACTGTGCCTATTAAAAATAACTCAGTAAACATTTAACAGATACTGTTTGCCTATGTCAAGGGCATTTTTCTCTTTCTCTTAATCACAATTTAGTTTGGGGATCCATTTTTCCTTCATTTGATTTAGAACCTGGCTTTAAAAGTAGATTTCAGGGACGCTTGGGTGGCTCAGTGGGTTAAGCAGCTGCTTTCAGCTCAGGTCATGATCCCAGCGTCCTGGGATTGAGTCCCACATCGGGCTCCTTGCTCGGCGGGGAGCCTGCTTCTCCCTCTGCCTCTGCCTACCACTCTGTCTGCCTGTGCTCGCTCGCTCTCTCTCTAACAAATCAATAAATTAAAAAAAAATTTTTTTTAAGTAAATTTCAGTTGGTCTTACACAGTGTTATTCCAACTGTGTGTTGCAAGCACTCATAGATAATAATAATAATAGTAATAATAATAATAATAACTTAACAGCTTACATTATTTTTCTTTCAATTAACACAAAATAGGGAATATGATAGTGTTCATACAGATGAAGGGTAAGAAAAACTTTATAAATTTTTTAGCAATTATGCATATTTATGTTACTTGAAGTAAAAACACATTTTTTTATTGTTTCAGTCAAAAAGTTTGAAAACCACTGGTGTGAACTGATCATCATGATGCTGTTTCCCTTGTGATTGTTTTATTCATGGACATGCAACAGAATTTTGAACAATGAGATTTAGGAGGAAGTTCTCTAAGTGTCATCCAGAAAAGTATGTTCTTGAATTGCAGGAATCTCAAGATAAGAGAATCCCATTTCTTCCTCTATATGTTTTCATGCACACATGGATATGCAAAGCTGGACCTACCACAAAATCTTGTAAACATGAGACGATCTGGCCTGTGGAAGAGCCAATCTCTCAGACACAACAAGGATAAAAGCTCGAATGTACCTGGATTCTTAATGATGTCACTGAGTTATAAAGTTACTTTGGTGTTTTCTTACCTTTGAATTTCTTGGTGTGACATAAAAGTTTGCAACTAAGCTACTTGGCTTCTGGGTTTCAGTTTTTTGAAGCTAAATAAATTCAAAGTGATGTGACTACCATCTTCTGTTTTGGTGCAAACATTGAAACTATAACTAGGTTATTAAATAAGTTATGCAATAAATGACTATTACATGTGAGATTCTAAGTGCTGGGCAGCTGTGAAGAAGATAAGTAATGCATGCCTTTGATGGTTTACATTCCTGTGTTATAGACAAGTAATAAACAATGAAACAATAAATGCATTTAGATTATGATTAACCTTCTAGTGGAAATAAATAGAATGGCAAGATGGAGTGATTTATTTGGTTATCAAGTTCTTCTTTTAGTAAGATGCTAACTTTTCTGAGGAGGAGAGGCATTGGAGCTAGGATTTGAAAAAGAAGTTAGCCATGGGAAGAGTGAAGTTATAGATCATTCCAGAAAGAGGGACAATACAAATTATAGAGTGTAGAGTGTACTCACATACTTTTTCTATTATAAACATTCAATTCTGCAAAGACCGAAACCATGGCAAACCTTTTATATTGATCCCTTGGTAAGAATTTTAATATCTACTAGAATGCACACCTCCAGACACTAGAAATTACAGATTATCCTTCACTAGACTGATTACCTTTTACTTTACTGGATTATCCTTTAATGGAATTGAGTCCAGTTCTCCAAACAGCACCTGGACATCAGAAAGGTTCAATGTTGGGTGAAGAAATTAATGAATTAAAACTCCTAGGGATTTATCTCATCTATCTGGTAATGACTGATGACTTATAGAAAACTCAAAGTCCCTTGGGGAACTATGGTGGCCCAGTTGGTTGAGAGTCCAGCTCTTGGTTTTGGCTCAGGTCAGCCCTAGTTGGGCTCCATGCTCAGTGGGGAGTCTGCTTGAAGATTTTCTCTCTCTGCCCCTCCCCACCACTTGCGCACATTTTTTCTCTCTAAAATAAATAAATCGATCTTAAAAAACAAAACAAAACAAAATAAAACTAAACAACAACAGCAAAAACCAAAAACAAACAAACAAAAAACCTCACAGTCCCTGAGAAGGTTTATTCAGGTTGCCCTGGTCTACTGCTAAGAGAGAGTGTCATCAAACCACAGAATCCAAAGATATGGCTATACTGTTTCCCCTTAATGATTTCCACTTAAGGTACATTATTGCATAGAAAAATAGTCTGGTAAAACCCATACCAAATGTTAATGATGTATGTTCATGATGCATATGGATTTTATTTCATTTTATCTCCATTTTTAATTTTATATAATTATAATATATCATAGATATTAAACTTTAAAATATATCAGTCCTGTGTTAGAGTAGAATTTTGTGTAACAAGTGACTCACTAATCCCTGATATCTACTTCTGAAAATCTTCTCCTGATCCTCACTTCTTCTCTCCCATGTCAGAATAACTGATTGCCCTTAGGAGTGCCCATTGTGTATGTAATGTGCAATTCTAGGATGACGATGATCAAGTTTACTGTGGCCTTATATTGCCTTGTGTCCCTCCCTAAATTACAAAACCTTTCAATACACGATGTAGGTTTTATTGTATTTTTAATCCAGTGGATACCATAGGTCCAGGATATGCTGAGGTTTCAATAAATCAAAATGAAAAAGGATGAAAATCAAATTCTCTGTAGAATCAAATTGTCTTGTTTTTGCTCTGTTGACTGAACCTCACACTATACTCTGTTCTTTCTCAGCTCCACTATTGCAGCAACTTACTCTTTTCCCTGATTCTCCCTGCTCTAGCCTAGCTGCCTTTCCTCACTCCTTAGTGTTATTGTATAATGCAGCTGAGCTTTGGAGCTGGAAGTTGGAATTTAAGCTGTGACATTGATTAATCATGTGATCGTTAGCAAATCCTTTTACCTCTCTGAGTCATAAGATCATTTGAAGAGGAGATTTTAAAATCCTAGATACTTATCAGAGTAAAAGACAAATAAATATTGGCTATGTGACCATATTTTTTCCTTTTTTTTTTTTTTTTTTACTTTAAACACTGTTGAACACTCAGCTAATTTTTTTTTCTACCATTCTCTGTTTCTGTGTCAAAATTTATGATGAAACTTCCAAAATCCTCAATGTCTGAAGTCTCATCTGAGTGAGACTCTTCTACATGGGAAGCTCTCTGTCTTTGTGCAGTCCTGTCTGAAACCACATAAATAAATGTATCTACTTTGGAGATTTAATTTGCAGGCCCACTTGGGCAGTAGACCAAAGCTATCTTCTATAGTCTGGTCTTTGTTGGTAACAAAAGTGATATTTTGGTTCCTTTTTAAAGTTTCAACTTTCTCAGATGTGAGTACTAGTATGTATTGAAGAAGACTTTTTGAAAAACCCCAGGAAGAGCCATCCTTTACTGAGTGTTTACTATTTTCCTGGATTGATGAGAACATGTTTTAGATACATCATTTACCCATAAGTAATAGTAATTTCAAGCATTGTTTAAAAAATAAACAAGTATCCATGTCCCAGTTCAGACCTCTGAATCAAATTTTCTGGGAGAGGCCCCACTTGTCTGTTATTTAACATAAATGCAGGGGAACTTTGTTTTCAGGGAAAGTTGGGGAAACACTGAATTATCATATTTAATATGTGCACCAAAATGGATCAGCAAAAGTTTCCTATAAGGAAAAAAAGTGAAAACTGTATCAAGAACTATGATTGAATCCTACTTGCAAACCAGCATGTTAACCTTCATAAGCTCATGGGTGATGGCAGAAAACACAAGAAACTTGTCTAGAGACAAAGGTGGTTTATTACTCACAGCAACAGCAGTAGCAAAAGAGTGTGAATTTTCTTCTGATGGTTCCTTAAGCTCCAATTTCATAGAACGATACAAAAAGAGCCTTTGATGCCTGTACAGGTAGTGGGTTATGTTACAGAAACCCTTAACTTGCTCCAGGGGACCTTATCTCTCCTCCTGGGCTGTTGGCTATATGTACAGGTCTTTGAAGATAGTCTGGAACAAAAGCAATCCATGCCTCTGCTCTTAAGATGTGTAGAAACACAAGACACCCGCAGAGAAATGTCTCCCAACATGTGGACGATGATATTTTAAGCAAGAATAACTAAATAAAGTTTCACAGATAAGAAAAAAAAAGGGGGGGGGATTCAAAGACAATAGCAGGAAATGCTTAGGGTTTTTTGCAGAAGACTGGACCAGGTATAGATTATGTTTAAGCTCAGTAAATTAAAAAATTCATATACAGAACTTCTGATCTTCTGAATTTGGTTCCTGCTCCTATGACTTCCAACAGAGCAAAAGTTAATGATAGAAGGAAGGCCAAAGCTACCTACCTTACAAGTCCTTGGCCTCTGTGCTCAGGTTTGGGAGACACGTAGGTCAGTAGCAATCACCTGACAATTCATTACACCATGTATGACCTGCCTGGAACTAAATTACATCGTGCATATTTTTGAAGTAAAATGAATGATGGGGCAGAATCAGAAGTGATTAAGACCAATAACAAAAGGAATGTGTACTCACAAAGTTGACCAGACTAAATTTATTAAACAAATCCACCATAAAAAGCAGAAGTCTGAGACTTACAGTATTTCACTTTGTTACTTAGCTAGGGGACACTACTATAGATAAATTTATTAGCCTTTTGTGTATCTAATTCTCTGAAATCTCTTACTCAGGAACCTAAATGCTTCTAATTTTGTTTCATTGATAGCTTTCTTTTCTGTCTCTGTTTATTTCACATTATCTTATCTTGCCATTACCCCGAGCCAAAAGTATTACAAATACACATTAATACAGACCATCTGGAACATCCTTTTTAAGAAGGGAAAGAGGAATGTGAGGGCTGATAGATTCAGGGTTCCATCCAACAACTGTAATGAGATTTGTGGGACATAGCAAGTTTCTTTAAATTTCATCTGAATGCCATTCACCCCTGCTTTTTCTACAATGAAAGGGCTACTCAGACTCAGAGGGATTTCCTGGATCCTTCAGGAAGTGGTAACATTTCCACCAGATCTTTGAAGTTAAGTAACTTCAGAACTCTCAGGGAATGCTTTGTGACAATCCATGAAATGGGAACAGAGATACACTAAGAGCAAAGAAACACACTCAGCCAAAAAAAAAATAATATTGACTGCATTTTCCTAGCACTAGCAAAGCTTTAATACAGATGAAGATATCTCATGAAGGCAATTAGTGATGTAAATGCATCATTTTACTTATTTTTTGGCGGGGGGAGTAGGGGGGAGGGAGAGAGAGAATCTTAAGCAGGCTCCATGATCAGTGCAGAGCCTGATGGTCCTTGTTCCCAGGACCCTGAGATCATGACTTGTTGTGAATTCAAGAGTGAGATGCTTAACTGACTGAGCCACCCAGGTGCTTCTGCTTACTTAATTATTCTCAAAACATTTAGTTCTCATAAGTTCTGCTACAAATGTAATTTTATTCCAGAGTGCAGGTAAGATTCAAATACAACTTTGTGTATTCCTGATAATGGAAGTAGTAATATTAAGTGAGGGGGCCATGTAGATTAAACTTAGTAGCTGAGAAACATGTCAATAAAGGAATTGGATGGGACTCCTGGGTGGCTCAGTTGGTCAAGCAACTGCCTTCTTGTTCAGGTCATGATCTTGGGGTCCTGGGAAGGAGTCCCACAATGGGCTCCCTGCTTAGCAAGGAGTCTACTTCTCCCTCTCCTTTTGCCCCCCCCCCCCACCACTTGTGCTTGCTTCCTTTCTCTCTCTCTCAAATAAATAAATAAAATATTTAATTTTTTTTAAAATAAAGGAATTGACATTATAGAGATGAAAATCTTTGTCCAGCCCTGAGGATAGTTTACTAGATAAATAGACTAGCACATGTTTCATTCTCAGAGAAACCTATGCTTCAATTACATTAGTATAATTCTCTTTTTTATGATAATTTAGCAAATGACTAAATATTAACTTTGGTGAGTAATCTTCAGAAGTAATGTAAAAGGTGATAATTGTCCCATAAGAAAATCTTTTTCTTTTTTGCCACATGTTTATTTGGATGCAATTTCACAAAGTATTTGAGTAAATATGCTATTATAACAAATTAAACTGGAAAAAATAACTCTTCTGAAGTCGGCACATGTGTCCCCAAACAATGGCTGAGTGACGAGAAAGGATATTTTACAGTCTGAAAATAGGAAATATTCTGTGGAATCTGGTTTACAGCCATTTTACCTGTCTTGGATTAGGGCTTAACTTTTGGCAGAAAGAGCCTTTCTTCATATGCTGAGAATGGTCCAAAAGCATTCAAGAATTCCACCACTGATGAAGCAAGTACGAAAGTAATTGCAGAAAAACTTAACACCAAGTCATAGACCATCCCTTCTCCCTTCCTGATAGACAGGAGAAGAAATGGGAGGATTGACAAAATGAGTCGAGGTGAAGAAGGGAGCTCACATCAACGCAAATTCTATTTCTCAAAAAGAAAAAGAATGAAAATAATATACAAATCAATTGATTTCTTGCTCTTACTACTCTACGTAATTCATCTGTTGGAACAGTTGGCACAGCTTAAAGTACCACAAACGAGCATCATGAAACTTTTTTCATTTTAATTTTATTGCTTGGCTGGCTCGTCGCTGGGAAACAAAGACTGTTCACTTCAGTTAGCCATTACACTGACATTTGAATTCGAGAGAGAAGTGACAATTAAGTGTCTCTACAGTGTAGTAAAAGAAAAGTACTGACGTTATAAATATCCTCTTGCTAATGTATGATTTAGGTAGATGTGTTTATTCAGATAAAATGGTCATTTCTCTTCTTTTGCTCTTCCTTCTCCTCCTCTTCTTCATTCACTGCCCCCCCCATCTTTGTACAAAAACCTGATGGGAAATTATGTATTCAGAATAATAGTGATTGTATTGGAGAAAGCCAGTCTGACTTGATTCCAATCAAAAGCTGAACACAAATGAACTCCTCTCCCTCCTCCTACTTCTCTCCATCATCTTCCTCCTCTTTTATTTTTTCCTCTACATCTTCTTTTACAACAACACTGAGGTATAATGTTTGCAGAGATTACTCAAAGAAGAAAGGAAAAATGTGATTCTGGGACTCTAATTGCTTGAACTTAATTCTGATCTATTACTTACTAGTTCTGAAACCTTGAGCCAGTTACTTAACGTATGTAACCCACAGGGGCTGAGAGTAAATGTCTCCTCATATTATGAAAGATTTACATGATGTGGTATAAGAAAAGCTCTTAATGTGACTCCTAGTCATGGAAACATTAACTATCACCATAGTCATAATATTTTTTCTATTCTATTTTTTCCATTTTATCCTGTAATTTCATTGCCTCTGTAGCATGAACTTGGACCACTTGACTTGTTTCTGCAATTTGACGGGTAAGTGTATTATGCAGGTATGGAAGAATCTTTACAAATAATTGTCATATCTTTTAGTGGAAGAGAGAAGATTTATTTTCAAGTTGGCATGATATAGTCGCCTTTCCTCCCTGATTTAAATTTCTCTATTATGTAGAAACCCCAAATCTCTTTTGTTGTCTAGTAACTGCTACAATATGATAGGCTGTATCAGGAAACAGACATGCCATAAATATGCTCAGTGTCTTCAAAGACGACAATTTTAAATATGAAAACTGTGGAAGACATGAAATGAAGGAAATATGAAGTTATTAAGGTGGGAGAAAGCAGGGAACATTTGGATTTAATTCCACCTTGGACTCATTCCACCTAAGTTCAATGTAACTCAAGACCTGAACAACTGTGATTGCTCTCCTGTGCGCTTTGTTCTTTTAGCCTTCTTTGTACTTTTCCTCCATAGGACTAAGTTAATGCCACATATTTTTTAAAGGATCATATCACAGTCATTTAGTAATATTACTTACTCTTTTCAAATTAAAAGAGAGAAAGAGAGAGAGGGGAAGAGAGAGAAAAAAAAAGAAAGAAAAGAAAAAGGAACTCAGTTTTAGACTCTAGATGTCCCTGGAAGGGGTTATTACAACTTCAGACCATAAGAAAGCATTAAAGCATGTTATGCAGACAGGATGCATTTCCATACACTGACTCTGAACAGGAAAACTGCCTTTGTGAACATTTCAGAATGGTTCTTCTATAAAGGGTCCTTTGATCCGAGAATTACAAATATGCCCTCACTGGGAAACCAGTGAAGCCAGTAAGAGGTGGCTTTTGGGGATGTGAATCTATGTGGTAACAGTTCCATATAACATATTGTTGACTTGTATTTTATTTTTAAAGACTTATATATTTATTTATTTGAGAGAAAGAAAGCAAGGGAGAGCGTGGTGGAGAGGGAGAAGGAAAGGGAGAGAGGATCTCAAGCAGAGACTGTGCTGAGACTCTGCACTGAGCAAGGAACCCCTTACAGGGTTCTATTTTATGACCCCAATATCATGACCTGAGCAGAAACCAAGGGTCCATTGCTCAACCAACTGAGCCATCCAGGTGCCCCAACTTGTATTTTATTTTAAGCTATTGTTTCACTTATGGAGAAAGAAGAAAAACCAGTTGTCAGTGGATGGGGCAACACTACTGTCCTTACCCATCGCCCGAGTCCCATAGATTTGCATATGAAAGACAAATATTTTTCAAAACAGAAACTCACTTTTTTGAGGGTTTATAAGGAGTTTAAAACCACAGTGAAAAACAATGCCCTGAAAGATGACTTAGATACTGTACTTCTAAAACTTTTTTAATCACCAAGTTTCACAAATGTTTGGGAAAAGATTTTGTAAGGTAATTAGGATACTTTCCAAATGGTCTTATTTTGGAATATTTAAAGTATATATAAATTTTACCTGGACGACAACTAATTTTTTGCTTTTTTAAAAATTACCTAGGGGCACCTGGAGTGGCCCAGTTGGTTCAGCATCTGACTTCAGCTTGGGTCATGATCTCATGGTCCTGGGATCAAGCCCCAGGTCAGGTTCCCCACTCAGCAGGGACTCTGCTTGTCTATCTCCCTCTCCCTCTGCCCTGCCCTCTCCCCCTGACTTGTGCTCTCTCTCCCTCTCAGATAAATAAGTAAAATCTTTTAAAAAATTATCTAGAGTTTATACTTACAAGAAAAACTTAATTATGGAATCATTTTATAATATATAAAATCGTATCAGCTCACTAACAATTGGGAGCAAATCGTATTTGATGTTCTTGAAATTACCCAAGACCATTTGTAATAAATAAATGTTATCCTTTTCACCATGTTGGAATCCTGACAAACTGTAAGACAATTTCATACAAGAGCTGTTAATGTCATAATGTAAGCATTTGTGAAATATGTAAAGGTAAGTATAATAAAGATTTCCAGGAATTTTCAGAAGTAACTAATGATCTGATATATTTGGATAAATACTGATTTGTGCTTGGGGGTTAGGATATGCTTGTGTGTGCATGTGTGTGTCTGTATGATGTGGCATGCATTAAATCTTCAAGATAAAAATGGTTAAGTGCAAATAAAAGGTTTAAATGTTTCACTTGCTTTGTTTTGTCTGCTATGTATTTCTGTTTTCACATCGATGAGCAAAAGCTACAGACACATTGATAATTTCTGCTCATGTTCATAAATAATGTAGCATAAATATACTTTCCAGTTTTATGAAAGGATTTTCATGTGTTTTTGAAAATAGATTTAAAGACAACAACTAATCTTTTAACTAACAACAAGAAACTTATTAGACTATAAATGTAAGATACAGCATATACTTTGTGTATAATAAGCAATCATCTTGTTCTATCTGACCACAGAGCTACCCCCAGATTTTCCTATGAGGCTGTAAATTCTCACAGTTATCTCAAATTCTTGTTTTTATAAGAATGTGAAATAACCTACATGACTTTTCTCTAGAAGAAGATCATATATAGGAACAAAACACAGAAACCATATTGTGATTTTTAAAATTTTATTGGTGGAGTTAATATTATCCTATTTTAGGCTTTCCTTTATTTCTCAAAGGAAGAAAATTTGGCTCCCAATTAATTGAATCATTATGGCTTTCTAAGTTAAATACTTATAAGAACATGTCAATTACCTAATCTTAATAATTGACAAGTATCAGATATTATCACAGACCCTCTGTTGAAAGGTAAACACAGATATAAAGTGACACCGAATATATGAGTGTTTGGTCATTAGGAAAGCATAATATTTTGCAATGTTTTTCTCCACCTATTTGTCAACTACATCTAATTGATTACCCTCCTGTAACATTTTATTCTGTTTGTGAAACCCTGTCCTTAGCCATCTTCCTCTTCCAAGCGTGTATCATAAATTATGAAATCAATGGCATAGCCTGTCTGGCACACATAAATTGATAGCTTCCCTTTCTTATATTAGCATAATCTGCCAATTTATTAAGAAAGAGTGAATGACATGCTTGCTGTTAGAACTGGTCATGACAGGTCACTTGAAAACTTATTGATGGTGTGTGAGACACGCTTTTTGATTAAAATGTAGGACTGGGTTGGCTAGTCAAACACCCTGGTCTCCTTATTCATCACAATTAGTAAGTCACGCATTTGCTTATTTATATTATTTTAAGTGAACAATGATGAGTCAGGGTAGCATACAAAAGGCATGTCCCGGGGTGGGGCTGGGGGGACACAAAAAACAGAAGTAGCAAACAAAAGCACACTGCCTGGAAAAACCGTGTAAGAAGATATAAACAGTCAACATGATAACTCAGATGAGATACATATTCATTTTTAAGCTGCCTCCTGTCCACTTCACCCTGACTTGATTGTTTTAAGCAAGATCATTTCCCCACTTTTACCCGCTTTCTTTCACAAAGCTATAATTTAGGCAAGAGATTCCAGTCCCCATTGCACAACAGTCTAAGTCTCGGGGTTTATTGTGATCTCAAAGGATGTTGTGAAATTCTCAAGGCGAAATTAATTGTGATGGGACTTAGGTTTTTTCAAGCTAAATGTGTACAATAAAGCTGCCCTGGGAGGGGGTTTGGTGGATGAAGAGGGAGGTTACGACGAGTGAACCGATTACAGGGTGTCAGAGCTCCAGGACCCGGTGGCTGGCAGTGACTTCTGCTTTCATCCCACAGACATCTGCGGGTGAGGGCACGAGATGAAAAGCCAGGCATCTTCTCTGTAATTTATATTGCCACAACATTCCACCGTGGCCACACTATTCAGCCCCAGGGAGCTCACACGTACTTTTGTTTGCTCAGAAGAGTTTCCAAAAGGCTTAAGTATGCACTCTTCTTATTGTGGAAGAGGGTCTTCCTGCTTTTTGATAAAACACTGTGAGTTAGGGTCTGTCTTTTGTTTGTTTGTTGGACTTTGCTTGCTTGTTTCAGAATACAATGTCCGACTTCTAGGCACTCCATTTGCTTTGAGACTAGACAGACCCTGGGTTCAATCTGTCTTTTCTGGTAACATGACTTTGACGTGTTAAGGAATATCCTCCTTGTATATAAAATGGGCCAGCACCTACTTCCTAGGGCTGTTGTTTAAGAGTTTTAAACACTCTGACATAAAAGCTCTCTGGATAAAAGAAACTCTATGAAGGTCTGTCCCGGATGGTTTCCTGATTAAAATATCTCAATTACAGCTGCCATTTCCACTGCCTTTCCCCCTCAGTCTGTTTATCTTCTCTGTTTTTACAGCAAGTTCTAGGTCATTCGCAAGTGGAGTCGATCTTCCATTTATCAGTCCTAACCACATACTGCATCAGCTTGCTATGTTGCCATAAAGAGCAAAACCTGGAAAATGTCCTTTGGGTCATCTGGTTCAACCGCCCCTTCCCTATGGCTGAAAGAACAGCGATTTAGTCAAATTTCACAGCCTTTCCATTAGTGTTTAGGAACAATTAGTAAAACAGGTGGGACTAAAATGATATTCTCTAGACCAGAACCAGTTTTAGGCCATTTGCCATATCACTTATCATTCCTCTGTATAACCGTGTTTTTATTTCAAAAACCTACCACAGGACTTATGAATAAATAAGAGTGGAAGTTTGTGGAACAGAAAAAAAAAATCCTTAGTTAATCGCTGTAACTAAATTTGAAATTTGCTTTGTGCAGTCCAGTTACTGGGAAGAGTGGATTTTATACAGCAATAATATGAAATGATACCACAGCAATAATATGAAATGATACCACAGTCAGTGAGCTTAAATTTATCCCTTTAAGATGTGGAAGCTAAGCAGACAAAGCAAATTGAGTCACAAACAAGACAAAAAAGTAGATCATGCTGCAAATGAGACAAACGAGAAGCAAGGGTTTTGGTTTTGTCCCCGGGACTGTCTCTGGTTTGTTTCAGGTTTTTGGGAGCAATTGTTGCATGAAAAGAATCCAAAACAATGCATTTAGACAGAGGAGAATGTCTTCAGCCTCCAGATGTGATCAGCCAAATACAAACTATTTGCTTGGAAATATCTTATGGAATGATAAAGAGTAGATCAGAACTATTTAGCGAGATGATATGTAGCTCAGGTAGCTGTCCTCACTGGCAGGTTGATTTTTCTCAAAATCCTTCTGTGTCCCTATGTCCTGGATCTTGGTTAGAAATAAGAGCGACTTTCTTGTGCTTTTCAAGAATAGTTCGTTATGATCGTGTTGCATCATACTGATTATTGCTCCATATGCTCTGCAATAATCCAATTATAAGACATTACAGGGCCGCCTGGATGGCTCAGTCAGTTAAGCATCTTCATCCGGCTCAGGTCATGAGCTCAGGTCCTGGGATCAAGCCCCATGTCAACTCTCTGCTCAGAGGCGAGCCTGCTTTTTCCTCCCTCTCTACGCCTTCACCACCCCCGCCTCACCCCACTTGTGTTCTTTCTCTCAAAAAAATAAATAAAATCTTAAAAAAAAAAAAAAAAAGACATCACAATGAAATGGAATCTAACAGTACCCAGGAAGAATAGATGCAATGTGCTTATGCAAGTCAATTTCAATTTTCTGGAAATTTTGCTGCTTGCATCCTCTAGGCACTGAGAATTCCTAGTCCTATCACAGGATGCCTTAGATAGCTTTGCATCATTGTCAACAGTCCAAGTCTCTTTTCCCAATTCTACTTTACTTTCCAATATCATAGATCCAAGCTCATGGCTTATGAATTGCGGTTTATATACCATGGTTTATATACCATGATTTATGACTATGAATGTAATGATTTTTACTTGATTTCAATACATTTGTGCGACATCAAATTAAACTTATTCTCTCTTAAATTTTTCATTGAGAAAATGGCTTATTTTTTTGTGAATCCTAAAATTTATTTATTTATTTTTTAAGATTTTATTCATTTACTTGAGAGAGAGAGAGAGAGAATGTAAGAGAGCACAAGTGGAGAAGGAGAAGCAGGCTGCCCATTGAACAGAGACCCCAATGCGAAGCTCAATCCCAGGAACCTGGGATCATGACCTGAGCCAAAGGCAGATGTTTAACACCTGAGCTACCCAGGCACCCCATGAATCCAGGACTTTAAAAGTGCTAGTAGTTTGCTTAAGTATATTTTACAGACTGAGCTACAATGACTTCAAACTTTGTCTCTAGTTTCACAATAAACTGACCTTAGTAAAAGATGTCAGCAAGTAATGTGGAATATTGCTAAAATCACTGGGCTTGATGACGTTGGCTTAGAAAGGAATCTAGGAGACGCTATGTCTTTTGAAAGACAAATACTTCTAGCACATGTCCTGTTACATATTTTTTCTTATGCTTCTGCAGATTTCAATCTTCCCTAGCTGATGTCACCAAATGCTCTCTCAATATACAACTGTATAGCACAGCAAAACATGGATTTCACACACAGTGTCTCAGATTTGATCTGAGACTCTATTCAAACCATTTCTGTGACTTTCGATAAGCTATTTAACCTCTTCCAATCTCATTGGCTAATCTGGGAGGTTGAGAGTTGATTTGTAACTTTTAGGGCTGCCATCTTGTCAAATGAAATGTTTGTGTAATACCAAGGGAGATACATTGAATCAGTAGTAAAATTAGCCCTACTATACCACTGACAATCTATAGCACTAAGATGTATGATCTTGAGCAGATCCTTTTACCATTTTTGGCATCAAAATTTCCATTCATTCATTAGACATTTATTTATTGAACAACTCAATATGCAACCATAGTTGTAGGAAAGGAGAACATTAATAGTCATTAACATATGTTTTCCTCTTCCAATTACGCATGGAAAATATTCTATTTTTATTCATTTTATAAAGAGTTACATAATACGTATTAAATGCTAAGCCCTGTTTTAAGCACTTCACAGATATTAACTTATCTGAATCTCACATAACTTTATGAGTGAGGTGGTGTTCTTATTTTATAGATGAGGAACTCACACAGAGGAAGTTAGTAGTATGTCTGAGGTTACAAGGCTAGTAGGTAGTGTGAACAGGATATGAGCCATAACAGACTGGCCCTGAGTCCTTGCTGTGAACCATGTAACTGTGTTGCTCCAAGAAGAACAATCTTTTAAAATAAGTAATTGAATATGATTAATATTAATTTTAATAAGTGATGTGATAGAGATGTACAGGGTGCTATAAAATGAGAATAGCAAAATCTGTGAACAATGACTTTTTGAGGACCCATTATTCTCTATATTCGGGGAATCCAGATTCCTTGAGTCTCCTCACCAAACACTTCTCATCACCACAATCCATTATGCTTGGGAGCTGAACATCTGTTGTTCTGACAACTGACCTGTGAGGTCTTCTGCAGAGAAACAAAAAAGGCTCAAGAAGTTATTTGTAAGCATTATAATTTAAACACTACTATATTCTAGAAAAAAAACAGCCTAGTCCATTCTTCTAACTCAGAATCGCATTTAATAAAAATCTCTTTTTTTGTAACTGAATGGCACGATCGATACCTTTAAGCACAGTTATCAAAAATGGTAATCAGGCATCCTGTGCCTATTGCTAACAGTGGCACGTCCTTACGCTAGCCTGACGGAGCCAGTACCAAAGAAGAAGACCATTCTGGATTAAATCTCAAGAAGAGTAGTCAATGTAGCCCTTTTCATTATCTTTTGTGTTTAAGCACTTTTTCTTGATGGATATGTTGTAAGTGGTTTTGAGCAGAAAATAAAAGTGATCTTTGCTAGAAAGTAAACTCTCTGACAACAAAAACTTGTCCATCTGATCTACTGTTCCATACCCTATGCCTGAAACTGTACCAGGCACATAGTACATTCTCAATAAGTATCAGTGGAATGTGGAATTTTGAAGAAATGTCTTTTTGGTAACATCAATACCAGTCAACCAAAGAAGCCTGAATAGAAGGGAGTATGATGTGGTTAAACATTAGACACTATATGTGAATTCTAGCCCAAGTTTTGCCACCTCCTTGGTTTGTGATCTGAGGTGAAGTACTTCAGCTCCTTGTTTCTCTCCTTCCTTGGCTATAAAATATCTACTTTGACATATAAAAATACAGAGACAGACATCCCTTTGATGTCTTGTTCTCAATATTAGCTTGCCAGAGGCTTATATCTTCTTTTTTCTTTTTTTTAAAGATTGCATTTATTTATTTGAGAGAGAGACAGAGTGAGCATGGGTGGGAGAGGGGCAGAGGGAGAAGGAAAGGGACAAGCAGACTCCCTGCTGAACATGGCACCCAAGGACATGGGGCTCAATCCCAGGACCCCGAGATCATGACCTGAGCTTAAATCAGACACTTAACCAACCAAGCCATTCAGGCGCCCCATTATAACTTTATTTTTGACAGCAATTTATATCTTTGTTTGTGGTAGGGGTAAGAAAAACATAATAATGTACAAACAAAACCAAATATGCCAAAAAAATGTGTGTGTGTATATAGAAACACACACACACACACACACACACACACACACACACATACACCCTGAAGAGTGGTAAATTTGCCATGGTAAGCAAGGAACCTCAACTGATTTACTCTGCCCCTGATTAGAACACTGACTCACTGTATGACTGTATGACTAAATACACACCAGATATTTGTCTCAGGCCAACCCTGGTTGACTCATAATCTATGGGTTAAGATGAAGATCTGAGCTACCTTTGATCTTCTTCTTACAAGAATTTCAAAGACGATAATACCAGCAGAACCAACTTGACAGTTACAGAGGATGTACCCAGCTCCCATTATTCTGATTCACTGGAGAAGAGCTTGCCACGATAGCAACAGGGATGAAATGTCTCTTGCAAATTTGCACCTGGGGCTGTAAAAGCCAACAGAGGGTACGTTCAGTTGTGTAGCTTTGAAGAAATAAACATCTAAAAGCATGATAGAGACTTTTAAAAAAATTACTTTCATCGTCATAAACTTAGACACAGAAAAACAGATGTCAAAGAGGAATGACTTCCTTTCCCATTTTATAAGCACTTTCCACTTCAGGTCTTTAATCTTTAGAAACAGAAGACAAGCAGAGTTTGGGTGTGTAGGGTGTTTATTGGGCATCAACACCTAAGAAATGGAGGGATCAGCAGGAGGGCTGGGTTGAAAAAGAGAAATCAGCCTTTGAGGCAAGCCCAGCAAAGCTTTGGCTAACTAAGCACGTGGAGAGCTCTGGAGTACAGGTGAGAAGTCTGTCAGACTTGTCCCTCAGTGAGAAAAAATGACTGGCCTTTGGCACCCCCCAGAGGTCAGTCCCTGGATATGGGCTATCCCTGGAAAGATGTTATGTCAAGCAGGGGATCCCCGTCACTGCGGAGGACCCTAGAGCAGTTGACAGCTAGAGGCTGCTTGTGGTCAACACCAGGAGCCACAGCAACAGTCCTTCTCAGTCCTTCTGTGTAGAGAATATAGGAGAGATATCTCCTGGTCTACCAGGTATATAAACAGTGAATGATCCTTAAGAAGAAAAAGGCAAAATATAGCCCAATTCCTTTGGGACAAACTTAATCACTTGAGAATAAAAATCCTATTAAGTGATTTAGTATGAATATCTATGTGGGAAGCTGGCATGAATCTTCTTTTCTGTAACCTACTAATCTCTTGAGGGTAAGGATTAGGTCTCTAAACTCTGTATTTTATTCCAAACTATATTAAGGGATCATTAAATGTATATCTAGTAATTGGTTGGTTCTTTTAATCTGACATTTTCCAGAATAAAGAAATGACTGCATGCATCAAGTGGTTACGAGTTACTGTAGATGAAAGCTTACCTTTATTGTAATATATATATATATATAATCTACACATATTAAGGACACTTAAATATATGTACATCTATGTACATCTATGTATCTGAATTAGAGTGCACATATATCTGTGTCACAAATAAATGATGAACTGTATTTTAATAATGGTATGTATATATCATATATATACAGCAACATACCTTTGGAAATCTTTTTCATAGCTTAAATCAAATGCTATAATCACAATACCTAATAAATTCAGTACCTCAACTCCACTACTTAATTTTTACATGTAATAAACTTTGATTTTCTTAGAACCATATTAATACACAGGACCTTTCAGGCCTCAGACATATCAATGGTATCACGAACTATACAGACGTTTTCCTGAGGGTTGTGAATATGAGTCTGATCCAATGTCTCTCTAAATTATTGGCACTTTTCACAGAATTCTTCCATGGCGCAGGACAAAGCAGGAATAAGAGAAAACAGCACTGATCAAGTGTTTTCACTGATTACATTTCCTCCAGAGACGCCAGGCTGCTCCAAGCACCCTTCTCTCATGAATTCCCTCCGTTGCACTGTCCCACTAATGCCTTAATTCAGGCCTGCGTTAAATCTCGCAAACCTTCTTACTGTGTCTATTTTCAGTCTTACTATGCTCCTGCCAGGGATTCAAAATATTTGAAGCAAAAACTCCCAAAACTTTAATGACAAATGAACGGATGTACCCCTTTCAGTGACGGATCAATAGAACAGCCAGAAAGAAAAAAGAGTATAGGGTATAGGATATTTGAATACAATATCCAAGCTTCAACTAATAGACACATATGAAATGTTTAATCCAACATTTGAAGGATATACATTCTCTTCAAGCACACACAGAATACTAATGAATATCGGCCATATACTGAGTTATAAAGTGCATCTCAACAAATTCCAAGGGACAGCTATTATACAGAATATACACTCTGACTGTCCCAAACGTGTATCAACTATCCCTCCACTAAAAATCTACAGCATCCTATGCCTCCGGTTTTGCAATTACAGTTATTCTTGGCTTTTATTATTTATTTTTGCATTTCTTTCTTTGTCATTATTCTACTCATCTCCTATTTCATTGCTGGAGCTTGTGTTGTTCTCATGTTGACATTCATTCCCACTCATTCCCAATGCAGTGCCTGGTACTTAGTTAAGGCAATGAATAATGTGTATTTGTCTAATTTAATTTAAGCTTTGTGGGATGGACAACTACAGCCAGAATTATGCTTATAAAGACCTGTGTAGTCAGTTATTCTCAACATTTCTGTGAGAGAGGAGACATTTGGGACAAGAAGACCAATGATATTATAGTATGAGCATTGAGATTTCAGGCTCTACTGTTGCCTAGATCTCGTCAGGTCACATTAAGTGTAATATATCTCACCTCGTTACAGAAATATTTATTTCTATAACTGTAGTGTTTTGGAAGACATTATAATCAGTAATTGAGCTGAATTAATAACATGAGACATTTAAGGAAAAAAATATATTTCATATTTGTATATAGGAAGTGGTATCTAAAATACAATTCAGAACACATTTTATGGCTACATTACAAGTCTCTAAACAGGATTGCTAAACGAAATATGTCTAGCATACAGAAAAGTATGGGGAGGGGCACCTGGGTGTCTCAGTCTCTTAAGCCTCTGGCTCTTGGTTTTGGCTCAGGTCATGATCTCATGAGTTGTGGGATCAAGCCCCCTCCGAGTCGGGCTCTGTGCTCAGCGCAGTCTGCTCCTCCCTGGCTCATGCTCTCTTCCTATCGTTCTCTCTCTCTCTCTCTCAAATAAGTAAATAAAATCTTAAAAAAAGAGAAAAAAAGCATAGAAAAAAAGCATTCATAGGTAATAATGAACCCAAATCTTAGCAATTTTAATATTAGTGTCACATATTCTTAAGCCAGCAGATATCACAGATGTAGTAACAAACCATGATTTATCCTCACCCATCAGATAGTATCTTTCAGTAGAAACTCTCACTCTGTTCTAACTACAGGACTCAGTACCTGGTATAAAATACTCTGGAAACAGAAAACGTTATTAAAAGTGACAATAAGTCAAAAAAACATCCACAGATTAAGGAGATAGCTACTTAATATACTTAAAAAACCTATTGCTTAAACGTGCCCACTCTTACATTTTTAAGAATCACCAGTTCTCTATTTCAACACCGTACCATTTATGTTTTGGGTAAATCTGTCTATAATTTGAGCTAGAATTACAAGAATGTAAAGATCAAGAAAATGCTTGGAGACTTGGCTGCAAATGCACCACTCAGTTTTGCATAATTGGAGATGACAGATACTGAAGCTCAATGAATAATATGCTCTCTGTATGTGTCAAATCAGGTATGAAAAAGAGGTAGTTATGCCAGTGGGCAAAAATATACATAATTTACTAAGAGTGGAATAGGCTTGCGCGAGTCTTACTTTTCAACATCTGAGTCATTTGCTTTCAGCATATCTTGTCATACATCCTAATAAGCTCTCCACTCTCTGAAACCCTAGCAGATGATCACAACAATACCTGGGAATAAAAAAATAAAAAGAATTCAGCATAGCACAGGAGTGCTAAAGCTTTTCAGTTAAGTTGAAACTTGGGAAAATAATGAAGTTTCCAAATGGAATTAGTGCAGAAGAGACAAAAGTTTTTCTATGTACCAAAAGCGTATTATATAGAAATATGTACAAAACTTAGAAATAAATTATGGTTCATTCCTATAAATATTAAAGGCATTTCTCTTTCTTTATATGGATTTTCTTTTCTTTTTCAGCTGTTTTGACAAACTAAAAAACATGTTTATAATAGAAAAAGTCTAAATTGCAGAGAGCAAAAGGAGCCTCCTACTGACTTCTGGAATTAGGCGTACATATCTACTCCCTCGCTACAGTGTTGAGCCCAGGTCGGTGAGCCTATGACCTGCCCAGATTGGAAGAAAGGAGGATACAGTCTTCTTCCATGTGTCTTACACCCTCAAACAATACAGTACCTCAACTTCACATGCCAGTTCATTTCTTAAACTCATTTATCAGGGAACTCATTGGTTTTCTTTAAGACATTTTTTTAAATTAAAAAGTGGATTATCCAAATGAATACAATCAAGTAGAGAGCAGCAACCTTCTAGTTCAGCACTAGATAAGAACATGTGAGCCATGTGTGTAATTTAAAATTTTCTAGGAGCTAAATTAAAAAGAAAACACCTAAAAATAAATCAGTTTAATAATATATTATTTAATCCAGTATACCCAGTATACACACATATATACCCAAAAATGTCCAAAATACTCATTGCAATATGTACTTAACATAAACAATTTATTAATAGACTACACTCTCTTTTTTCATACAAGGTTTTCAAATTCAGGTGTGTCTTCTACACTTACAGGACATCTTAATTTGGATGGGGCACATTTCAAGTGCTCAATAGCCACACATGCCGAGTAGCTTCTTCATTGAACAGCATAAAAGTGGATTATCAAGTTAAGAAAATTTTACTAGTATTCAGAAGGTTAAAAAAAAGTTGCTCCCTCTTTTTTATCCTTCCTTTCTTTCCCTTTCTTTCCAGCTTCAGTTGGAAGACAAGAATATAGTTGCCAAAAGCAGTACTAAACCTTCTTGGATTTCAATGAATTTTGTGTAAATTAATCCTCCCAATAAGGAAAAGGCACTATAAATGAGATGTATTATGTGACTAAGTTGACCTTTACATTTGTGTCAATATTAATCTGCAGAAGTTAAGAGATATAGTAAATGTGTCCCTCCAACATGAAGTAGTTGGATTGAAAAGTAAATTTAATCGTCTTGTGTGTTCAATCTTTAATACATAGGAAACTGATTTTGTTTTTTTTTTTGAGAAACGTGCCAGGGGAATATTATCATTCAAGCTTTGTGTCTAGAACAGAATATAATGTTTAAAAATATATTTCACAGTATCACTACTACTAACCAAATATTCCTTTAAATATCTGTAAATGGTAAATTTCAATGCTTAAATTACACAATATAGTACATGCACGGAATGTGTATTCATGTCATTGAATTCATTATCCTATTCCAGCAAAAATTCTGTTTGCTTTTACTATTCTTGTTTGAGACTCAACTAATTCATGTTTTTTAAATGTTTGAAACGTCTGTAATGTCATCATAAATATACTATCTGGAATTTTTTTTTGTTTGTTTCTTATTGTATGGTTGTTTCCTGAAAAGATTGACTGTTTTTCCTAAGTAATTCCAAGAGTAATTTCTTGAAAATCCTTTTCTCATAGGTTTAGAATGATGTTACATGTCTTGGGAAGGTATTATTGTGTAAAGTCAGGAATCGTATGAAAAATATGAAAATATGAGACAAACATTATTTTCTTTCATTAATACTAATTTTATGGTTACTAAATTAAATATTTAGAACAACAGACCAAAATCTATGTCTAATTTCATAGTGATAATACTATTAAATGTACTATCCTAGATCCTGCTTTGAGTTCAAGAGGTTATGAGCCTTAACTCAACCATTTCGTTTGCTTATTTTTTTTTTTCATTTTTGTCAAATGAGACAATATCATTAGATTAACTTTTAAGGTTCCTCATTATAAAATCTGAAATATAACTTTTATCTTGTTTTTTGAAATATGTGGTTCCATAATGACTCAAGTGACTTCCAGAGTTATAGAATTTATATATTAGCTGGAATGTAATTACCAGATTAACATCTGGAATGTTTTTCTGATGCACCCATTATGCAAATACTAGAAAACACAGACTTATTTTTCTCAAATGTATTCTTAAAGATTTACTGGCTCCTCAAAATTCACGTTGAGGCTCTAAGCCCTCATGTGTATTTGGAGACTGGGTCTTTCAAGAGGTAATTAAGGTTAAATGAAGTTATATGAGTGGGGCTCTAATCCAATATGGCCAGTGTCCTTAGAAGAAGAGGAGGGGACACCATGGATGTATACACATAGATAAAAGACATGTGAGGACACAGCCAGAAGATGGTCATCTGTAGGCCAATGTGAGAGGACTCAGGAAAAACTAAACCAGCTGACAACCTGCTCTTGGACTTCCAACCTCATGAACCATGAGGAAATAAATTTCTTTTGTTTAAGACATCTCATCTGTGGCCTTTTGTTATGACAGCCCTATTCCTATTGACAGATATTTCCCCAAATCCAAGCAAAGACACTTGTTTTCATGTACTGGCATAGTTCTTTCCACATCAGCTGTCACTGTAACAAATTTGTTGTTGTTGAGACATCATTTATATACAGGAAAATGTACCAATCTTAAGTGTACAGTCTGAAGAATATTGGTAATTATATTGCACAGCCTTCACCATAATCAAAATACAGGATGGTTTATTTCTCCTGCATCTTTATAGTATCTTTGCTATACTACACCCCCAAACCCCAGCATCAGACAACTGATTTGCTGTCACAATATTTTTGCCTCCCTAGCGTATCACTTATATATAACTATACAATATATTTTTGTGTGTCTGTGTGTGATTGTTTTCTCCCATCTAACATGCTTGTTTTGCGAGTCATCCGTATTCTTGCAGATGTCAATATTTTTCTTGTTTCCATCACTGAACCACATTCACAGTACGAATTTATCACAATTTGTTTATCCTTTCACCAGATGATGGCCATTTGAGTTTCTTTCTTTCTTTTTTTTTTCCATTTTCTTTTTTTTTTCCAGTTTGGACTTTCATGATCATATTACTGAGAAGATTTGCATAAACTTTTTTGTGGGATTAAGTTTTATTTCTGTTAGGTAAATACTTAAAAGTGGAATTGCTGAGTCACATGCTGAGTCACACAATGGTTATGTGTCCCATTGTGCATTCCCATCAGCACTAAGAAATTTCCAGTTGCTCTACATCCTTACCAGCACTTGGTACGGTCAGACTTAACTCTAGCCATTCTAGTGGAGTATGCAGTGATATGTCATTACGGCTTTCTTCTGTGTTTTTTGGGGACTAGTAATATTGAGCATCTTTTCATGAGCTTATTGACAAACAGACATTTTATTTTGCAAGTGCATGTTCACATCATTTGACCATTTTTTCTGTGTTGGTTTAAGACTTCCATATATTTTCTGGGGAAACAAAACAAAACAAAACAAAACGGTACTTTGTCAAGGGTTTTGCAAAAATATTGTGCCAGTCTGTGACTTGCCTTATTGTTTCCTTAACTATATCTTTTGAAGAGCAAAACTTGGAATGTTGATGAGGTCTGATTTTATCATGTTTTTCACTATGTTAGGGCTTCTTATGTCCAGTTGAGGAAGTTTTTGCCTAATTGAAAGTCATAAAGATTTTTATCCTATGTTCTTTTAGAAGGTTAGTAACTTTGGCTCATTCTGAGTTAATTTTGTATATGATGTGAGGCATGTCGAATGTCCAATAGGTAATGAAACTGTGCTCAACATCGCTTACCAGGGAAATGAAAATCAAAATCACAATGAGACATCTCACACCTGTTAGATGGCTGTTGTCAAAAAGACAAGAGATAACAGTGTGCTGAAGATGTGGAGTGAGGGAACTCGTGGGCACTGTTGGTGGGAATGTAATTTGGTGCCGCCAGCATGGAAACAGCATGGAGATTTCTCAAAAAAGTAGAAGTATAACTACCATATGATCCGGCGATTCCACTTTTGGGTGTATATTTGAAGGAAATGAAATTGCTGTCTCAAAGAGATATCTGCACTCTTATGTTCATTGCAGCATTATTTATAATAGTCAAGATATTGAAACAACTTAACAGTTCATCAAGAGATGAATGGATAAATGGATAAAGAAAATGTAACACACACACATACACACACAGACAGGAATATTATTCAGGCATGAGAAAGAAGGAAATCCTGCCATTTTTAACAACATGGATGAACTTGGAGGACATTATGCTAACTGAAATAAGCTAGACACAGAAAGATAAATATTGCATGATCTCACTTAAATGTGAAATCCGAACCAGTTGAACTCACAGAATTGGAGAGTAGAATAGTGGTGCTGGGGGCTGGAGAGTGAGAAAATGGGGAGACAGATATTGGTCAAATTTTACTTGTAAGATGAGTAAGTTCTGGCATATTTAATATACAGCATAGTGATAATAGTTAATAGTGCAGTATCATACACTTGAAATTTGGTTAAAAAGTAGATTTTATATATTTTCACCACACACATACAATTGTTAACTATATGAGGTTATGGATGTATTCATTATTTTGATAATAGCAATCATTTCACAATGTATGTGCATATCAAATAATCACATTGTACACCTTAAATACATACAATTTTTAATTGTTAATAAAGGTGTAAACATTTTTTAAGAGTATAAAATAAGTATAAAATAAGAGTATAAAATAAATATAGAATAAGAGAGTATAAAAATAAGAATCATAAAAATCTGACACACAATAAAGAAAATGACAAAATCAAAATCGGTTCTTTGAAAAGATTAACTAGGCTGATATATTTCTAGCAAGACTGATTTTAAAAAACAAAGAGAGACAGAGACAACTCAAATTTATAGAATAGTGACAGAAATAAAAAAAAAAAAGAACATCACATAGGAAGCTGCAGGCACTTACAGGAAAATCAGTTCTATTACCAGCCAAGAAGAATGAAGCCCACCATCTCTCACAGATGAAGAGTAAACCTCTGGGCACACTTGAGGACTCTGAAAAGTAAACAGTAGGAGGCAGTTTGAGGAGAAGTTAAAATTCAGAGAATGACAAATACCGCAGTAGTGAGCTCCTGTGTACTCCCTCCCTCCTTCATTCTCCATCTTTGACCACAGGACTAGCTCAACAGCCCTAGCACATCTGTGGACAGCACTGTCTTTTAGAAGAGTTCAACTTTTGGCCAGAAAATGAAAGGAAGGAAGGAGGGAAAGAAGGAAGGAAGGAAGGAAGGAAGGAAGGAACAAAGGAAGGAAGGAAGGAAGGGAGGGCGAGCCCCTCAGGATAGCGAGTTGGGGTTTATGTTGTGTTGAGCTGTAGTTCAACCTCATCTTATGAGTAGATCACAATTTATTTTCCTATTTCAGGAACTTGAAATTTGGGTTGGTGTTGCCTAGGAGTTTTACAAAAATGACTATTTGTATTTTAGGACACAAATGTGTCAATTTCTCTACAGTGATATTGTTAGGCCCTGAAATTAATCAGATTTAGGAGTTTTTATACCATATTAATTAAGAATCATCCTTACTGTTTAGCTCTCATCACTTTGTTTCTAGGACCAACTTTGGATCTCAGCTACTCACCAATCAATTTACCTACTCTCTTTTTAGGTACTTGTTGAACGATGGTACAGTCCTTTTGCAGAGTCACATACCTAACGAAGATTACGGGAGGTTGAATCCCAACTCTTTCAGCTGAGGAATGCTTACAGTGTACTTCTGTCATCTAACACACTACACATGATAACTCTATTTTCTTTTATAAAATGACTTTGGGTGTGTGCATGTGCGTGTGTGTGTAATAGAGAGATGCAGAGAAGAGAAGGAGACAGAGAGGGTTATTTAGGAATAAAGTCAAGGACCTTCTGGTTTAGTTCAAAATTATGAAAGAACTCTTCATGTCAAATGCTGTGCTATTTTGCCTGACCATTAAATGAGTCTTTTATCCACTGGGTGGTGTTTATAGAGTTTAACTTCGGATACAGTGGAAATTAATTCTTCTTTTCTTATTTTTCTATGGTGTTAATTTGAAAGCAATCATCACTTTTTCACATTATTTCATAAATTTTTTAGGGAAACTCTATTATTTTTATGTTTTCAACTTTCAAATGTTCATATTCTGAGATCTCTTTTGACCATTTTTAAGGTTAGTTATACCAAATTATAGAAATAAAAAGTACCATTTATACATAATTATAGCTAAGAGATAAAACTAAAAATACATCCTTTTTTTCCAATGCCTCAGAATAAAAGAATGTGCAGTGTAAACTCTTATTTTGGATATGCATAAACTACATGCTTCATGCACTAACTTTCATGAGATACATCAGAACATTTTAAGGCAAGTATATATTTATTATCAGTGTCGTTTTGGCATCATATGTTTATGATTAAATCATGAGATATTATGCATACAGGTTTGAACATTTCTTAACTCTTCTTTGTGCTTCATTATAGATGTGTTAAATTATTGTTGAAAATTTCCACGGAGAATGTTACACTGATAGGAGGTTTTAGCACGATGAATTTTGCATTCTAGAGCTGATGTGTCTTTCCAAAAGTCTGCCATTTCACTTTGAATACTAAAAGACAGATTATCTTTCTGCCATTGCACTTTAAATACTAAAAGACAGATTACCTTTCTGTAACTCAGAAGCAGCTTAAAGTTGGGCTCATGTTTTATTGAAATGAACAACTTACCAACTTTTATCATATGTTATAAAATTCAGGAAGTGATGGGGTTTTTGCCCTGTAACATTTCTTTCTCACCCACTCACATTTTCTTCCACATCATTCTTTAATTTTCCAAGTTATAAAAGGGCAACAGTTCAATGAAGATGGCATTGTTTATTTAACAATGCTCCTTTAAGCAAATCACCATTCAGTTACTGATTGACAGAAAATGAGAGGTCTAGTTAAAAATGGACATCCAGCCCCCAAGTCCTAGGAAGACAAGCCTAGGGTAATATCACACCACCATCCGCACTCCTCAACTTCCTGTCCCCCTGTTTCCAATGTCTATGTTTTCAACCTAGATATGGAAAAGGTGGGACAGCAGAAAGTGAGAAAAAGAGCCATTATTGCAGAGTCCAGAATAATCAAAGGGTACAGGGACTATTTGCTTAGATTTTTACTTGCCATACACACTTGAACACTGAGTCAGATACAGGACAAGCTGCCTTTCCATTTTTTAAAAAAAATTTATGGTATTTTTTGAATTAAATAAAACCCACTGTCATATTTTTTAGACTCTGGATAGTTTCTCAGTCATGTACTATCTGCTTTATAATTAGCATCAATTCTTTTCAAATTAAAGTAATATTTTTGATGGCACTTATCCTTTATATGAACTTACTGACATTTTTAAAAAGGTGAGAAGAGGCTGCAGTTGGAAATGCCATTCACATGTCATCTTGTACCGTAAGTAGTTTACATCTCTCTCTTTAAAAAAAAAAAAATTATTTATTTGAAAGACACAGAATGAGTAGTGGGGAGGGGCAGAGGGGGAAAGAGAGAGAGAAGTAAACTCCCTGCTGAGCAGGAAGACAGACATAGGGCTTGATGGCTGGACCCCAGGATCATGACCTGAGCACAAGGCAGATGCTTAAACTGACTGAGCCACCCAGGTGCCCCCATCCATCTCAATGATAATTGTACACTGACTCTACATTGCTTATAGACTTTATATTCATGACTCCCAAGGCAAAAGAAGAGGAAATGAAGTTATGCCTCAGATGACAAAGTGTAATCTCTTGCTTTCTCTCTTCCTCAATTCTAAAGGTTCACTACATAAGGCAGAAGTTGCACTTCATACTGTACCTAGGTGTATCCATAAAATTCATAGAATTCATAAAATACGGTTGTTAGAATCAACAAGACATTGAGATTTCTGATTCCGTTCTGTGTTTCCCTGCCCGTCCTCTCTCCTGGGCTTCTGCCTCCCACAGTGTGCAAGTACTGATGTGGAAGAATTGTAGGACTGACTGGAAGTCAAAATCAGCACATCTGAAAAGGGCAGTGGGGTGTCAGAGATGCAGAAACCCAGGGGAGACAGTGTTTGCCTGGGGCTGCAGTACAAGGGAATGACTTCATCCGGGTGGTAGGAATAAGTCAGGATCTTCAAGGAGGAGAGGGGTTTGGGAAGTTGACCACATGAAAAGCGAGAAAGAAGAGGATGTTCAAGACCTCGAACTGGCCACTACGTATAAAAGCATGGAACTAGTGAAGATCCATTGAAGCAACTGTTGCAAAGGAAAAAAGCACAATCAATAAAATAAAGTATTCATCACCTCCCCAAGCAAAATTCTTCACAGTTAATATTCATACTTTCTTTGCAACCTGATTTTACTCTGAGAACATCACAAATATCTCAAATGATTGTTTTCTACAACATAACACAATAATGCAATATGCAATAACGGTGTTATTCAGTAAAGCAGAAAAAAAGTATCATTGTGTATTTTACACATTAGCAATTTTTGCTGTTATAAAAATACTTCACTGAAAATCATGTTATACATGTATAACATGTATACATGTATAACATGTGGATCCTTGATATATAAAATATAAAGCAGATTTCAAAATAATATGTATGGTGTAATCCTATTTGGAAAGAAGATATATATGTATACAAATCTGGAGAAATATTTGAAAAGATATGTAATAGTATATAAGATAGATTATTGGTAGCTTGTAGACTTCAGATAATTAAAAAAATAATATTCATCTTCCTTTACCTTTGTCTGTATATCCAATTATTCAACTGCACACTTGTTTAAATATGAGGAACAAAGAGTTAAGAAAATACCATCATTTTTAAAAAAATATTTTATTTATTTATTTTAGAGAGAGAAAGAGCATGACCCACAGGGTGTGGGTCGGCAGAGGTAGAGGGCGAAACAGACTCCCCACTGAGTTCAGAGCCTGACATAGGACCCCAGGTCCTCAGACCCTGAGATCATGACCTGAGCTAGGGTAAGACACTTAACTGACTGAGCCATCCAGGTGCCCTTAAATAAATATAACATATGTGTGTAATCTTTTCATATCTGCAAGCAAGAGTTCCTTCTCATTATTCTTTTATACAACTTTCCTGGCTATTCATTCACACCTTAGTTTTTCATATAAAATTCATAAAATTTTGTCATTTTATTAAAGTCCCTTTGCCATCTTTATTGGAATTAAACAAATGGAAGAAATACTCACTTTTTTCACACGCACATATTCTCTGTATAAGCCGTGTGTGTGTGTGTGTGTATATATATATATATATATTTTTTTTTAAGATTTTATTTATTTTAGAGAGAGCATGAATGTGAAGGGGAGAGGCTGAGAGGGAAGGAGGGAGAGAGGGACAAGCAGACATGCCAAGGGTGAGCCCAACAAGGATCTTGATCCCAGGACCTTGAGACCATGCCCTGAGCCCAAATCAAGAGTCTGTTGCTTAACCAACTGAGCCACCCAAGCACCCCTAGCCATGTATATTTCTTATTAAATTAATTACTTTGGTGTTTTGACTTTAATTTATATTTTCATATTTATTGTATATAATAGATATCTTATATGTTTATTGTATATAATAGATATCTTATATGCTCATTTGTTTTGAATTTATAGTCACAATAAGTTTTGTTGTTACTTCTTTTTTTTTTTTTTTTAAGATTTTATTTATTTATTTGACAGACAGAGACCACAAGTAGGCAGAGAGGCAGGCAGAGAGAGAGGAAGGGAAGCAGGTTCCCTGGTGAGCAGAGAGCCTGATGCGGGGCTCGATCCCAGGACCCTGGGATCATGACCTGAGCTAAAGGCAGAGGCTTTAACCCACTGAGCCACCCAGGTGCCCCTTGTTGTTACTTCTAATAGAGTTTCAGTTGATTTTCTTCAGTCTCCACATGGAAAAGTCTATCTGGAAAAAGTGACGACTTGTGGCTTCTCCTCTACAATACTTCCATGTTCTATTTATTTTCTTTACCTTCTTACATTGATTCTGATCATGAAACAATGGCAAATAATGTCAGTTATGGTTAAATAATTACTTTTTCCTGATTTTAATGAAACTATCCTGTTACTTTAAAAAGTTTTTATTAGATTTAGTGGACGTGTTGAAGTTTTACTCTTTGATTACTGTTTCTTTATTTTGCTTGTTTGTGTTCAGAATCTTTAAATAGAACAGAATTATGAGATATTAAAAGTATATTTTTGGCATCTGTTGAAATAATTCAGTAACTTCTTTGTTGTTTACAAGGCATGCCTGTTTTGCAGCCACATTCACTGTGTCTCTCAAATAATAGTATAATCTAATACAATAGCATATTTTATCTTGAAAGCATTTAACAAAGTTTCAGGAATTTATTCTTTTCCAATTGAAAAATAAATAGTTACTATGGCTAGAAAATCCATTAAATCAGAGTTTAATTGTGTTAGTTGTCTTAATTCCAACCTAGGTTATTGTATTGATTTGCTAGGGCTGATGTAACAAAGTGCCTCAGACTCAGTGGTTTCAACAACAGAAATTTATTGTCTCACAGTTCTGGAGACTCAAAGTCCAAAGTCAAAGCGTATGTAGGGCCATGCTTCCTTTGAAGGCTCTAGGGAAAGATCTTGTGTAGCTTTTCTCCTAGCTTCTGGTTTCATTGGCTTGTAGTAGCATTACTCCAAACCTCACATGGCATTGTCTCTGGGTGCATGTCTGTGTCCAAATTTTATTTTTTTTACAGACCCACCCTAATGACCTCATTTTAATTTGATTATCCCTATAAGATCTTATCTCTAAATAAGGTTATATTCTGAGGAATTTCACTCCAACATATCTTTTTTTGAGGGACACAATTCAACCCATGACATTTACTTCCCGTTTTAGAAAATATTGTTTTGTATTCCATGAGATTTAAAAATATATATATATACAGAAACCACTAGTATGAAAAATATTTTAATTATCATGTGATATCTTTAGTTCTGTGAAAGTTTTCTGAGTTAAGTACCAAGAATTCACATAATTTTCCTACCAAAACTTCCTGCCATATGAAATAAGTGAAGTATCTTCTTGGTAATATTAAATTGCATAATTGGATTATGTCTGATCTGATACTCAACTATCAGTCAATGAAAACCAGTTGCATTGTAGAACGTTGTATACTCAAGCTTATGTTTTTGGCAGTAACTTTTTTGCATATGTTAAAAATTGCTTTCTCACATGTTTTGGTAGTAGTTAAGATGACGATGAGCTCAGAAAGAAGTTTTACTAGGTGCATACATTTTTCTACTTAGATTTTTTCCTTTTTTAGTTTTATAATTTTTTCCTTTTTTAGTTTTATAATGAGCTTAGCGCCTACTGAGCTGGAACTGTATTTTAACATGTTGCTATCCCCATTTCAAATAAGGGCTGTGTAAATTTTTGTTTACAGCCCACAATAAGAACTGTGTAAATGTTTGCTAAATGAATCAATGGAGTAAATAAAAAGCTTTGCCTTTTGTTTGATATGCTGTGTGTTAACTTACAGAGGTGGCTTCAATTCCAATGGTGAGTCTTATTAAAAATACTGGTTTGGGTCTTTCTTTGAAAACATTTCTCTTAATGTGAATATTCAATCATTTATTGATTATTTTGCAACCATTAGGATTGGGTGTCTCCTTGGTGGTAGATGGTGTCCTATGTGTTAAGGACACAGTAATAAATACAATAAACTGAGTTCTTGGGTCTTGAAGCCCATGACTTTCTAGTGGGGAAAGTCAGAGAAGAAGTACATAGTCTCCCTTACCTGCAGTTGTGCTTTCTGTGGTCTCAGTTACCCACAGTCAACCACAGTCTGGAAGAGATGATCCTCCCTCTGACAGTAGGTCGATAACATCCTAACACTATGTCACAATGCTTCCATCACATGCCTCACTTCATTTCGTCATGTGAACATGTATTGTTATAATTGTTCTGTTCATTATTAGTTATGTTGTTAATCTCTTACTGTGACTAAATAATAAATTATGCTTTATCAGAGGTTTGTACATGCAAGAAAAAACACAGGGTATATAAGGTGTGGGACTATCTGCAGTTTTAGGCATTTACTGGTAGTCTTGGAATGTATTCCTAGCAGATAAGGGGGGGAGGGATGACTGTACTCAAATGTCAAGCCACTTGCAAGGATTGCAAGTACCAAGAAGAAAACTTAAATAAATAATAGGAAAGAGTGTCATTAGGTCGGAGATACAGGCTATTCTAATGGAGAGGCTCAGGGACAAGATAGCCTCTGTGTGTAGTAACTTTGAGCCAAAACTGAATGGTCAGTACAAGGTCCTGTGACCACCATGTGCAAAATATTGAAGTCAGTTAGTTAATTCTTTTGAATAAACATATACTCAATTATATATCTCTTGTTCCTGAAAGTGAGCCACTGCCTGTCAGCCTCCTTCCACTTCCATCCAACACAGACAATCCTTCTTGCAAATAATTCTTACTTTAATCTTATTTAGTGATAGATAGCTCAACACCATGAGGATCTCTTTTTTTACACTGAAGTGTCATTCTTAGGGAAATGTATGGAAATTGCTACCAAACCTACCCCTTATAATTTTGAAGAACAATCAGTTAGAAAAGATGATGAAAATAGATGAAAAAGGTATTTAAAATCAGCTTTCTAGGGGCATTTGGATGGCATAGTAGGTTAGGCAGCCAACTCTTGGTCTTGGCTCAGGTATGATCTCAGGGTCATGGGATCGAATCCCCCACTCCCCACATTGGTCTCGCACTCCACACCAAGTCTGCTTATGTTTATCTCTTCCTCTATCCCTCCCTCTGCTCCCTCTCTCTCCCCAAAATAAATAAAATAAATCTTCAAAATAAAATAAAATCAGCTCTCTTTCTTTCTTTCTTTTTTTTTTTAATCAGCTTTCTGTTTCCTGGAGAAGATAGCCCTCATATCTTATGTCACCATATTCTTGATTAGATGGGCATACAACCTACCATGAATCTAATGTTTCACTATGAGATTAGAATAGAGGTGTCGGGCTATCCCTGATAAAAGAGACTAGGAGGGGAGTCCTAACTTTAGCAGAAAGGAATAAAGATGCAAGTTTAATATAAACTTAGCACAAAAGAAATGGGCAAATAACAGAATTTGGGTCAGAAAAGAAATAGGATTCAGGTACTCTAGAGGACTGCCAAGGGCAGATTATGGTAGGGCTTGGAGAAAGGGACTTGTGCATTGGCTTAAGTAACCGTCTTCATGTGTGCTAATCATCACATAGGCCTCAGGATTTTAGCCTGATGACTTCCATTATGACAAAAAGCTTAGGTTCTAGGAGGACATCTTCCAGGTTCAACAGAAGAAAACATTAGACTCTGACCTGTAGTTAACAGTCATAATGACATAACACAACTGTGTTAGTGTGCTAGGCTTGTCATACATAACAGAGGACCACAGACTGGCTGGCTTAAACAACAAAAATTAATTTTCTCACAGTTCTGGAGACTGAAGGTCCAAGATCAAGGTGTTGGTAGGATCGGTTTCTTCTGAGGTTTCTTTTCTAGGCTTATACACAGATAGCTATCTTCCCCCTGTGTCTCCACATGGTGTTGCTTCTGTGTGTGTGCCCTAATCTCTTCTTATGAAGACACCAGTCATCTTGGCTTAGAGTCTACTCCAATCATCTCACTGTAAGCTCACTATTTGTTTAAAGACCCTACCTTCAAATACAGGCACATTCTGAGATGCTGCCCATTAGGATTTTAATATATGAATTTAAGGGGATATGGTTCCACCCATAGTAACATCTGATGCAAGTTTTTTCGTGAGGGACTAAAAAAAAAGATCTCTTATACTACTGTTTCACAAACCCTAGAGACCCTGAAAAAATTGGGCTGTGTGAAAAGCATCAATCATGCAATAATTTCTTTGTGGACAAGAACTTACAGCCCTAAATTAGCTGTTGTTATAACAGTGCAATTCCCCTATAACCCTATGAAATAAATACTATATTATATCAAGATGATTTGATCAAGATGGTTCCCAGGACAGTTTTAAGCATCACCCAGAATAGAGGACAATATATGTCTGAGATTATTCATTATAAACAAAAGACTTTAGAACTGTGGAACCAACTTTAAAAGATGCTAAGATAGATGTAGTCAGGCTTGCATGTTTAAACAAAACTTTCAGCACAAGACTTTTTTCTCTACCTCCCATCCTTAGGTATTTCTGTTCTGAGTTCAAGGAAATGAAATGGAGATAAGCAAGGGCAAAGAAAATTATTGAAAAAGGAAGTTTATTTGTGTTCGTGGCCCTGAGGGATTCTTCACTCCTCAGATAGGTGAATGTATATGATAACATCACTTTGAAGTCTTCTTGCTAAAACTTAACTGTTCTCCATTAAAGAATAAGTAACTTCTACCTTTCAGAAAAGATTTCCTAAAAAGAGAGAGTAAACCTCCAGTGTTTGGACCTGGGCTATAAGGGACATAAGGTATCTCAAAATAAGTTTTGAGAAATTTACCACATTTTGGTTTTCATCAATTCCAAGTATAACTTACCAGGCATTCTCTTCAGCTTATGTTTAAACCCATGTGTATCTCAATAGAAATCCAATCCATATGTTTCTGATTCATTTACACTTAGCTCATCAAAATATTGTTTTGCAAGAGCTATTTGAAGTCCAAAAATGCTTTGAAAGCTTTTTTTCTTAGAAACAGGAAATCGGTTTTTGCCAAGTGTAAACAAACACATTCCCCTGCTCCCCGTGCTCACATTTTAATTGGAAATTTAGAAGACAGAAGGTTAGAACTCTCTAAACCTGTCCAAAAACAAATCTATCCTCTATATGGCACGGTACTGAAGTGTGTCCCTTTTTTCTTTATCTTAATCTTTTAATGTCTTTTTAAAATAATTTTCTCTATAATTCATCCACATGTTTAAATCAAGATTTTCTATTTTACTTCAATTTTCATTAAATTGTGTATTTTTTTAAAATCTCATTTTTCTTAAAAGACAAAATTTCTTCTAGGAAAACATTGTGTTTAAGCTTTTGCCTGATAGAGTTCCAAATAAAATGGTACCCACTTAGATTTTTCTTGTAAACCTGTGAGTCAGGTCAAAAATATCCCTGCTGGGGCACCTGGGTGGCTCAGTCAGTTAAGCATCTGCCTTTGGCTCAGATCATGATTCCAGGGTCCTGGGATGGAGCCCCGTATCAGGCTCCCTACTCAGCGGGGAGTCTGCTTCTCCCTCTCCCTCTGCCTGCAGGACCTCCTGTTTGTGCTCTCTCTCTGTGTCAAATAAATAAATAAAATCTTTAAAAAAAAATTGGGTGCTTGGCTTAGAGACCTACCAGATGCCACTTAATCATAGCATTGTTCTTCTTTATATTCCCTAGAGATTCAGTCAGTGCATGGTGAAGGTCTCCAAAATATCGTAGAATAAGAAGATATGATGGGACACAGAAAATTGAATGCAAATAGAAGGCACCCAGGAACAATCCTAATGTGTGCACAGGTGACATGTTATTATTTGACATTTAGAAACACCATCTCTGAGCTTCACCAATAGTAATTTGGAAAGGGGCCATTATCTGTCCATCTTCATGAATATTTAAGATAAGACTCAAATTAGATCCACTTGAATGTGCCAGTACCAGGGACTGGTCAGGTGGTATGGTGACTCCAGCCAGGTGCTAATCAAGCAGGTGAGTAACTCAGAGCATCTGGAGCAAGAGCACCAGAGGCCAAATATAGACTCTGACCCTGAAAAACATGCAGAACCAAAACCCAAGATTGAGGGAAGGGCCTGAAAGAATAGGTGAAGATGAAAGTAGGCAATCACATAAGAGCACAAATGGAAAGTGAAAAGGCAGGAGCAGAAGTGTAAATGAAGCAATAAGATTAAACACTTTTTACTTGAACAGTCTAGGACGGCAAAAGACTATTCCCGATTCCTGTATGGGTGGGTGGAGGCCATGCGGCATGTGGATGGGTTACCCTGGTTTAAAATCTGGCAAGGAATCTGTATAGATTGAATGCTTACAGTAGCCTCCTGAGTAAGCCAAATATCCCTTTCCCTATCAGCCCTGTAAGAACCTCCTTTGCTGGATGTAGCAGGGGGTACAGGGAGGAAGACAGTAGTGCTGGAGTGCAAATCAACAGCCAGGCCAAGGCTCAAATCAAAACCCAGTAACCAGCTATTTTGAGGATGCTTTAGAAATTTAAATGGAAACATACTAATGAAATAGAAACCCTATGCCATGCACAAGGTCCAAATTCTGCATTTTATTTACTTGATACCTATAACATTTGACAAAAATAGCTGGTGAATTAGGTTGTACCTACTGCCTATTGAGATTCTTATAAAGACATATACCTAGAAAGATGTCAGATTGAGGATCATGAAAGCATTATTTGTTAATCAAATGAAATCTGTATTTAATCTTCATTGCCAAAGTTTCTGGAGAAAATAATGGTTTGTGGAATAGTGACACATCAAGCAGGCATGGCCCCATGACTGGGTTTTGGGTGTGCCCAGATGCTCAGACCAAGCCAGATCTTTACTAACTTGAAGGGTTGGAAAGACCTTAGAAATCATGAAATTCAACACGGCTCCAATGCTTGATTACATGATCCAGACTTTGCTTCGACATTCTCCCTGAGCCTGGAAACTACAGATGTAGTTTCTCCTAATGTAGGTCACTCTGGTAGAAGCAAATTGTTAGAAAGTTCCTCCCTGCTTTGGCTAAGTTACATCTCCCTCTAACTACCCAGAATCGATCTTGGGTCTGCCCTTTGTGGATCCAAGCAGAACAATTCTCCAGGAAGAGAGCATTAGCTTTGTTTTGAGTTTTTTTCTCCACCTCTTTGCTTATGCTCTGCTTTTCAGATACTTGTAAATGCGCTTGCAAGACTGTAGCCAATGCCTGGTTCCTTCAGTGTTTCCTCATGTTTCCCAGTTGCTTCTAATCTTCTCCTCTGGCCACTTTGCTCTGGCTAGACAGCTCCTTCAGCTCATGTGGACTGCCTAGCTCTTCATGGAAGCCCCCATGGTGTACATAGCTTCCAAGAATTCCTTCCACACCAGGGAGTTTCTTCTAATCTCATAATCCAAGCTTTTTTTTGTGACAGAATCCCAGGTTCAGCCCAATCTCTACTGATTTCTAAAAAGAAGCAATATGTCAGATTTTTACCATCACCCTTTGGTTGCCTTTTCTGTATCATATTACCCAATGTTAAAGCTTTGTGACTCATGATTCATGGTTAGCAAAGCCAAAGATCCCCTCAACATAACTAGGAGGGTACTTTTGAGATTCACCCTACTGCTTAGAGTAACATGGCACCTGACAGCAGAAACAGTTTGATTTTAGGTAGCAGTCGTAATTGAACTAAGACTAAACTGAATGGTGATGTGACAGCAATCCCCTTAAATTACTGTAGGTCCAGACACATCCCTCCTCTGTCCAGTGTGGGTTAGAAAAGCTGTGAATGTGTCAGGACATTTTCTCAGGATCACCTTCTCAAACTAATCCTGTCAGACTCCTACTTTCTTATTTTTGCATAATTGGTAGATTGAAGTTCTGTCCACTAACATATACAAGGCAAGGCTTTATTAGTCTTTTTATAATCTCGCAGATGCCATCTGTGGATGCTCACAAATGCCTTTTCAATTGGTTGTCGTACTTGTTTATTTGCTCTTCTTTTATTCTCTGTGCTCTGAGAACATTCTCCATGGAGGTCTGATAAAATACCAAATTCACAAGCTACTATGCAGCATTTTTGGTCACTGTTTAAGGAAGGAAAGTTATAATACCTTAATTTTATCCCTTTAAAAACACAGTAAAACAATCTCTTCTACTCCTTTTGTATCTCTTCTCTTCATATTCTCTATCTACTGTTTTTTAATTTTTATTTTTGTCAAATTATTGACTCTCCCTTGCATGCAAGTAGTTAGGTTTGTCATGAGAATTTTTCCTTGGAAAGTGTCCTGTTTCTTATAACAATGACCATATCGTCATTTACTCCAAGGACTGTTGGCTCGAGTGGCAGAGTGACCTTAAGAGTAACTTAGGATTTGGTCTCACTGCAAATTCTGTTTTCTGTAAAATTTACAATTTATGATTGAAGGCTTCTATGAAACACATTTCTATTTTAAAATCAAATATCTTTTCTTAAAAGAATGCTTGAAACAGATTAATGGTGACTTCACAGCACTCATGATTGGGGCCAAAATAAAGACAAATGTCTTGCCTGAACAAAATTTGAATTGATCATAAAAAATTACGGAAAGGACCAAGACTGAATCTGGAAAGGATTTAAGAAGACTTGGTTTATATTTTAAAAAAATGATCATTATTGGTGCCTTTCATATCTCTCTCTCTTTCCCTCTTTCTTTGTTTTTGCACGTGGTTTCTTTCACTCCTTCCCAAGAAGCCAAAAAAACCACGAGGACACAGAGAAAAATATTAAAGTATACCACAAGATGTTAAAAAAGAAACCATGTTTTGCATTTTAGACAAGATTCTATTCAAGTCCTTTGAAAACATGCATTTTAAGTCTGGCTCTTCTCCAAAAAGTGAGGGAAGATTAAAGTAAGATATATACTGAGTGTAATATTTTGGAGCCAAGAAAAGGGTGACACTTGCCTGTAATCAGATATTGGGTTTTGACATTTGACCTTAAATTTCCTGCTTAAAGGCAAAAACCTCTGTGCTCTTTACAGAGCAAAAAAGTAAAGGAGTTTCCTTTATTTAAATTAAAAACCTGTGTTCTGTTAAATGTCTCCTGGGGTTTCAACTTCTCTGAAGAAATACAGGTTTGGGACTCTTTTTGTTTGTTTCCAGAAATAAATTATTTTTATATTGCATTTTACATAAAGTTTTAGTATGTGACAGCCATGAGGCCTCAAGATTGTATTTGTCCTATAAAATTTGTCTTGATTTCACTAAACCTTATGTTAAGAGGACATCCTGCCGACCTGTCAGTGCAGAAAGAAGCAAATAGACAGAAAACGATTTTTTTAAAGACTTGGGAGGAAAAGAAAATTGAAGCAGTGGGGCGGGGGGGGGGGGTGCTTTGTTTAAAGATGGCAGATGAACATATACATTTGAACATATACATTTGGGTAAATTTCCCCCAAAACCTTCTAAAAATGACACTATAGATATATTGACAACAAAAAGCCTAAATCTACAAGTGCAAAAAGAAGGGAAACACGATAAAAGAAGAGATAATTTGGTGCTTGAAAGCAGGAAGATGACTGGTAAAAGGTCAAGGAAAGGAAACCCTAACTCATCAGGAAGGAAACAATTTGAAGAATTACCCCAAATCAGGTAACTCTGGAAATGAGGAAGAAGGTAAAATTAAAAATTAATTGGGTCAAATCCTATTTAAGATGAAGGATCTGTGATCCCTCCCACATTCTTTCCCCTACTTTGAGCTGTGAAACACATGTCCTTTTCTTATGGACAGAACTTTTCTAGAAAAGAGTCTCAGCTTTAAATGTTTATGTGGTTTGATTGGGCCCACTTGGATAATCAAGAATACTCCTCCCCACTCAAGGTTCTTAACCTTAATCATATCTCCAAAGTCCCTTTTGTCCCACGAGATAATGTTTTTACAGGTTCCAAGGATAAATACAGAGATATCTTTAAGGGGCTATTATCCTGCCCATTACAGAAATTCAAGAAAGGGATTACTTTTAGAAGCACGTTTTTCAGTATTCCAGAAAAGGAATCATACTTGCCTCAAAGAACAGTACAGCAAGAGGACAAATGGACTGACTCCAGGAATATTCTGAAAGTTGTACAGACATTACTGGGTAGTTGATTGCTATGGAGAGTGTGAAAGAGGGAGCATTCAAATATAATTCACAGATTTCCCTGTTCGGTCACTGAGTATTGAAACTATTTCTTAAGAATTAGAATCAGAAGGAAAGGAACAAGCATGAGGAAAGATGAACCTAGTTTAGTATGTGAAATGAGTCTCAAGAGCCAAGAAGACTTTTAGGTAGAAGGCTTAAGACAAATCTCAACTGGATTTGTAAATTTGGGAATTATTAGTCATGATATATGAAATCATGATACTAGATAAAATCACCAGTGGAAACACGTAGAGAATAAGTGGAAGGATTTAGAGCAGGGCTCAGAGTTATATTTAAGTTATAGGCAGAGGAGAAGGGTAGATGAAAAATCCGGAAGCCAGAAGCAAAGAGGACAGCAGGATCTGAGGACCTCTCATTCTCAGAAGGTTCATGTTTGTGAGCTGGGGCACTGGGCATGCTATTTATCTCAGAAAGAGAACATAAAATTTGATCAAGTTAACCATGTAAACATAAGCAATTACCACAAATTGCCCCATAACCAGGAAATAAGCATTTATCAATCGGTTCCGGGAGTTCTGAAAATTTAAACTTATTTCTTTGTCTTAAATAGGAAGAGCCTTTTCTGTTCTTCCCATTCATCTTCTAAGTAGTTTTATAAAAAAGTTGTTTTCTCCTATACTCCTATGTTTGAAACAGACACAGGAATAGATTTGTGCTAAGGACATGAAAAAAATGTGCAAATCGTATGAGAAATTTGCCTGTAAGAATTCAAATCTGTAGACTGGGAGACAGAGTGTAACATTTCTATCTACTGGCTTGCATAATTTTCACTTTTGTCTCCTCCAAATGAGCGAAATTTTAGATTTCATCCAAAGAGTACATGCCAAACCACGTTAGGATGTACCTGCTCACTTTCACTATTTTTAAAATCAATTGGATAGGGCTCCTGGGTGGCTCAGTAGGTTAAGTGTCTTCCTTCAACTCAGGTCACCATCTCAGGGTCCTGACCAAGCCCCATGTCAGGCTCCCTGCTCAGTGGGGAGTCTGCTGATCTCTCTCCTTCTGTCCCTCCCCCGCTTGTGCTCTCTTTCTCAAATAAATAAAATCTTAAAATTAAAACAAAATAAAACAAAAACAATTGGATAATTATTCCTTCATTGGACAAGGCAATGCTGAGAATCATGTTGACTATTTCACTGAACTAGTCTGTGACTTTGCCTAAGGCTGCAGATACCTGTTGTGGGCTAACCCTGACACAACATGTCTTTTCAAGTGACTTACATGCATGAGCTAATATGAATATAGAAGTTAACAAGGTACTGTGATCAAAAGCCAGCTGGTATCTAATCAGGTATCCATGAAATTTGAATTAATATAGTAAAATTGTTAAAGGGTCTATGTTGAAACGTTTCAAACAATTATTCATTTTCCAAGTTATGAATGATACCATTTGTGAAGATATCCCAATGCAGATGCCTAGACTAGTAGTAAGTGGGTGTGTGATTTCTTACTCTAGTAATTAAACTATTTTAAGTGGCAGACATAAAATGTGTTAGGTTTTGTCAAAAGACTGTTCTTATCCAAATAGTATTTTAATTTTTTTCAATTAAAAAAAAAAGAAAATTCTGCTTGGTGAAACTCTTTTCTGTGAAGTTACATTGATTCTTTAGAAAAGTTAATAATCCTGGTAGTTAGAAGTTAAGAATAGAATGGGTAATCATAAAATGGCTTAGATATGTTTCTGTTAGATGCATTCGTGAATTTGTCATTGCAATGAGAGATCCTGGGGTCTTGATAACTATTTTTTCAGTCACTATTACCAAGTGCTTTGTGTCTTGCTATGACACCAACATGGCTCAAAGTCATAAATTCTTCTTGCCTTTGACCCTAAGTTCCTTATTCTCAATTTAAAAGTTACCCAAATGAAATGCATGCCAGGGCATGACAACGTAGAATCTCTTCTACCATGAGATTCCCAACCTCAGTGTGAGGAGCTACATTCATTTCATTAAAACCAGAATATCATGTCCTGGGAAGGGAGGCAGATATAGAGTTGTAGATGCCCCTAATACCATAACATTCAATATTTTTCCCCAAAGATTTTATTTATTTATTGGACAGAGAGAGAGAGAGAGAGAGGGAACACAAGCACGGGGAGTGGGAGAGGGAGAAGCAGGCTTCCCACTGAGCAGGGAGACTGATGTGGGGCTCCATCCCAGGATCCTGGGATCATGGCCTGAGCCGAAGGCAGATGCTTAACTATTGAGCCATGCAGGTACCCCATGTTCAAAAATTTTAACAGTGGAATTTCTGCTGTTGCCTTTTCTCCCCACTGAGACCAGAATAACTGAGGAAACAAGATTGAAAGGGAACAAACATTGGCAAAAATTATAGTCTCAAAGGTATTCTGGGCCAAACCTTCAGCTCTTGATCTGAGGAAGTCTGTTTTAGAATGAACCTAAAGTTACTGTATGTTTATTTTTTTTTTCCTTGGGTTTGTTCTGGAAATAGTATTTCAGCATCTCTGGGATGTACAGGTCACTCTAATTTTCAGTCTTTAGAACTGGCTTAACTCAGTGCCTCCCTGGTATTTAGTGGGTGATCAGTGTTTGGCTGGATAACTGCTGTAAGCTTTAGTAAGACCAATCCTGGGGCAACGGGAACCCAGTAGTAGGATCATAAATTTGACCCAGACACTAATCTGATAGAAGTAGCTTTGCTAAGGAGCTCTAGTTACTTTACTTTTTGAAAATCAGCTCATATTTAAAGGAAAAAGATACATAATCTTAAGAAGAGACTAGAAGGAAGAGGTATTGCTATTTATTGTCTATTCTGTAGGATCATTAGGCACTCCTACATACTATTATCACACTTAATCCCTGTAATCCTGAGATTACCATTATTATCTCTGTATTGCAGATATGAAACAGAGTTTCAGAGAAGTAGCTAACAAACAGGTTTATGCCACAAAAAGAATGAGGAGACTTTAAAACCAGATGTCTAATGCTAAAGCTGATGTCCATTGTATTAGATGACATAGTCTTCCTAATGAGGAAGAAAATATGTGGGTTTTTTTTTCTGCTGTTGCCATAAAGAGTTATTTGATTATAGCTGTAGGTAATTTATCATTCTCAGATTTTGGCACATATAATCCCACAGTCCCAGTATACTTTTTGAACTATGACCTGCTAGTATTCAAACCCTAGCAAGAATATGTTTTTCTAGAGATAATAAGCATTATATTCATCCCTATCAAGCCAATCAATCATAAGATTCTTTTATGAAGCTTTTTACATTAGTTAAATATTTCTATCACTCATAGGTTTATTTAAGTAGTTGTTAATCCCAGTAGCATTTGAATAGAAATGTATTTCAGCATTAAATGTCTTTTAAACAATAGTTCTAATTTTTTTTTTTTTTAAGATTTCATTTATTTATTTGAGAGAGACAGTGAGAGAGAAGGCATGAGTGAGGGCAGGGGCAGAGTGAGAGGGAGAAAAGCAGACTCCCCACCGACCAGGGAGCCTGACAGGGGCTCAACCCCAGCACCCTGAGATCATGACCTGAGCTGAACTTTGATGATTAACTGTCTGAGCCACTTAGATGAACCTTAGTTCTATGACTTAATAAATTTATTTTACACAGGATTTAATTCACATGTACACAACATAATTTTCAATTTTTAAATGTTACTATAAAGAAGTGTGGTTGATTTGTTTGCAAATGGCGCTATAATTTTAGAACATTACACACTTTCTATAGTGGTCAAATTTTTTGAATTTTCCCATGCAGTCTCTGCACAGGAAATTATTTCTGCATTTTCCCTCCGAAGGCCCCAGATAAGAATTCATTTTCTAGCAATATTGAGTTCTGAGGAGTATTAGATGACTAGGTCTAGCCAATGAGTTGTAAGTAGAAGTCATAAATGTCACTTTGGGCTAAAGATTTAATGGCCTACTCATGACTCTTCTCTTGTCTCTTAGCATGGGGATGACCACTATTTGAGACAGTGGTTTAACTGTTAGCCTGCGTTCTAAAGTAACTACAGTGATTAGATCCCCTTAGCCAAGTATTGATAGACTATAATGTAAATAAGAAATAAAACTTTGTAGATGTAACACACTGGTATTTGAGGACTATTTGTTACAAAGCATAGCCTGGCCTGTCTGGTATAGGTGACTGATAGAGTCTGCACCATGGTAATACTACTCTGTACCTAGACACTACACTGTACCTCTTTTTCTGTCTTGAAAACTTACAAACTTTACATCTTTTTGAACTGGAAAACCATCTCTTATAATTTATTCAGCAGCAAATCTGGATTAGATAATTTACCTTTTAGCTCCCATGTACACTGTGTTTATACATATCACATTCTCTCTGTGTATTTGTTGTTTTCACTATGTTAGCTCTGTAGAGGACCAAGACAGATCATTTTATATACCATGAGAATCCTATACTTAGTATTCTTAGGAGAAGTAGATATAGTGGGGCCTGAATAAATATATGTTTGTTGATTGAATAATTGAGTTAATGGATACAGGAAGAAATAAAAGCAACATTATCAGTGGCAAGATTTCATTTTTGGAAAGAGAAAAAGTGATAGGAGATAAATTACAGTCACTTAAGATAAAAAATTACATTTTAGGCATACTGATAAAATTTATATAGTACTCTTTATATAGTACCATTTATATTTACATGGTACTTCAATGTTTATGAAGAATTCTCCCTGTGTTTATTGTCTATTTAATATTCCCAACAATCTAGTGAGGTGTTTTGGGCATATGTAATATTTGCTTCATTTTACACATATGGAACCTGATGCCAATAAAATAAAGTGACGTGTCGAAGACCAAAAGGCTTGGGGAGCTAAGTCTCCACATTAGATCAACTATTTAAATACATTCATTCATAGTTCCTCACTGACTGAGGTTTTAGTTCAGGTGAAACAATTCATTAACCTAAACTTAAAAAAATGGATGCCTGGGTGGCTCAGTCGGTTGAGCATCTGACTCTTGATTTCTGCTTAGGTCATGATCTCAGTCTTTGGACTGAGTGCCACTGCAGGCTCTCTACTCAATGGAGAATTGCTTGAGAATAACTCCCTCTCTGTATGCCCCTCCCCCCACTCATGTTCTCTGTTTAAAATAAATAAATAAATCTTTAAAAAAAATCTTTAAAAAGCTCTAGTTAAAAAAACAACAGAGGTCAGGACTCATGTTTAAGAGGCTCATGCATCTAGCATCAAAGATACAAAAGTAAAGGGAACAAAGGTGTAAGGAGTAGGTTTGAGGAGGAGTATGGAGGAAAGAAAAAGTAAGAGAGAAATGGAAGCACCATACAGTGCCAGAGGAGAATTAGGTGTCCAGCAACAAAGAAAACAAACAACATGCATGTGTGCAGGAGACTGAATTTGTAGAATAGATTCTATAAAGTGAGTAGATACCAAACAGTAAAATCTTTTTTTTAACAGCTTTGTTGAAATATAGTTCACATATTATACAATTCACCCATTTAAAATTTACAATTCAATGCCTTTTAATATATTCACAGATACATGCCACTATTACCACAGTCAATTTTAGAACATTTTCATCACACTAAAAAGAAATTCCATAAGTTTTAGCTATCATTCCCTTAAATTTTCACCCCCTTCTTCTTATCCTTAGCAGTCATTGATCTACTTTGTGTTTTTGAATATTTCATATGAATAGACACATGTAATACATCATCTTTCATGGCTGGCTTCTTTCTATTAGCTTAACTTTTTTAAGTTTCATGCATGTTTTGTCATGTATCAGTTTTGCATTCTTTTCCATAGCTGAATAATATTCCACTCTATGGATAAATAAATCACATTTGCACATCCATTCATTAGTTAATGGACATTTGGATTGTTTCAGTTTTTTTACTATTATGAATAATACTTCCATAAACATCCATGTACAAGTTTTGGTGTGAATATATGTTGTCATTCTCATGGGTATAGGTCTAGGAATAAAATTGCTGGGTTATACAATAACTTTATGTTTAATCATTTGAGGAACTATTGGAGTGTTTCCCAAAGCAATTGCATCTCTTATTGTGAAGTCCTAACATAGCAATGAAGGTTATGAAGAAGAGATGTGTACTAACCCCTTTAAGGTGGGGATTTTAGAGTGTTGATGATTTTGGAGACAATATGGCTGAGCTTGAAACTTGTCTCTGTCACTTGCTGGTTATATGACACAAGGAAATTTGCTAATCCTCTCTATCCATAAATTTCCACCTCCACAAAATGGGTTCAATCATAGTAACTACCTCAAACAGTTGCTGTAGATGTTAAAGGAGGTACATATGTGGAGGACTTGCAGTGATCACTGGCACGCCGGCACTATATCGGTGTCAGCCTACACTAGGAATTTCTACAATGAGGAATGTGTTATTTGATTGAGTAATAGGGCATAGGGCTGCTATGGAGTGAGTTGTGTCCTCTCACCCAAAATTCCTATGTTGAAGCCCTAACCCCCAATGTGGTAGTACTCGGAAATTGAGCCTTATGGGGGTCATTAGGTTTAGATGAAGTCATGAAGGTGGAACCTTCATAATGAAATTAGTGTTCTTATAAGAAAAGATACCAGAGAGCTAGCTAGCTTCCTTTCTTGCTCTCTCTTCTCTGTGTAAGGACATGACAAGAAGGCAGACATCTAGAAAGCAGGAATAGAGCCCTCACTGGGGAATCAAATCAGTTGTCACCCAGATCTTGGACTTCCAAGAACTAAGAGAAATAAATTCTTTTATTTAAGCATTCAGTCTATGGTATTTTGTTGTCATAGCCCCAGCTGACCAATACAAGGGGGACTCAGTAAAGGTATTTATCTTTTTCTATATTGGAGAAGCTTATACATATTTAAAAGCAGAATGGCAGAAACCAATGGGTAGAAGCAGAATGGCAGAAACCAATGGGTAGAGTCTGAAGATCCTTGAAACACATATATCTATGTGTTCTTTTACAGGCTCCTAACTTCTACTCTGCAATTCACAACTTGCACTTTACTAAACTTGGTGGGATCCTGATCACTTATTTTTTGCATTACATTAGAATCAAATTCTAGGGGACACAAATATCAAATATTTCATAAAGGGCAGGTGACTCAGGGATAGAAATAGTCTTCTTTTGCTTTGTTTTATTCTGCTTTGTTTTAGAAATGAGCTTTCTGCTTGTCTAACAAAACAACATCCTATTTTCAGCTGTAAATTGAATTCCCATTACCTGCTTTTTCCTATGATAATGACTGAGATTAATGGTAATATGATGGAAGATGGATGCTGGTGCAATGTATCTCACGTTTCCTAATGAACAATGGTTATTTACCACTGTACCCCATGCTTTCCAGGAAGTATGTGTAGGGAAGAAAAAAAAATAGAATAAATTCTTTTAAACTTAAGGGAATTACATTGTATACTGTAAACAAACCACAAATTCAGGATTAACTTAACACCATTACAAAACAACATTCCAGTAAGTTTCAGCAGCTATCCTACCAAAAGAGGTATAGAGACTGGAAACAAAAACAATTCAAACGTGTAAAGAACTAAAAAGGATAAAACACCTAAATTGAAATATGGAAATGAGTTTGTTTGCAGATGAGCTGTACAGTTGGTGGATCAGTGGCGGTGAAGAGAAGGCAGAAAAACAATTCCAGGTATTGGTTCTAAAACACACACAAGCAGCAACTTGGACATTATAGACAAGAGTTAGCATATTGTGGTTTGAATGTCGTAGAGGTTATTATGCTGGGAGAATGCTCACAAAATTCTTATTTCCTGATGATTTCCAAGTCTCTTCTCTTTTTCTTGTCATGCAGGTGAACATGGGTCTTTTGAAGAAGTTGGTGGTGAGAAGACATTGACCAAATAAGAAGTTTATTCAAAATACTAATTTTTAGGCTGCTCCTTAAAACATGTGATACAGTGTGTCTTCCTTCATATCATTTAAATTTAGGTACATAGATTCCTCCCTTTTTCTCCATTAAAGCACAGACAAGATTGAGATTTTTTTTTTTAAGATTTTATTTATTTATTTGACAGACAGAGATCACAAGTAGGCAGAGAGGCAGGCAGAGAGAAGGGAAGGGAAGCAGACTCCCTGCGGAGCAGAGAGCCCGATGCGGGGCTCGATCCCAGGACCCTGAGATCATGACCTGAGCCAAAGGCAGAGGCTTTAACCCACTGAGCCACCCAGGTGCCCCAAGGTATAGATTTCTAATAGTTGGACAGAATTCTGTTTTTTTTTTTTTAAACAGATTTTATTTATTTATTTGACAGAGAGATCACAAGTAGGCAGAGAGGCAGGCAGCGAGAGAGAGGAGGAAGCAGGCTCTCTGCTCTGCAGGACTCAATCCCAGGACCCTGAGATCATGACATGAACTGAAGGCAGAGGCTTAACCCACTGAGCCACCCAGGCGCCCATAGAATTCTGTTTTTGAAAATATGTTTATGTCTGTTTTAGTTTACTCAACTTTGAAAATACAGTCTTTTGATTTAAAAGATAGGAAGGAAGAAACGAAGGAAGGAAGGAAATTTGGACAGAAGGAAGAAAAGAAGGGAAGGTGGGAGGGAAAAAAGGTTTATTTACCTATTCGTTCTATATTCTTTTTGTCTTTATCATTTTCCTCTCATCTGCTTAAATAGCTCAGCCTCCCAGCATGTACTGAAGTGGGAAGCCCTGGGTTGGAAATTTCCAAAGCACAAGAGAATGCTCTGCGTTCACCATGTAGGCTGCCTGCTAAGTTATGGCTCAGATGAAAGTGACAGCAATTCCCATCAAGACCACGGCTGTTAAATGTAAATATCCCCTGCACAGAGCTGCTTTCCTTCTCTGGCTCTATCCCCCAAATGATTCTGGAAGCACAAGATTTATTAAGTTGACTTTTAAAAAATAAAATCTGATGGTGGTCACAGGATACCTTGCAACATTGAGCAGTGCATCCACTGGAGAGCATTCCCTGCCACTGAGTAGACAGACATATTACCGGCTAGGATTCTGGGGTCAATGTCACTGATGGGACACTGGATGGAGAAAATCCAAGATTCATTAAAGGACTGTGTCTTCCTCCAGGGGGAAAACCTGCAGAGGGGACTATGACATTTCATGTTAGGGTAATGCGTCATGGTAAAATAGACCAAAAGACTGGTTATATCAGGGCTATACTTAAGAAACATGAGAGGCTGAGAAAATCTGAGTGGGTTCTATCATCCTGCTCCTATTATCTCATTATATTTATAGAACAGTAAATACAGATCAAAATGAATATCAAAACTACCCTTGAAAGGTAGTTATAATAGTATATTATAAGAATATTGCTAATAATAATAATACATAATAGCTGTTGTAATTGTTTTGAAGAGCAAAATGAAAACTTATTAAATGTGCAAATATGAACAAAAAGATCAGCCAGTCAACTCTGAAAAGAGATAATAGATAGAAGGTGGGGTGGGTAGAATTATGAAAATTATAATATGATATAACAGAACATAAAAATTTTATCACTAATATACATTATATATATACAATATACATATTGTATGTACATAATATAGTATATATATATATATTTTCTATTTGTAAAAACACTGTCTCTTCCCATTGGCTGCCTTCTTGAGTCATTGACATTTTGCTTGTAGTATTTCCTCAACTATGAGTGCTATCCTTCTCATTCAGCAGATTGTGTAAATGACATTGAGGCTCCAAATTAGGGCAGGTCTCTGTAAATATTTGTATATATGGATATACATATGCACATTATATATATATGTTGGTGTGTGTGCACACATACATATAATATATACACATGGATATATATGTGTATGCAATGTGTATACGTGTGTGTGTATATAATGTGCATATGTATATACACATATATACATTACATATGTGACGGCTCCATGGAACATGGTAATTAGACTTTTACTTTTTTAATGTGTATTCTAAGCTGAGAGCTTTTCCTGTCCTAATCCTTTGGAATTATGTTAAGGAAATGGATTCACTTGCTGGAATCTAAAATTCTTCAGTGTGTTCACATTGTGTCCCTTTTCCACCTCCTCTGCATGCTGCTGAATCAACACTTCAATTACTGTTAAAGGGAGGGAGACTCCAGTGAGGATCCCAAATCCTGACAAGCGTCAACTTGAAAGAGGTTGGAAAGTGTAAAGGAGTCAAGGTATCACTTAATAATGGATGGAAGAAGAGAGATCAAGGGCAGAGGGGACGGGGGGAACCTTATTTCAATTGCAAGTTTTAGCCATCTAAGACTCCAGGGTGGGAAGAACCTCCCAGAGATCAATCAGTCCATCCCTCTGCCTCTGGGCAGAGCCACACCTAGGTAATTCCAGACTGATGGGATGCTACTTCCTTTGGGATGGCTGTGTGATTGTGCTGACCAAAAAGTACTTCAACTAGAATTACTAATGACTCATGGGCTTCAGAGTCATGATGTTGTCATTTATAACTTAATTAGCACCTTTTAAGCCACATATATTTTACTACATTTCTCATTGTCAGTTAGTTGTAACTAATGAGAAAAACCTAAGTCGTAAACACTTTCATTATTTAAACTATTAAAAGGAATAACCCAGATACATTTTGTTGACTTCAGAAATTATAGTAGTAGGATTTGTTTCAAACAGAGATGGACTATATAAAAATGCTCAATTTTTTTAAATGCTCAAAAGCTGGATCTAGCCCAGACTATTTAAAAACAAGAAAATATGAATCATTTATATTTTATGAATAAACATTAGAAGACCCTAATAAATAGATTTATTTCCAAACAGATGCACATGAAAAATACTTTTACTTAAATAAGGAAAAGCAAAAGTTCCAGTATTATTATTCATGTTAAAGATGTTTAAAATAGAAAAAAAAGGAGGAACACCTAGTTAGCTCAGTTGGTTAAGATTAAGGGTCGGCCTTCAGCTCAGGTCATGATCCCAGGGTTCTGGGACAGAGTCTAGCACAGGGCTCCCTGCTCAGGGGAGAGCCTGCTTCTCCCTCTGCTGCTCGCCCTGCTTATGCTCTTTCTCTCACACAAAATAAATAAATAAAATCTTTTTTAAAATTTTGAAAAAAAAGGATAGTCAAGTTTCTATCTTTATCATCTATCTACATTTACGTGCATTTTTTAAAAATTTTAAGCTATTGCTTTTTTTCCTGCACCCTTACCTTACAAAGATTTTGCTGTATTTATTAATTAATGCATTTAAATGGTAGACTTTATTTTTTATGAGCAGTTTTAGGCTTATAGAAATATTGAGTGGAAAGTACGGAGTTCTCAGATACTCCTCCTAATACTAACACTGTTACTGTTTTGGATTTTCAGCATTCTAATAACTGCAGAGTGGTATCTGATGGTTGTTTTAATTTGCAATCTCTTAATGCTCAGATGGTGAACATCTTTTCAAATGCTTATTAGCTGTCTGTATATCTTCTTGGGGAAGGTGTCTGTTCAGATCTTTTGCCCATTTCTCAATGGGTTGTTTGTTTTCTTGTTGAGAAATGTGATATACACATAATGCCTTGGATGATGTGGCAATAAGGTGTATGTGGAGGGGACGCATTCTCTAGCCATTGGCTAGGTCGACCTCTTAGTGGGCAAGCCTGTGTCTCTGAGCTGTGACTTCTTCTCATTTCCCCTTCTCTACCCTTCTTAGATAGGATGGCTATAGCAGGCTGGAACTGGAGACTTCCCTCTCCCTACATCCTTAGACTCTGATAAAAGCTCTAGTATGTTAAGCTCTCGTAAAATATTTCCTCTTGAGGACAGCCTTTATTTTTTTTACTTTATTTTATTTTATTTTGTATTTTTAAAGATTTATTTATCTATTTTAGAGAGAGAGGAAGCATGAGCAGGAGGGGTAGAGGGAAAGGAAGAGGGAATCTCAAGCTGACTGCTCACTGAGTGCAGAGCCTGAGGCAGGGCCTGATCTCATGACCCTAAGATCATGACTTGAGCCAAAACCAAGAGTCAGCCATTTAACCAACTGTACCACCCAGGTGACCCTGAGGACAGACTTTTTTAAGAAAAGAATGCTCCGGGCATATTTTGGAATATCTACCCTTCCCTCAACTTCTGGAAGCACAGAGGGATTTATTTTTCTCCGATCTTCACTGTGAAAACCTGGGAGGCCTCCTCCAGGAGAAACTCACCAAAGTGTGGGGCTCCTACAAGACTGGGTCTCCATCGGATTTTTTAACTCTCAGTCTTGTCTCCATCAAACATCCAGAAATTTGTCAATCACAATTTAGATTTTTCTACTAGTACTGGATCCCACAAAGGTTTCTGCTCCTGGGTTTTTGTTTAGGTAGGTTGTTTTTTGTTTTAGGTTTTGTTTAGGTAGGTTGTGACCTACCTACTTCTCCAGTTTAGGGGTATATACCTATTGTGTGACCTGAATTCTCTGACAGATCTAAGAAGAGTTCTAGATTTTTAGGTTGCTCAGGACTTTTTCTTCTTGTGAGGATTGAAGTGACAACCTCCATGCTCTACATGCTGGACAAAATACCAGATGTCCCCAAATATTTACTTGCCAGAAACTTAACCTGGTCTTCCATGGGTTTGGTAATTGGTCTCACAATCATACTTGCTGTTTTCATATCTTCACAAAGCCTTTTAAGTCATGTTATTTTCTTGTGAACAGTAGTTATTTTTTCTTAAGTTACTATCAAGTGACAATTTCATAAAAAATGTCTTACTTTCATTAACAATCATTTTTGTCAATCAATGTCATTAAGATATTTTAATAATATCAAGACCTCAGGGTATCTCAAGATGATGCATATTTTCTCTGAGTGTGAGTTAAAATTTTCCAAATTTTTATTAAATATATCTGCACTGTAAATCCATCAGGGATATAGAAACTCTCAAATCACACATAAAACTAAGTCTGAAAGTATTAACTAACCTGAATCAGTGAATTTATAAGTCTACAGTAAAATCATAATCATGATGTAGTGAAAAATGAGACTATAAAAATGTATTCATTTCTTACTGAGTTGTCATTTTCTTTATTTCTATAATTGATCACTTGGATTGCTGTGGTTGCTAATTGAATTATATTTTAAAATATATACTCTTTATTTGGACTAGTGGAAACTATGAGCCATGTAGATGATGACATAATTACACATTTAGTTTTCCTTTTTATAAATGATTTTTAAATTTCAGCAATCATATAAGTATACATTTACATATGTATATATGTATATATATTTTTTCTTTTTGTTATTGTAGTCTCTATGTCACCACTTCTTCAACCAGCATGTTTTTCCCAGCTGGAATTTCATACCTCTTCACTCACTCACTTATTTACTTCACCAGTGAGGATAATAAATATGATGTAGGGCTCAAGGTTATTCCCTCTTCTGGTTTGTCTTTCCATTTGTGATTAAAAAGAAATGATAACTTTACCTAAAATGTACTAAGTAAAAAACAAATAAAAATTAATAATTAGTTGATTTAATGAATAAGGCAAAAAGAGCATTCTTTCTCTGCTCCTTGCCCCTTACTTATGCCATTAATCATCCACTTTTAAACATTTGATGAGGTTGGGGCGCCTGGGTGGCTCAGTGGGTTAAGCCGCTGCCTTCGGCTCAGGTCATGATCTCAGGGTCCTGGGATTGAGTCCCGCATCGGGCTCTCTGCTCCGCAGGGAGTCTGCTTCCCTTCCCTTCTCTCTGCCTGCCTCTCTGCCTACTTGTGATCTCTCTCTGTCAAATAAATAAATAAAATCTTAAACATTTGATGAGGAGAAAAGCACCTATTACCTAAATGACTAATTTAAAAAGCAGTTTTTAGAATGTTTGCAAAATTTAAAAAAAAATGTACCTGTTTAATCGCTGCTGTTTTTAAAAGTTGCTATGTGTCTGTCTAGAGTTTAAGATATTATAGAGGTATTACAAATGGATTTCCAAGTTAAAAGTTAACACTGTCTTCAAGCTTCTAACTTCCATTAAGGGTCATGTGAAATAAATTAACCCAAAACTGAATATATGGAGCAACTAAAATTGCAGAAATAGAGACATGAAATGATAAGAGGAGACATCTCGTCTTTCTAACAGAACACGTTGAGAATCAATGGGAATATCCCTTGTTGAAAAAAAAAATCATGTTCTAAAATTAATGTGGATATACATTTTTGTAATTTAATAAAGAGTAGCTAATCTCCCTGATTTTGTTATTAGTAAAAGAGAAGCTAACTTCAAAGGCAGGAATGTGTGTGTAATAACAACACCTATGAGACAGATAACCAATAAAGAAATGTAGGGATGTTGAAGATTTATAGTTTGTTCCAAAGTTTTGCTGAGGAGGGCAGTGAGTGGCATAACTGACTTACTGATTGCTGAATATAATCACTTTGGTCTGTGAAAGTTCGAAGGGTTCATTTTAAATAAAAGTTTATTCTTGGAGCAAACAAAAAGTCTTTATATTAAGATAGACCGAACCAAAGGCATTCCGCTCTGCTAACTTCAAGTCTCTTGGTTTGGCATTGAATACTGCAGGCCAAATCTCCCCTGGAGAGATACTTTGGCTTTTTAGAAAAACAAAACAAACTAAGATCATTCTGTCTACCTTGCTGATGGTTCTTCAGTCAGCCTGACTGAGGCACGTAATACGCATTCAACAGTCCACAAAGCTGAGTCCCTCTGCTACCTTGTTACCATGTCAATTACCTGGTCTCCCTAGTCCTATATGCTTATGTCTGAACTGCTCCTGTGCTAATCTCATTTTTGAGGCTTTGATAATAATAGCAATCACAGGGAATGCTTACTTAATGTTCACTATATGGCTTTGTAAGTACTTTGTAGGTATTAATCTTTTAATCTCCATGGCAATCCTCTGAGACACGCTGTTATCAATTTTTTACAGATGTACAAGAGGAGCAAACATCTGAAGTAGGTTCTATTATTATTTCATTATACCGGTGTCGGTCTTACTGTTATCTCCAATGGACATATTGTGTTGGTATCTCCAATACAATCTTATTGGTATCTCCAATGGACATATTGTAGCAGAACGTTTAAGTAAACTCCACAAATGTCACATAGGTGGGTTCATGACAAGAGCAAGGTTTGAACCCAGGCATTCTGTTTCCTGAGTCCCTGCTCTTAACAACTTCATCATCAAGCCTCAATCTTGCCTTGACTATTGTTGGCTCAGTGGGTTTGATTTTCAGCTTCTCTGATGGACTTGATTTGGCTCTTCATGTTCTTTTCTTTGTGAAGTCCATTAAAAATCATCCTCTTAAAAAACACCAGTCTATCGTCTCTTCATTGATACAAACAACTGTCCATTCCTCTAAATGTGTGTGTTCGTGAACATGCATGCGCATGGATGTTCACAAGATTAAGCCTGGGATCTTGGAAAGCTACCTCTTAACAAATACCGAGAACTCTAATAAACAGCAGTTGAAGAGTGCCAAAGAAGAGCCAATTGTCCACAGCCCCAGAGTTCAGCACAACAAGCCCTTAAACATGGTCTTGGTGATTTTTCCTCTCAAAGCAAGTGTAGTGTAGATTTCCCCACACCCTAGCACAGATCACCTGATGTGTCTGCTGTTGAGGTTAAACATCAACTCTGGGAGAAATTTATTTAAGACTATATGAGCAGTTAAACAAAAATATGTAAATAGAGAATTTGGATACTATTACCCAACTTCAAAATTTTCCTTTTTTTAATGTAGTTCTAATTTTCAGTTTAATTGCAGTTCATCACCCAGTTGAGAGATCTGTAAATTCAAATCTGGTTCGGTACAATAGCAAATAGAAAAAATTTTTAAAAATTAAAAAAAAAAATCTGTACTTATAAGTTATGTCACATTCTCTATCGTAAATTTATTTCCTTCCTTGAGCTTAGGTGAAAATAAAATAAAGAAGCCAGATGATGTTTAAGGTAATCAAAATTGAGAAATGTGATGGTTTGCTGGCATTTATAAAATATATTAAAAATGAATCAAAGCAGAGATACACACATGCAGGGAAATATGCCTTAGCATTTGAAAAAGGTAATTGCACTATAATTAACCTATATGGAGTATTAGTATCTTTTAGATACTATTCTAAGCGCTTTATATTTCTTAACTAATTTAATCTTTGTAACAAGTCTACTAGGGAGATTTGATTAGCTCCCTGTTAAGAAAAGACAATGTGCTCCAGCTAGGAGTGGGGAGAGTCAGGACAGACACCCAGGCAGCACAGCTCCGAGGCCAGGTTCGTAACTGCTATAGCTCCTACTGACTTTTCTGCAACCTTCAAACATTGGTACTGGCAGAAAGATTCTCCATGTTCTGTTTCCGTAAAGGGGAGGGAATAGGAAAATTCGAGGAAAAAGCCTTCAGCATATCTGTGCCTTCAGTCACCTTGCCCAGGGCGGGAGGAATGAGGTGCTTACCATGAGTCAGGCAGCAGAAAATGAGTACCTCTCCCAGGCTCCTTCCCATTCAGATCTAGCCTCCCCTCTCCACAGGGCATTTCCCTTCTCTGTCCTCCTTGAGGTCAGGTCAGCTTGGCTGTGTTGAGGGAGGCCCTAGGCTGTCCAACACTCATACCGGTGATTGATGTGGGATAAAAGATAGCCAGCTCATTTAAATCTGCATTCTCGAATCTGCTAGATTATTGACATTGTGTTTTTCCTTGTGCTTAAAACATAAGTCTATTTCTCAATTGATTCTAATTTGGGAGCCTCAAGAAAGAGTCCTAAAACTTAGTGCACTTATGCCATGATTCTCATGGCCTTGATTATTTATGTTCATTCTTCTGGACAAGGCATTCTTTGGCATTTGAGTAGCAAAAACAAATATTTAATCTATGGGTTTGGGGTAACATGTAAGGGAGTTCATTTGAGTCTGTGTACTCTAGCTCAGGTAGGAGTCTTGAATAATTCAGCTTAGCTCAACGGAGTTCTCCATTGGACTGTCAACCCTAATGGTAGTCAGGTGGTCACTTTCCAGGCGAATTCCCTGCATGTGATTTCCTCAGGGATCTCATGTGTAGGGCAAGATGGAGAGGGCCTCATTTTCTTTTTTTAGAGACAGAGCAAAAAGATGAAGAGGATAACCACTATAAAGAAGAAGCAAAAAGGAGGTGATAATTCAGTGCTAATGCACTTCTATCTCTCTTGTTGCCTTCAAATCTTCTTAGTGGGAGTAAGATCTTTCCATAGAAACTCTGGCATGAAATCTCAGGTGGTTGCATGCTTTTTATGATCAATCATAGGTAATAAAAGTCCTGTGGTCTCTTTAAGTGAGCCAACAGTTTCAATTTAGTAATTGCAATTGTTCTATATAACATCCTAATATTTTCTATAATATTCATTTAGGGGAAGATTTTCTTTTCACCCAGCTGAGGCTGGCAGCTTATAGCCCCAGTCTTTTCAGAAAGCTAACCACTGTCTGTATTGCTTACTTCCCTGCCACCCCCTTTTCTATTGTCTCCAGGTTTAGTGCAGAGGGAGAGACAAAGGAGAAAGATGAGAGGAAGGTTCTTACTTCATTGTCAATGTGGATCTGGCTTCATGTTCTGTGGCCCTGGCAGGTATTCAAACCCATCTCCTTCTATCATGGGTGCCTTCCTAACTTTCTCAATGTTTCCTCTGGAATATTCAGCTGCATTTTCCATAATCTGGGCAATGTATCCTTCTCTGGCCATCAGGACTCCTGACAGCCTCTGATTTCTGATGGTCCTCTCCTATCCATCCTATCATCCTTACATGTGGTCTTCTTAGGGAGTGTCAGGCAGCTGTGTGTCTTTTTGGTCCATTTCTAGATCATGAGCATGATTCAAACATTATTGTTGAATTGTAGATAACTTCTACACAGCCTGTGATTTCTTTTCCTGTCCCACTCTTTCCAGCTGAAAGCTAAAAATTCTTGCCTTTAGTGTACTTAGCATTTGTTAGGCCCATGCTCACTGCATACCCTTTAAGTCCTGGAACCATCTCAAGCTCTGTGAGTGCCTCTATTAAAGCTTACATGTTGCAATGAGGGACAAAGGGTTTGGATGGAGAAAAAACACACAGCACTCCACTGATTTCCCAAGAATTTTTTTAGAAAGGAAAACAAAAAACAAAAAACAAGTCTCTTCTGACCCATCACAACTTTGGTCATCTTGTATATATGCTATAGGTGATATCCTATATATTTTATATTTTCACTATTTCTCTGCCACCTACTTTGAAATACTGATAAGACTTCCTGTTTTATTACTCCTTGTGTGGACTTGATGAAAACATTCAAGTTAACATCCAGTTTCATGAGTTCTCATTTTTTTGGACAAAAGAGAGAAGAGAAAGAAAGGAGGAGTAGTTTTTCTTTAGAATCCCCCACAGGCAATGTGAGCAAATATGTTTCCCCTTTTCTTATCCCAGTGGAGAACAGAGGAGAGGTGAAGAAAGAAGATGGAAGCTTCCTTTTCATCACTTCTGGCTGAAACTCTCTCCTAGGTAGGAAAATGCAGAGAGAAATGGCTCCAAGTTCCTCACCAGAGTTGTGGTTTCCTACTCAATTGTCCTTTTTCTCCTTTCTTACTAATAAGCCTGAGTTATTTTTTAAAGATTTATTTATTTTCTTTAAAGAGAGAATGTGTGAGAGCAGGGGGAGGGGCAGAAGGAGAGGGAGAGAGAAAGAATCCTCTTTCTCTACTGAGTGTGGAGCCAGACACAGGGCTCAATCCCACAACCAGATCATGACCTGAACCAAAATCAAAAGTCTGCTGCTTAACCAACTGCGCCATCCAGACACCCCCACTATCAAGCCTTATTTTGATGGGTCAATGATAAGCCCAGTTTAGAAAACATAAAAACACTTACTTACGGAGCATAAGAAATAACACAGAGGACATTGGGAGATGGAGAAGAGAAGCGAGTTGGGGGAAATTGGAGGGGGAGAAAAACCATGAGAGACTGTGGAGTCTGAGAAACAAACTGAGGGTTTTGGAGAGGAGGGGATTGGGAGGTTGGGTGAGCCTGGTGGTGGTGATTATGGACAGTATGTATTGCATGGAGCACTGGGTGTGGTGCATAAACAATGAATTCTGAAACACTGAAAAGAAATAAAATTTAATTTAATTTAAAAAAAAGAAAGCACAAAAACAAAAACAATAACAAATTAAAACTCTACATTTCTTAAACTTATTTGCAGGTAGGACTGGCAATGAAATCTAAGTGATTCTTGTTGACTGGGATTTCTGGGAAAGCTGTCTGATAGAGGAGCCAGCCCAGCCATTAGCATTTCATTCTTCCTTCTGGCTTCAGTTACTAATTTTTTGCTAAGGTTGGAGTCGCCATATTGCAACAATGATGTAATAACCAAAAGAATCACGGAGACCTCCCACTTGATGTTCCTAATCTGTAAACTCTTGCCTTCAGACTTCTTGCTACAAGAGAAAAATGTAAACCCTTATTTGTCTAGATGAGTGTATTTAGGTCCCTATTACAGCTGAAACTGATTATTAAATAATGTACTAGCTATGGAATTTGGGGCTGGTTCCATAATGTCTCTAGACCTCAGTTTCCTGATTTATAAAATGGAAATCATACCAGTACCATCTCAGAAATATTTTGAAGATTAGAAAATATCATGCACACAGAGTATTTAGCAGAAATTCTGATGTACTGTGATAAATAAGTGGTAGGTAAATTTAAGTTGTCGATATTTATCTTCAAATAAATATGGATATTCCTTAAATCCAGTGTAGACTCTAAATCAGGAAAATATAGGCTGTGGTTGAGGGAAGTAAGGTATCTTAAGAAATCACTGCAACTACCTTAGAGTTTTCCCGATCAACTTTGATTTTTAAAATTTAGAAGAAGCGAAGATGTATTCAGGTAATAAACTTGAAGTCAGCGAAACCCATGTTAATTAATTCTGTAACAAAATGAGTGGGTTATTCAGATGAAAGGAGCTCATGTCTTTTTTTTTTTTTTTTAAAGATTTTATTTATTTATTTGACAGACAGAGATCACAAGTAGGCAGAGAGGCAGGCAGAGAGAGAGGAGAAAGCAGGCTCTCCATGGAGCAGAGAGCCCGAAACGGGGCTCGATCCCAGGACCCTGGGATCATGACCTGAGCCGAAGGCAGAGGCTTTAACCCACTGAGCCACCCAGGCGCCCCAGGAGCTCATGTCTTAAGTTTAGGAAATTATAGGAGTTATTCGGATTCACCCTAATTCAAGGGGATTTTGTAATTTCCATATTTACTTTGGTGATTGCCAGATGTGATATTTCAAAATTTTATTTATAACTAAAAATCTCACCTTCCAACAGATGTATGATGCCACAGATGGTATCTTCCCTGGTTGTGGCCACACAGATTAAAATATATGCATGTTTATGCATGTGTATCCATGAATATATGCCTACAGAATTGTATTTTGAAATGAGATCAGTTTTCTATTAAAATGTAACACAGGCAACTTATGAAATAAAGACTTAAATGTAAGGGAAGACAGTGAATTTTCATTAACTCTTCATGGTCATCAATCACAGCTTAAGCAAATGCTAGTTCTATTCTCTGACTTGATAATTCATATTATTATTATTATTTTAATTTTCCTTGAATCTTTTTCTGGCTTCATATTCCTCCTGAAGTTCTACCATGGAAACTTCAGGATCAAGATTTTATATTTTATATCATCTTGGATCAAAGGCTTTTTAAGGCTGTCCCCTGCAGTGCTCCCTCTTCCTGAATATTGTCTTTAGCATGGACCTGACATCTCACTAGGCAACAGTTGTCAGTAATGGGAAAAGATTATAGTGGAAAATTTACACATCACTGCCAAGAACTCATGCAAGTTCCCATAACATCTTATTTTTCATCTTCAGCCTACCTAAAGTTTTATATCTAAGTACTTGATGCTTTCGTAACACACAAAAAAGATTATAACTCAGTTATTAAATCTTTTTTCAATGAAGTTCTTCTTTTATAATGGAAATTTGAGTTTTTCATTGGTGCCACAGTTACCATATAAAGAGACATGTTACCTGGTTTTAGAGAACTCTGACTAGGCTTATGTAGAAGGTCCAAGGCAAGACCATTTCATGGATATGCAACCTATGCAAACATACAGGGTTGTGTTGGGTTTGGTTTACGCTCTGCCGTCTTCACATTGGAATTCATGTTTTTGAACAAGAGGCTCAGCATGTATCTTGCACTAGAACTGCAGATTATTGTAGCTGGTCCTGGGATCAGTATTTGACTAATTCTATTTAGTTGAAGCTCTAATTCCTCATATAAGTTGATTTTCCAGAGGCTAAGTCTTCCGGCAGCATTGTTTCCCAATGGACTTTCCTCTTATTTCAGGAATCCAATATTACATTAGCAAAGTCCCTAGGGCTTGGGGTTTATACCAATGTTTTGTAATTGACTTTGTCTTTTACAGTAAAACTGAACTTGGTGTGCCTTCATATTCTTTAAAGCTACCATGTATATAGAAATGCTGTATTTTATAGAGGAATTCCTTTAATCTATATCAGCCATATTTCTCTTCTTTCTTCTATACATTTAAGGGTCGTGATTGCTTGCAACTCAAATAATAACATACAGCAATATAATCAGTGTTTTAAAAATTTTTCATGTGACTTAATAGAATCTCTTTGATGCAGACTCTGAAATGGATTGTTTAAACTGAGATCAAATTTGGATCTTGTACATTTATGTATTCTTGCAGTACTTTAAGTGGGACACAGTATTTGAAAGGTAAGAATAGCTCAAATGCTAAAAATAATGTTTTTTAATGTATAGAGAGCTAATATATGATTGTTAGGTACAGAGATCAGTTACAAGGTTCTATTTTCTCTCAACTGGCTCCTGAGTGTGATAGATTTATTTCTCAGAAAATATACAGTTTAAGTCAATATCACTAACATTGTGTATGTCTACAGTGACTTTGAGGCTCTGATACTCTAGAGAATAGTAAGGGTTGATGCAATTTTGTTATTAGATATTATAACATTTAAAAGTTTCAATAAATAGTGATTAATGTGCAAACACAGTTAAGGTAATGTCAGTTATTTAAAATGACTACATTTATTCATAGATCTCTTCCAGCCAAACATATCCCAAGCTAACACATACAAGAAGTAGACTATAGGTAATACTTTGGATGTACTATCTCATACTTTTAAGAGCCAATGTTTTATTTTCTCCCAAAAAGTGTTTACTTGCTTTTTATTTTTTATTTTTTTTATGTTAAAAAAATTCCTTATAAGCTCTACTTTCCATTCTCTATCAAGTGCTTGTTCATTTCTCACATACTTGACAATTCTCCATCCTTGGTCTCTTCCCATTTTTCACTCTTTTCTTCTGCTTCCAGTGAGCTTCGCCCTTTTAGCAAATTCATCTCCTGACAACTTTCCAGACTCCAAAACTTAATAATTTCTTCTCTCCAGGAATAGAAGTGAAAGGCAGATGTTTTCCATCCTTAAGATTATAATTCCCTTTGTTTTACATTTAAGAGATTCATATTTGCTACCACTCACAGTTAAACATTCCAAACAACACCCCTGCATTAAGCAGTTTTCTCTTATTCTCTGTGTTCTCTAAGTGACCTTTCTGAATTGCTCATTCTCTAAAAGTGTTCCTTATGTGACTCATACATCCTGATGGCTTCTTTTTCATTTACAAACTCTGCATGCAATTTCTGAAGGTGCACAGGCCCTTGAGGCCAGATCATGAACCGAATATTATGAACACCTGCTCTAATTTATCAATTCCTATTTTACAGATATTGCATTGTGGATAGTTTCCCATAGCATTATTCATTCTTTTTTACCTGCTCGTACTTTCTACTTTGCCACCTTCTTTACCACACCCTTCTTTTTGTTTGTTTTTTTTAAGAATGCCCTTCTCATCTTCAAGTTTCATTTCTGGTATAACCCACAAGTTTTGTTTTTGTTTTTGTTTTAAATTCTGAGCATACGTTTATCCTTATTGACTTCTTATAAATGAAACAAAATAGATATATACCCTCATTCAGCCAGTATGACCTGAGTACCTGGCATATGCTAGACATCATGAGGTGTGTAGAACTAAATTGGAAAAGGATTTTCCTCTAATAATTATATTAATGCTAATTGATAATATTGATATTGTTAATGACTAATTTAAGACAATATATATTTTTATTTTAAAATTTTTTATTAATTGGGGTGCCTGGGTGGCTCAGCGGGTTAAAGCCTCTGCCTTCGGCTCAGGTAATGGTCTCAGGGTCCTGGGATTGAGCCCCACATCGGGCTCTCTGCTTGGCGGGGAGCCTGCTTCCTCCTCTCTCTGCCTGCCTCTCTGCCTACTTGTGATCTCTCTCTCTCTCTCTCTGTCAAATAAATAAATAGATGTCTTTAAAAAAATTTTTTTTATTAATTATTTTTATTAACATATAATGTGTTATTTGCCCCAGGGGCACAGGTCTGTGAATCATCAGGCTTATACACTTCGCGGCACTCACCATAGCACATACCCTCCCCTTTTCTAAGAACTCTGATAAATATGCTATTACAATCCTTCATCATTTTATTTCACACCTATACTTTTTTTTTGCTCCTCCTGCTTCTTCAATAGGTGAGATGAAACAAATGGAAAGAAATTAAAGTAAACCATACTCAAGATCATAACTGGAAAACTAATGGAAGTTGATTTCAAACACAGATTTCTCTTACTGTAGAGGCACTTCTAGTATCTTCACACATCTTAGATTGTGTCTACCTCTCACTTAGCCTAATAAATAAATACATAAATAAATAAATAAAGTTCAGTGTTGGGATTATCAGCCTTTTTCCTTTTGCTGTATTTCTGCATCTCTTTCTTCTCTTGTTGGACTTGGGCACATTGCTCCTCATCTTTTGGTTGAAATACCACACCTGCATTATTTCAAGATTTTGTCACACCTTCTAGATTTTCATAGGGACCACATTTCCTTGGTAGATAGATAAGAAAAAACTATGACTTTTCTAATCTAGATTTTCCTTAGCCAATTATGGCATAGGTACCTCCATGATTTCTAGAAGCCTATTTCCTAATCAGACTTGATTTTCATGAAGAACGTTATCACATTATTGTCCTTCATTATTCCATCTAAGCTTTTTTTTTCCTTTCCCTTCCAGAAAAAAAAAAATGGCCTATATAGTGTAACATTTAGGTAATTGCCTAGAAATCTCTCTCCTTCCTTCAATGGCAATTCCTTAAAGGGTTTTAAAGAGTTGCCGTGTAATTGCACTATTTTGTAAGTAGGCACAGAATTCTATAACATGTTTTATGCCTTGGTTATTCACTCTGTCTCAGTATCTTAATTCTCTTGTTAAGTAGAGGGAAGAGAGACAGGTGTACAAAGAAGAAGTTGAGGTCCATATGGTAGGGAACAGGTGTTAAATGCAAACCATGATCCTTTCTTAGACTGAAATGATAGGAAATGTTTCAAAACTGGGTGATTTACCTATTTTCCTTGCAAAGAAGTTAATAAATTTGTTACATGCATCAAATCAGTGATAAATTACTTGCATTTCGTTACCAATAGCTTTCCAGTAAAATGTAGACCCCTCCCTCCAAATGTGTCCCCCCTCTTGCCTGCCTTTCCTTGAGACAACATTCCTCCTAAGTCAGCAGCCTGAGCATGACATTAATCACAATATTTGGAGCACCACTTGATGAGATAGCAAGGTCTGCCTATTTGAAAGGATAACATGGAGGGGGCACTCTGCCACCTTTTTGTCTGAACAAAAGCCACATTACTAGTGGTCACAGGCAGTGTGACTAGGTTTAAAGTTGTAAAATGGGAAGTTGAGGGTTATGGTTTATATAGGATCCCCACATATTTCAATTTTTATGAGTCCACAGTTAAAATATTATATATTTGTATATATATACACACACACATACATATATACATATATATGTAAAATGTGTTCTGATAACAAAGATCATTTTGCCTGTAAATATTTTTTTAATAATATGAAAAAGGCTTCACTGAAAATGTAAGTTCTTTTTGAATAATTTAGGGAAATAGAGAAATTTACCATTATTACCAACCATTATTATTAACATTGATACTAGTAGTAGTCAAACTCTATAGAAAACACAAGTGTTGTGACCTTGTAACTATCCCTGAATAATTTTATATAGATTATGTATTTTAAACTTGAATAATTTGAGCCCAGTTACTGCCAAACTCTCGAGTCAAGATTCTATTTAATAGAATTCTTGATTTTGTTGATTGCCAAGCATCAACTATTCTATATAGAGAAGGCTTTTTAAATGTAACTTATTTATTAAACTAGTATTTAAATAAAATAAATAAAAATAAACTTAATTAAATTGATTATGTAATGATTGATAAAGGAATTAGTCTTGGGTGAAGGAATTAATAACACTAATGAGTGGTATGTGTTCATTTACTGTTGCTCCACGGTATTCCTAAATAATGAAAATGTAATCTATGTTTATAGATCAGATCACATTTTTGAAACTATTTTATTTATTTACAAATAAATTTATTTATTTATAAATAATTTAGGGGGAAGAACAAAGGGAGAGGGAGAAGCAGACTCTCTCCTAAGTAGGGAGCCTGACATGAGGGCTCTATCCCAGGATCCCAAGATCATGACCTGAGCAGAAGAAATGACTGAGCCTCCCACATGCCCTGAACAGACATTTTTAGTGAATAATTTCAATTGAGAAAAATTCTCATAGATGTTATATCACCAATATTTTGAATATTTTAAATTAGCAGAATATTCTATTTCTTCTTTTTCCAAACTTTCTATTATTATTCCTAGAGTCATTACTATTATACTAGTTATTATAATCTAATTATTTTGTTTAATGTATGCCAAATAATTACACTTCTTAATAATTGTGATTCTTACTGCATACTCAAAAATTTAGTCACTGTAACATCCCTACATAATCTTTCCCATCTCGACCTTTCCTAAGTGCATCATTTTCTCAACTAATTGACTGAGATGATTGCTCTGAATTACTTCGAGTTATAAGTTAGATAAAATTGGCTTAATAAAATTTTCCTAAGTCCTTCTTTTATTCTAGATACATATAATCTAAAGGCTTTTGCTGTTTTGTGTCATTTCAGTCAATGTGATTATATACAACTTGGGTTTGGGATTTTTCCCCTTTACTAAATATATTTGACGGAGACTTCCAAAGATAATTTAACTTTTTATTTGCTTGGTATGTTTGTTATTTTTCCATACAAGTCACCTCTAAATGGTGCCAATGTAACTATTTTATGACGTGAGCTCTCATGGAGTCAAGGGGGAATTTGTACATCTTTCACATTCTATCCCCTCTCTCTCCCCACCTCAACACTTTGCTCCATACCTTGGGCTACAAAAAGGGGTCAGGAGGCCACACATCATTGAGTTTAATTTATTCCAGTCCACCTAGTCAGTTGAAATATTTCCTCAAGGAAGTTTTCATTCAGTCGATGGCCTGAAGGGTTAAGAAAACAGAAACCCATAGTATTACAGAGTTGTTGTTATGAATGTTTCCAAGGAAACCATACCAGGAATGTTTAAGTGTCTTGTTGCTCCCCAAACCCACAGGAGTGTAGCTTGTTTGAGGTTTTGATGTCCTCTTAATTCCTGCCATAGCTGCTCTGTGGTAGGGTTTCCAGTGGAGCAAGAATCCCATAGCTGCCAGAAGTGTTGGCTCACAGGCCCACCATGCTCTCACTGAGCTCACTGAGTTCAGAAAGCAATTCCTCTTGAAGAGTTTGAGACAATTCAGAATCAAATAGAGCTTGATTTTGCTTTTTATTTTAAAAAATCCTTTAATTTTTTTAAATGTTCAATGTACATTATTTTTCTCCAACATGCACATTAGCAGACCATCTGAATATTTCATCAAAAATAAATAATAAATGAATTTGGATTGCAGAGATCATTAGAAGAGCGAATGTACGTGATAGATCATATCATGCTGTTTTATGAGGTGTTTTAAGGGGCATGGGAGGTGGAAGGGATGTACAGTTCTGAGATTTCCTCTGTTTGAGTGTCTATAAATAACTTTTAAAGTTATTTCATTTTTTTGAAATTTAGTGTATCCAAATAAAAATGAAATAATGAAAAATTTGAAAAAAATATCCAAAAATTAGTAACTTGATGAACAGGACTTAGAATATTTTTATAATTCGATTTTACAAGACAGTACATCCTTTCAAATGTTTACCCAAATGATGTGAAGCTAAAGGAAAGTAAAATAATTTTCATGCAAAGCTAATAGGAACAGAAAAATCTGTCTCTTTCTCTCTCTCACTTTGTCTCTTTCCATCTCACAGAAAGCATGCATATATGTGCATATGCGTGTGTGTGTATCAGAGCTCTTTTTTATATATTCAAAATGCTTAAAATGATCCAAATATACAGATAAGTGAGTACTTTTCTTTTATTTAGATATCACAGTGAACTGAATGATATCACACACACTTCTATCACTATTAAATATTTGTAAAGATAAGCAAGGCAAATTAAAAATAACACTTAAACCTCTATGTTGAATAAGAACTATAATATTTAATTTCATATTTGTAACTATAATTATATATTTTACCCCATTTTATTTTAATATGGTTTGTTTTTTACTACATACATAAATATATATATGATGTAATACATAAGATACATTTTAAATATACAACTGTGCAATTATTTTTTCTCCCACTTAATTTCTAATAGGTTTTTCATTTGCCACATTCTTCTTTATTCAAGGCCTGGTAAAAATTACTGAAGAAACACAAATTTGTTGAATTTAACCAGATGTTTACTGTGGATTTATCTAAGTCACTGTCGCTAAAATACCCAGTTATTATTATCTCTTAGATAGACATTGATAGCTTCCAATAATAAGAGGTAGTGAGCACTATGGGATTTTCACATATTATATCTAATCTGTTTCTTGAAAGTGTTGGATAGAAAGTTATATTTCATGATTTTACATTAGAAAAGTGATGTGCTCCTAGTCCACCAAGAAAAATTTCACTAAACACTATTAAACACTTATACAAACCCTCCACAAAAGATATCTACTTAAATGATTAATTCTGCTATTATTTAACACAATGAATTCAACAGGTAAATTTGGTGTGCAGTACATAGTGATGACGGGCAGCACTGGATATTAATTATATGTCTTCTTCACTACAAACTGGACCACATGTAAATAAATAGGAAACAATACACAAAACTGTTACCAGTGGGAATGTCTGTGTTGTGTGAATGGGAGTCTCAGTTCTTGGATTCCCCACAAAAGATTTACCAGCTCAAATACAGACAGCTGGGGGAAAGGAGGTGCCTGGTGGCTCAGTTGGTTAAGTGTCTGCCTTTGGCTCAGGTCATGATCTCAGGGTCCTGGGATCAAGTCTCCTGTTGGGGGTCCTTGCTCAGTGGGGAGCCTTTTTCTATCTCTCCTCACCACTTGTGTTCTCTCTATCTCTGTCCCTCTATCTCAAAAAATGAAATTTTAATCTATATTATATATATATTATATTATATATATACAGGGAGAGAGAGAAAGAGAGAGAGCAAGAACTGGAAAGAAAGTAGCAAGCACAGAACAGTTTATTAAGGACAGTACACTTTCAAGATGGGAGAGTACACAGGCCCAGATGTGGCAACTACCCTAAGGCTACACAGGTCTTTTCTTTTTATGTGAACAGGTCTTGGTTCATGGACTGGGTGGTTTCTAATGGAGACTGCTCCAATCATCTGGGGGACTCCTCAGGTTGGGAGGGAAGTTTTTGACCCCACACGGTTTATACCAGAACCATCATGGCAGCCTCCTTCCCTCAAGGTGCATGGGGATGTGGGGGGAGGGTTGAGGATTAAAACTTCAATGCAAATATATTATAATGAGTTTAGGGGTTACTCTAGGCCAGAGGTAGAAGACAGGAGTCCTTGTTCTGCACTTGTGGCTCTTGGTCTGTTAGCCTTGGGGTCTTGGAAGCCATAGGTCAGGATATTAAGGGTTCTTGGAAGCCCCATAGTCAAGATGTTGTGCCTCCAGGCTTCTACTGTATAACTTACTTATCACCATCCTTACCTCTTGAATATGGAATGCTGAGCAAACTAAAATAAACAATGTAGGGGTGGCTTGGTGGCTCAGTCATTAAGCTTCTGTCTTTGGCTCAGGTCATGATCCCAGGGTCCTGGAATTGAGTCCCATATCAGGCTCCCTGGTCAGCAGAAAGCCTGTTTCTCCCTCTCCCACTCCTCCTGTTTGTGCTCCCTCTCTTACTATCTCTCTCTGTCAAATAAATAAATGAAATCTTAAAAAATAACAATAAAATAAAAAATAAACAATATTAAGGAAATAAGAAGTTTTGAAGTTTTTTGAAATATCTTTTGTCTTTTCATAAAACAAATTTTTTGCAGGTTGAGGTGAGACAACAATGACCCCAAGCCAAAAGCCAAGGACCATCACATCTTAGTCCTTCTGCCACTTTTATGGAATCACTGGAATGAGGTACAGTGAAGGGTTATATTTGCTGGATCAGATTCTCCTGAATACAGACCCCAAGAAGAAGACCTAGGTGCAGGTAGTTTGTTTGGAGCTGATCCCAGGAAGCAGAAGTAAGAAAGCAGAGAAAAGAAAAGAAAGAAGGAAGCTAGTGTAAGAGAATGCAATCATAGTCACTGCTGTGCTTAAAATGATTTAATTCTCCAGAGAAGCTTACAAGAATTGTCTGCCAAAAAATGGGTGAAAGACTTTTTTCCACCACCTGTCAGGTTTCCTTGGTTGACAGCCGCCTATGCCAGCGCTACTTGCTCCTTTGCATTTCCAGGCTGCATGCCTACAGTGGGGAAATGCTCTCCTGCAACTTCTAAGAAGCTCTTGGGCATAAAACCAAAAAGATAAGACTGTGAGATGCTGTGAGCACAAGCATCTAAACTGCTGGCCACTGTCTGGGCAGCTACAGCTGAGATCAAACGTGGCTAAGGGTACAGAGGCAGAGCATCTGAAGTGCCACCTACAACCACATTCTACCAGAGCTTGTACTCAAATTACGGTCTTCTGCAAACATTCATCTGATGCATGAGGTTCATTTCACATGGCTTCAAATCTGCAAGCACAAGCATTCTGACAGCACTAATAACTAAGTTTTTAGAAGTTGGTGGCTTTCAATCACTGGGAAAGAAAAGAGTCTACTCTACCTTGAGTTTATGGAAAAGCTCAGACAACTCAGTTTCAAAATTCTCCAAAATGGTTTCCTTTCGGGGCGCCTGGGTGGCTCAGTGGGTTAAAGCCTCTGCCTTCGGCTCGGGTCCTGATCTCAGGGTCCTGGGATCGAGCCCCACATCGGGCTCTCTGCTCAGCGGGGAGCCTGCTTCCCTTCCTCTCTTTCTGCCTGCCTCTCTGCCTACTTGTGATCTCTCTCACTGTGTCAAATGAATAAAAAAAAAAAAAATGGTTTCCTTTCTCCAATATTTCCTTATGCTACTATGAATTAAGAAATATTTGTGTCACTTGTATGACATAAAGAGAAACTTACATACTTTAAAATGAAGTTAGCAGTAATTTCTATAGCTTTATATTTTTAATCACTTTTTGAAATTTAAGAAGCATTTAACACAGAATTTCCAACATTGTTATAACTAGACATCCAGATTTTTAAAAAATGAGTCTTTGAAAAAGAGATTGCTTTTATGGACATTGCTGCTATGAACACTGGGGTACATGTACCCCTTCCTTTCACTGTTTTCTCACTGGGCCCTTGTGACTAAGCAATATTTTAAAAGGCTTTCCTTCCATTAGTTAGGTCCACAAGTCTTAAGATTCATAGAAAATGGCCTTCCTTATCACCCCAAGGTTAAACTTTTCTCAAAAATAGAAAGTGTTTGGGACACCTGGGTGGCTCAGTGGGTTAAAGCCTCTGCCTTTAGCTCAGGTCATGATCCCAGGGTCCTGGGATCGAGTCCCACATCAGGCTCTCTGCTCAGCGGGGCGCCTGCTTCTCCCTCTCTCTCTGCCTGCCTCTCTGCCTACTTGTGATCTCTGCCTGTCAAATAAATAAATAAAATCTTTAAAAAAAATAGAAATAGAAAAATATATCAGTTTTTAAATATTTTGATTTATATAATTTTTAGTTTCAAGCACAGACTCTTAGTGTCATCTCCCCTTTTTTGGGGGAGTGGGACAAACCATATTCTATCACAATTTGAAACACTAAACCACTAACTGTACCATGCTCGTTTATATATATTCAAGATGGTCTATCATGACCCTGAGATCTCCAAATATTATTTTTAATTAAATACATTTTAATACAATGATAACACTACAGGTGTTTTCATTTTAAGATGACAAATCTCTTATTGGTGAAATGGAAATTTCCTTATAATTTAAGACATGACTACTAATTGTTACTCTAATTTACATTTTAGCATCTAAGATACTATATTTATGATACAGTCTTTCTAATTCTTCTACCTTTCTGGCCCTTCATAATTAGGTGTAATCTGGGAAGATTTACTGTTACTCATATTAGGTATAGTACATGAAGTCAAACATTAAAAAGTGTAATAATTTCCGAAAGTAGACTTTCACTGTGAAGGAAACTTTGATGCATTTTGCTCAGCACTGGCCATTATTTTTGGTGTCCCCACCTTAGGGCTCAGACTGGAGTGGGGATGTTTTGAGGGTAATGACATTATACCAAGGCAATCTGATGTCTTCTTATCACCCTCAAGTATTGGAGCGGAAGATGAAAACACATAAGTCCTTGCTACATAGATGGTTTTCAACTTATGTAAAGGATAATGGGATTTATTTCTTCTCATTTTCCCAATTGCCAAGCATTTTCTTTTTAATGATAGCTACAGTTTTCCCAAAGTACCTCTGTTGGAGAGATTAAAGCCAGCACCAGCTCTGAGGAGTGAGGGTTTTGTCTTAAGCTTTTGGGTACTTCTCACAGAAACCTGAAGAGACTTCTGCCCATGTTTCATCCCCACCAAAGGTTCTTAATGAGGTTTTGGTGTCTGAGATGGGCAATTAAGGATTTTGTCTTAATTGGTGGATGTTTCATCTTCCCAGTGACACCGAATTCCCTTATGGTCAGGATGGGGTTTTTCATACACAACGTAAGGCTTGATGTCCCAGGCGCCGTATGAAAAATTCTAATTAACATTCAAACATAAAGCCTATGGATTTTATCTACCCTGGCTCAATGAAAACATCTAAAACATCTGTGAAGTTTACAAGAATTTATTATGTCATAGAGGCGAGTATATGTAACAAAAATAATTTTAGAGCTGAATTTATATAGAATAACAGTTCCTGGTGTCACAGATTAAGTACCTTTATATCCATCAAAAAATACTCTTAACATGTCATTATATCTGCAAAGGTCACAGTCATGCTTTGACCTGTGTTAATAATCATATCCATTGCTTTGTTTATCATGTAAAAAGCTGTTTAATTTATAAAACAACACAGCATTGGTTTTTCTTTTGTAGTTTTAGCTGATTTGTCCAAATAACAAACTTCTGACACCTTTGAGACTCTTAAGAAATTTAATACGAATTTATACCATTGTTTGCTGCTTTTAAACATCATATAAGAACAGTTTAGCCTTTTTTTTTTTTTTTGAGTTGTAAAACTTTTAATATCTAAGAGAAAAGAGCTGACTCCTTTTGGACATGGATGCAGTACCTGGACAGTAGTCTAAAATATGAAAGACATAGTGAAAGCATGTCAATTTCACCATGTATATAAACTTGGGGAGGGATGGTGGTCTACATTTGGAGTCAGTTGCATGCAGTGCCTTTAAAAGTAGCTGTTTTTAGAAATAATCAGACTTTTTTATATCAAAAATTATGATGCTGCCAACCAAAAGCCCAGAGAACATATCTTACAAGGAAATCTGTCATATTAGATATCCGAAATAAATTTTCTTTGAAACATTGTCAAGCTGGGATCATTCCACAGACACAAACGCTTTACTCTCTGTGGTTTGTTCTCATTGTTGGCTGTTTTCTTCTCAACCAAAAAAAACCTCAAGTTACCTGAAATTTAGTTCCTGTCCATGTGACCCTGCACTTTCCAAACCAGCAAATGTTATTTTAAACTGCCCATACTGTGGCTATAATGTCAGCCACACCCAGACAGAAATCTTGCTACCTTGGGCTGTTGGAAGATTCTTCAAACAAAGTCAAATGGTAGATGATTTGAATTGTAAGGTAAAGGAAAAAAAGAAAAAAGGTGCTATTCTTACAGTTGAAGAATGGTCTTTGAGTTGCTAAGACAGTGTATGTCACTAAATGTACTAAAATTATTATGTTTTGTAGAGTAGGAGAGCAGCAGTTAGAAAATAATGGAGATTTTAAAGTCAGTATGAGGCAAGTTACCAGAATTTAATAAGTAACTTCTACAGGAAGTTATATATAGTCCGTAGCTTCTACGTAACTCATATGACATAACCCATCACCTTCTATTTTAATATTTATTTATTCGTCCTTTCAGCAAATATTTATTGAATATCTCCTGTGTGTCAGGCACTGTTCAAAGTGCTGAGGACACAAAAATGAATATACTTGGCAAAGTTCCACTTCTCAAGGAATACACCTTCTGGTGACTTTGGACACACAATAACTAAGTGACCACATAACTAGGTATTGGTAATCTATGAAAAGTGCAATGACAGAGATAATAGGTTTATTGTAAGAGTTAGCAACATGAGAAGTGTTAGGGAATGTTTGTCTTAAAAGGTGACATTTTGAGGTAAGACTTGAATGCTAAGAAGTGCCAGCTAGATAAAAAGTCAAGAGAAAAGCTTTCTAGACGAGCCAACAACACATGCAAAGGCCCAGAGGCAAAAGAAGAGTTAGGTCAAAGGCTTTGGGACATAGTGGCGGGATAGGAATGTGAGATGAGCCTGGCTATGCTATCATACTGGGCCTTGCAGGGCATGGTCAGGGGATTTGATATTATTCTAGTTGCCCTGGCAAACCGTTGATGATTTGTGCGCTGGGGGCAGGGAAATGGAGTGCCAAGATCGGGCTGAGGTTTAAAAACGATTACCCTGGCTTTTGTATATGCAGTGACTTATTAGGGGATAAATTCAATGCAGCAGGGAAGCCGGAGGAACTCACAGATGCTAGCAGTAAAGATGGGGACAGACAGAGGAGTCTGCAGAGTGTTGTGATTTGCTGAAGCATGGTTTTGGAGGGAAAGACTTAGATGTCCTCCTTGGCTCTTGCTGGGTGGTACGATTCACTGCAGAGAAGAATGTGCTTCTTCAGTGACTGGAGAAACATTTAAAAGCCATCTGAACATAGCAAAGCCCACGTCCTAGAGACTACCTGAAATACAGTATTTTAAAAACTCTCTTTACAAGCACTTGATTTAGTCATATTTGATTTCTTATTCAGGGAGAAGGAAAAAGAGTGCTCTGAAGCTGGGGGGGCGGGGCGGCAAAGAATGTCTTGAGGTAGCTGTAGTTCCAACAGGTTCTAAGTTGTTTAAATAAAAGCAACGTGTACAAAACACTTGTATTTGTTTCCCAGAGTCGCCGTAATAAATTACCATAGACTTGGTGGCTTAAAACAACACAAATGTATTCTCTCACACTTCTGGAGGCCAGAAGTCTGAAATCACAGTGTTTCCCTCAGAACTTGTTTGCAGATCAGATCTTGCTTTTATACTGGCTCTGCTCCAGGTAGAGAATAATGGGACGATTACCTCCTTGATCCTACAGAAAACGTCTAAACATCTCTCTCACTCTCTCATGAGCAATTGCATTCACACATACATCATGGGACAACTCAGCTGTGAAAAGAAGGAGTGTGTCTCTTATTTTACGTGAAATGTATCCAGTCTTTTTGGAAAGCCACTGCTAGGTAGGGGGTACCATGGGAGAATGAATGGAATGCCCTGTGACGGTCAGTGTTCTCTCAGCTTGGCTGAGTTTCCATCAAACCATAATCTATGTGTTTCTATGAAGATATTCTGTAGAGGACTAAAGTCCATAATCAGTTGATTTAAGTGAAGAAGATTATCATAAATAATCTGGATGGGCCTAAGTCAAGCAATTAAAAGAGCTTGAGAGAAGAGCTGAGGTGTCCTTGAAGAGGAAGTAATTCTGCCTGTAGTTAGGAGCTTCTGCTGGTGCCTGAGACCTCCAGCCTACTCCTTTTGACAGCCTGCCCTACAGACTTAAGCCTTACCGCATAGAAAACCTACTGGCTCTGTTTCTCTGACTAAACGCTGTTGTATGCATTCCCTATCTGAAATTCACAGTGCAATCCAATAATTTAAACTGGCTTTGTAGAATATTAAGCTTTCCACTGACATTACTCAGAATCACTCTTGATTCTAATTCTCCCCTTACCTGCATGTCTAGCAAGGGGGAAAAAAAAAAGGGTTATTATTATTTTTCCATTCTGCAATGTGTTCTTTGATTCTGGAAGCACTAATGGTCTTCGTCCATGCAGATTCAGGTATCCATTACGCAATTGCTCTCCATTTACACCATTCCATGATGGAAGCTGTTAATAGGCACCCTGGCCTTGTTTTGAACCATTTTGAAGGCCCTGCCCATGCCAAAATGAACCAAGGGCTTGCTAAACACTGAGTCCTCCTTCTATCAACCATGCTGCCCTGACAAGGTTACTTTGATACAGCAATGCCCCCAATATGTGCGAAGAGCAGCTCTTAAGATAATTTCCTCCAAGACCCCTAACCATAGACGAAAAACCCTACAGGCCTTAGAATTCTGCCGTTCCCCCATCTCCACCTGTCTCCAACTCATCTGGATTTCTCAAAAGCCACTATCTTCTTTGGATTTGGGTTTATCAAGCAGCTAGGATATAGGGATAGATGGGGGTGGCAGGTAGAACCTTCTCCATCTTTCATCATTTCCCTTTTTTCTGCCAATCCTCAGGGGCCAGAAAGAAAGGGCTTCCCCCTGTCATTCTTCCTGTCTGGAGCTCCCCTAAGGCTGTGGTCCATTTAGATAAGTCTGATATCATCTCTCATCCAAACCTGTCTGTGAGCCCATTTTCCTGCCAAGTCTCTTATCCACCCTCTCAGAATCTCGGGTGATAATCCACAAGGATCTCTCTGGGAAGCAGAAAGATCTAGGTGTTCAGTGATTTAAATGAGAACTAAAAATGCATCCGTTTAGTATTAGAATGATATTATCCTCCCACTATACTGAGGTACACCTTGATCTGGATGTATAGAATCTTCCACTATCAATGTGTTAGCCCTCTGACCAGGTAGAGGAAAAGTCAGCCTCCCCAGTAGTCATGTCAGAACGTGAATACCCACACAAGCAGCAATATTTAAGGGAAGGAAGATAAGGAAAACCTTCAGATACAGCATATTTTTTCATGTGACAATGAAATGATAAATAGCTTCAAATTTAAACTTCTGATGTAGTCTTCAAATAAAGTTGTATATAGAGTCCAAGACATATAGGAACTAGATTGAAAGATGTCTATTAAACTTTTGTACCATGACTCAAATACTCCAAATGTAGCACACCATAAGTTGATATTTTTTTATAATCTTGAAATTTATCTTTATGACTGAATACACATATTGCATTATATGTGTTAAAAGTGGTGAAGTGTATTTTAGATACACCACAAGTTTGCAACTCTTTTGTCACTTTTATAAATATACTTGGAACCTCAAAAGCGGGAAGTGGCTCAAGCTTTTCTGTAGCTCAGAGAGAGACCCGTGGTTTGTCCTCAAATCCAGAACTCTTGTCCTTGACTTTATAAAATGTTTTACACTATAAATCATCAGGACTATTGCAGTTGAGTGATCCCTCTGTTCTGATACAGTGATGGGCACATAGCAGGTTATTAAAATATATAGATTGAGTAAGTAAAAGATTAGGTTCTTTTCCTCTGTAGAGGATTTACCTGGAACAACACTGAAGAATGAATTTTAAATAAAATCAAACTAAAACAAAACAAAAGGCACCTTTTCCCCCAATTATGCAAATGTGATTTAAAAATCAGAACAGGTTTAAGTTTAAAATAAACTACATTAGTCAGCCTAATAGATTGCAACAAATACCTATTATTATTATTTTTTTCTTTTAAAAGCATTAGAGATTGACTTAAAATTTCACTTTTCTTTTTCCCCTAAAGCCAAGAAAACTTGTTGGGAACAAGGAGGAGTAAAGAGAAAAGTAAAAATGGGCACATTTCCTAAGTATTCTAAAAAGGGATTTTTCTCTTAGTTTGATGAAAGGTCTAGAAGATCCAGTTTTGTTTTGTCCTGAACACTATAACCCTACATAATTTTGACTAAACAAATAAGAGGGGAAGCTCATTAAGGTCAACCAGTCAGATAGTATTTGGAGTTTGCAGCCTCAAATTCATTTTCTATAGTAAGTTCCTGCTTGATTCTAAAGAATCTAAAATGTTTTAGATCGAATCTTTCTTTCCTGAAATAAAAAGATATTTTATAGATATTTTAAAGATATTTTATTTTATTTATATGACTCTATAAAAATGTAGATATGACAAGAGGATAAATGATAAAAGAAAAACAATGGATAAATTGAATTTAATCAACATTTTTTAAAAATGTGGTTCAAAAGACACTATCAAGACAAAACAAGACAACCTGCAGACTGAAAGAAATATTCTTAAATCACATTTCCAATAAGGGACTTGTATCCAGAATGTAAAAAAGAATTTTATAAGCCATTAAGAAAGCACGAATAGCCCAGTTGAAAAGCAGACAAAGGATCTGGATGGACATTTTTCTTAAAAAGATATACAAACGGCCAATAAGCACAAGCAAAGATGTACATCATCATTGATCATTAGAAAATGCAAATCAAGACTGCTGGGATACCCACCAGAATGGCTAAAATCAATTGAAACCCTCGTACATTGTTTGTAGGAATATAAAGTGGTACAGGTATTTTGAAAGAGAGCTGGGCAATTTCTAAAAATGTTAAAACGTGAATTTACTATGTGATCCAGTAATCCCACTCTTATTCACCTACCAAAAAGGAAAGAAAGCATATGTCCACATAGAGACTTGTACATGAATGTTCATGATAGCATTATTCACAGTAGCTCAGAGAGAGAAACAACCCAAATGTCCATCAACTGATGAATGGATAAACAAAGTGTAATATATCCATATAATGTAATGCTATTTGGCAGTACAAAGATGCAACATGGATGGACCTCAAAAACATGCTCAGTGAAAACAACCACACACACACACACACACACACACACACCACTCACATACACACATTGTATGATTCCATTCATAAGAAATGTCCCAAGCTGGCAAATGTACAGACAGAGAAACTGGATTAGTGTTTGCTTCTGGTTGAGAGGGGAATGAACAGTGATTATAAATGTTTCTTTTCAGAGTGATAGAAATGTTTTAGAATAAAATTGTAGTAATGGCTATGCAACTATGTAAATATACTAAGAACCTCTGAACACTTAAAATGATCAATTTTTATGGTATATGTGTTTTATCTCAATAAAACTCTTTATAAGCATTTTCCTTTTAACAATTACGCAACTGGGTTGTTTGTAAGAACAGACAAGAACGTTCATGTTTAAGTATGTAACAACTATCTTACAATAGATCATTTCCTTAGTCAACTATGTCCATTATTTTGGCCATCAAGCGTAGCTTAATATTTGTCCTGAACTAAATACTGCTTGTTGTGTGAAACTGTTAAGGCTCAAGATCCACTATAGCATTGAATTTACACACCCAAATCAACTTGAAATGCAAGGAGATACATGAATGGTCCAAGACATGTTGATTAATGCTTTGGGTTTGTCAGTAGGTGTGACTTTCACCACATAAATTGAGGCATCTGTAATTTGTAACTAAAATAACTCAAAAATGACAACGTTTTTTTCATAAGGAGTTTTCAATATAATTCAACAATCATTTAATTCTCAGACGACTGTGGAGACGAGTTGTATATAAAAGTGCTGCCCAAGGAGCGTGTGCACACATACACATACAGGCACACAGACACACACACCCTACAGCCATAAAAGCAAAACAAGTTTTTTTTTTTTTTTTTTAACTTGTCAGTATGTTGTAGGTCTGGTAGAGGAAGGATCAGCATAGCAAATGAAGATCATTTAGCTTATGCATTGTTTACTGTAAAGCCTTTGATGCCTGGCATATCCCCCCCCCCCCACACTTCCTTTCTGACAGAAGCTTTGCAGAACAACAGAAATCATGGCTCCTCATGAGTCTCCCTTTCTCTCCACCAGAATATGTTTAGATGACATAAGATGGTAATTCTAGTTGCAGCTATAGGATGCCTTCCAACTGCCTGGGAAATGTGCTCCCTCTGGCTCTCCACCACTTACTAGTTCCTCCTGATAGATCCAAGCTATCTTTTGAAGAAACCGCACTAACTTCTTCCAGAGACCACCCCCTGGCTAGTAATATCTGGTGGACACCCCCCCCTCCCCTTAGGAGCTGGGGTTCCTTCAGACAGAAACATACAACCCAAACTGAAATCCTCCGCTTCCTCATAAACAAAGGTGCCATCCGCATTCAGTATTCAGGTTGCGAAGTGAGTAGTCCCCGAGCTCACAAGTCTATTGGAGGATCACACATGTCCTCATCACCCACAGGCTTCTGTAGTCACGCTCCTCTACCCTGCTAGCACCTAAAATACCACTCTTTTCCTCTCCGGAGCCATGGGGATGCAAGGTGGGGCGGGGGAGGGTGGGGGGAGCTGAGATTCTGCCTTTTAACTGAGCATTAAGTTCCGCGGTTTTTCAGACACAGGCGCTGTAAGAATGTGGTGTGTTGGCTAAAACTACTTGTTTGCTTAATTTCTCACAGTTCAGTGAGGTCATTTTGTCATCTTCCTTGTGTTTTCTGAATTTTCCGAAGAATCGCCAGCTTCCAGCAACACCCTCTTTCTCCCCATTGGAAATGGAAACACGTCCTCGGCAGGAATTTTCCACTTAGCAGCTCCAGCTCCCCTGGCTGGGGCCTCAGCCCAGCAGCCTGCACGCTGTATTTCTTTCCACTGCAGTTTCTCATTTGTGAGCCGGCACAATGAGTTGTATTCAGTCACCCGAAGTCCTCCCCTTGCTACATCTTTTTTTTTTTTTTCCTTTTAATAATGCATACTTTCAAGCAATTTCAGGAAGAGAGCAAAGGCTTTTAAGCGACATTACGTTTAATTAGTTTTGTCACTGTCACAGAATCAGAACCCTTTGGAGTCAGTCCTCCCCCCTCCCCCCCATCAGCTCCCCGTTTCCCGGCCCCCTTCCCTCTCCTTCTGGTAAACACATGAAGGACAAACCTCATGGTCCATATACTCTGCTTGTAATTGTTTTCCTTTGCAAATTATTTCCTTTGAATAATATTTACAAACTATACTTCACTGCCTGACACGATGATAAGAGGGGACACAGATTGCTTATCATCTCAGCTGTAAACAAGAAACGGGAACACGCGCTGGGAGACGTGTTCAAAGCCGAGTCTGGCAGCAGCAGCCTTTGCAAACGCTCTCTACCGAGCCGAGCTGGGTCGCACTCCCCGCCGCCCCGACACTGCAGCGGGAGACCCGGCGCGAGCCCGGGGAGTCCTCAAGGCCATCCCAAGTCCCTGGCGGGGGAGGGAGAAGGAGGAATTCGGGGGGTCACAGAAAGGCTGCCTCCGGAGGAAAACAATGCGTGCCTTCCAGAAAGCAAACGCCAGCACGCGCAAACTCAGATGCTGCCGGATCCGGCTCCCGGCGGCCGAGGAAGAGGGAATGGGCTGCAGGGGCGGGCGGGGCCTCCCCCCGGCGGGGCCTCCCCCGTCTGGCCGGGTGGTAGCGTCGCAGACTGCCGGGGCCCAGGGGGTCACCCCGGCGCAGCGGAGGGAGCTCCAAAGGCACCGCGATTCTGCAGATGGGGAGGAGGGAGGAAGAGGGGGATTTGTTCAAGCTGGGAGGGTGGGCCTCGGAGAAAAAAAGAAGAAGAAGAAGAAATAGATTGATGCTTTGCAGGACACCTAGGGTATTTCTTTCAGGGGGTATTACTTCCACTTTTAGGCAGGAACAAGAGCTGGGAGGAAAACAGCAGCTCGGGCTGACAGCTCGGAGGTGATCAAAGGGGAGAGCCTGAATGGCTCGCTCTGCCAGCCATTTATTAGAAAGAGGAGTGCTCCCAGGCCACTGGAGGCGGGAGAGAGGGGATTAGCATCAAAAAAAAAAAAAAAGAGAGAGAGAGGGAGAGAGAGAGATCGGCCTCGCTCCCTTTATTCAGGATATATATGCAAATATAATATATATATATATATTCTATATATAGACTATAAATGCTATTCGCTACAAGACCCAGTCCTTCTCATAAACGAAATAGACCCCCCCCACACACACACATACACAATCCTCACACATATAAAGAAAGGAAATTCCACCCTTCCTTTGCAAATATTGCCACCTCTGCTTTCTCAGCGCTTGTAATATCACAGGATGGATTGTCCACTGGAGGACAGTTTTAGGCAGAGACGTCCCCCTTAGGGGAAGGTAGGGGAGAACTTTGTGGGGTAGTCTAATTAACCTCGGAAATAAAGTTTAAAGCGCTCCTGGGACTTGGGTAGAACTTCCCTTTTCATGGATAATAGGGTGAAGTGTTAAAATGCACTTCAGTGGTGCAAGGGATCTCCTTTTGCAAAAATGATGATGCCAGGCAGTTTAGGCAAGGATTGCAGAGCGTGACTACATGTGGAAAGGACCACAAATGCTTTAACAAGGGCATTGATCCCACAACGAACGCGCGTGAGCATGGTAGGCGTCTGCTCAGTGTATCAAGTGCACTCTCTTCAGTTAGAGAAATATGATCTTTATGCCTAGAGGTGCAGTGAAGCTATTATGGGGCTTGAATGGAATGGGAAATACCTTCTCACATAATAATGATTTTATTTTGCCTGAGAATCAGTTACACACACACACACACACACACACACACACCACACCACACCCCAGCAACCTGTCAGCTTTTATGACCTAAAGCTTTATAGCTTTTTGGAAAAACAAAAAGCAGACTAATTTTTACTCAAATTCACATTTTGAAATATTCAATGCTAAATCTTTTATTTAAACATAAAGTGGTGACCTTTTAAAGTGTTATTTTATCACAGTACTGAAATTCAGTCAAAAATAAACTTAGCAGAGCAACTTAAGTTTTGGGTTTTTTTTTCCCCTCTTAGTTTTAGAATAGTAATGATCAAGGTATACTTTTTATTCCTTTAAGTGTTCTTAAACTTTATAGTTTTTCTCCAATATTAGGAAATATTTAATATACATTGTTTATTTTTTCAATTATAGAAGCATATATTTTTATTGTAAAAATTTTGGATAATGCAGTGCTTAACTGGTTAAACAATGAAAATTTCCCATGAACTCCCCCTTCTGCAAATTATTTCCTTTTCCAGAAATAGCCACTGTTCTGCTATTTCCATCCAGACCTCATAAGATACTTTTGCATGCATACATGTGTACTTGCAACCATATTCATTTTTTAAAATAACAAATTCAATCAAACTGTATCTATTGTTCTATGAATTCTTTGTTTTTTTCACTTGATATACCAATGAAATTTTTCTTTATCAGGAGCTATAACTCACCACACTCTCAGAATTGCTGGGTAACTCTTCATGGTTTACTTTATTATTACTCTATTGAGACATAATTAGGTTATTTTCTTTTTAAAAACATTTTTATAAGTAATTCAGAAACTGACATTCTTAGAAATCTTTGGCCATGCCTGCTAGTATTTTGCAGGCTAGATTGCATTGCAATTGCCAGGCCAGAGGGCATGTGAGTTTTTAATTTATAGACAGTACCAAATTACTCTCAAAAGTGCAAAAACAATTTATATCCCCATAAGTCACAGACAACTAGACTACTATTTTCACACGCTCTCAATCACTGTTTATTATCATTTAAAAAAAAAAAAAAGTTTTGTCAGGATCCTAAACAAAAATAAGGTCACATGGATTCCTCTGTGGCCTTTCACAATCACTGCTAAGGTTGAATCAGTCTTACTAACTTTATTGGCCACAGGTAGTTTTTCCTGTGAATTACCTGTTCAGACTTTTGCCCCATTGCACTTTGGATCTTTCCTTTTCAGTTCCTAGAAATTCTATGTAAAGAGAGCTTTGTCTTTGACACAGCATAAATACTTCTTCAAGACTGTTGTTTATCTTTTAACTTTGCTAATGGAGACTTCATCATAGAAACATTTAAAGTTTTATGTACCAAATCTGTCAGCAATTTCTTTTATGGACTCCAGGTTGCGTCCTGATTAAAACTGACTAAAGAACGTATACCTCTATTTTGTATTCCAGATGGCAGATTAACTCTCTAAAATTGCTTTTATTTCTTCAGGACCATTCTCCATTAAATTGAGTATGCACTGCATCAACAAATTAACAGAGCTCTGCATTCATGTTCTCGCTCTACCAAAGCACTGTGTACATCTTTCAATGTACTTAAACTAAGATCTGGTCGTGGATGGACCCATGAAGATCTGTGGATGGCATGAAGGGAGAGTATCAGTAATGCCTAACTAAATAAAAGTCTTCAGCTCCTCCTTGAGTTTTTGGAAAAGTTAAAGTACTCACAACAGGTTTTCTCAGAGGATTCTATGAGGTAAGTCATTTGCATCCATTAAAAATGATGGCATCATCATTTTAATTCTGGAATTTCAGGATCCTTTGGTTTCTCTCTCTCTCGTAGTGGTCTCCTAACTTATTTTCTCAATCTTTCTTGATTCCTATCTTATTGTGCCCAAAAGTTCTTATCAGATTTAGTCATCCCACTACTATCTGCAGTCCAACAAAAGAATAGCCTCACTCTCTGTCATGAATCATGTGACCATGACTTTAACATGACCTGAACTTGACCTGAACCTTTTCTAAGTCATCCTCGCCTTTGATGATGGTTTCCTACTCTAACTGGTCCTTTTCCACCTCTAATTGTTAGCCCCACTTTAAGGTCCAGGCCTTTCATTCCCCTTGTCTGTAGTGGATCCATTGTCGTATTCCTTTTCCTCCACCGACTAGAATGCTTTTCACGTATGTCTTTTTATTCTTCAAGACTCAACTCAAATGCTCTTTCTTTTGTGAATTCCTTCTCTTTGATCCCATCCTCAGTAACACTTCCCCCTCTGGCAGTCTCTGCTACGGGTTTATATCACTGTTTCTTGCATTAGATTATAAACTTCCTGAAAACAAGACCACTTCTTATTGACCATTGAGTTGCAGTACCTAATATTGTACTTTATATACAGTAAGTACTCTAAACATATTTGAAGAAATAAAATAGATAACTAGATATATCCAAACATTCTATATGAATGGCAGTAAAGATACCTTGTCCCTATCACAAGGTAAATTTAGAAATTAGCTTTATAAAACCACAATTTGATTCCATCTGTGTCCAAGAACATTCTATCAGACTTATGAAACTAATAACAAATATACTGTTAGGAAACCTAAAAATAAATATATACATACATACACAAATCAAAAAAATATATAGTACTCTAAAGAGTTACATAACCAAAATAATGGAATAAATCAATGCTTGCTTATTAAAGCTGCTTTTGTTATTTTTTACATTATGACATTTAACTTACTTACTCCAGATTATTTCATCGAATGGAATTATATTAGCGATGTAAAAATTCGGGGGAAGTAAATCTCATTCTGTGACTCAGGAAGTGCCACTTCAAGTTAGAAGAGTATAACTTCACATTTTTTTGGTGTTAAATCACATGGTTTTCTGATAGCTATGAAATTCCAGAATTAAAAGCAATGTTCTAAGTGCTGTACACTACTTGCTACCTTTGGAACCAGAAAACTTGGGTTGACTTCCCGATTGGTTTTTTATGAGATTTGAATAGCTGAGATACTTTTTATTTTCAGCATGAATCACGAAATTTATAACATAGAATATTTTTTCTACTACATTTTTATTATTAAGTGAGGTAATGTATGCAAAATTGCTTTATAAATGATTAATAATATAATTATGAATCATTGATTTCAATTTGAGTCAAAAACTAAAGTCAAAGTTGGGGATGGGACAAGTCCAGATCCTGTATACCTCATCCTTCCCATCTCTACTTGGCTCATTGGTAATTTTCTATAGCACAGTAGTAACATAGATGCTCTTTGGCAATATAGAGATCATCTTACCTGGCACAACAATTAGAAGTCCTTCCAAGAATGTCAGGAAGAACAGTAGCAAGAGGTGGCCAATTGTGGAGGAAAAAATAGGGATCTGGAGGTCTTAATAAAGTCAAATAGGTTTCCTAAAGCAGAGGGCACACAAAGTCATAGGTGAGAAAGTCAAAACATCAAAAGACCAGGGCAGAGTTTCTCAAACTCCAGTATGTACACCAAACATCCCAAGAACTTACTAAAAATTTGGACTCTAAGTCAATAGCTCTGCAGGAGCCTGAATTTCTGAATTTCTACAAAGCATCCTTCAGACACCAGGGTTGCAGGTCTGTGAACCACACTTTGAGTATGAAGAGACTAGGGTATTTCATAAGTTGTACTTGTGAATATGAGGACACCCTGAATCGTGCCAAGATGTGGGGTATAGAATAATACCATGAGACCAGTGTCACCATCTTTGAAAATGTGAGATAGTACCAAGGAGGAAGAGTAGAAGATAAAATATCCAGTTTTTCTGAGTTTCAAAGGAGTGTAGAAGAAAAAAATCTGGCAGTGAGGATGGAGGAAAATGTAGGCTCATTTGAATTGACATGTGCTAGCTGGGAGAAGGAAAATAAATGGTTATCATTAGAGAACAAAGCTTCATCCTTAAAGGTGGGTCAAATTTCAGTTTAAGCAAGAAACAAGGCAGATAATTCTTGTGCAGAATCTTGAGGATGTTGGGAAGTTTATGGAGGAAAGGGGCAGCAGTGGCTGCATTATGGAAGGAGAAGTATACAGTAAAATGTTTGTAAACATATGGAAGAAGAGAACCCAGAGGTTTACTTCTCTAGACGTCACCTCGCAAGGCCAGTGTAGTGGATTTTGTGGTGTGTCTCCCAGATGTTCTCCATCCCTCAGGATTTAGGCCCTCATATTGTCATCTACTGAATTTGAGGAGGCTGACTTCCCTCAGCTGAATACTTCTCCAGACTTTCCCTCAGGTAATGAGAGTCACCTTGCCCAGTGTCATGCCACCTACTTGGGGCATCCCATATCCAGTTGCTGGGTGACATGTGTGTATGCGTATATGAGTATGTGTGTGAGGGGGGATTGCATTACGAAGACTCTATTCCTCCCACAAATCGTGACAGTGAATTTATTCCCTTTACTAAGAGAGATAACTCAATGCTACTAAGATCTGAAAGAACTTTGCTCCTCCCATCAAGGAAGTCTATCTTAGGTGAGTGGTGTCATGCATTAGGTAAAAGCTAAATATCTCAAATTAAGTGTATACAACAAAAAAAAAAATCTATCTAAGCCCAAAACATATATACTTTTTACATAAATTTCACTGTATGTGTCCTTTAAAATATTTTTGATTTACTTAAACAACTTTTTATGTATCACATTAATTTGATAATTCATAATATATGCAACATATATTTAATGTATGTTACATAGACATATATAATACATATTATGCATATATCTGTCTCCTAGGTTAGAAGTCACCACACATATAACATATGGACAGTTCTAATCTGACTTTACATTAGATCTCTCTGCAAACATTTCTTTACAGTAATAATTTTTAACTTTAGTACGGTTGATGCACAATGTCACATTAGTTTCAAGTGTACAACATAGTGGTTCCACAAGTCTATACATCATGCTAAGATCACCCTAAGTGTAGCTACTGTCACCGTGCAACACTAATATAATACCATTGACTATATTCCCTGTGCTGTATCTTTTATCCTCAGGACTTGTTCAGTCCATAATTGGAAGAACAGCATTTCCTACATTAAATCTTATGCATCACAAGCATATACAGACAAACTAATTTGAGGGCAGGTTTATGTCACTGGTTTTAAAGGCATTAATTATTTCATCAGTATTAAAAAGGTAAAAGGAATGATATTTCATAGTATCTTTCCTTCCTTCCTTCCTTCCTTCCTTCCTTCCTTCCTTCCTTTCTTCCTTTTTCTCTCTGTCTTTCTTTCTTTCTCTCTTTTGATTTTATTTTTAAGCAATCTCCACACCCAACCTGGGGCTTGAACTCACAACCCTGTTCCACCAACTGAGCCAGACAGGTGCTACCTTAGTACTATTTCATAATACACTTTTTCTTCACTGGTTGTTACATGTAAGTGATGAATCACTAAATAAAATAATAAATAAATAAAAATTTTAAAAAATTAACAGTTGTCTATGAAAACTTTTATGAGACAGACAAAATTATCCATCAGTTTAAATCATCATTTGCTGACAAATTGCAACAGAGATAACATGAGCTTATTTGACCTTTAGTAAACTTTGGAAGAATACAGCTTTTATTTATTCTTCCAAAGTTTACTAAAGGTTAAATAAGCTCATGTCTCTTTTAATGGTTGATTTTGTTAAACATCAGCTTTAACACATTTCTTGTGAGTAGCCTTGTCAGGGCTAAGTTAGATTACTATCTCTATTCCTAGACTGAGCATACTTAAGGAGAGAAGTGTCATCTGTTGCAACCCCCAAAATGTCGTGTTTTCTTCATAGAATTACTAGATTTTGTATAATAGGATCAATGTTCCTTTGCCCTTTATCCTGACAAAATATGGTTCTGTATGCAATTTGAAGAGACATAATATAATTATTTTTTGTGGAAACAGCCTGTTGAGATCTACACATGATACTTGGAGAACAGAGATTTAGGCTCAGACATAGAGATATATTTTTTCCAGAGGCCATAATAAAATCTTGACCACATTCTATATGGACGATGCTGATGTTCTGCTAGTTCTTAACTCTACTTTTACTATAATTCCAGGTTTGATCCATGGTTGTTTGTCATCTATAGGCTACCTGTGGGGATAAATGGTGCCAAATGACATGAGTCAGAGAAGCATGATGAGCTACCTCATCACTTCTTTGTTATTGATTTAAAAAGTGCAGGGAGTCCAAAGGATTTAAGGCTTTCACATTTGCCAGTGACAGTGTCCATCTCACGTTGGTCTCACAGCCCCTCAGGAAGCTTGATTGGTAGGCAGTTTTGGAAGACTCTGCAGACTATGCAGTGCCACATCAGGCGCTGTGGAGACTACCAGACAATGAAATATACTCTCTGCCCTCAAAAAAAAAGGCTTACAATCTATTGCAAAGGTAAAGTAAAGCATGATCAGTAAGGAACTCGGCAATGGTCTACAGCTTCTTAAAGAAGGTAGCCCAAGAAGTAGAGAATACAAGAGACAGGGCATAAAGGATGAGTGGTCTGGCTAGGCAGAAAAGTGAAGAAAGAAGAACAGATATGTTATCCATCAGAGGTTTACAGAGAGCTGACTATGGTGTAGACCCCATGCTTCCTCTTAGTTGGTTCCAATAAAACCCACTTTTACTATTAATATTTTCATTTTCTATAGGAGGAAACAAGTTTAGTGAGATTGAGTAGCTTGCCTACTGCAGATACTGGGGAAGTTAAGATTTGAATTCAATGTTCTGTCCTTGATTTCAGAGATGTCATGCTTAATTACTACACCATACTGTCATCATGATTTGAGGGAACATGGCTAGGGACAGAGTTGATAATGAGAGCTTGAATTAGTTCTGAAGTGATTAGTTCTGAGTATGGGTAGCTTGAAAGTCAGACTCATAAGTATAGTCTTAACTGTGGTGATACAGAGGGTACCATTGGAGATTTTACAGTGGAGGACTACCATGGTAGAGGCAGTTATTTAGAGAATATTGGTTGGGCAAGAATGTAGGAGATCAGAAGAGTCCTGATACCAGGTAGTATCCTATTGTAGGTAGAGGGTGAAGTCCCCATTACAGTGATGATGGTGAATATAAAGAAATGCCTGGTACTAGGGTAAGTACATTACATTGGTTATTCTTCATGATAACCTTGTGCAGTAGGTTCTATTTTTATAATACTCACATATAGATGAGGCTACATAGTTTAAAAAGATTAAGCAAATTAACAACTAGTAGATAAAATATCCAGGATTAAACCTAGATTATGCTTTCTCCTGAGTTTGCACTCTTGACCTGGAAGGTACAGCTTCTGAAGGCCATTTCCTGAAGTCAATATCAGAGAGAGGATATTGGCCTGTGCAAAATCCCTGTGGTATTGGCAAGCTCTTAATGTCTCCCAGTTCCACTTTTCTCCTTTGTGACAGAGGACGAAGTTTGTTTGCTTGTTAGTTTGTGTGTTTGCTTTCTTTCAGGATGGGTAAGCCCAGAATTATATGTCTTTCACTGGGAAAGCAAGAATCTGAAGAAACAAGAATAAGACAGAATGTTTAATCAGTGTGTTTTTACATGTCTTGTTATTTTTCACCTAGCCTCTTTGTTTTTCATAGTTTAATATCATTAGCTAAAATAGAGAAGCGACCTGGGTATTTCTTTAAACATAGTTTAAAATGAAATTTAAGTCATTAAAATGAAATTTACTGGGTTTTTGTTGAGTAAAAATGCACTTTTTCTGAATATAAAAATGGTAATGAGTCAAATGATGATGTAACTGACACAGAAGAAATAAAACCCAATAGAATGAAAACCAATAGAATTCATACTGGTTTTACTTTACCTGAAAATTAGAGTGTACATACAGACAAGATGAAAGTGCATGTACAACAATCCTCTGGTGGTGAAACTGGAAAATCTGATACTAAATACTAGTGTTCATTTACTTGTATTACATTTGATAAATTTAGATGAAGTCTGTAGCTCTTCTTCCTTCAAAAGTAAAGCATTTTCATTCTTTATACAGCTGTATCTATGTATGTGTTTCTTACTATGGGGTATGTATTATATTTGAGAATACTAAAAATAAGAAAAAATAAAAGGATTGCATATCTAACACTCAATAATTTTCATTAATTATTTCAATGTAAAGTGTTAAAAATAAGTATCTTAGATCATTAGAAAAGACTCAAAATTGATTATTCCTTATTTTGAATCAACTGTACACTTAAAAACTATGATATCTATTTTATAAAGATTTTAGGATATTCTACTTTTCTGTTTCTATTATTACAGTGTGCTCAGACAACAGATTATGTAAAAGTCAAAACCAAGTCATGAAGACATTTAGTCTCACTGAACAATGCAGTCAATATTCAGGATATATTAAAAAAATGTCAGGATCCAGGAACACCTGGCTGGCTCAGTTAGAAGAGCGTGTGACTCTTGATCTTGCCTTGGTGAGTTTGAACTCTACGCTGGGCATGGAGCCTACTCTTTAAAAACAAACAAACAAACAAACAAAGACAAAAACAAACAAAAGAACTAAAAAAATACTAGGAGTCAGAAAATGTGAAAGTGAAGGAAAAAAAAATTGGCAGCTGTATTTATAATAAGAAAGATGGTGAGAGCAAGAAACCTGATGGAAAACCAGCAAACATGGGGTGATGGAGTTTGCAAAGTATAAGCAATTTACTATTTAATGCCAATTGTATTTACCATATGCATAATGTCAGATAGTTATAAACACCAAGAATAGCAATGAAGCTGAGGAACGGGACGGTCATGACAGATGAAGTTTTTTGTTTTTTGTTTTTTGTTTTTTGTTTTTTGTTTTTTGTTTTTTGATGGAGTAGCAGGAATGTTCTGTCTGATAAGGAGGCATTTGGGGAGAAACAGGAATGAACAGAAAAAGCAAGGCATGTGGATTTCCAGCAGAAAAAAAAGTATCTTTGGAGGGAGCAACAAGTTCAGCACTCCTGAGGCAAGTATATTCTTATGCCTGGTGTTTTCAAGGAGTAGCAGAGAGGCACATGGGTCTGGTGTAGAAGAGCTGTAGGAGTGAGATCGAACAAGAGGCTGAGGGTAGACACTTGGAGGCAACAGTAGGACTGTTCACTTTATTCTCATGAAGTGGAAAACCACCGAAGGCTTTCAAGAGCAAAGATCCATTATTATTAGGTTTTAATGGAATTACTCTAGTTCTATCTGGAGAGTATAACTTGAGGATGAGGACAGAAGCAGGGGAAACAATCAGGATATTAAATGAACTTATCCAGAGGAGAGATGATGGCAATGCATAGCTAACACAGTAGTGGTGGAGTGGGGGAGAATTGGTTAGATCAGGAAATGCACCTGAAAGTAGAGCCACCAAGTCTGGCTACTAGTTGTCTGTTTCCTGTATTAAATTGTTCTGTCTATGAAGCCGCAGACTTCTGTTTTTCTCGTTGCTGAACTAAAGGCACCTAAACCAGTGCCTTCACTGGTATATACACAAATGCTAAGATTGTGTTCCAGTAAGAGGTCTGAATTTGGCCCATAAACCATAATTTGCTGACCCATGAACTATAGTTTTGGTGATGGTAAATAATTTTGGCATAGGTATTTGAATTTATTTAAATTATGCTCTCTATTGTGAAATATGTTTTTTTATAATACATACCTCACTCTTTTAACAAAGATCTTTTCCGTGTAGAACTGAATAAGAAAATGGTGGTTTTTTTCTCTTTGATTCAATTACTCTCCCATGATATGTGGAAAACCTTTTGGATCTGAAGTTTATAAGCAAGTTACAAGTGCACAACGGGTGCCAGGCAATATCCTAAAAAAGAGGGAACACTCAAGAGGAAAGCATCCATCCCTAAGGTACTGATCCTTGGTACACTTAAATATCAAAAAAACCACCTGGCATCTTGAAAGACACTAGCAAACTGAGTGTCTGTTTCAGTTAGGGGTTCTTTTGTGTTGAGAGTTTTCCTAGTCAGTGATTTGGAACGTTTCAAGAAGATACTAGCACTGCAAACAGTCCTTGTCATTCTTCTGGATTTGTGTTTGTCAATGTATTCTTCCCATTTCCTGGGAGACCAGTTGCCCCACAGATTTCTTCTTTCAAACTTAGCCTTTTCTTGTATTTGGGAATATTTTATTTAAAAAAAAATCAGCAGTGGATTTGAGTTGAATTTATATGTGTTGTAGTTTTCCTAATGATGAAAACATCCAAGCTTATATTACTGATATAAAGTAGAACTGTGCTCTCAACTTTGCCCAAAGCAGACTTAGGCAGGGAAATAAGAGAAGAAAAAAAAAAAAGAAGAAGAAGAAGTTCTAGAAGACACATGTGGATGTGGTAAGACACCCACCTTGAATTTCAAAACCTGCAGAGACTATTGAGGACAAGGATGGTTGGCCAGGGAAAAGTTAAAGCAGTGTGTTCTTATACATCTCCTGTACACATCTAAAGTATCTTTCAACCCCTTTAGACTCATATTTTCTGGTACAATGACTGCTACTAGTTTTGTAAATGCTACTGCTAATTGAAACCACATCATGGTCAGATAAAAAATAAGCCAGTCAGGCATCCTGCTGAAAATGTACCCAGCAGGACAGCCCTTTTGTTCTCCTTAAAAATGAACTAATTCAAGAAAGGCACTGCCTCTAGATCATTATCCATTAATGTATGCAACATTCCCTCTGCCCCACTCTTTCTGCTTTCTCCCATCACCCTTCACTATAATTTTCTTGTGGAAAAATAAAAGAACGCCAGTTCTCTTGTAAACTGCATAATTGGGTTTAATATGCAGACTTGCCATTTCTAGGCATGTACGTTTTCTGCATTAATGGGAGCTATACACGGAGCATTTAGAGATCACCTGTGGATAGGCTTGTTAATTAACAGAGTTAGAGCCCTATTTCATTCCATTTAAACCAGAGTAATTGAAATCAGGGTAATCACCACTGCAGTATTCAGTACTTTCACCCCTTTCAAGGTTATTTTAGCAATTATGTTCTTGGCTGAGTGTATTAGTAAATGCTGAGATTACTTCCTGTGCCATCTGACTTTTCTCAATCCTGTGCCCTATGGCATGTTTTTTTTTTTTTACATGATTGCATTAGTTGATAAAACTAGAGATAATCTGCATCATCCTTTAGCCTTACAAAGAAATTACTAAACCTAATCCAATCTGCTAGTAGTTGTCCAGGACAAAAAAAAAAAAAAAAAAATCACAATATCAGGCTAAATTTAATCCCCAAATAGATCATATGTCACCTTGTTAAGGACTAAAAGAAAATTTATATACTATCAAATTCAGTAATAGCTGGTTGTTAGTACAGCTTGGAGATTCCTGTGTCTGTTATCGCATGATACTTATGATAGAAAAATTTGTTTTTTTTTTTTTTTTTTTTCAAATCTGAAAATGAACATAGGCATTCTCAATTTTATCAGATGGGAGAAACTAAACTACTTCAACCTATTAAAAAAAAAAAAAGCCACCTGAAATTATTTTTAAACAAGAGAGTTCCATTTATATCATCTTTGGTATGTTTCTGCCAGGACTCGGAAAGAAAACTTCCTGTTGCTGTTTTTCATCATTGTAGGATTAGGACATGAAATCCAAGCTGTTACTATAATGGTTCTGTTTCATTGACTCACTCGTAAATATTTTCTTATTTTTTAAAAGTATTTACTTATTTCTTTGAGAGAGAGAGTGTGGAGAGCGGCAACACGAAAGGAAGAGAATCTCAAGCAGACTTACCACCAAGTGTGGACCTGATGGGGGACTCGATCTCACAACCCTAAAATGGTGACCTAAGCCAAAATCCAGAGTTGTATGCTTAGCCAACTGAGCCACCCAGGTGCCCCATAAGTATTTTCTTTTATTCAAAGTGACATTGTTTAGTGACCCAGTGATTTTCACACTGCTTACCCATTTCTTCTGGCTAAAATTAAGACCAATATAACATTGCCTTGCAATGGTAGATTAACATTAGGAACTTATGCTGTGTGTGTGGTAATTTACCTCCACATATTTAACCCCTTCCTTCTTATCCTTGGTATAATTTCTACAACTAGTATTTACTGATTTTTTGCTATTTGCCCATCTATAGAGTCCTTTTCTCCGAAGACTGGTGTTACCAGCAATATATTTATTTAGTGGCTCTTTTTGCCACCTGAATGTATTCACAATCTCACAATTTCATTATAAAACAATATGTTTTATATCGTGTTGCCAAGTGTATTTAAAGGATAAGAGCATATTGTTATTTAGTTCTTCGAGAAGGTAATGGGGATGCATATACAGTTCATTCAGTGTTGTTGTCTGTATTATCTTTTTATGAGGAACATTTGAAATCTGCTAGAAATAAAATTATCTTTAGATATCCTATCCAGTGATATTTGCAGGAAATGTTGACATTTATATACGTATTGGAACATTTTCCAGTGGGTTAGTAAATATTGTCATTCCTTTCTTTCTTTTTCTTTTTCTTTTTTCTTTTTTTCAGAGTTGGAGAGAGAGAGCACGAGCGAGTGGGGGAAAGGAAAAGGTAGAAGAAAGAATTCCAAGCAGACTCTGTGCTGAGCACAGAGCCCAATATGGGACATTATCTCACAACCCTAAGGTCATGACCTGAGCCAGAATCAAGGGTCAGAAACTTGAGCCATCCAGGCATCCTAATATTATCATTTCTAAATGCATTTTCTATCTATAGTTAAGTAAATTTTTCTTTGGGAAACCCTTCACTCTCTGCTTTCCAATTAAAATTGTCAAAACTTGAGAACATTCTTTTAAATCAGTTTAAGTCTATGGAGGATTTAAATTTAATACCTTAAGAGAAAGACAGAAAGAGAGAGAGAGAGACCCTCAATATTAATGATAATTTAAATTTACTGTGTTTGTCAGAAAAAAAAAAATCACCATCAGACATAAGACATCCTTGGTATCTTCCATGCTGTTCTATGCAGAGGAGCTCAGCAATAAGCTACTTCAGCAATTCTAGCTCATCCTGCCTTGCAAATTTACCCAAACACATTTCTGTTTCATAGTCTACCCTGATTTGGTAATATGCAATTAGAGAAAATGACCATTTTAATATAGAACAATTTTCTTGTAAATTATACAGTAAAAAATATTTGAAACATATTAAAATCAAATGGATTTAGAATGATTATAGTTATGAATGACTGTAATTTGGTCTTACACAGCTAATTCCAAACACTGCACAGCCGCTTAGCAATTTCCATTCTCTAAATTTCTCATAATGGGATTTAAGGGGAAAAAAAAGTGAAATCATCATCTTTTCCTCAAACCTCCTCCCTCTTCTTGCATATTCTATTTCAATAAATGATCTGCCACCCTTGCCATCACCCCAATCTGGGAAACCCTGTAGTCACCCCAGCCCCTTTCCTCCACTCATTACCACCACATCCATGGCCATAGAATTTTGTCTCTGACAGATGTCTAGGTAAGTCACCCCAGTCCCTCCCCCCATTTCCTCTGTCATCTGCTCTTCACTGAGACCCTCATTACTCACTAACCTCTGAGCTTCCTTGGCTAGGCATGTAGCCCACCAAACACACATTCCTCAATTCATGCTCAGCAGAGCTGCCACAATGGTCTCTCTAAAAGGAAAATACAACAGTGCCATATTTCTGCTTCAGTGGATAAAATACAAATGTTATTTAGAGTAAATACAAATTCCTTGATCCGATATTCAAGATCCTTCATGCAGGAACAGTCCCTAGTCAATGTCTGCAGCCTCATCTCCCATCACCATGTCAGTTGCACTTAGTCTTCAACCACATCAAATCCATGCTGCTCCAGACATATCAGACTCTTAACGCTATCTGCTTTTGCAAAGCCCTTTCCTCTGCCTGTGAAAAAGAGGACAGAGTGAAGAACGTTCTTCACTGCTTTTTTTTTTTTTTTTCTTTTACAGTCTGTTCTTTCTTCCATTATAAGACCTTCCAGGAAGCCTTCCACTAAAGAAAAAATTATTCTGACACTTGTTAAAATGGTAAGGAAGGCTTGATGCAATAAGCATCAAGATTATTGCAATAGAGGTACTGCAATAGGCAAAAGAAATCAGGCTCAACTCTAAATACAATAAGGACCAATGGGGATTTATAGTTAATGGGCAGAGTGAAAGCATTGGTGAATGGACAGTTAACTAAAAAGCAGGAGACATCAAGGATAGGGCAACTCTTGCTAAACTGACCTAACAGGATTCTTGCTAAAGGCAGGCCAATGACTTTGAAATCTAATGTAGGAGAAGAGGAATCTGACCAGATACCAAGGGTCAGTGATGACTTCGTAGGATTCTTTGCTAAGACTGGGTTGAGCAGACCAACAACCGATAGGGGCTAACGTGGAGAAGAGGGCTCAGAGGAGGCAACCATTTAGTGAAGAGAGACTTTGTTCCTTCCTTAAGCACCAGATAGAGTTAGCTCTCCACTCCTCTCTGCAATTTCCAAGGCACCTATAGCACATTGAGTATATCTGTAATCCAATTATCACATTGTCTTGTATTATGAGCATTTGTCAGCCCTTCCTCTAGTGAGAGAGCTTTCTGAGACAGAAAATTTTTACTCTTAGCCCTGGGTGGTCTGGTATCTTGCATACTGACTTTCTTGTAGATGTTTAACAATGTCTGTTAATTAAGAGTTGTATATGAATTGAAAGTATCTTTGATATTTAGGTTAAGACCTTTTCACGTGGGTTTTACCCAACTGAATGGGACTCATTTTCCATGCTCTCATTTTATTCCTATATATATTTGTCTTGTGGAGGGATCAATATAAGCCAAATCTCATTACAACAAATGCCATTATGCAGAAATCACTGAATCCTATATATACATATATATGCCACTTTCAGTGGTCTACTTACTGTAAATAATAGTTTATATAATTACAATAGATTTTCGGTGTCTTAGAGATTTGTGGGAGTGAATAATGAGATATGTATGAATGAATGGTTGGATGAATAATACATCCACAAGTTTCTTTCTTTCTTTTTTACTTTTCTTATCACTTTACAGTGCTATTAAAAATTAAGAACTAGTCTTTAAGGCAAAGCCTGTGACAGAACACAACTATGCAGAGCCCAAGTAATTATTCTGTAACAGTAATCATTTCTCTCTGTGTGAAAATGAGTTAAGTGCTCTTCTCAAACTCTACGTGTTAAGTCATTTGCTCCTTTCCTGGAAAAATATCTCTCTAGTTTGGGGCAGTGGTGAACTTAGTTTAAATATTCTGAGCTCATAGCAAATTTATTTCTTTAGAAACAGGCAAATAGTTACTGTGGTTGGCAAAGTTAATCACATAAGTAATAAGTGCTCATTATAAAAATAATTTTAAATAACAAATTGACATAAAGAAAGTCATCCATAATCTCACCAACCAGAAATAATCTCTATGGTTGGGTAAGAAATTACTAATTTGGCGACTGGTACCAGAGTTCTTAGGGAAAGAAGTAGGAACTTCTAGGGAAGAAACTGTCTTTGTTTGGGAAAATACCCTAATGGGCCACTCTGAATGAGAAAGGAAGACCCAGAAGGCATAATCTCAAGAAAGGAGATGAAGAAACTAAACAGTTCCGCATAAATTAGAGTAGAAAAATAAATGAGATTAAATCCGGTGAGAGCAGAAACTCAAAACACGAAGACACAAAACTATTAGATTCTATAAAGAATCAAAAACTTCTGGAAGCACACTGATATTCTCAGATTATGGACAAAGTGAGTTAAGCCAAATTCATTTAAATATTCCAGGCTCAGGTAATTTGATCAAGGGAGAAATTCAGTATGAGGTTCAAGAGAGTGGGTTCTGGAATAAGTTTACCTGGGGGTCATCACAGGTTCCAACACTGTTTCTTTGTGTGTCAGTGTGTAGGAGACTGGTGTTCATTAGGGCCCAAACCAGCAATATAGGAACTTTCAGGAAATAAAACCAAAGGAGTTTAATATTGTTTACCCTGGTGGTAGAAGAACTGGGAACCCAAATGTAGACAATATGGCAACTAGACAAAGTCATCACCAACCTTATGCTAAAGGAAGAAAGGGAAGAGAAGGAGTTAGAACTGGAGCCACAGAGAAAGCACAGCAGTGGCCAGAAACCCTACCCTGGGAAAAAATCAGAAATCAACCTGGAGAAAACTCTTTCATCACACACATCCATAAACTAGATGAAAGATGAAGAAAATAATTCTGACCTGCAAGGAAATGTGACAAAAGATGATGAAAGCAAAGATTTTCAAGTCTGTTTGTATACATGCATGCATATTGCCAAATATATATATATATATTTGCATATGTATTATGCATGTTGTCAAATATATAGATTATATATATGTATACACATAGATATGTTGCACAACCAAATATAATCATCATGCACAAATATCTTGCAATTTAATTTAATTCTTGATATGATATGGATATTCCCCCATGACACTAAACATAAACACAAAACCATATATCTACTATCATGGCTGCATTATTAGTCTATAACTAAGCTATAAAATGTATTTATATAGTCCCATATTGCTCTTTCACATTGTTTTAAAGTTTTGTCCTTTCTTTTGAGAAAAATAGAATATGCAAAATACGTTTAAAATTTTCAGTGCTTTGGTGTTGGAAAGTGTGTATAATATGCTTGCAAATGTGGCTTTTTAAAAATTGAAACCTTATTGCTGCATTGCTTTTTTTCATCAAAATCTCTTAAGAAAGAGATTGTGTAATGTGTGTCAATAACTTCAAAACAAATAATTAGCATCAGAGTTGGGATTTCATCACTTAGCATCCATCATAGGCATCCAGAACTCTGATTTCTTTGAAGTTTCCCATTGAAAATGATATATGTCATCAAGTTAACTCAGGACTGGTTAGTAAGCAGGGCATGGCCAAGGTCACTTGAAGGTTTCTTTGATGCAGACATTCCTCAGTTTATTTAGAACTGAAATAATCCTGACCTTCCTAAGGGTCCTTTCTTTACCTTTCTGACAAATGGAGGAAGCTGAATAATTGACTTTTCTTTATGTTCACAGAATCTTTTGCATATCCAGAACATTTAGACACTAAATAGAGTGATCTGTAAGCCAAATGCAAGTGTAGCATATCAATGTGTGATATAAGCCTTTGGACAACATTTGAAATTCTTTCTCTTTCTTTCTCTTCTTTTCTTTTGTATGGTCTCATTTTTCAATTATTTTCTTGCACATGAAAAGAATAGATCAAAATGGACAGATTTTTCATACTCTTGATTTCAAAGGCATTGAGAAGAACTAAGCTTCAGGCATGACAATCTAATGGTTCTGTTTTAAAAATGGATATCATCCCTTGGAGTTGGATTTAACTAACTCATTTAGGTATTCAATATCCCACACCAGAGTATACATCATTGCAATTGACAAAGCTACATTGACTCATCTAAGTTACCAAAAGTCCATAGTTTACAGAAGTGTTTACTCTTGGTGTTATACACTCTGTGGGTTTGGATAAAAGCATGATAGGTACCCATCATTATGATATCATACAGAATATTTTCACTGCCCTAAAAATCCTCTGTGCTCTGCCCATTCATCCTCCCCTCCCCAAACCCAACCCCAGGCAAATACTGACCTTTTTACTGTCAGTTTCGCCTTTTCCAGAAATTCATACAGTTGGAATCATACAGTACTGTATTTTCAGATTGGCTTCTTTCCTTAATAATATGCATTTAAGTTTCCTTCATGTCTCTTCATGCCTTGTTAGCTCATTTCTTTTTAGCACCAAATAATATTACATTGTCTGAATATACAACAGTTTATTTATCCATTCACCTACTGAAGAATAATATCTTGTTGTTTTCAATTTTGACAATTGTGAATAAAGCTGCTATAAACATCCATATGCAAGTTTTTGTGTAGACAAAAGTTTTCAACTCTTTTGAGTCAATACCAATGAGCAGGATTGCTGGATTGTATGGTAGGACTATTTAGTTTGTAGGAAACCTTCAAACTGTCTTCCAAAGTGCTATACCATCTTGCATTCCCAACAGTAATGAATGAGAGTTCCCATTCCTTCACATTCTCACTGCCATTTGGTGCTGTCAGTGCTTTAGATTTTGGCCATTCTAATAGGTATGTGGTGGTATCTTGTTGTTTTAGTTTGCACTTCCCTGATGACATATGATGGGGAGTATCTTTTCATATGCTTATTTGCCATTTGTATATCTCCATGGTGAAGTGTCTGTTCATGCCTTTGGCCCATTTTTTAATTGAGTTGTTTGTTTCCCTACTGTTGAATTTTAGGAATTCCTTTTATATTTGGATACTACTCCTTTACCTGATGTGTATTTTTCCAAACACTCTCTCCCAGTGTGTGGCTTGTCTTCTCATTCTCTTGATATTGGTTTTCTCAGAACAGATTTTTTTTTTAATTTTAGTAAAATCCAACTTACTGTTTTTTCTATCAAGAATCATGCCTATGATATTGTATCTAAAAGTCATTGTCATATCTAAGGTCATCTAAGTTTTGTTTTGTATTATTTTTTAGTCATTTTATAGTTTTCTGTTTTGAATTTAGATCTATGAGTTGATTTTGTGCAGGGTGTAAGATACATAGATTCATTTTTTGCATGTGGATGTCCAGTTGTCCTAGCACCACTTGTTAAAGAGGCTATCTTTGCTCCATTGTATCATCTTTGTTCTTTGTCAATTATCAGTTGACTATATTTATGTGGTCTATTTCTGGGCTTTCTATTTTGTTCCATTGATCTATTAATCCATTCTTTTGCCACTACTATATTGTTTTGATTACTGAAGTTATGTAATAGAATATCCAGATTTTTTTATAAATTTATATGTATAATAATATATATGAGGCATAAGATTGATACATAATGCTCATTAACAAATGGGACACTGTGTTACCCAGTTTGGGGTGTTATAATAAAAACATCAGAGAATATGTAGCTTAAACAAGAAACATTTATTTCCCACAGTTCTAGAAGCTAAGAATTCCAAGATCAAGGGATCAACAGATTCAAAGTCTGAAAAAAGTCGGCTTCCTGGTTTGTAGATGGTTACCTCCTTGGCTATCCCCACATGGCTATGAGAGGGATTCTCTCTTTAGTGTCTCTCATATGGACACTAATCACATTCATGAGAGATTTATTCTCATGACCTAAACACCTAAATACCACACCTCCAAATCCTACCACACTGGGGATTAGAGCTTCAATATATGAATTTGGAGGGAAAGGATAAAAAATATTCAGTCTATAACATTTTTAAAATTAATTAATTAATTAATTAATATCTGTGCACTATTTAATTTGCTAAAAAAAAAACCACAAAAAAACAAAAAAAAACCCCACATACTGACTTAGTAAATTGAAAAAAAAAAGTCACATCTAGAGAGTTTGAAACAAATTAAACAGTTCAATTTAAATTATTGTGGGGGTACCTGGGTGGCTCAGTCATTAAGTGTCTGCCTTCATCTCGGGTCATGATCCCAGGGTCCTGGAATAGAGCCCATCATCAGGCTCCCTGCTCAGTCAAAGCCTTCTTCCTCTCCCACTCCTCCTGCTTGTGTTCCCTCTCTCACTGTCTCACTCTCTGTCAAATAAATAAATAAAATCTTTAATAAAATAAAATAAAATATTGAGGACAGAATTATAAGAAAAACTCATGTGAGAAGGTATCCCTATATTTCCTCATAAATAATGTATCTGTATTGAAAGTTTGGCTTAATTGCCTTTAGTGAACACTTCTAGGTATGAAATTTTAGGAACAGTGGACCAACAAAAAAACACAGATACATACAACCCTATGTTAGAATGAGATATTTTATAGAAGAAAAATTATGATTTTGTAGAAATATAGATCTTTGCTCCAAAAAGAGATTTGTTCCTAAGAGAGATAATTTTGCAAATATTCATGAATATAATAAAAACTGGCCAGGGTCCTAGCCTACAGAAAAAAATTTAAGCAATTCCCTAAAATGCACATCAAATAGAGTATGATTATATGGAGAGCCATATACTCTTACATAATTTTTGGGTTAAAGCAAAAGTTAAAACCAAAATTAGAGATTACTTGTTTTTACAGATTATTTATAAATAAGTGACAATGAGAATGTAATGCTCATTGAATGTAATGAAATGTAATGTAATGAAATGTAATGTAATGAAACTAATGGAATGTGGACAGGAATGGTATTAAGTGGGATGTTGATATTTTTAAATACATTTGCTTTAAAAAATATATATAAAATGAAATAATGAAGTCAAAGAATAAGCTACAAAGTAAACTTCAAGTTGGTAGAATTAATAAAGATGAAAGCAGAAATTAATCAGTACAAATATGAACAAGAATTTATTAATGAATCCAAAAGTAGTTCATTGAAAATTTCAATTAATTAGATAAATCTTTAAAAAGTCTGATCGAACAATCAGGGGGAAAATTACATTATGAATGAGAAAGGAGTCAGCTAAAGCTATGGAGAAGATACATAAAACAAGAGATCAATTCTACAATGTTATGTAGATCCATTTGGACATCTAAGGTTAAATGGAAAATTCTAGGTAAATATAAATGATCAAAATTGAATAAAAAAGACAGTTAAGCAGAAAAGAAGAAATTTAAAAAGCTAGTTTAAGTCAACTCTCATAAAAGAGGCATAGGATAGAATGAAAAAGAATTAAAGGAAGCACACACTGAATATAGAGACATTTTTAGAAATGTTTTGCAGAAGGAAGGTATAGACTCATAGCTGTGAGGCAAGTGGAGTTCTCCAAAGTGGATGTACTGCATGTGTGTTTTTGTATATGAGTATGTGTTATTGATGTTTATGCACATGTAAGGGAGACAATGATAATTAAATGCCTAAAAAAGTGAAGGTAGCAATCCAAAACATGGTTATTGGATTGCCTTAAGAAGAATGTGCTTCCATTTCTCATTATAACAGTAGGGAAGAAAGAAAAGATTCATATAAATATAAGTACAATTGTTTGCATTTTGGTAGAAAGATGAAGGCATTCTCTCTAGATGTCTTTCATGTTCTTTACAGAGAGAAAGCAAGAGACAGGTAATTGGAGATCCTACTGCAGTAGAGAAAATTAGAAAATGTCACTGTGGGGTTTTGGAAATTGGGTGGAATGGGAATATATAATGTATGGTTTTTAGGCCACATTGATGGCCTCCTTGAGGTTAGTAGTAATCAATTCAGCAAATATCTGAAGACATTGTCCACCAGAAATCAGCAGTGTGGGTACAAATGTAGAAATGTAGTTAAAATTGATCTAGAGATGTGATTTCATCATGTGAAGAAGAAAAGACAGAGAGACAAGGGACTTCAGAACATTGGCAACTGACAAACCATAATTTTGGAATAATTCATGAATTTCAAGTTGGATGAGGACCAAAGCAATAAAAGGAAAATATTGAGGGATTGGAAGAACTGGAAGTTCCAGTGAAGTCAAACATAGGGGTGTAGAGAATTGTTGATCCATCCAGCACATTCTCTATTTGCAGGCAAATCTGATTGGGGAGCCAAACTTTAATCAGGTAATTGCTCTGTAAGCAGAGAGTCAAACTCATAGGAGATAACTGAATGACTCAAAAAGCATAATACTCCCAAAAAACCAGTGTTCAGAGTTTGAGTGCCAGGACACCCTTTCCTTAGATGGTGTCAGAATGGCCTCTGTTAATTTCTTCTTTTGGGGATTTCTTTTTCCTATGTGCTACATTATCTTCTTTAGTGTATTCTACGTCATAATAGTTTCCTTAAGTGTCCTATAGAAAAGGATTTCTATAAAATTATTTTGGGGAAACCACACACTATCCTTCTCTACCAGTAATTTTTTGGATTTTTCATCAAGCATAATAAAGCTGTGATTGTGTGGGGGGGGGGCGCTAGAGGCAAGGGTTTGTCCTCTAATGGGGGCATGTTATTGATTGGCTATAAGAAGATCATGGTAAAACAAGCAAGCAAAACAGTGCCATTTGTGTTTGTGTGAATTACTCATTTGAAAAAATAATTTTTGAGTTGATTTTCATCATATTGATCTGTTTTTGATAAAGGTGTGAGACAGGTCTGTGATTCTCCAAAATACTGGCTAGAGGGTGAGGAAATCTATTTTTCAGAACCATCTCTCCTCATAGTTTTGCCAAAGTTTTGGAAAGAGAGATCTACTTTAAGACATGTTCTCATGTCAGGCTTTATAAATGAGACATGTACTTCAGGCTTGTATGCACAGTCATCTGATCTACTCTGTAAGCTAGCCCTTAGCTCTCTGAAACTCCCTGCTGCAGCTTATTGTTCTGATATGGAGAACAAGCATATGGTTGCTATCACAAATCTCAGTAGAACCATGATATGTTATAACCTTACCCATAACTGATTTTTAAGTCACACATTTGCAAGCAACTTCTTGAATTACTTCCACAGATGGCTAATGATCCATCATATCAAATGAAAAAAGATATGTCTATTCATTGAAAGTTTCTGAGAGGGAGTATTTCACCTATGAACTGAAAAGAAAGAAAATATAGAATTTCAATAGTGACTCCCAAGTTCATTTTATTCTGTATCCAAGAAAATAATTGTTTTTAAAAAAGTGAAGAATATTATATCCAGCTAAGCTGTCATTGAAAATAGAAGGAGAGATAAAAAGCTTCCAGTACAAACAAAAATTAAAAGAATTTGCAAACACCAAAACAGCCCTACAGGAAATATTGACAGGGCTCCTCTAAACAAAGAGAGAGCCTAAAAGTAATAGAGCAGAAAGGAACAGAGACAATATACAGTAACAGTCACATTACAGGCAATACAATGGCACTAAATTAATATCTTTCAATAATTACCCTGAATGTAAATGGGCTAAATGCCCCAATCAAAAGACACAGTGTATCAGAATGGATTAAAAAAAACAAGACCCATCAACATGCTGTCTACAAGAACATCGTTTTAGACCCAAAGACACCTCCAGATTTAAAATGAGGGGGTGGAAAGCTATTTATCATGCTAATGGACATCAAAAGAAAGCAGTGGCAATCCTTATATCATGTAAATTAGATTTTAAGCCAAAGACTGTAGTAAGAGATGAGGAAGGACACGATATCATACTTAAAGTATCTGTCCAAAAAGAATATGCAACAATTTAAAATATCTATGCCCCTAACATGGGAGCAGCCAGTTATATAAACCAATTAATGACAAAATCAAAGAAACACATTGACAATAACACAATAATAGTATGGGGCATTAACACCCCCCTCATTTAGATGATCACAGATCATCTAAGCAAAAGATCAACAAGAAAATAAAGACTTTGAATGACACACAGGATCAGATGGACATCACAAATATATTCAGAACATTCCATCCCAAAACACATTCTTCTCTAGTGCACATGGGACATTCTCCAGAATAGATCACATCCTGGGTCACAAATCAGGTCTTAACCAATACCAAAAGATTGGGATCATTCCCTGCATATTTTCAGACCACAGTGTTCTGAAGCTAGAACTCAATCACAAGAAGAAATTAGAAAGAACTCAAATACATGTAGACTAAAAAGCATCCTATTAAAGAATGAATGGGTCAACCAGGAAATTAAGGAAGAATTGAAAAAAAAATCAATGGAAACAAATGAAAATGAAAACACAGTGGTTCAAAATCTTTGGGACACAACAGAGGCAGTCCTGAGAGGAAAGTACATAGTGATACAAGCCTTTCTCAAGAAACAGGAAAGGTCTCAAATACACAACCTAACCCTATACCTAAAGGAGCTGGAGAAAGAACAGCAAAGAAAATCAAAAGCCAGCAGAAGAGAAATCACAAAGATCAGAGCAGAAGTCAATGAAATAGAAACCAAGAAAACAATAGAACAAATCAAAGAAACTAGGAGCTGGTTCTTGGAAAGAATTAGCAAGATTGATAAACCTCTGGACAAACTTATCAAAAAGAAAAGAGAAAGGACCCAAATTAATAAAATCATGAATGAAGGAGGAGAGATCACAGCCAACACCAAAGAAATACAAACAATTATAAGAACATATTATGAGCAACCCTACATCAGCAAATTTGACAACCCGGAAGAAATGGATGCATTCCTAGAGACCTATAAACTACCAAAACTGAACCAGGAAGAAATAGAAAACCTGAACAGACCCATAACCAGTAAGGAGATTGAAGGAGTCATCAAAAATCTCCCAAAAAACAAGAGCCCAGGGCCAGATGGCTTCCCAGGGGAATTCTACAAAACATTTAATGAAGAATTAATACCTATTCTCCTGAAACTGTTCTAAAAAATAGAAATGTAAGGAAAACTGCCAAACTCATTTGATGAGGCCAGCATTACCTTGATCCCAAAACCAGACAAGACCCCAACAAAAAGGAGAATTACAGACCAATATCCTTGATGACCATGGATGCAAAAATTCTCACCAAAATACTAGCCAATAGAATCCAACAGTTCATTAAAAGGATTATTCACTACTACCAGTGAGATTTATTCCTGGGCTGCAAGGATGGTTTAACATCCACAAATCAATCAGTGTGATACAATACATTAATAAAGGAAAGAACAAGAACCATATGATAGTCTCGATAGATGCTGAAAAAGCATTTGACAAAGTACAGCAACCTTTCTTGATCAAAAGTTTTCAAAGTGTAGGGATAGAGGGTACATACCTCAATACCATCAAAGCCATCTATGAAAAATCCACAGTGAATATCATTCTCAATGGGGAAAAACTGAGAGCTTTTCCCCCAAGTTCAGGAACATGACAGGGTTCTAGTGTCCTAGAAGTCCTAGCCTTGACAATCAGACAATAAAAAGACATAAAAGACATCCAAATCAGCAAAGAAGAAGTCAAACTATCACTCTTTGTAGATGATATGATACTTTATGTGGAAAACCCAAAACTTCTAGAACTCATACAGGAATTCAGTAGAGTCAGGATATAAAATCAATGCTCAGAAATCAATTGCATTTCTATACACCAACAGCAAGACAGAAGAAAGAGTAATTAAGGAGTCAATCCCATTTACAATTGCACTCCAAACCATAAGATACCTAGGAATAAACCTAACCAAGGAGGTAAAGAACTTGTACCCAGAAAACTATAAAGTACTCATGAAAGAAACTGAGGAAGACACAAAGAAATAGAAAAATGTTCCATGCTCATGGATTGGAAGAGCAAATATTGTGAAAATGTCTATGCTACCTAAAGTAATCTACACATCGAATGCAATCCTTATCAAAATACTATCAATATTTTTTTTCAAAGAAATGGAACAAATAATCCTAAAATTTATATGGAACCAGAAAAGACCCCAAATAGCCAGAGGAAAGTTGAAAAAGAAAGCCAAAGTTGATGGCATCACAATTCCAGACTTCAAGTTTTATTACAAAGCTGTAATCATCAAGACAGTATGATACTAGCACAAAAACAGACACATTGATCAATGGAACAGAATAGAGAGCCCAGAAATAGACCCTGAAGTCTATGATCAACTAATCTTCGACAAAGCAGGAGAGAATGTCCAGTGGAAAAAAGTCTCTTCAACAAATGGTGTTGGGAAAATTGGACAGCCACATGCAGAAAAATGAAATTGGACCATTTCCTTACACCACACACAAAAACAGACTCAAAATGGATGAAGGACCTCAATGTGAGATAGGAATCCATCAAAATCCTTGAGGAGAACAGAGGCAGCAACTTCTTCGACCTCAGGCGCAGCAACTTCTTCCTAGAAACATCTCCAAGGGCCGCAGCAACTTCTTCCTAGAAACATAGCCAAAGGCAAGGGAAGCAAGGGCAAAAATGACCTATTAGGACTTCATCAAGACCAAAATCTTTTGCACAGCAAAGGAAACAGTTAACAAAACCAAAAAAACAACTGAAAGAATGGGAGAAGATATTTGCAAATGACATATCAGATAAAGGGCTAGTATCCAAAATCTATAAAGAACTTAACGAACTCAAGGCACCTGGGTGTCTCAATGGGTTAAGCCTCCACTTTTGGCTCAGGTCATGATCTCAGGTTCCTGGGATCCAGCCCCGCATCAGGCTCTGTGCTCAGCAGGGAGCCCGTTTCCTCCTCTCTCTCTCTGCCTGCCTCTCTGCCTGCTTGTGATCTCTGTCAAATAAATAAATAAAATCTTAAAAAAAAAAAAAAAGAACTTTACAAACTCAACACCCAAAGAATAAATAATCCAACTAAGAAATGGACAGAATGAACAGACATTTCTGCAAAGAAGATGTCCAAATGGCTAACAGACACATGAAAAAGTGCTCCACATCACTTGGCATCAGGGAAATACAAATCAAAACCACAATGAGAAACCACCTCACACCAGTCAGAATGGCTGAAATTAACAAGTCAGGAAATGACAGATGTTGGTGAGGATGCAGAAAAAAGGGAACCCTCCTACACTGTTGGTGGGATGCAAGCTGGTGCAGCCACTCTGGAAAACAGCATAAAGGTTCCTCAAAAGGTTGAAAATAGAGCTACCCTATGACCCAGCAATTGCATTACTGGGCATTTACCCTAAAGATACAAATGTAGTGATCCAAAGGGGCATGTGCACCTGACTGTTTATAACAGCAACATCCACAGTAGTCAAACTATGGAAAGAACCTAGATGTCCATCAGTAGATGAATGGATAAAGAAGATGTGGTGTGTATATATATATATATATATATACACACACCATTCATTCAAAATATATACACACCATTCATTCAAAAGAAATGAAATCTTGCCATTTGCAATGATGTGGATGGGACTAGAGGGTGTTATGCTGAGGGAAATGAGTCAATCAGAGAAAGACAATTATCATATGATTTCTCTGATATGAAGAATTTGAGAGGCAGGGCAGAGGGGTTGTGGGGGTTAGGGAAGAAGAAAATGAAATAAGATGGGATTGGGAGGGAGAAAAACCATAAAAGACTCTTAATATCACAAAACAAACTGAGGGTTGCTAGGGGTTGGGAGGGTAGGGATAGGGTGGTTGGGTTGTGGACATTGGGGAGGGTATGTGCTATGGTAAGTGCTGTGAAATGTGTAAGCCTGATGATTCACAGACCTGTACCCCTGGGGCAAATAATACATTATATGCTAACAAAAATAACAACAATAATAAAAAGCTTATCACTATTACTTCTCTACAGATATTTTACTCAGGAGTCTCTCCGGTAACTCATAGATTTCACCACATATTCTGAAGTACCTATCCTGAAATTGTACACTGTGCAAATTTTGCAAGCATTTTAACATTCTGTTGTCTGGACTTTAGGTAAGAGGAAAGATACTCAAACTGTATTCCTGATTTTGACCAGAATATCTATTTGTTGAGTTTAAAATAAGATAAAACAGCAATTATGTTTATAATAACTTGGGTAAATAACTTGGGTAATAAATAAATAATAAATAAATAATAAAATGACTTGGATAAAACTAAGGGACAAATAAAATGCAATGTAACAAATAACATAAAAGCCAATATAATATATGTATATATTTATGTGCACACACTTTTTAATTTTGTTAAAGCTGCAATTCTTTTTTTTTTTTAAGATTTTATTTATTTATTTGACAGAGATCACAAACAGGCAGAGAGGCAGGCAGAGAGAGTGGGGGAGGCAGGCTCCCTGCTGAGCAGAGAGTCCGATGCAGGGCTTGATCCCAGGACCCTGAGACCATGACCTGAACCAAAGGCAGAGGCTTAATCCACTGAGCCACCCAGGCACCCTAAACCTGCAGTTCTAAACAGAGGAGTTTCATTTGAAACAATTTTGAAACATTTCATTTCATTCAGTTTCATTTGAAACAATTTTTCCCAAATGATTATTTCTACAGGCAACATTTCACCTCCTACTCTTCCTAAAATTCACACATTTATTAACTCATATGGGAAATGTAAAAATGATCCCACAAAAGCAGTTTGTAGGCAAAGTGTTAATGCAAAGCACAATAGGTCCCCAAGTTATTTACTTAGGCAAAGAGCCTTTATTCTCTGAGACTTCATCCATTTGTCTTCTGGAAGTCAAATTGTTTAGAGTAACTTCGGACATGACAGAAGAAAACAGAAATGGATAGCAACATAGATTCTAACACAGTTCATTAGGAATTCAAGCAGACTTTATCAGGCATTAAGTCCCAGAAATTGTGGTGACAGTGTGGACAAGATCAGTGATGCTGTTTGGAATATTTCATAAGGGGTCTTAGAGATCTAGAATGTATGTCACTGAAAGAGGAGACAAAAAGAAACAGAGCTTTTGTTCTTGCCTGAAATAGGAACTTTTATTTTCCATTTAGTGATCAGTAAAGAGAAATTAGGTAAGAGTTTCATGTGTTTTTTACAATCAACAAATCTAAATGTAACACTTCTTTCCATGAAATATGGGAATATTTCATTCCCAAATATTCTTTTCCTGATTATTTATCAGGAGCGTGCTATGTAGAATCATAAACCTATCAGCATTTTTAGTCCTCTTTGACTCTTCCCCATGGCTGTGCTCAGCATTATGGCCTGATACCTGTGCTTTTTTGTGCACCTCTGTTCAAGAAGACTCACCTGTGTTGGTGGGGTCCTCCATGGAAGCACCAAGTCTGGTAATATGACAATTAAGGAAAATGATTATCCAAAATGAGCTGATTAACTTCCAATAATAACTTAATGCAATATCATCCTTTTATGACGTTTGCATTCTCACGCAGTGTCTCTAGTCAAAGACAAGAGTTTGAGGTTTGTAAGCATCCTCTCAGGAGCAATCAATAATGAAGACAGTTGAGTTCATGTCCTCCTTTCTACCCTGCATTAATTCTTTCCTGTCCAGCTCAGGCTCATGCCCACTATGCTGGGCCAAGAGTTTTCCTCCCTATACCCATATTATCATGAACACTTGACTGCAATCTCTTTGATGGAAGGGATCTTATTTTTGTTTCTTATCAACCATAGGATCATAAGAGAGTTACTGAACGTCTCTTACTCCATTTTATCATGTATAAAATATGGAAAACAATAGTATGTTACTCAAAGTTTTTTGTTAGGATTACATAAATTAAATGAGTTAAGCTATTTAAAGTGCTTAGAACCAGGGCTATGAATAGTAAGGGCTACGTACTGTTAGTTTTAATTAATATTGTCATTTATATATTATGGTCTTTGAGGTCTATGGTGCTTTTAGACTATTTCCTTGACCCAATGTTTTAAAACACACCTTCTTGATGAAACTTAAGTATAGATTTCAAAATTAGATTTGATTCCTGGATAAATTGGATACTTACTTGGTTAACTGGTTTTGCTTCTTCTAGTTTAGTTGAAGGTAACCAAATTGGAAATTAATCTTATCTAGTATGTGGAGGGCCTTCATGTTTGTACTCTTTTTTCAAGCGCTATGCTTTGGTCTAGGGATGATAATGGTCATATGTGGTGGTATTAGAATTACTGGTGAATTTATTGCTTTCTTCATTCTTTGGTAGAAGTCTGTCCTTGGGTGCCTGTTAAAAGTGAAAGCTGGGCCTACCTCAAAGACAGTATGACAGCTCCATGTCATCACTGTTCATATATAGAAGTCAGGATTATGATGTTCTATTTGCAGGAAGAATAAGTGTATAGGCTGCAATTGCTTACATATGTGATGAAAATAGGAATACACATTATACATGGCTACCATTTTGGAACATGTAAAAAAGTTTTTGTTTTTGTTTTTGTTTTTGTTTTTAAAGATTTTACTTATTTATTTGACAGAGAGAGAGATCACAAGTAGGCAGAGAGGCAGGCAGAGAGGCAGGAGGAAGCAGGGTCCCCGCTGAGCAGAGAGCCCAATGTGGGGCTTGATCCCAGGACCCTGAGATCATGACCTGAGTTGAAGGCAGAGGCTCAACCCACTGAGCCACCCAGGTGCCCCTAAAAAAGTTTTTAGAGATAGAAGGAGGAATAAATATTATCTAGTCCACTGGTCTATTCTCTAGACTAGGAAGGCCCAGAAGCTCAGTTATTTGTGAAAGTTTATGTAGTCAGTTTAATGGGAGAACCAGGTCTAGAGTAAAGTTGGCTGGCTGCCTGGTCACTATTGTTTATATTATTCCATACTTCAAATTAACACCAAAGGGAGTCTCAATGTTGTAAATATTTGTACATAGATTGCATTAATTAAAATGTATTATTAAATGTATTAAAATGTAAGAAATCTATGATATCAGAATCAATCATCAGATAATCAAAATATAAATAGCTGGAAATTACTTAGGATTTATATTAAGGTGTTATGCCATCAAAGTGGCTATATATATAATATACTTACATAAAATCACTAGCATATTTAAATTCGGTGACATTATTAAGCATAGTGTATTTTGCATACCAAGTTCTCAATAAATCTTTTTTAAAGAAAATTTAAAATTTGAAGATTATCTTAGTGTCCTAATATAAGATAAAATTAGTACAACTCAACAACATATAGATTGTTTATTGTGTTAATCTTCTATGTTGTAATTGTTAAAAATTTTAAAGAGATATTCAAAATGTATTTCAGAGAGCATAAATGGCATTTATACTGGCTTTAAATAAAGCAATTAAATATTTTCTTTTTCCTTGAAATATTTTCTGAATCTCTAGATAAATTTAATTACCATATTCTGATTCATATTTTTAAAAATTGTCAAATACTCTGAACATTGCTATTTAAAAAATTGATTATTGATAGCCTTATGTCCACCACTTTTGTGCTATTGTTTTCAATTAATGTCTTGTTTATAACTGCAAACTCTTGGCCTCTGCTTATCTGATACTACTCTTCTTGAGATGCTTATCAACTCTTACTTTCTCTGACTCATTCCCAGAAATGAACTTGATTATTAATTATTGGTTAATGTATACATATCTTTTACCTCTGCCTGGATTGTTGGGCTTTTATTTTGCACTTCATTGCCTGTTCTATGCATGGCCAAGAGATACAGTCTAGTTATTGTGAAATTTGCAAAGATTTTTATGTCCCTAGGGTTATTTTATAACTAACAAGTTATGGCTTTAAAACTTCAATTCAAGTACCACCATTTTAACATATCTACCTGATCTGTATTTGAATGTCTTTATTGCCTGCTTCTAGGATCCCAGTTCCTGTCAATTGGGTCTTGCTAGGGGGTCCAGTGATCAATACTGACTCTGTAGCACAAAATCAAAGATATTTTTTACAAGAATATTGTCTTCTGTGGAGGTGATTTTGCCTGTTAAGGAAAGCAATATGACTGCAGGCCAGGCTTTGTTTATTTTACAAAAAGTAACCATAGACCACACCTTTTACAGTTCACCAGGCTGAGGAAATACCTAATGTAAATTATCTATTTTTACATTGCATCATGGCTACTCTTTGCTTTGAGGCTACTCTAAAAATTTTTCAGTTATAACCTGATGCTAAAACAGGAGGGGGCATATTTCACTATAAGAGGGCTTTAAAAGTCAACAAATTAATTTGCTTTTCCCTTCCAGCTGTGCTATTCACCCCCCCCACTCCAGCTTTGAGCTGTAATTAAGTACATGCTTTTATAATAAAAGTAATCTTTTCCTGGTGCTTCCCCAGCTGCAAATTCTGACCCAGATTCCCATTATGAATCATGACTGTCACATGTGCTTGAAATAGGCCTCATTTTCCTCTGCCCTCCCCCAGCTGCTGGAGATCCTCACCCCTGGATTTAGCTCCAACCTTATTGCAGAACTGGAGAGAGAATTTAACTTATATGAGCTCTTCTTTGAAATCCTTGGATCATTTTTGTTTGGAGAAGGGGATATCATCCAAGCATCCAGTAATGACAACTAAGGAAAAAGGCATACTCGTTTAACATTGTAGAATAAAACTAAAGCCAGCCATTGAGCTTAGTTGGGTACAGAATTAATTAAACATTTTTAAATTATTTAATTTTTTTTTTTTTTTTTAAATTTGACAGAGAGAGAAATCACAAGTAGGCAGAGAGGCAGGCAGATAGGAAGGGAGAAGCAGGCTCCCCGCTGAGCAGAGAGCCCGATGTGGGGCTCGATCCCAGGACCCTGGGATCACGACCTGAGCCGAAGGCAGAGGCTTAAACTGAGCCACCCAGGGCACCTAATTAAACATTTTTAAAGTGAAAGTACACATCTCTGATAAACAATCTAAGAAGAAGAAACATCTAAGAAGATATGTGGAGAAGACTTATATTTATGAACTGTGCATAATTTGTGTCTCTTTTTTGAAGAACGTCGAGCTCATCCTGAATGTGTTGCTGTGTCTCTCGATCTCCACTAGAATTGTACTATAATTTCAGGCCACCGTGAAGTCACCATCATCTCACTGTAAGAGCTTTCTAATGAGCCATGATTCTCCCATTCTTGACCTTCTCTGATCCATTATTTATAGTCAGGGGACTCTTTGAAGCATGCAAATGAAATACAATAGAATGACAATTCTATTCTTAAGATTTTCTCTTGGTTTCTCATCATAGTCTAGATTATCTGATAATTTGTAGGAAGACTACAGCTCTCCATCAAAAATCTGGTTTTCCATTCTTCCCGGCACATAGATAAGCTATATTTCCTAAACTGTCTTATAGTTGTGGAAGCTGAGGGTAACCATGTGACTGAGTATGAGCCAATTAAATGTCAGAAGAAGTGATGCATGTGACTCCCAGGTTAGAAATGCAAAAGATCCAATGTGCCATTTTCCATGTTCTCTTCCTTCTATGTGATCATCCAGAGCAAGCTTGGAAGCCAAGTATTGAATATGGCAGAACAGACATCAGCTTATGTCTCTGAATGACTTCATGGGGCCCTTTTTCTGTACTGCAACCCCATTGGATTGTTATATAAATGTAAAGCCGCTGAATTTGTGTTTCTTTGTCACAGTCATTAGCACTACCCTAATAACTAATACAACTCTTCATGTAATGTATCCACTCATTTACCCACTTTCATACTACCATATTCCATTTCTTTGCACAGCACTTATCACTTGATATGTGTTCTGTTTATATAATGTATCTGCTTCCTTTTTGTTTTCCTCCAACTAGAATGTGAGTTCCATGACAACAGGTCATTTTTATTTCCTTTTAAGAGACATGTCTATTCATGTTTTTTTACCTATCTTTTTTTTTTTTTCTTAATTTGGGTCATTTTTCTTTTGTTTTGGGTTTTAAGAGCTCTTTATTTATTCTGGATACTAGACCATTACCATTATAAGATATGTGGCTTGCAAATATTTTCTTCCCTTCCATAATTTGTCTCTTTAACTATGGGATAAGGTCCTCTGTTGCACAAAGGGTTTCAATAAGATGAAGTTCAATTTACTTTGCTTTTGGTTGTGTGCTTTTGGTGTTATATTTAAGAAATTATTGTCTAGGGGCTCCTGGGTGGCTCAGTGGGTTAAAGCCTCTGCCTTCAGCTCAGGTCATGATCCTGGAGTCCCAGGATCGAGCCCTGCATCAGGCTCTCTGCTCAGTGGGGAGCCTGCTTCTCCCTCTCTCTCGGCCTGCCTCTCTGCCTACTTGTGATCCCTGCCTGTCAAATAAATAAATAAAATCTTAAAAAAAAAAAAAAAGAAATTATTGTCTAATCCATGTCATGAAGATGTATACCTATGTTTCCTTCTAAGAAATTTACAGTTTTAGATCTTACACAAGTATTTGATCAATGTTGAGTTTATTTTGTGTATGGATGAAGTGGTCTAAATACATTCTCAAGCTTATAGATATCTAGTTGTCCTAGCACTATTTGTTGAAAAACAATAGTCTTTTTCCCTTGAATTGTCTTGGTATCTGTTATAGGTTGACTTGTGCCTCCCTTATAAAGGATATATTGAAATTCCAACACCTTGTACCTTAGGATGTAACCTTATTGAATACAGGGTTGCAGATGTAATTAAGATGAGGTCAGATTGGAATAGGGTGGGTCCCTAATCCTACATGATGAGTGCCTTTATAGGAAGATGGCCAGTCAAGGGAAGATAGAAACACACAGGGAAAATGCCATGTGATGATAAAGGCAGATACTGGAGTTAGGAAGCTGCAAGCCAAGGAACACTAAGATTCCCAGAAAAAACAACAGAAGCTAAGAAGAGGCAGAAAAGTTTTCAAAAAGATCATGGCCCTGCTGATACCTTGATTTCATACTTTTTCCCCTAGAACTGTGAGACAATAGCTTTAATTCCTTTAATCCAACTAGTTGGTGGTACTTTGTAATGGCAGCTCTTGGAAACTGATATAGCACCCTTACAAAAATCAATTAACACTAAATGTATGGTTTCATTTCTGAAGTTTCAATTCTATTATATCTATCTATATGTCTATCCTTATGTTAGTATTACATTGTTTTGATTACAGTAGCTGTGTGGTAGTTTTGAAATCAGGAAGCCCATGTTCTCTAAATTTGTTCATCTTTTTCAGGACTATTTTGGTTATTCTCTGTTGCTATTTCTTTTAATAAGGCAGTGAGAATTCTATTTTATTTCATTTTATTTATTTTATTTTTAAGACCGTATTTTAATGGGGATTTTATTGAATCTGCAGATCAATTTGAAGTGTATTGCCATTCCAACAATTATGCCTTCCAATCCATGAAAATCAATGTCTTTGTTTTTATTTCCTTTTATTTAGATCTCCTTCAATTACCTTCAACAATAGTTTGAGGTTTTTAGTGTACAAGTCTTATACTTCTTAAATTTATTCCTAAGTAGTTTATTTTTGTTTCATAATGCAATAAATGGAATTACTTTGATTATATTGTTAGATTGTTCAGTGGTAATGTGTAGAAATATAACTTATCTTTACACATAGATCATGTATTCTGCAACACTGCTGAACTCATTTTCTAGTTCTAACATTTTTGAGTGTGTGGATTCTTTAGAGTATATATGTATATACTAATGTATATTATACATATTGATTTTTAAATGTTAAACCAACTATGTATACCTGGGATATATGCCATTTGGTCATAGGTATAATCTTTTATACATTTTTTTTAATTTCTTTTCAGCATAACAGAATTCATTGTTAATGCACCACACCCAGTGCTCCATGCAATACGTGCTGGACTTAGTGTGCTGATATTTTGTTGAGGTTTTTTTTTAAAATTTTTTTTAATTTTTATTCAAAGATGTTGGTCACCAGTTTTCTTGTGATGTGTTTGGTTTTGGTGTCAAGTATTACACTGACTTCAAAAGATGAGTTAGGAAATTTTTCCTTCTGTTCCATTTTTTTAAAAGAATTTTTAAAAAATTTTAAGAATTCTTTATGAAGAATTAACATTAATTATTTTTTTCATTTTTTAAAGAATATTTTATTTATTTATTTGTCAGAGAGAGAGAACAAGAGAGCAGGCACAAGCAGAGAGAACAGCAGCAGAGGCGGAAGCAGTCTCCTTGCTGAGCAAGGATTCCCTATGTGGGAATCCATGCCAGGATCCTGGGATCATGACCTAAACTGAAGCAGCTGCTTAACTGACTCAGTCACCCAGGCATCCCTAATTCTCCTTTAAACCTTTGATACAATACACCAGTAAATCCAATCTGATCATGGGTGTTTCTTTTGGGAAGGTGGTGGTGGTGGTTATTGTTGTTGTTGTTGTTGTTCTTCTTCTTCTTTACTTGTTACAAGCTTATTCAGGTTTTGAATTTTTCTTTTTACACAAATCAGTTTTGATCATTTGAGTCTCCTAAGAATTTGTTCAATTCATCTAGGTTATCTAGTTTGTTAGTGTATTATTATTCATATTCCCTTAAATCCTCTTCTTATTTATGTCATGTCAGTTGTAATTTCTCCGATAGCATTTCTGATTTTAATAATTTGAGTCTTCTTCCTTTTTTTTCGCCTTGGTCAACCTTAGTAAAGAATTGCCAATTTTATCAATCTTTTCATGGAAATAACTTCCTTTTTTAAAAATTCTCTTTATTATTTTTCTACTCCCAAGTTCTTTATTTCCACTGGATCTCTATTATTTTCTTCCTTCTGCTTGTTTTGGGCTTCTTTTCCTCTTCTTTTAAGCTTTTTTAAGGTGGAAGTTTAAGTTATTTATTTGAGATTTTCTGCCTTTTTTTAACACTAGAAATTTAAAAATTTGTTTCAGGGAAGTGGAGAACACATTTAATAAAATAGGAAGTTTTGTTGTGTTATCCTAGCAAAATGTCAAATAAAAAAAAATCCCAGCATATTATTCTTATTTGGACATATAATATATTATTTTGTTTTCTGATACCACATAGTGAAAAAAAGCTGTACTTATGAATAGATGATAAAAATATGACATAATAATGTTAATACACATATACAGTTAGCTTTCTTCTGTTTATCAGTTACCAATGTATTTAATGAAATTGAAATCTTAGGAAAGCTTTAGAACTTATTTTTCTATCTGTAGATATTTTCAATTGTTAAAATTCATGAACTACTTTGGAGTTTTAAGACTATGTTGCAAGCTATTTTTGGATTAACAATATTGTGGTTACATTGAATTAATTATATTAGAAATACTAAGTAATAACAGTTGATTAGTTTTAATTTACAGATTTTAAAAAATCTACTTAAAATTCAATTGATTTTTAATTTGTGTTTCTTTTTTTTAGTTAACATATAACATATTATTTGTTTCAGGGGTACAGGTCTGAATAATATGTCAACATATAACATTTTTGTTTCAGGGGTACAGGACTGATTCATCAGTCTTACACAATTCACAGCACTCACCATAGCACATACCCTCCCTCCCCAATGTCTATCACCCAGTCACCCCATTCCTCCCACCCCCCTCCCCTCTAGCAACCCTGTTTGTTCCTGAGATTAAGAGTCTCTTATGGTTTGTCTCCCTCTTTGGTTTCTTCTTGTTTAATTTTTCCCTCCCTTCTCCTATGATCCTCTGTCTTGTTTCTCAAATTCCTCATATCGGTGAGATCATAATGTATACATATAGAGCTATACATTTCTCTTTGAGCACCATTTGGTTGCATCCTATAAGTTTTGGTACATTCTATTTTCAGTTTTACTTATCACAAAGTATTTTCTAATTTCTCTTGTGTTTTCTTTCTTGATTGGTTATTTAACAATGTGTTATTTAATTTCAACATTTTTACAAATTTCCTAAATATTCTTCTGTTATTGATTTTTAATTTCATTTCATTATGGCTGGGGAACATGCTGTGTATGATTTAAATTCTTTTAAATTTATCTAACTTACCTTACAGCCTAACATAAGATTTATCCCAGAGAGGGGGTGACTGGGTGGCTCAGTGGGGTAAACCTCTTTCTTTGGCTCAGGTCATGATCTCAGGGTCCTGGGATCGAGCCCGACATAGCAGAAAGCCTGCTTCCCCCTCTCTCTCTGCTTGCCTCTCTGCCTACTTGTGATCTCTCTCTCTCTCTCTCTCTCTCTGTCAAATAAATAAATAAAATCTTAAAAAAAAAAATTATCTCAGAGACTCTTCCACCTGTATTTGAAAACTATGTGTAAAAATCATGCTGCTATTGGGTAAAGTGTTCTATAGATACATGTTAAATTTACTAAGTGTTGTCCAATTTTTCTACTCCTTTTTTGATCTTCTGTCTGGATGTTCTATCCATTATTAAAAGTTGAATGTTAAGTCAACTGTTATTGTTGAATTGTCTATCTTCCCCTTTAAATTTTTCCCTTTCTGCTTCAAGTATTTTTGGTCTTTGTTGTCATGTGTATATATGTTTATAATAGTCATATATTCTTGGAAGATTGTCCCTTTATCGTTATAAAATATCCTTCTTTGTTTCTGGTAATAATTTGTGTTTTAAAGTCTATTTTATATAATATTTCTGTACCCATCCCAACACTCTTGGTTATTATTTATATGGTATATCTTTTTATCTTTTTACATTCCACCTATTTGGGTATTTGAAATGTTTATTTATTTGTCTGGCAGAGAGAGAGAGAGAGAGCACAAGGAGGGGGAGTAGCAGGCAGAGGGAAAGAAAGAAGCAGGCTTCCTGCTGAGCAGAGAGCCCAATGTGGGACTTGATCTCAGGACCCTGTAATTATGACCAGAGGTGAAAGAAGACACTTAACCAAATGAGCCACCAAGGTGCCTCCTACCTATTTGTGTATCTTCATCCAAAGTGTGTCTCATGTATACAGCACATAATTGGATATTTTTTATCCATCTGCATTTTAATTTAATAATAATTCAATAACTTCTATCTTTTAGTTGGAGTGTTTAATCCATTTACATTTAATGCAATTGGTGATAAACTATAATTTTTATCAGACATTTTGTTATTTTTCATATGTTTCAGGTCTTAATGGCCCATTAATACCTTATTTTGTGTTAAATATTTCCTTGTGTGTCATTTTAATTCTCTTGTAGTTTTTTTTTTACTCTATATTTTTGGGTTATTAGTGGTTGTCCTGGGGATTATCATTAACATCTGATTAATACAAACTTACTTTCAATAGTATACAAAAATTCTGTTCCTGTATAACTCCATCTCTCCACTTTTGTGCTATTATTATCATAACTACATCCTTACATGTTGTGTGCCCAGTAATTTAGATTTATAATTATTGCATTATGCAATTATCATTTAAATCAGTTAGGTAAGAAAAAAAGGAGATGCACTTACTTTTATATTTACCTATATACTTATATGTACCAGTACTTTTTATTTCTTTTTGTGGGTTTGTGTTACTGTCTAGTGTCCTTTTATTTTAGCCTCAAGGTCAGTCAGAGGTGAGATCCTGGGGTCGCTCATGTCTTTTGTGAGTATGCACACAACAACATGCAGCCTGTGCAAGTGGACTGCTCTTTAGGTTTACAGAAACAAGTTGAATTTTTCAAATCCCCTATGGGAATCTCATTCTGTAGCTTTTCATTTTAAACTTTTTGGCTAATCTATTATTTGCTCCATCTTTCATCCATTGTTTCAGATAGCTTTGATGTTACAGCATTAGACAAATGCCTCATCCTTCAAGGTACTTAAAGCTGGGTGAGATCAAGTGAATTTGAATTAAGACAAACCTTTTGAGTGAAGGTTTCCAGGGAACCACCCAACAGGTCCAGTAATGATAATTGTTGAGATGAAGTCTTTCTTTCTTTCTTTCTTTTGAGATTTTATTTATTTATTTGACAGAGACACAGAGAGAGGGAATACAAGTGGGAGAGTGGAAGAGGGAGAAACAGGCTTCCTGCTGAGCAGGGAGCCTGATGTGGGGCTCAATCCTAGGACCCTCCAACTAGGATGTGAACTGAAGGCAGATGTTTAAATGACTGAGGCCCTGGGCACCCCGAGTTCCATTCTTTTTTAACCAGGAATATGGGATGTTATTTTTCAAGACTACCACTGAATTGGAGAGAAGGGAATGGGACTAAGGTAAACTAAAATACCACAGAGCTTGCTGTTCTGACTGAGATTCATCAGTTTATCTTAACTAAATGCTCCCCTGGTTGTTACAAGACTTTGGTTAATTCCGATTTCTTGGGGCGGGGGGAGAAGAATCTGGTAAATTTTGCCTTTTTGTTTTGTTTTATTTTTATGGAGGGATGTACTTTTGGAATCTTTACTCTCCCATTTCCGTTAACATCTGATGACATTTTATGTTTTGTGGCGCATAATCATATCATATTACTGTAATCACTAATAATTTAAGGGTCATCAATGTTAAAAAAATTGTTGTTTACATTATAGCTGTTAGATTATATAGCTCTCCCAAATTATTGCATTTAATCAAAAGTTAGGTATATATCAGTTTCTTGTGCTTAACTTTAGTGTTTATATGATAGGATTTTTTTTGACATAAATATTAAAAATTGTCTAGTGCTGCTTACTATTTTATGAGCTATAATATAAATTAGGTCTATATATTTGAAAATATTTAAAAAATATCCAAAGGACATTACTATAGGGAGGCTTTAGCTACAAGTAATTTGGACCTCAAAACTAGTGTTATAGTAATGATTGAAAATCTCCAGGATTTTTATTGCAATTAAGTATTTTTCTTTTAAACCAAACTCACATTGTCAACAGAGCTTCATAATAGAATGGAAACTACTACTAATACTTTATTTAGTTTTATTATTTAGGGACCAAAGAGGTTTAGAAATAACTGTGGAATGAGGAGGAAAAGAACATAAACCTAAAATTATATACAACTATGTTACTTATCTCCACCTAATCTTGTAATTTTGTTATTTTAGTAGTAAATTGTATCCTTCAGCAGCTTTAATTTTCTCTGGAAAAGAGTATTCTAAATGGCTAACCACAAAACAGATTGCTCACAAAATAGTAAGATACAATATAAGCTGAACTGCTAACGGAGAGAAATATTTAGATATGTGGACACAAATGGGCATTAACAGGCCAGCAGAAGCTATAACATACCATGATCTTTCTTTCAACTCCATTGTCCTAGGATTACATATGACTTCATGGTACTTGGACCAATCAGGTACATTTCTTCTCAATCTAAATATAAATTTGAAGAAATATATATACCCTTTATCTTATGATGAAGGAAAACAATGTCTCTTTTCAAGAGGGAAGTAGAGGCTTGCAATTTTGAATGACAATTCTTTCAGATATCAAAATATATCTCTCAGATGTATTCAGTCACTCTGCAACTAAACTGTCTGTTACACTATGAAGCTTTTTCTTCCCATCCCACTAAAAACTAAATTAATATATCTACTCCCTTTCTTACCATGGAACTCTGTAAATACCCCTTTTATAACATTGTCTATACTGTATTCTGGTGCATCTATGTCTATTTTCTCAGTTAAACATTAAGTTCCTGTAAAGTAGAAACAAACCATTATTTATCTCTTTCTTCTAACTCTAAGCAAATTTTCATAAATGCTATGAAAGAAATAGAATTTGGTTAAAGAAAGTATTATAGATACTTATATAAGACCATGTAGTAGAAGAAGGTCCTTCTAAGGGGAGTACGTTTAAGCTGATTGTAGAAGTATAAGATTAAACCAGACTGATAAAGCTGAAGTAAGGGAGTGGGGTCTAGAAAAGAAATTGCAGGTTGGGGAATCAGCCTATAGAGTAGACTTGGAAGGAGTAAATGAGGTACATGGAACAGCAAGGAGAACAATCTGAGTATTGTTCAGCTCAGTACCGCTTCAGAAGCACAATCATGCAGGACTCTAGAACCATGATAAGTAGCTTTATTCCAGATATTTTATTCAACTTGTCAATTGAAGGTTGCAAACAAAGAAGCAATAATCTAATTTTCACTTTAAAACCATCATTTGGATGTGAAAAAGATATTATGGTTACATCCCTCACAACCAAGGAGACCTGTCAGGAGGTTCAGGCAGAAGTCCTAGTATTGATGGATGAATGTAGAGACCAGGATGGGCAGTGGACTTGGAGTAAGGTGGACATATATGGGATGGGCTACATAGTTAGTGTAAGCTAGACCTGTTAACCAGTGAATGGATGTGATAGGTAAGAGAATGGATGTGTTAAAACTGACTCCTGGATCTTAGGCTTGAACACTGGAAGGAGAACAATATATAATTGAAATGAGGATGAACAGGCAAGGAGCAAAAATTGAGAAATAGAGCAATTGTTCATTTTAGAATATGTTAAGTTATAGATGGAGAGGAAACGTGGAACATTCGAATTTGGAAAAGAGGAAAAAGGAGGATTACATTTGGGAGACTTCAGAATATGGTTGGTATTAAAAACTATGGTGATGGAGCCAGTTTGAAGTGAGAATAGAAGAAGGCTCATTTGCAAGACCTGAGGCACTTCAACTTTTAGAAATTAGGTAGAGGGAAAGGCCAATGATGTGAAGAAAACCTCAAAGGAGAGTAATTTAGAAGCCAAAAGAAGAGAGATTTCCAAGACGCCATTTTATTCATTAATTTACCATGTAGAACTAAGCTTTGGGTCTGGTGCCAGCCTGCCTAGGTTCATATTCAAGCTCCACTTTTCACTTCTTTGTGCCTGAGTACTTTTCTCATAAGTTTTTGTCAAGATGAAATTAATCAATGCACCAAAAGTACCTAGGACAGCACTCAATGAATGTTTGTTGTCATTTTTATTGTTTTTCATTCACTGGAAAAAATTAATTGCTGAGTTTCAGAAAATAAGAATCAAGACCTTTAGGTGACGGGAGTTATTGAATAAATTTGAGGAGAGAAGTAGCTATAACAGACCGAAGTAACTGGCTAATAAGCCATTGTCATCTGTTCTCTCTCCTACAATTTTTTTGCTACAGAGTCTGGGAAGCTCTGTTTTTTAGTTCCTGAGCCTCTATTGCAGCCAGAGGTATCCACAGGTTAAATTTTGGCATGGTTAAATCTAGGTTACCTAATGTAAAGTCTAGCTCATTGCCTAGATATTGTAAAGCAAGGCATACCGGACAACAATTCCATACCTATACTCATCTTCAATAATATTTTTATGGCAATTTTCTTAGATAGGAGAAGAAAACCAATGACTACCAGACTTTTAAAGAATACTAACAATATGAAAAAGAAGGGCAAAATAAATGGCAAAGTAAATAGTGATACATCAAGGAATAGAAAATAATTATAAAAATTTCTCATTTATGTTGTCAGATTCAAGAAGATACTGTATTGATAATATAAGAAGGATGAATTATGAAAAATGAGCAAAGAATAAAAACAAGTTCTTTGAAGCTGAGCTATGATTTTCATTAAAAAATCAAAAAAGCAGAAAATACTGTCAAAAATATCTCCCAGACTACAAAACAAAAAAAAAGTAAAAGAATAGAATATGTGCTTCTCAGATATACAAAATCTCAAAAATTTTATCTTTCTTGCTTCCTTCTTTAGGAAACTAATTAAGGATACACTCTAAAAGCAAGAGAAAACTGAGAAAAAAGACATGGGGTCCATGTAATAGTGTTTTAGGAGAACAGTGAAATCCCCTCAGGAGGAAAATAGAATAGTAAATTTGGAAAGCAACAAGTCAACATGGGAGTGTGAGACTAGAGAATTCTCAGAGGGAGAATTTGGAAACATAAGGGAAGTTGATGACAGATGAATTATGGAGACCTTAAAAGAAATCTGAGAGTATTATCAAAATAATTGATGGAGTATAAAAAATGTGAGTCCTTTCTGTGGACTCTAGTAGTTCAATGTTTTGAGTGGCACAAGGTTATGACCTTGGGATCTGCTTTGCTGTACAATAAAAGAGGAAAAATCATAATAATTATGGAATTGTTCTTGACTTTTAGAATCAACTTGTAGATAAATCTCATAAAACCTAATTATGTGTACTGAACGTAATGTAAATATTAACAGTGAATTAATAATGTAATTGTTTTATTATCAATAACATTAATAAATATTGCCAACAACAATTAATGATGTAAATATTATTAGCCTTATTATGTAAAAGTAAAGATGGGGCTGTAACATTTGAGATTGGAAGATGAAAAGAGGTGAAAAGTATGTTAAAGCCTTAGTCTTATAAAAGAAAAACCAAGTAAGTTCGATAGAATAAGAAAAGGAGAATTAATTTTACCCTTTAGTAACTGAAGTGACAAGTGGAAAAACCAACAATAATGTTTATACCTACATCAGAAAGGAAAGATGCTAGCTAGCTAGTCGTGTAAATTGCTAAATCCTAATCTGTTGTATTACAAAACAATAGAATATGTACTCATTTTAATATAAAAGAAATGGAGCTTTAATTTTGTTATTCATAGCTATAGAAAAGAAGGAAATGATAATAACCATTGGAAGGGTTTTCCAGCCTCCTCTCCTCAACACCCTAGAAGAACTGGGCTAAATGCAATGTCTCTTGTTATATTATGTCTTACTACCGTTTGAATTTTAATTATAAGCTTACATTCATAATACTTTTTTAATCTAAAAAAGTACTTTCCCTTGTATTTATAGGTAGTTATGGGTGGAGGAGATGATTTTTGGATTATTCCCAGACATCAGACTTAGAAACAAGAGAGAAACAAAATTGGAGATGGAGATAATTTTTTGGAATATGGAGGTGGAGATATCAAGTTGGCCTTGAGATGATGAGGTTTCAACCACTGGAAAGAAATTTGGCCTAGAATACATATTTTGAGTCAACAACACAGCGATGATAATTAAAGCCATGCAAAGGGATGAGGTCACCCAAAAAGAAGCTGTTGGACGATAACAAAAAAGTAATGCTGGAGCCTGGGAGACTCTTAATTTATGAAAAACAGAAGAGAAAGGTGTTTCAGTAAGTGGAAAAGGAGAGAGACAACAAAAACCAATGGAAGTGCAGTATGTTCAAAATTTTTCCCTTACATCGTTCCTTTTTGTCCCTCCACTGTAATTTGCATTATAGTACATGATCACTCAGCTTCTTTATTTCTGGCTCTGCCTAGTTAAAAACTCATACTCTAGAGCTGCAAATGAGAGGAAATCCATTATGCAAGGGCATTGGGAGAAAAACAAGCATTCATCAGCTATTCTATTCAGCAAGTAATAGTAAAAAAAAAAAACCCTAGCATTTACTAAATACTTGTTACATATTACATGTAATTTTAAATGTAACAAACTGTCTAATTCCCACAAGAATGTAGGAGAACATTAGTTTTACCCACTTTGAGTTGGAGAAAGAAAGGGAAGATTACTATAATATTAAAGTCAAGTAAGAATCCTTTTTCTCACATTAACACATTACCCTCATTGCTTTCTATATCCACAGTTCTTTGAAGTATGCATTTAGTCCAGTGATCTTCACTTCTACAACACTTGAGAAACACATGTCTTGATATAAACCCTGGTCCTCATCATGAGGTCAAAATCCAAAATTCAAGTTTCCAAGCTATTTTAACAATCTCCGACATTACTATTGCTTCAGTTTCCCAATTCCCACCAACTACCTTCTGCAAACTCCTTAGAATATCTAATCCCATAGTCTCTGCTCATTGCCTGGGTCTCAGAACCCTCATGATTTTCCTATATGTCTGAATATCATGGGCAATTGATTCCATGGCTCTTTTACCAACCCTCTTCACATTTCACTGTACGTACCCTCTCTGGATGGTCTCACCTCATCATTTGAAAACTTATTTTTATATTTATTTATACTTATCTCCAAGACAGTAAAGTCAATAGTTGATATTATGTTGATTTAAATGTCACAAGTGAATGTTATGCCCCTATATATATTCAGAAAATTGGGGCGCCTGGGTGGCTCAGTGGGTTAAAGCCTCTGCCTTCGGCTCAGGTCATGATCCCAGGGTCCTGGGATCGAGCCCCGCATCGGGCTCTCTGCTCAGCAGGGAGCCTGCTTCCCTTCCTCTCTCTCTGCCTGCCTCTCTGCCTACTTGTGATCTCTGTCTGTCTGTCAAATAAATAAACAAAATCTTTAAAAAAAAAAAAAAAAAAAAAAAGAAAATTGACATCTTGTCTTCTCCACACTTTCAGGCTTGAAATAAATATTGTTATTATTAACTATTATAGTAATGTTTTTAACAATTTCATATTTTTTAGCATGAACTCAACTTGACATTTATATATAGCATTGTGAACATTTGCTGTTGTCACCTAAAACTCATTCTGGGTGTCTTACACTGTTGGTGGAAATGCAAAGTGGTCAGCCACTCTGGAAAATAGTATAGAGTTTCCTCAAAATGTTAAAAATAGAATTAACCTAAGATCCAGCAATTTCACTACTTGGTATTTACCCAAGGATACAAAAATACTGACTCGAAGGAATATGTGCATCCTGATATTTATAGCAGAATTATCAACAATGGTCAAATTATGGAAAGAGCCTAAATTTCCACCAGCTGATGAATGGGTAAAGAAGTTGTGGTATAGATATACAATGGAATATTACTTGACCATGAAAAGTATGAAATCTTGCCATTTGTAATGACGTGGGTGGAGTGTATTATGCTAAGTGAAATAAGTCAGTCAGAGGAAGACAAATACCGTATGATTTCACTCATGTGGAATTTATGAAACAAAATAGATGAACATAAGGGGAAAAAGGAGAAAGAGAGAGATAAATTATAAAACAGACTCTTAACCATAGTGAACAAATTGAGGGTTGCTGAAGGGGAGATGGGAAAGGGGATGATTTAAATGGGTGATGGGTGTTAAGGAGGGCACTAGGTATTATATGTTATGAGCACTCAGTGTTACATGTAAGTGATGAATCATTAAGGTCTACTCCTGAAACTACTATTACACTATGTGTTAACTAATGATATTTAAAGAAAAGCTTGAAGAAAACAAAACAAGCAATTCATTCTGGGTGTCCTTTTTTTAGTTGATTACCTCCATTCTTTCTATAGTACAATTTGACCATTCTGGAGGTTTATTTGATATCAATATTAATTTGATATATCTCTTGGCTTGAGGGATAGGTATTCAGTTCTTTTTTTTTTTTTTTTCCAGAGAATATGTGTGTATAAAGGTAAGCTCTGTGTGCCCCTACCCTTTTAAATACCTTCCTATTGCTCTCACATTTAAGAACATCTCAGACAGGGGCGCCTGGGTGGCTCAGTGGGTTAAAGCCTCTGCCTTCGGCTCAGGTCATGATCCCAGACTCCTGGGATCGAGCCCCGCATGGGGCTCTCTGCTCCGCAGGGAGCCTGCTTCCTCCTCTCTCTCTGCCTGCCTCTCTGCCTACTTGTGATCACTGTTTGTCAAATAAATAAATAAAATCTTAAAAAAAAAAAAAAAAGAACATCTCAGACACTTTTAAGAATTCAGAGGAAATCCCTTCCTCCCCCACCCATGTTACCACCATTTGGTGTTTAATGATCTAAAGATCTAAACTCTGCTCCTTGTAAAAAACTACATTTAATATTTTTTTTCTTCTAGATGAATATACATAATATTCTTTCTTTGTCCTAGAAACTAAAAGAATCTCCAAAATCTACCACATATTGATATAATTTTCATTAATTTTGCCTGATCCTCAAGGAAGTCTTCAAATATTCAGAAAATACTTTTGTCCATTCAAGAAAAGTATTTTTCTATTACATATTTGGTTGATGCTCTTATATTCTTACTTCTAGTTTCTTCTTTATGAACAGCAATGAACTATAACACTTAAATTCTGTTCTCTATTTTCCATTACCTTTTTTGTTCGTTATTTTTATTTCTTCTTTCTTTTCTTTTCAAAGTAGAAAGATACCAAAGTCTTCCTCTTTTTCCTCAGTTCACTGATTGAATTGTTTTATTTTACTTACAGCTTCTTATGCTCATTTTATGTGCCTTTGTTTTTTTCTTTATATTTTTTCTTTGATGAATGTCTCAACTTTTAAAATTTCCACCTCTGCATTCTTTTCATTTAGAAAGGAGACCAGCTGAGGTTCCTTGTACATAACGTGTAACATTTAACATTTATCTCATTTAATGTAAGCTTTTTATATTCTTCAAAATTTAAATATCTAATTTCTTTAATCAGGTTACACTACTCTGTGTATGTGTGTGTGTGTGTGTGTGTGTGTGTGTGACTTCAGCAATAAAGATTTACTCTTGGGGTGCCTGTGTGGCTAGTCATTAAGCATCTGCCTTCAGCTCAGGTCATGATCCCAGGGTCCTGGGATCGAGCACTGCATCAGGCTCCTTGCTCAGCGGGAGGCCTGTTTCTCCCTCTCCTACTCCCCTTGCCGTGTTCCCTCTCTCGCTGTGTCTCTCTGTCAAAAAAAAAAAAAAAGGATTTACTCATGAAACGCTTGGATCACTGATTCTGCTTGTGTAAGTTGGGCATTTGCCAACAGAGCACTTCTGTAAAAAAGAACCCAGAGATTCATGGATTAATTGATCATAATTAGTCAACTATATTAAAGTAGAAAGTTTGAATGTATTAGTAGGAAGAATTGAGCACCCATTTCATATATATTTTTTTTTCAATATCACATTCCATTTGTATGGTTATATAAAAATCAAAATGGTGAAAGTGAAATTAAAAGTGTGGATGAACCTATAGCATGTAAACAATTCCAGAAGAACCTGCCAAATGCATGTCAAACAAACACTTTAAGGGTAATTAATAGAAATAAAAGGCATATTTTATAATAATAAATGGTCATCTGGCAAAACACTTAGTAATTAAATGTATACACACATATAACATAGACCTACATAAAGAAAGAGTTGACAGAGCTAAAAGAAAAGAATCATCAAGGTTTTAAAAATTGGGAAATTTTAACAATCTTTTAGTAATTGATAGAAGAAGCAGATTAAAAAGGTAAGAAGCATATAGATGATCTGAAAAACAGAGTTCCAGACATGGATTAATTAACATATAAAATATTGAACCTTAGGCGCCTGGATGTCTCAGTTGCTTAAGCATCTGACTTCAGCTCAGGTCAAGATCTCTGGGTCCTGGGACTGAGCCCAATGGCAAGTTCCCTGTTCAGTGAGGAGTCTGCTTCTCCTTCTTCCTCTGTTGCTTCCCCTACTTGTACTCTCTTTCTCTCTCTCAAATATATAAAATCTTTAAAAAAAATACTGAACCCAATACTTACAGAACAACTTTTTAAAAGAGGTGTCCATGAAATATTTAACAAATTGGATCACTTACTAGCAATAAAGTTAGTCTCAACATGTCAGAAGATTCAAATAATGCATAGTTAATTCCTAAATCAGAGCAGAATTAATTTGGAAATCAAAACAAAATATACTATAAAAGTCTCCGTATCTTTGGAAATTAAGACATTTTAAATAGAGAAACAATACTTCATAAAATCAATTCCACTGAAAATTAGAAAATATACTGAACTTAATATGAATAAGACTATTATGTATGTCAACATGTGAGATGCTGCATAGTTGTGCTTATAGAAAAAAATTTTGCCTTAAATTAGCTTATTAGGTACAAAAGAAGAAAATAACCCAATTATATCATAATCCCTTTTAAGAAATTTTAATATCAACATTAAATTAAGTCCAAATAAAGTAGAAGGAAAAATAATATAAGGTGGAAAATGTGAAATAGAGAATAAGTACTATATAGTGAATCAACAAAACCAAAGATTTAGTACTTCAAAAAGACTCATGTAATTGATATGATACTTCCAATATCAATCATCAGAGAGAGTGACATCAAGACTGAAAAGAGTAACATTGCTACTAATACCGCAGACATTTAAAAGATATACAAAGTTATTATGATGAATTTCAAGCAATAAAAGTGAAAATCTTGACAAAATGGCAAATTCCTAGAAAAACACAAATTACCCTGATTGAAAAGAATTTGCCAGGGTATTCTGCCAAACACATCAGAAAGAAATGACAACAAACACATACAAATTCTTCCAAAGAATAGAAATAGATGGAATAGTTTCAAATTCATTTTATAAGGTCAGTATAACCTTGATAACAGTATCTGACATCCAAAGAATTTTCAAAGCAAAAAATTACAGGACAATCTATCTCAAAAACATGAATATAATATTCTATAACATAATATTATAAAAATAAATTCAGCAATATAGAAAAAGTATGCATATTATGACAATAGGGACTTTATAATCCATTGCAGTAGCAGAACAGTTTTTAAAAACGATATCATTCCAATAAATAGCGATAATAGTCATTGTGAATCTTATATTAGGTATGTTCTGAATGTAATTAGATACATGTGATTTGTTTGTTTTCTTTAACATAAAAGTAACTTAGTTGGATTCAAACTGTAAATTATCTATCTTGGCTGGTAACTCAGTCTCAGAGTTATTGTACATTTTAGAATATGTCCCATATTTGAGTATTTAGAGGTCAGCCTGAAATTGGGAAGAGTTTATACACAACATCTGAAGTTCTTCTTTGCCTCAGCTCTTTCTTGAACTCTTCCCAACAACTTACCAATACCTACAGTTTACCAAATCTTTTTTTCCTACAGTACGTCAGACTAGAAGGTCTTGATTTTTCTATCAGGATTTTAGATTATGCATATGTACATTTGATCTGCCCCTGGGTTAAAAATCGTAAAATCTAGTAACTCAATTATGCCACTTGCTCTTCTGAATGTCAACTTCCATCTAGAAATGGTGTGCTTTGTTTCACTCTCCAATGTCTTTGGGTCACTATGTTTTTTTTTGTTTGTTTGTTTTTGTTTTTTGTTTCCTTGTTGTTGTTATATTTCTAGGTTTGTTTATAATTTTTCAAAATTTATAGTCATTATATGTGTCATGGTAGAATCTTGCAAGAACCATGTGTCACAGCAGAGGCAAAAATCTTTTGTCAGACTATTTTACCCAGCTCCCTTAAGGTAATGAAGAACAGAAATAGCAATGATGACCTTATGACCCACTAACCTCAATATTGTATATAAAATATTTAAAATTGTTTTATATCATTTAATGTTTGACCCTATAAACAAATTGTTCCTTAGAATAAAGGTTAAATAAAATTTGCAGGTGCTAATAACTGGATCCTTTCTAGTGTGTTATTTCTAATTTTGTCACTAACTAAGAGTATTTATCTAGGTATGATTTTTCAACCACTGCTCATAAGTAAGCAGTGTAAATACTTTGCTAGTTACTCATAATCAGTCTTTGAAGATCTTGCAGTTAAATCCAGTGCTGTAGGCTTTTGTTTGTTTGCTTTCTTTTGTTTCATTTTTGTAAATGATCTATTCATTAATATGTGACCAGCAGATTGTTTACAAGAAAGAAAGAAAAAAGGATGGAAGGAAGAGAAAAGTGATGCATAGTATTTTTAGGAAATCTCTATTAGAAGACTATAAATGTGTATTTATTGGTTTAATATGGCATAAACACTAGCACTCTGCAATAAGGAAACATTCCCACTCCTTATTTTCCTTACTACTTTATCTTCCTCTTTACACTTATCACCTCACCAACTAACATTTGACATATCTTATTATCTGCTCCCCCAAAAGCAACTAAAATGGTTGACAAGAATTATGACCTGCTTTGTTTATTGCTATTTCTATTGCTTCTACAAGAAATTCTGGCACATAGTAGAGATTTTATTTGATGAGTCATAAATTCTACCTCACCTCCTTATTAGCTGTCTTTTTGGACAAGTTATTGAACTTTCCCAAATCTAAATTCCTACAAATCAAGAATGGGTATAATAATAGTAACTATCACATCCTCTTTTGTTAAATATGACATGAAATCATTCATCTAAAGAATTACACACAATGCACAGTGCCTTGTCCAATTCTCTCTCTGTTGATATATATATATATATTTTTTTTCATTTGATAGCATTTGGCTTATGGCAACATTGTTTTTGATAGCCCAAAATGGGAAATCAACCCAAATGCCATCTAGAATCAAATGAATAAACACATTTTATTATATTAATACATTTATTGTAATACTATTACTTAAATAAACAAATGACTACAACTTCAGACAACATAAGAAAAAACAAAATTATTTCAATGAACATTTAACTACTGCTTATAAAATAGGCATATGTTGTTAATGATTTCAGAAATGAATGGAGTGTTTATCCCTCAGAAGAGCAGAAGTACCTTGGAGGCTATTAGGGGCCTTTATGGGGTGCTAGCAATATTCTGCTTTTTGATCTGGGTTTTGACAGCACAGTTGGGTTCAATTTATAAAATTTATTGAACTCGGGCGCCTGGGTGGCTCAGTGGGTTAAAGCCTCTGCCTTCAGCTCAGGTCATGATCCCAGGGTCCTGGAATCGAGTCCCGCATCAGGCTCTCTGCTCAGCAGGGAGCCTGCTTCCCTTCCTCCCTCTGCCTGCCTCTCTGTCAAATAAATAAATACAATCTTTAAAAAAAATTTATTGAACTCTACACTTACGGTGTATGTACTTTTCTGTAAGCATGTTGTATTTGAATGAAAAGTGTACCTAGAAAAAAAAAAAAAAGAAAAGGTAAAACCAGAAATGGCCTGTTGTTCTCTTCCCTAAAGATAACATCTCACATGGACATAAATCCCAAATGTGATTGGATTCAGCTTTCTTAAGAATATCATATAGACAGTTTACTTCCTTGTAGAGCAATTGATTTTTATTTCATTGTCACATTGCTATTAATTATTTTTCCATGTGTTTTCTATTATATTTAAATAATAATTTACTCATTTTTTTACAGACTATCAAAATAGTTTCTAGTAACAAAAAAGACCAAAAAGGCATAACAAGCAATAAAACTGGAAACAGGAAACAGGTGAGAAAGAAATGTGGGTGTCATAGAAAAAGTCTCTCAAATATTTTAATTTTATTATAATATGTGAATAGGTAGGGTATATATATATAAAAATCAATATTCCATTAAATATTGACACAATGAAATCACTCATTATTTTATGCTACACAGTAAGAGTGTCTCCATCATATGATGGCTCTTCATTTACTCTTTTATATGACTAATTAAGTATTTTCATTTTTTAAGCTCAGTTAGATTGTGAAGTTCATTTGGGTAAGATACTGTGTGTAAGTGAAAGTTTAATTTATTTTTAATTTACTCAAAACTTAACACTATGTTATACAGCAACAACAAAAAATAGTGGACTCGTTCTTAGATTCAGAAATTTTGATTTACCTCACTTTTTCACTAGATTTATGAGGCTTAATTTTATATACTTCAGCAATCAAACAGGATGTCAGTAGGTTGAACAATAAGAAACATGAGCATTTGGAATTCATTTTCATGATTGTCCTTCTCTCTGCAAATACTGCTCTTGGCATGTGACCTTATATACCTCTAAAAGGCACCTTTCCCTATAGTTTCTAGCTCTTTCAGTTATAGATGGACAATAGTTGCACAGATAGACTGATGGAAAGTAGTGGAAAATTTTACCACTATACATTGTGGTACATAGTATAAAGATATAATGTGTAATGGGTAAAGAATTCCTAGTTCAGTTCATTCCTAGTGAAATAGAAGACATCATAGATCAATTAATCAATTATCTGTACTGATAACCTTAAAGATTTGGCATTCTGAACACAGCCTGGTTACCTGTGACTTTCTGGGAGACCTGTTCTTGCCTCTCTGTATCTTCTATCCCTACTGCTCTCCTTTCTAGTCTGTGTTCACATGTCTTCACATGTGGGTTAGCACTGGCCTCAATGACAGCAGTTTTTCTTTCTAGATTCCAAGATACAGATGTCCACTCAAATAACTTTCTATAAACATTGTTTTTACCTTTCCACTTCTGAGTTTGAAATCCTCCAGAGACTCCTGATGCCAAGTAAGGCATTTTGTTATCAGTTATTTCTCATGCAAATTTTTTATTGAATATTTTCTGACAGACATGATTTTAGGCACTTTAGAAAAAGAACATTAATGCAGAACCTTATGCTGCTATCAAATATCTAATAAGCCTAGTGGAAAGTCTGAATTTTAGTGACCTTGATTTTTTTTCTCCATCCATCTAGTTGAACTTACTCCAAACCTCCTATTTCAATCCTATTTGGTCTTATCTCAGTGATTCTTAGATACTCAGTATTCTATTGTTGAGGCTTTAGCGCATGTTATTCTGTCACCTTAAATAACCTCACACTCTGTGGTCACCTCTTAGGTTTATCCCATTCCCACCTGTTTTTTGAAGTCCCTACACTTCAGAAGACATTCCAAGAATGTGGGATCCCTAGTGAGTATCTCTTGTTTATAGTGCTGACTATATGTTATTCCTTTTTGCATAGGAAATTGCATGAACTTAATCACTTAAAACAAAATACATTTATTATATCACAATCTCTGTGGATCAGAAATGCAGGCACAGTTTGCAATCAAAGCGTCAGCTAAGCTTGCATTCTCTTCTAATGGCTTGAGTGGGGAGAACCAGCTTCCAAGCTCACTGTCATAGTTAAGATAAGAATAAATAAGAATTTGCTTCCTTATAGGCTGTTGGTCACCTTGCCACCTAGGTCTCTTTACAGAGCATCTTAAAGCATGGTAACATTTTTCTTCAGAGCAAGTTAAGTGGGAGGGAAGAAAGTAGCAGCAACACAGAGAGAATGTTAGCAAGATAGAAGTCATGGTCTTGTGTATCCCATCATATTCCATCACTTTTTCTGTTTTCTATTCATTAGAAGCAAGCCACTAGATAGAGTCAATACTCAAGAGGAGGAAATTACACAAAGACATGAATACCAAGACATGGGAATCATTAGAAGCCATGTCACAAGTTGCCTACCACAGGGATAATGATAATAATGACAAAACAGCTGCAACAACAATTACAATTGTATTTCTATCCTTATTGAGCACTAATTATTTGCCAGCATGGTGTCATATGCTTTATATATTATTCAGTTAACCCTTGAGCAATTTTATAAGATAGATGCTCTCTTGTTTCTCATTTCTTTGATGGGAAAACTGAAAAACAGAAGATTATGTAACATATCAAAGTCACTACTTATAAGAACATGTAAGAGCTTATTTTTAATGGATTATTAAATGTAGTAATAGTTATAGAAAACATGTTATAAGCCACCAGTTCAGTCATTAATTATATACTACACCATCATATTTTTATTTTTCATGCAAACTAGTTACGTTTTCCTGAATGTACTGTAATCTTTTGGAAAGAAGCAAATTGTATATATTTATTCTATATCTATTGCATATAGGCACTGTCCTGAGTTAATGAGGTCACTTTTGTTTGCCAGTAACAAAAATTCAATTCCAAAATGGCTGAAGTAACCAGGAATTTAATGACTCATCTAACATACTCTTTTCTTCAATATTTGCCTTATTCTTAGACACAATCTCTCTCCACATTGGGCCCTTTGGAATTTTTAAGCTTTTGTTTTCCTAGTTCAGAACTCTAGAGTAAAGAGAGCTCAGTTCAAAAAACTATCTTGGAATTGAGTCATCTTTGAATATCTTGGATACTGTGCCAATCTCTGATAATATCACTGTCATTTGGAGGGCAGGATAATCTGCTTGACCATATATCCATCCGTACCATGCCCACCTCTGTGGCCATGAGATGGAAATGAATTGTGTTTTGTACTTACTCAAATCACATATACTTGGAATGGTTTGTTTTTTCCTTTTTCCCTAAATACCAACAAGATGCCATTGCTGAAATTTGGAGGGAAGATTTTTCTAGGCATGCAAAAAATAAATGTCCATTGAGGAATGATTATGGTCTTTGGCCAAAAAGGCAGTTCTTCAATTTGAAATGAAATATATCTTTCAGGTGCACTTACAAACTCTGAAACCCATACAGAGTTCTGGAGATCTCACCAATATTTAAAAACTATTTAATACTTGCTAATGCATCATATTCTCCAGGCTAAAGAGTTAGATTTCCTTTAATGGGTCCTCTAAGGGTGTATTTTAGCTTCCATGGCATTCTACTTGCTCTTTTCTTAATGTTCTCTCATGTATCTGTAGCCCAATAAAAACAAATTCTACAGTATCAGGAATGGAATCTGTGATGAGATGTGAGGCAGATGAGGAATATAACAGAATTATCACCTGAGTCTGGGTGTGCTACTTCTCATTTTGGTGGAAAGTCATCACATAAATAGTTGTAGCATGTCAGGAGTTCTTCTTTTGGAGTAGTAAGTATGCAGAGAAATCTGGGATTATTGGTGACACGTTCATGTACTGACTCAACTGAAGATTTTTCAGAATAACTTGTGACCATAAATTCAATTTTATGTTGTCCAATAGATAAAAATCTATGTGATATATTTCCAGTTTATGTTGGTGGTGGAATAGGGTAGTAGAGTCATAACAATTTCCAACCTTAAATCTAGGCAAGATGTTGGTTTCTGATGGACCTTTAAGTTTAGATAAGAATCCCAAACATTGGGACGCCTGGGTGGCTCAGTGGGTTAAAGCCTCTGCCTTCGGCTCAGGTCATGATCCCAGGGTTCTGGAATCGAGCCCCACGTCGGGCTCTCTGCTCTGCGGGGAGCCTGCATCCTCCTCTCTCTCTGCCTGCCTCTCTGCCTACTTCTGATCTCTGTCTGCCAAATAAATTAAAAAAAAAAAAAAAGTATCCCAAACATTGGCTGATAGAAGGCTGGGGGCATCTAGGTGGCTTAGTTTGTTAAACATTTAACTCTTGGTTTTAGCTCAAGTCATGATCTCATGGGTCATGAGATTAAGCTCACTGTCCAGCTCCATGCTCAGCAGGGAGTGTGCTTGAGTTTCCCTCTGCCCCTCCCCCCACTAGTGCTGTCACTGTCTGTGTCTCTCTCTTTCTCTCAAATAAACAAATAAATCTGAAGGAGGAGGAGGGGGAGGAAACAGGAGGCTGGAATCAGCACCATAGGGGCTATGGAGAGTTAATAGTAACTAAGTAGTTTGAAGGTTCTCATTACTGACAAATCTTAAGTCTACCATTTTTATCTGCATTACTACAACATCTCTCCACTAGTTATCTTGCTTTTACTTTTGTCCATTTGTCCTAGAGTTCATTCTCTACAATGCAAGCCAAATCATCTTTTAAAATGTAAATAAGATCATGCAGGTACCATGCAAATGTTTAAAATTCCATAGCACTTATCTATTGTAGTTAGAATTTTTAATCTTGGCCTCTGAGGCCCTCCAGAACCTGGCCCCCATCTAGATTTCCAATTTCATCCCCTCTTTTGTCCATTTCAGGCTCTTTGACTTCCTTTTTTCCTTTGATCATGGCAAACTCACCTCCAAATAAGAAAATTTCCACTTATCATGCACTCTATTTAAAATGTTCCTCCTTTGTATTTTGGTGTGACTGGGTGTTTACCACCTTGAAGTATCAACTAAAATGTTGCTTCATCAGAGAACTGGACTGCTTTCTTACAACATACACAAAAATAAATTCAAATTGGATGAAAGTCCTAAACATGAGACAGTAAACCATCCAAATTCTAGAGGAAAACACAAGCAATAACCTCTCTGACATTGGCTGTAACAACTTCTTTCTAGATATGTCTCTTGAGTCAAGGGAAACAATCAAAAATAAACTATTGGAACTACATCAAGATGAAAAGCTCTGCACAGCAAAGGAAACAATCAACAAAAGTAGAAGGAAAACTATGTAATGGGAGAAGATATTTGCAAATGACATAATCAATAAAGGGTTAGTATATATAATATATAAAGAACTTATAAAACTCCACACCCAAAAAACATATAATCCAATAAAAGTAAATGGGCAGAAGACATGAACAGACATTTCTCCAAAAGAACACATAGTGTTGGTCAACAGACACACGAAAAGATGCTCAACATCACTTATCATCGGGGAAATACAAATCAAAACTACAATGAGATATCATCTTATACCTATCAGAATGGGAAAATCAACAACACAGGAAACAAGTATTGGCAAGGATGTGAAGAAAAAAGAACACTTGTGCATTATTGGTGGGAATACAAACTGTTGCAGCCCCTCTGGAAAACAGTATGGAGTTTCCTCAGAAAGTTAAGAATAGAACTACCTTATGATCCAGGAATCACACTACTGGGTATTTACCCAAAGAGTACAAGAAAACTAATTCAAAGGGACACATGTACCCATAGATTTATACCTGCACTATCTATGACAGCCAAAATATGGAAGCAGCCTAAGTGTCCATCAATTGATATATATATATGATATATATATCATTTTTACATATAATTCTATTATATATAATGGAATACTATTCAGCCATAAAAAAGAATGAAATCTTGCCATTTGCAATGACATGGATCGAGCTTGAGAGTATAACGTTCAAGGAAATAAGAGAAAGAAAGATACATGCCATATAATTTCATATGTGAAGTTTAAGAAACAAAACATAAAAGAGAGAGATGGAGAGGAAGAGGGAGAGAGAGAAAAATCAAGAAGCAGACTCTTAACTATAGAGAATGAACTATTGATTACAGGATGAGGGGGGAATGGATTAAATATATGTGGGGATAAAGAAATGCACTTCTCTGATTGAGCTCAGGGTGATGTATGGAACTGCTGAATTACTATATTGTACATTTGAAACTAATATAACACTGTATGTTAACTTACTGGAATGAAGTAAAAACTTAGAAAGTTAAAAAATAATTCTAAAAAAGAACTTAAAGACTAAAAACAATTTTTTTTAAATTGTCTTCCTGCCCTTGCTAATAACACTGTGAGTGTTTGAATCATATCTCTGTATTTTGTTGTTGTTTTTACCTGCATATTTGTCCCACAGCAGTGTCTGGAATAGCAGAGGGTTAACATGTATTTTGTAAATGAATAAGCAATAATTTTAAGTGCAAATAGTAAATTCTAATCATACTAAAGCTTAGTAAATCTATAATAATTCTTAGAAGTTCAGTGAATAACAAACTTGAACTATTTTTCTTTACTTCAGTTTACATAACTATGAAACAGTGGTATTGATTGTATCTGCCTCATAGAACTTTTATGAGAGTTAACTAACTTAATATATTTAAGATTTAACAATAAGATATTATGTAACCTCCCTAAGAATGATATTAGAACCTATAAAGATGCTATAACTATTCATAACTATTCATGAATTAATATAATACATGGAACACTCTCATTTTTTGGGTATCTTTCTAAATCATTATTTGTAAATGCATTAGTCGAGATGATAGTTTGTGCTCTAATTTTATGAATGCTGGGTTAGTAATTAACAGCTTGTGCTTATAAGTACTGTTTTGGGCCTGTGATATAATCATGCAACAGAAGGATTACATAAATAGACACTAAGGGGAGAAGCTAGGCCACATTTTAAACTTTGAACCAAATTAACAAAGATGAGTAAGTCAAACCTTATCTCTATTATGATTGGACGCTATTATTGTCACTTAGGTCAATGTCTTAACAGTAGTCATACCACTGATTTCCTGGTATTAATCTTAACCTTTCACATTGAGTATTTGCATTCACTTGTATTAGGTTGTGTTGATTGGATATAGTTGGAGATACTGCACTTGTTGCATCATTTGGAATGTGAGACAAGATAAATTTAAGGGCTGCACCTGCTATGAAATATTTAGTCATCACAGACTGCTAATTTGGTTTCTGTTTCACAGCTAAATTTCTATTTGTGAGTATGCAAATACTAAAATTCATTTTGGCTCTTGAGAAGGCTTACATAAGATGAACCATGTAGTACTTTTAATTTACTACCTGGAATATTAGATTTCTCTGATCTTAGTGTCCTAATCTGTAAAATAATTGGGTATGACTTGACTCTTAGATCTTTCCCATCTCAAATTCTCTGATCTATTAAGAGATGGGGGAAGGCATTAGTTACAGACATAAATGACAGGTTGGTGACAGAAATAATATAAAAAGATTATATTCAAATTTTCTTTTCTTTTTTAAACTAGATAAAGTTATATATTGCAAAATTATTACCACAGTAGGTTTAGTTAACACCTTCATCACCTCACATAATTGTCATTTCCTTTTGTGGTGAAACAGTTCAGTTTACTCTCTTAACAACTTTTAAGAATTAAGAGTATTGTTAACTCAGGGGCGCCTGGGTGGCTCAGTGGGTTAAAGCCACTGCCTTCGGCTCAGGTCATGATCCCAGCGTCCTGGGATTGAGCCCCACATCAGGCTCTCTGCTCAGCAGGGAGCCTACTTCCTCCCTTCTCTCTCTGCCTGCCTCTTTGCTTACTTGTGATCTGTCTGTCAAATAAATAAATAAAATCTTTAAAAAAAAAAAAGAGTATTGTTAACTCAGACACATAGATCAATGGAACAGAATAGAGAGCCCAGAAATAGACCCTCAACTCTATGGTCAACTAATCTTTGACAAAGCAGGAAAGAATGTCCAGTGGAAAAAAGACAGCCTCTTCCACAAATGGTGTTGGGAAAATTGGACAGTCACATGTAGAAAAATGAAACTGGACCATTTCCTTACACCACACATGAAAATAGACTCAAAATGGATGAAGAACCTCAATGTGAGACAGGAATCCATCAAAATCCTTGAGGAGAACACAGGCAGTAACCTCTTCAACCTCAGCCGCATCAACTTCTTCCTAGGAACATTGCCAGAAGCAAGGGAAGCAAGGGCAAAAATGAACTATTGGGACTTCATCAAGATCAAAAGCTTTTGCACAGCAAAGGAAACAGTCAAGAAAACCAAAAGACAACTGACAGAATGGGAGAAGATATTTGCAAATGACATATCAGATAAAGGGCTAGTATCCAAAATCTATAAAGAGCTTAGCAAACTCAACACTCAAAGAACAAATAATCCAATCAAGAAATGGGCAGAGGACATGAACAGACATTTTCACAAAGAAGACATCCAGATGGCCAACAGACACATGAAAAAATGCTCCACATCACTCGGCATCAGGGAAATACAAATCAAAACCACAATGAGAAACCACCTCACACCAGTCAGAATGGCTAAAATTTACAAGTCAGGAAATGACAGATGCTGGCGAGGATGTGGAGAAAGGGGAACCCTCCTACACTGTTGGTGGGAATGCAAGCTAGTGCAGCCACTCTGGAAAACAGCATGGAGGTTCCTCAAAAAGTTGAAAATAGAGCTACCCTATGACTCAGCAATTGCACTACTGGGTATTTACAATAGTAAATAAGTAAAGATACAAATGTAGTGATCCAAAGGGGCATGTGCACCTGACTGTTTATAGCAGCAACGTCCACAATAGTCAAACTATGGAAAGAACCTAGACATCCATCAGTAGATGAATGGATAAAGAAGATGTGGTATATATATACAATGGGATACTATGCAGCCATCAAGAGAAATGAAATCTTGCCATTTGTGATGACATGGTTGGAACTAGAGGGTATTATGCTTAGTGAAATAAGTCAATTGGAGAAAGACAACTATCATATGATCTCCCTGATATGAGGAAATGGAGATGCAACGTGGGGGGTTTGGGGGGGCAGGAAAAGAATAAATGAAACAAGATGGGATCAGGAGGGAGACAAACCATAAGAGACTCTTAATCTCACAGAACAAACTAAGGGTTGCTGGGGGGAGGGGGGTATGGAGAGGGTGGTTGGGTTACGGACACTGGGTGGGGGTGTGTGCTGTGGTGAGTGCTGTGAAGTGTGTAAACCTGGTGATTCACAGACCTGTACCCCTGGGGCTAAAAATACATTATATGTTCATAAAAAATTAAAAAAAATGTATTGTTAACTCTAATTATCATGCTGTACATTAGAATCCCCAAATTTACTCATCTTATAACTGGAAATGTGTACCCTTGAATAACATCTCCATATTTTCCCATACCTCCAGTACCTGGTAATCACCAATCTATCCCATTTCTATAAATTTTTCTAGATCCCATATATAAACTGTGTCATACAGTATTTGCTTTTTTCCATTGACGTATTCATTTAGCAGAATGCCCTCAAGTTTCATTTATGTTGTTGTAAAAGACAGGATTTCTTCTTTCTCATGGCTGAATAATAATATTCCATTGTCTGTATATACACCACATCTTCTTTATCGATTCACCTTGTCACCATGAAACTAAGGTATGTCTTGGCTATAATGAATAATGCTGCAATGAACATGGGAGAGCAGATATCTCTTTGAGATCCTGATTTCATTACCTTTGGCTAGGTACCCAGAAGTGGAATTGCTGGATCATAAGGTAGTTCTATTTTTAATTTTTTGAGAAACTTCTGTACTGTTTCCCACAATGACTGCACCAACTGACATTCCTATCAACAGTGCATAAGATTTCCCTTTTCTCCACATCCAGACCACTTTTTATCTCTCGTTTATTTGATGGTAGACATTCTAGCAGGTGTGAGGTGATATATCATTGTGGTTTTTATATGAATTTGTCTGATGATTAGTGATATTGAACACCTTTTCATGTCTCGGTGATTTGTACATCTTGGGGAAAATGTCTAATTGGTTCCTCTATGCTATTTTGTAGTCAGTTTTTGTTTTTGTTTTTGTTTTGTTTTGCAAGTGACTTGTATAAGTTCCTTATATATTTTGGATATTAACCTCTTATTAGATATCCGGTTTGCAAATATTTCCTCCCATTCTGTGGTTGCCTTTTTATTTTATTGATTGTTTCTTTTCCTGTGCAGAAGCTTTTAGCTTAATGCAATCCCACTTTCTAATTTTTACTTTTGTTGCCTGTGCTTATGTTATAGCCAAAACACTCTTACTAAGGCAAGGTCAAGGAGCTTTTTCCTTGCTTTCTTTTAGTTTTACAGTTTCAGGTCTTAAGATTAAGTATTTAAACCATTTCAAGATAACTTTTGTGGTGGTATAATATAAGGGTCCAATTTCATTCTTCTGCAAATGATTGTCCATTTTTCCCAGACCCATTTATTGAGGAAACTATTTTTTCCACACCGGATATTCTTAACTCCTTTGTCAAATATTAGTTGACCATATATATCAGAGTTTATTTCTGGGCTCTTGATGTTAGTCAATAATATATATATATATATATATATATATATATATATATATATAAAATAATATAATATATATATACTTAAATGCCAGTGCCATACTGTGTTGATTATTATAGCTTTGTAATATAGTTTGAAGAGTGATGTTTTATACTTTGTTCTTTTTTAGGATTACCTTGGATATTCAGAGTTGTGGTTTTTTGGTTTTTTTGTTTTTTACATTTTCATACAAATTTTAGGATTTTTTGTTCCTATTTATGTAAAAAATGCTATTGGAATTTTGATGGGGATTATATTAAATCTATCGATGGCTTTGGATAGTGTGGACATTTTAACGATATTAGTTTTCCAGTGCATGAGCACATGGATGTTCCATTCACTGTGTCTTCAATTTCTTTTATCAAAATCTGTGAATTTTCAGTGTTCAAATCTTTCACTGCTTTGGTTTAATTTATTCCTGTGCATTTTATTAGTTTTGATTCTGTTGTGAATGGAATTTTCTTTATCTATTTTTCTGATATTTTGTTGTTAGTGCATAGAAATGCAACTATATTCTGTATGTTGACTTTGTATCCTGCAACTTTATTTAATTTGTTGATGAGTTCTAACAGTTTTTTTGGAGAAATTGTTAAGATTTTCTACATATAAGACCATATCATCTCTAAACACAATTTTACTTCTTCCTTTGTGATTGAGATGCTCTTTTTTTTCCTCCTTTCTTTTTATTTCTCCTTCTCTTTTTCTCCCCTCCTCCTTGGCATAATTTTTCTGGCTGGAACTTCCAGTACTGTGTTGAATAGGAGTGATGAGAGTTGACATCACTCTCTGCTTCCTAATCTTCAAGGAAAAGTTTCAACCTTTCACTGTTGAGTATGATGTTAGCTGTGGGGATTGTCTTATTTGGCCTTTATTATGTTGAGGTATGGTCCTTCTATACCCAATTTGTTGAGAGTTTTTATGATATATATAAATAGATACAGATATATTTAATTTTGTTAAATGCCTTTTCTGCACCTATTGAGATGATCATATAATTTTTATCTTTCATTCTATTAGTGTGGTATATAATATTTATTTGTGTTTGTTGAACCATTTCTGCATCCTGGGAATAAATCTTACTTGATTTGGTATATGCTCCTTTAAGTGTACCGTTGAACTTAGTTTGCTAATATATTTGGTTTAATAATTTTTGCATTTCTATCTATCAGGAATATTGACCTATAGTTTCCTTTGCTTATGGTGTCATTATCTGTCTTTAGTATCAGGGTAATGTTGACCCTATAAAATGAGTTAAGAAATGTTTTCTCCCTCCTAATTTTTTTTTTAAACTTTAAAAAAGATTAGTATTGGGGCGCCTGGGTGGCTCAGTTGGTTAAGCGGCTGCCTTCGGCTCAGGTCATGATCCCAGCGATCCTGGGATCGAGTCCCACATCGGGCTCCTTGCTCAGCAGGGAGCCTGCTTCTCCCTCTGCCTCTGCCTGCCACTCTGCCTGCCACTCTGTCTGCCTGTGCTCGCTCTATCGCTCCTCGCTCTCTCTCTCTCTGACAAATAAATAAATAAAAAAACTTAAAAAAAAAAAAAAGATTAGTATTAATTCTCCTTTAAAAGTTTGGTAGAATTCACCAGTGAAACCATCTGGCTTTTCTATGTTGGGAGGTTTTTTGGTTATTAATGCATTTTGTTAACTGTTATTGGTCTTTTTATATTTTCTAATTCTTCATAACTCAGTGGGTTGTGTTTTACAGGAATTTATCCATTTCTTCTAGGTTTCTCCATTTTCTTGCTGTGTAATTGTTCATAATAGACTCATGATCCTTTGTATTTCTGTGGTATCAGTTGTAGTATTTCCTTTTTCATTTCTGATTTTATTTAATTGAATCATCTTTTTTATTCTTAGTCTAGTTAAAGGTTTGTCAATTTTGTTTATCTTTAAAAAAAAAAAAAAAACAGCTCTTAGTTTTGTTGATTTGTTCTGTACTTTTTCCCAGTCTCTATTTCATTTATTTCTGCTTTGTTCTTTGTTATTTCCTGACTTCTATTAACTTAGGGCTGAGTTTGTTCTTTTTCTAGTTTCTAGAGGTGTAGAATTAGGTTGCTTGTTTCAGATCTTTCTTTTTTCTTATTCTGTTTGTCATTATAAACTTCGCTCTTACATCTGCTTTTGTTGTATCTCCTAAATTTTGGTATATTCTATTCCCATTTTCATTATGTTATTTTTAACTGTTTTTTTGTTTGCTTCTTCTTTGACCCACTGGTTGTTCAGGAGTATGTTGATTAATTTCCATGAAATTGTCAATTGTCCAATATTCCTCCTGTTATTAATTTCTAGTTTCATACCATTGTGGTTGGAAAAAATACTTACTGTGATCTCAATCTTCTTAAATTTGCTAAAATTTGTTTTATGACTTAACATATGATCTATTCTGGAGAATATTCCATGTAGGCTTGAGAAGAATGTGTGTTCTGCTGCTAATGGCTGGAATGTTCTGTATGTGTCAGTTAGATCCATTTGGTCTAAAGTTATTAAAAGTCTAACACTTTCTTCTTGATTTTCTGTTTGGATATATCTTTTATTGTAAATGGGGTATTGAAGTCCCCTACTATTATTGTATTGCTGTCTATTTCTCACTTTAGATCTGTATTTGCTTAATACATTTAGGTGTACCAAAATTGGGTGTATATATATTTACTGTTTCTGTTGCTTGTGCATTGGTCCCTTTATCATCAGATAGTGACCTCTGGCAAGGTCACTTTTGGGTTAAAATATTTTCTGTTTGAAAGAAGTACAGCTATTCCTGCTGTCTTTTGGTTTGTACTTTTCCCCCCCCCATCCCTTCACCTTAAGCCTATGTATATCCTTAGAGCTGAAATGCATCACCGTAGTCAGCTTATAGTTGCGCCTCATTTTTCTTTATCCATCTAGTCATTCTATGTCTTTTGATTGGAGAATTCAATTCATTTATGTTCAGAGTAATTATTGATAGATAAGGACTTACCAATGCCATCTTATTAATCCCTTTCTGGTTGTTTTGTAGTTCCCTTCCTCCTTTCTTCCTCTCTTGTTGCATTCTTTTGTAAAGTAATGGTTTTCCATAAGACAATGCTTTGATTCCCTTCTGTCTTTTTGTGTATCTACTATAAGTTTTTGCTTTGTAGTTACTATGAGACTTACATCAAACATCATATAGATATTACAATCTATTTTATGCTAATAACAAACTAATTTTTATTACATACAGAAACTGCTCTTTCATTTCCCCTCCTTTAAAGTTTTTGATGTCACAATATGCCTATTTTAATTTTGGGTATTTGTTAACAAATTTTTGTTTTTACACTTATTTTAATAGTTTGATTTTTAATCTTTATACTACAGTTAAATGTTTCATATCCGACTATAGTACAATATTACAGTATTCTGAATTTGACTTTATGCTTATGTTCACTAATGTGCTGTATATTTTAGTGTTCTAATTAGTGTTTTTTCCTTTCAGCTTGAAGAACTCATTTCACTGAACCAAGAAAGATGAATTCCCTCAGGTTTTCTTTGTCTAGGGAAGTCTTTCTCTCTCCTTCATTTCTAAAGGACAACATTTCTGGATAGAGGATTCTTGTTTGGCATATGTTTTATTTTGTTTTGTTTTCCTTTCAGTACTTGGAATATATCACCTCAATCTCACCTGGGCTGTCAGGTTTCTGCTGAGGAATCTGTTTGGACTTTTATTGGGGCTCCCTTGTAAGTTATGAACTTATTTTCCCTTGTTGCTTTTAAGATTCCCTCTTTGTCTTGATCTGTGACAATTTTATTATAATGTATCTTGGAGAGAATCTCTTTAAATTGAGTTTGTTTGGTGACTTGTAAGCTTCATGAATTTGAATATTTAAATTCCTCCCCAGATTTAGGAACTTACTGGTCATTTCTTTTTAAGATATTACTTATTTATTTGAGATAAAGAGAGAGAGTGAGTGAGAGAGAGAGAGCATGAGCAGGGGAGAGGGGCAGAGGGTGAGGGAGAAGCAAGTTCTCCACTGAGCAGGAAGTTTGATATGGGGTTTATTCCTAGGACCCCAGAATCATGATCTGGGCTGAGGACAGACCGCTTACCTGGTTGTCCTGGTCATAAGTTTTTTAAAGGAGATTTCTGCCTTCTTTCCCTCTCTTCTTCTGGAACCTCAATAATTTGCAGGTTAGTTTATTTTGATGATATTCCATAGATCATGTAGTGTGCCTTTTTCTTTTTGTTTTTCTTTTCTTTCTTTTTTTCTTTTTTTTTCTTTTTCCTGAGTGGGTAATTTCAAAGGTCCTGTCTTCTGATTCACAGATTCTTTCTTCTGCTTGATCTATTCTATTACTGATGCTGTCTATTGAATTTTCACTTCATTTATTGTATGCTTCAGCTCCATAATTAGCATTTGATTCTCTTTTATGATTTTTACCTCCTTTTAAACTCGTATGTGTGTGTGTGTGTGTGTGTGTGTGTGTGTGTATGTATTGTTTTTCTGGTTTCAATGAATTGTCCTTCTGCATTTTCTTGTAGTTCATAGAAATTCCTTAAAATAACTATTTTGAATTTTTACTGGATAAATCACAGATCTCCATGTCTTTGGGGTTGATTACTGGATAATTATTGTGATCCCATAGTGGTGGTGTTTTTTCTAGATTTTTTCATGTTTCTTCAAGTCTTGTATTGCTGTCTTCACAGCTCAAGTAGCAGTCACCTCTTCCAGTCTTCACTGGCTTTGGGAGAGATATACCTTCCATCAGCCCTGTCAAGGGTTCTGAGGCTTTCTCAGACTGCCTAAGATTATTCCTGCTCCATGCTGCTTGCTCCCTCTTGTGGTCAAAGTCCTAAGCTTGTATGCCTTTTCTCAATCCTGCAACATATCAGTGAGGGTGCTGACAGCCTCCTTTATGTTTTTCCAAAAGTGCAGTAGGGACCCCTGGGTGACTCAGTCAGTTAAGCATCCAGTTCTTGATTTAGGCTCAGGTCATGATCTCAGGGCCTTAAAATCAAGCCCTGCAATCAGGCATTGTGCTCAGTGGGGAGTCCACTTGAGATTCTCTCTTCTTCTCCCTTTGCCCCTTTCTCCACTCTCACTCTTTCTCTCAAATGGATAAATATATCTTTTTTAAAAAACACAAAAAAACAGTGGGGTAATGCTCAAGTGTGGTCTTTCACTGACCCACAGATTCAGGCTAGCTCTCTATGTGTTCTTACTAGTTGCCTGTCAAAACTCACCCTAACCACTATTGGGAAGGCACAAAGAGAGACAGTCACAAGATGGACAGGGCGTATGGGTCAGTTGTGCAACGCACTGGGAGTGCCTGTGGGCCAGTTGGTGAATCTGTATGCAGTGCATTCCCAGTGGTTCCTGAGTGGGCTTTTTTAAATTATTAAAGTGTAGGTGATATATGTTATATTAATTTCAGGTCTACAATATAGTAGTTGAATAAGTCTATTTGTTATGCTATGCTCACCACAAGTGTAGCTACCATCTGTCACCATATAATCTTCTTATAAGATCATTGACTATATTTTTATCTCCATGACTTATTTACTTAATAACTAGAGAACTATATCTGTCACTGCCCTTCACCCATTTTGCCTAGCCCTCCATTCTGTTCCCCTCTGACAATCATCAGATTATTATCTGTTTTTATGGATCTGTTTCTGCTTTTTGTTTATTTGTTTTGTTTATTAGATTTCACACATAAATGGAATCATTTGGTATTTTTTCTTTCTGTCTGACTTACTTATTTCAAGAACAGGCCTCTTGAATGTGTCTGCAACATAGTTAGTAGGATCCTTGTCTCTTTCACCCTCCATGAGTCCTATCCGCCACTCATTTAGCCTCCCTCTTCTGCTCACCATACACATAGCTCATGACTCAGTAGTCTGGAGAGGGTGAGATAAAAGTGAACCTCTTTGACAATATCCCACACAGCAGGGGAAGCCAGGCACTCACTCACACACTCTCACTTTCCCCCTTGGGAGAAATCATGGGCTGAGAAGTTCTCATGACCCTGAGCTCATGGGAGGGGCAATATGAGTAAAGCCAAACTATTCCTCTTCCCTCTTCAGTGCATCCAAATTCATCTTTTATCCTTCTAACATTGTGTCAGAACCTCTCTACTAGAAATCTGGATTACCACAATGGCTTTCTCATATGTGGCTGATTGTCTTAAGATAGTGTTTTCCAGGGGCTCTCATATTGTGGCCAGGAGGGGATGGACCTGGTTCATAGGCCACTGCCACATAGTCAAGATTGAGGTCTGTATGCATATTACCCGATGTGTGAGTAGGAGAGGCTCCTCCCAAGTCTGTAGGCATGCAGTGGTGGCTCCCACAACTCCCACATAGTCACTTTTGTCTATGGATGGATGCCGAATTGCTGTCGTTGCAAGGGGGATATGAGCAAGAACATCTTATTTGGTCACATTGTGACGTCACTTCAAATTTTCAACACATTACTAATGACTTAGTTGATCCATCACTAAATGACATAAATTAACTCACACAAGGGGTTGCCTGGGTAGCTCAGTCAGTTAAGCCTCTGATTCTTGATTTCAGCTCAGGTCATGATCTCAGAGTTGTGAGATCAAGCCCCACCTTAGGCTCCACACTCAATAAGGAGACTGCTTGAGATTCTCTTTCCCTCTCCCTCTTTCTTTCCCCCCTGCTCTCTCTTTCTTCCCCTAAATTAAGTAAATAAATCTTAAAAAAGTAAGCCATGCAAAATAACTAGAATTCACATACACTAAAAACAGTAATATGGTATCATTTTCTAAATTGGCAAAATTTATAAAATTAATAACAAATTACAGTATTAAAAATTAGCATACTTATCAATTTCTGATTGAAGTGTAGGCACTAGATCTCTGTTGGAAAGAAATATCAGGGATTTCAGAATTCTTTCAATTTTAGGAAAAAAGAAAACCAGCTCCAGCCAGGATAAGGAAAAAAGAGGAAAGGTTACTAGAGTCATCATGCTGCTCATGGTATCTATGTTGGATTATTGCTCAAGTTGACCTCTTCATGGATCTCATTGTTTTGATTGTATTATTTTTCCTATAGTGTCACAGATTTACTCTGAAATGTATCACTCATTTGGTATAGGTCTCATGGCCATTCCTGAAGAATTCACTCCAGCCAGGAGATAGAATATTCTGATCAGATAAACCTGGGCCATGAACATACATTTGTATCTGGCTGATAGGACCATTTATTCATTCTTTCTCCCTTCAGGAATTTATTTAGTAAATATTTATTGTACACCAACAATGTGTCAGATTCTGTCCTGGTGCTGAAATATAGCAAGGCACAAATCAATCTTTCTTGTCAAGTAACTCACACATCCCAGACAGATTAAGTGAATTGTGCAATCTATACTTACCTTTGCTATTTGTTGAAATTTAACTGGTTTTCTGTAATCTTCTGATACCTACATAGCTTACTTGTTCCAGAGTTTATGAGGTTATTCCCCAGAGCTATATTATTTTGGAGGAGTCCATGCAGATTGGACTACACTAAATACATTTTGTTGTTTAAGGTCATTTCCTATCTTCCTTTGGGAGTGCTTCCTCCACTTTCATATAGTTTTAGTTGTGATTTTAATCAAGGCACTATAGTGTAATCTTCCAATCCCCTCACTTCTTCCACTGAATGGATATTTATATTATTTGAACTGGGTCATACAGAGTACCATTGCTTCCTGGATTTTTTAAGTGATTGGCATATGCCCAAGGGAGGCTTTCTGTCCTCCAACTTCTTTTGGAGCTGGAAAAGATCAACTTCTGGAGTTAAAGTTTATAAAATAATGCCTTGGAATTATTACTGTGCAGAAGTCCATTCTATGTAGCAGGGGATCAGATAATTGGGCCAACACATAAAGGATGCAGAACTGAGAAATTATGGAGAAAAAGAGAGAGTAGGCAACATGATTATATCACTGATGCTTTAGTTAATCTTGAATCTGAAGATGATATTTCCTTCAGCTGTTGGTTATTTGAGGCAACACGTTTCCTTTCTTAAGGTTTAACTTGTCAGAGATTTGGATTTTTCACTTTTAATGGGAAAAAGTCTTGACTAAAACAGGACAACAGAAAACAAACTGAAGAATTTATTGGAGATAATTTCCAAAGCTGAAGAGGAATATATCAGTTTTTACTAAAAGAAGGAAGCAATGAGTAAAGGTGTATTTCTCAACCAGGGTCTGTGTTTATCAGTTGTTGGAAAATAGTCAAAATTATACTGAGGCCACTTTAGAGAGGTTAACAAGCAAGACCCAGCAGATTCTGAAGAGTTGGGACAAGACTCTTTGGGGATGTGACATGGGACTGATGGATTATTCCATTCAAGAGTGAGTGAACAAGGTCTGATGATGGCTCTGAAGCAAGAAAATCCATAGTGACAATTGAAGGTTAAAGGAAAGTGACTGGCAATTGAACCATCAAGAAGAGAGTGGGAGGAACCATGAACATTTCATCAATATTCTTCCAAACTTTACCAAGGAGTAATAGAATAGGACAGTCTCTTCTGTAGTTGAGTGTTTGTAGGGTCTCAGACCAATTAATCAAATTAATTAATCAATTATGATTATTCATAATTGACTGATTATTAATCAATCAATTGATTAATCAATTAATCAAATATGATTAATAACTGAAAGGAAAATGGGAGTGTAGTTTGATGGGAGAGAGAATGAGTGAGAGAAGGAGGCATACAAAAGAAAAGAGGATTTGAAGGGAGATTGTGGGATGGAAAATAATACTACCTATAGACAAAAGAGTAATGGAACAACTAAAAGAAGAGAAGTGGTGGGGTGCGAGGAGAAAAGAGAGAGAAAGAGAATGCGAATAAAACAAAAGTTGTTCTGACAAAGTCGCATTTGCACATCTTAAACAAATACTTGCACTCTGAACATTTGTGGAATTTGTAAAATTATTCTCTCTTTTTAGCTGTCATCTAGGTGTGATTATATCTTGCTCTATACCAGCACTTAGAAAAAAGAAAACAACAACAAAAGACTTCAGATCAATAAACACTTTTTTAAATGAGTTTCCTTTTGCTTTAAACCTTGTCTCATAAACTAGAGGTTCCATGCAAATGTCTAGAGTCCTCTGCAAGTAGGAGTCTGGTATTAATTTAATAAAGAAATTTTACATAATTATTTTTTCAATTCTGGATGTCTTATGATTTATTTTTTATTTATTTTTAAATTTTTAAAATTTGAGCATAGTTCACACACAATGTTTTATTAGTTTCATGTGTTGATCTACCAAAGAGTATTTTCATATTAAAATTGCTTCTTAGAAATTTTAATTAGCTGTATATTGTTTCAAAAATAAGTTCTGACTTTTTATCATGGGAACTTCAACTCTGAAATCCTCAAAACCCTATACTTGTAGGAATAGAACCTATAATTGCCAATATTAAACTGCTTTAACATTCTATTGTAATGATTTATACCTGGTAGATTAATGCAATTAATGCAGGAAGGGAAATCAGATTATAAATTCTGTGCATTTACTCTGTTTATGCATGTATCCCAGTTTCCTATACAAAAGGCTGTAGAAGACTTTAAAATTATTTTTCTTTTATAACTGGATGAATTTAGTCCCATATTTTATTATGTATTTGTGGAAACTGAGGACCAGGAGGTAATTTACTTTACATAAGCTAACACTCCTTAGTGACAAAGTAGTAATGATGTTTTAGATGTTTTGATTCTCAACCCAGTTCTCCTTTCAAAGCTGCCTCTTTTCACTTGGGTTAAGATTTGATTTGATTTTTAAAGATTTTATTTATTTATTAGATAAAGGGATCAGGAGCAGAGGGGAGGGGTAGAGGGAGAAGCAGACTCCCTGCTGAGCAGGGACCCCCCCCCCCCAATGCAGGACTTGATCCCAGGACCCTGGCATCATGACCTGAGCCGAAGGCAGAGGCTTAACCGACTGAGCCACTGAGGCATCCCGATTCTCTTTTCTGATAAGATTTTGAGACTGAAGTAGTGGATATTTTGCCACGATTATTATTTTTTTCCCACCGGTCTTTTAAGTGACTTGGAAAGGGTCTGTCTTCATTGTCCATCCTAAGCATTTAGAAACACTGCAGTGACCTTTGTGCTGAATAAAAAGTCCCCATCATCATTTACACAATTGTTAACAACTCCACAAAATAAATTTTTAAATAGTCACATCCTTTTCATGACTGCTTGTCATACTTGGAAATGTTGAAGGCCCCATAAGCCTTGGTGACCGAGGCTGTTATTCTTAACACAAAGTTAGAATGTTGTAAACATGAAATTTTATACAATAATGGGGTTGAAATTGGAGCCAAGTGAAGGTGGAGGCTTACACTTTGGCTAGAATTAAAACCTTACTTAAGCATGATGCAGAAGAAACAATCTCAAGAATTTATTAAGTAGGAAACCAGGAAAATATATGTGAAAATAAACATAAACTGCCATAAAACAGAGCCTACAAGGCAAGAAGTATAACATCAGAGTAGAGTCTGATTGGATTGGCAAGCTTACAATCTGCTTCAGTATTAAATAACATTCTTAGCTTGTGACCCAGTCCAACTCAGTGGCAAACTTTAGCTTGACCTTTCAAGATCCTGGCTTGTTATGATTTATTCTTGAATCATAGACTTGTAGGCATAGAAGGACTTCACAAGAGAATCCAGTTCATTTCTCAGTTTCTCTGGAATACTGCATCTGAGGAAGCCCAGGAACAGAAGACATTGAGGCTGTTCTTTTAGGAATTAAATCTTTTTTCCCCAAACGCTCACATTCTAGAGAATGAGAATCATTTTCAATAAAACTCCCATGTGCTTTTATCTAGATTTGTTTATAGACTTTGTTTCCTTGTTTTTGGTTGTTGGTTGAAATTAAAAACAGTTGATTACAGCGTTTCTCGTAAGTGCTTTCTCAAAGATTAAAAAAAAAACAACAGTGGTTTTCAGAGTTTTTAATTCTAATACATCATTACAGACATATTAATTAGTTTTCTATTGTGGCTGTAGCAAATGACCACAAACATAGTAGCTTAAAACACAAATTTATTATCTTAAAATCTGTAGGTGAGAAGTGACTTGGGTATTACCCTACTAAAATCTTGGTGTCAACAGGACTGCAGGACTCTCTGGAGCCTCAAACAGTAGGTCCATTTACTTGCCTTTTTCAGATTCTAAACATCATTCATATTCCTTGTCTTATGTTTCCCGTCTTCTATCTTCAAAGTCATTACAGTCCAGTCTCACATTGTAGCATTCTGACTCTGACTGTCTTCTGGACCCCTTCTCCACATTTAAGGACTTTTGTAAATATCTTAGGACCATCTGGAAAATCCAGGATGATCTTGCCCTCTGTAAGGTCATATGATTAACAACCTCAAATCTATGGACAACTTTCATTCTCCTTTGCCATGTAGTATAATGTATTCAGTTTCTAAGGTTTAGGATATGGACCCCTTTTAGAGGAGTGTTATTCTGCCTACCACAACAAATGACTTTGAAAACGTTTGTTCCTCTTTGATGATTTGCAGCCTCCCTGGGAGCTTCCCTGGTATAATCTGGTAACTGGCCTCCATACACAAAGGGCCAGGAGGGACTGAAGAAAGAGGAAAACCATTCCAAATCAGTAGGTGTCAGGTTTAATGAGCAACAAAACTTATGCACAAGGCTTGTCTTGGGTGGTCACAAATGAGTAGATCTCTGCACTCATCCCTAGAACCTTAAAAGTTTATGTAAACACCTTAACTGAATACACATACCATCCAGATGGTCTCAATACTGTATCATCATCTCAAGGCTATGTCCTTGCAGCAGCCTCTCCAAGGAGCAGGGAAGGCAAGTGGAAAACATATTCCAAGGTCAGGGGAGGGTAGTAAGGAGCCTCTAATTGCTGGGGTCCAGTTCATGGGTGACCCAGTGGTCATGTCCTCTCAATGACTTCCCCTAATACTCTTTTTTATCTTTGAAGTTCTTCACATAAACACACACATGTACATACTCACACAACCATAACTGTAAGAAAAAATAAAAAGATAAAACAAGGTCCTGGATATTTCCCCATGCTTTTGTTTAGTTGATTTTAGGATGTCAGTGTTCCCACTTTAACAAGAGTTGATGAAAGTGAGGGACATAAGACCAAGAAGAGAAGGCAATGAGAATACAGATGTGATGCTATACAGAGGTTCTCAATTAATGTCATCATCTCAAAACTTTTCAACAAGCAAGTTTTCACAAGATATATGAGAATAAACCAAATATGTTTCCTCCTTCAGGCAAAATAATCCAAAGTAACAAGCAAGTTTAGTATTCAAAATTTATATCTCTTATGGCATTTGAAACTTCCAAAGCTCCCTATTGTTCTCATAAGTGTAGATGCTCCCAAATCAAGAAAAACAAACAAACAAATGAACAAACAAACACAAAACCAAAAAACAACCACACAAACTCTTGTCTGAAAAGCTTATCATTCTCTGGACAGAAAAATTATTTTTCAAAATTTGCTGTTTTAAATGCACTAAAAAGTACCATTAACTTTAAAAAAATGAATTCCACTAAAGTGCCCAAGAATTGCTGGCATGAGGTGGGTTTCCCTTGGCTGTATTTGTCACTTCCTGCCCTCCAGAAATAAGACACCCAAACATTACCCTCCGGGTTTCTCTTCATATCCCTCTGCCAACTGTAGTACCCTGTAAATCAGAGATGTTGGCTGCTATAGAATATTGACATAGTAAAGTGTAATGCTCACAAAAGTTCTGTTTATATGGGTAGCAGATTATTTTCTAAGAGAAAGATAGCTGCCAACACAATATTTGATGTATTAGCTCCCTGGCACCACCTTTTTATAGTCTAAATTATGGCATCGAGATGAGATCCCTATATTTGACTAGCTTGGTCACACTGTTCACCTTTATTATTTAGTTTCATCTCAGCTTCTAATAAGCTTTGGTGAATTAAATTTAAAAGCATGTCACAACACAAATACTTTTATGTTAGAATCTCCATGGAAAGAGCATGAAGCAAAAAGTGCTGTGTAAAGCTATTTTTGCTACAGTTTATACTCCTATGCATCTGGGTAACTCTCTTAAGTAACTGTCCTCTAACTAGAAATATACTGTTCCATGATCCTTCAAACCATGGTTCTACTATTAGAGTGTGAGTCTTCCTCCATGATTGTCATAGGAGAGGGATAGTGTGCTGGGGAATTCATACCAGTAATTAAATGCTTTAGTCCGGAGGTGATCCAAGTTACTTCTGCTCACCACTCCAGGGCTACAACCAGTTGCACAGTGAAGCTTAGTGCAAAGACAACAAACACAAATCCTTCCGGAGACCTGAAAAAGGGAGAAATGCACATATGTGAGCACTAGACATCTCTACCACAGCTATCAGAGGACAAATAAAAATAACTCATCTCTGTTTTAGTTTCTTTAAATTTTATCTTTTTTCACATATAATAGAATTGCGATGTTGAAGACAAACTTTCAGGAAGCCCATTGAATATAATATTTTTTCCTGGAAAAGTCGTAAACCACTCTTATGCTTTGCAGAAGTGCAGCTCAATGTCATTTATAACCAATAAAAAATGCTTTTGATTTAGTGAGACAAAAATTGTCTAGTCAATTCCCATTTAATCTCTCAAAATAACAACTGGCAGTGATAAGGATATATATAAAATGATTCCTCCAAATTCATGAGTCTAGTAGCCAATGTAGGCAACAAGCCTAACCTTTTGCTGAATACTGTCTTTGATAAGGAATATAAAGATTTTAAACTTCGCAGAGAAGGTTCATGTTAAAATCCAAACCTTTGTATGTGTCATGAAAATAATTTGCATGAAACATTTTGTATGAACATGTCTTATATTTAGGTTTAAAATTGCTCCTATAAAGAAAAAGAAACTGCGTGAAGGACCTCAAACTTCATCATTATTTTATAATGTGCATAAATTATTTTCTACTATTAAACTTGAATATCTCATACAAGATTCATTTATTTGGTTTGCTTTCAAGGGACAGTTGCAACCCATTGTTTAGTGACCGCTGCTCTAAACTGCCACTCACAAAGGGCATGTCCTGAGGGAGGTATTGCTCAGGTGCATGGTCATTTACACCCTGAGTTCTGAGTTTAAAATATCCAAGGCAATTTCTTCTTCTTTATCCTGAGATGTTTCCCCCCAGACTTTTTATTTTTAAGTTTATTTCCTGGGTTCCTTTTTTTTTTTTTTTTGCCATTATTCAGTTTCTAGAATACTGACCTTCATCTCTCTGTGTCTGCTTTAACCCACTGGAGGAGAGTTGATGGGCATCTGGGAACATCTTCCTAGAGAACAGGAAGGGAAACCCCAGCTGCAACTGTGTTCTAGAATTGTTTCAGTGTCCCTCCTTCCTGTGTCTATCCTAGCTCACCCTAGGCTCCATGTCTGTTGAGTAATCTCTAGCTAGTTTTCACTACTTTTCTCATCTCACTGATTATTAACTCTCTTGAGTTCTATTATATCACATTTTTTCCTAATACCAGATAGAGACAGGAGCTTAGAAGAACACTGTGAGTTCTGTCCCTACCTTGATTGTACTTTCCTATCTAGTTAAAACAGATGCAATAACTAAGGTATACTTATTAGGGGACCCCTCCACAGAAGCCTTGGTCATGGTACCATGCAAGTCCTGTAAACATTTTCAGTCCTCACCATTAAAAAAAAAAAAAAAAAAAAAAAAAGAGGACTTATGGCAGTGAAATACTTTTTCGTCTCCTGAAGTGCTTGTCTGTAATTTAGTTTAATGATGCTACACTTTCTTGTGGTCTCACTGGGCCTGGAGGGCCCTTTGTATTGATTTAGCCATTCTGTTTGTCTCAGTAACAAACAGCCACATAAAAAACATAGACTGGAGAAAGGAACTTTCTTGAAGTGGAAAATCACATACATCAGTGTAATAGAACTTTTGATTCTGGGGTACATCTAGGAAAGCATTTTGATTCTTTAAATACAAATCTTGAATATGTTAAAGAAAGGCAAACAACTTTTAGGATTGTTAATTTTCCATGCTTTAAATCAACAAATAATAATAGTGAATTGATAATAAAGCCTGTTGAGTTATTTTCTCCTAAGAATCCAGATTTTTCCAAAGTATTATATTTATTTTGGGTGATAGGTAAAAAGGTAGATAAAAAGCTGACTCATGACCAAACAAAGCAAAGAAGCTGACGAAAGGAAATGGGAAGTCCACTGAAGGATTCATGGTTTCTGGTGTAATAGTCTTGAAAAAATAATTATTTTCAAATTTTAACTGAAAACACAGTGATGATTTTAGTTGGTGAGGCTGATTGTGATCTTTATTAAAATTATTATATTTTTCTTAATACACACCACTCCTTGCTTAGTTAACTATATAACTCAACTCCAGGACAACTAGAGTCTGAAATCACAGAGAGCCTGTCACTTAAGGTGCTCAGACACTTCATTGCAACTTATTACCCGTGACAGGTTTTTCATTACATTTTTAAGGGGTTGAAATATTAAAGCATTCATTTGGATCCAGGTATCTAGTTGGAAAATGAATCCGACTATCAATCACGAATAATCCCTGTAAGACTATTACACTGCAAGGAGAGGATAGGGTCAGAGGATAGCATTCTGTCAAAATTGATAGTACATTATGCATATATATTACATATGGAAATGGCATGCATGCATGAGAAAAAAAAATCACCTCATGCTTATTTGCAAATGGCCAGAGAACCATTTTGGGTCACTTCAAATCATTAGGACCATTAACCATGATTTTAATTAAAAATATTGAGTTGAACAATCACTCATGGTATGCCTGCTATGTACCAAGAACGGTGCCAGGAACACTGAAATTAATAAAATATGGTACCTTCACTTCATGAGCCAGAGTCCATGGAGAGAGACAGATAGACAATGAGCACTCAATACTCTTGCCCATGTGGTAATTGCCAGAGTTCGCCTTTAATTTACCAAATCAGAGCTCTGCGTGTCTCACCAATGCAGGCAGCTGCTTTCACTTGCCATCATCAAGGCTCCTCAAAAAAGGATACCATCCCAAAAATATGTTCCGAAAGGTTTTCCACATTAGCAGCAAACTTGGATACACAGATAGGCAAGATTGCTTAAAACAAATATAGTTCATTTTGATGTATACATTCTATTAAGGTTTTTGTTTTTTGTTTTCGAATTATCAGTCCTATTGCTAAGAAGCAGTGTGCTTCCAAAAAAAAAAAAAAGATTAAAAATTCAATAAGTAGATCTGGGTCATATCTTTAATAATGGCTTTCTGTGTAATACTGAGAATACTTAATATTTTCCCTTTTTATAGCCAAGAAATAGTGCTTTATCTCTCTCTTTTTTAAGGTTAATGTAAATATAATTAGTTCATTAAAATAAATTTTCTAAAAAATTAGCAATATTCTTCAAGTCAGACAACATAAAGAAATGCAGTGGAGTCTCATGTAACCCAAAGTTAGGTTTTAAAGACAGAGTATAAGGCAAACATGGAGTGTGGTCAAATCACTATTGAAAATTATTCAGGACTATTCTTTCTTTCAGACTGTCTTAAGGTCTCTATAAGTTTGTAGTTCTTTTCTTTTTTTTAAATTTATTTAATGTATTTTTTTAAAGATTGTTTCAAATTTATTTTATTTGAAAAAGAGAAACAAGAGAGAGCGCATGAGCAGAGGGTGTGGGCTGGTAGAGGCAAAGGTAGAAGCAGACTCCCTGCTGAGCAGGGGAGCCCAAAATGGGGCTCAATCCCAAGACCCCGAAATCATTACCTGAGCAGAAGGCAGATGCTTAACTGACTGAGGTGCCCATTTGCCCCCATTTCTTTCTCTCTTTCTTTTGTTCTTTTTTCCTTAAATCCAAGAGTTTAGATAGATATATTAGATGAGAAGAGATTAAGTAGTTGGCTTGCAGTTCTGTATGTTGATTGTATAAAAATATGTATCTTTAAGCATTCATATTGCACTAATAGTGACAACTTTAATAATATCTTGTGCAAAACAAAACAAAACATTTCCACTAATTTTTATTTTCCCATGTTACTCTACTCTTCCCTGCCCACACACACGTAGGTTGTGCACCAGGCTAAATTTAGTGAGATTGAGCTGACTGTTAATGTTAAATGTCTTTGTATTTGCCTGGTTTATATGGATCCATGAAAAAAATTCTGAAGGCATTCACAACACTACAAGTGTTGACCAGCTACTCTCCTCTTGCCTTTTCTTTTCCATAAATTGGTTTCACAGTGTCTTCCTTTTAACTCAAAGTTGCATGATAGAGAGCATTGTATTTTCTCTCATTCCTTGCCACATTTTCAGTATTTTGCAATAGTTGGTGAAAAATAAATGTTATGTCTTTTGAAACTGTTATCAGTAAGTCTTCAGTATGAAATATAGTCTTTTGGAGTTTGAGACAGTGGTTAGAGAAAGCCCAACTTTAATTATTTTTAAGATACTGACCATGTATTACTGAACTTATTTTTTGTCCATGAACTCAGAAAATGTAGACCATTTTCAGGAGTTTAGCTCATATCTTGGGAGAAAACAAATATGGTGATACCAAACTAATCTGATTAAAGTAATGGGTTCAAGTTCATAGCTGACTGTATTGGACATCATTTAGTTTGCCAGTTTTCCGGACTCTGGCCACATAATGATTATAGTCTGTGTTTCGTAGGTTTTTATAACCGATGATTTATCTGACTATGCACTTAATAACAGGTAGCTTGATAAAAACAAGAGCAAGGGAGAAAGCATCTTCTACCCAAAGAGACATAATATTGGAGGAATGTAAAAGCAAGTTGTCTTGGATATGTTAGTGTTTTCTCTTAAAAAGTGCAACTAGGTACCTAAATAAGCCAAATGTGCACACACACATAAACCAAAACAATACAAAACAAAAACCAAAAAAGTAAGGATGAAATGACCTTATACTAACACACTGAAGTCATAGTTTGCAAATGATTTATTGCACCTGAGATCTCTATTTCAGAGATAAAACCCCACATTCTGTATTAAGTACCCATTCTTTACAGTCATACACTTCATTCTGTACCATGTAACATCTCTTACACCAAATATCTCTTAATGTCAAGTCAAAGGCAACCTACTTTTAAAAAATGTGGACAAAATATTTGATAGCACTATAACATACTTACAGAAAATATGATTGTTTATGAGGATTACTGTATTGTTTCCAGAAATTTAACACCATTGAATAAGGCATTCTACCAGACAGAAAATTATTCATAGAGAACAGAACTGTTCAAATTTTACCATAATCAAAAGTAAGAAAACCCAAATAAGAAACTGTTACTTAAGAATAAAATATAAGGGTGTCTGGGTGGCTCAGTCGGTTAAGTGTCTGACTCTGGATTTTGGCTCAGGTCATGATCTCAAGGTTGTGGGATCCAAAACTACATGGGCCTCTATGCTCAGCACAGAGTCTGGTTGAAATTCTCTCCCCCTCTTTCTACCACTCCCCATGTTCTCTTTCCAAAGTAAATAAATAAAATATTTTTAAAGATTTATTTATTTGTCGGAGAGAGTGAGCACAGGCAGACAGAGAGGCAGGCAGAGGCAGAGGGAGAAGCAGGCTCCCCGCTGAGCAAAGAGCCTGATATGGGACTCGATCCCAGGACCCCGGGATCATGACCTGAGCCGAAGGCAGCTGCCTAACCAACTGAGCCACCCAGGCGTCCCAATAAAATATTTTTAAAGAAGAATAAACTATTAGAATATAATTAAAATAATTAATATAAGTAAAACAAATAAAATATTAAATTCCACTTTCTTGACACTGAGAGTGCACCACTTCTTTGCCAAATTTTCTCTTTCACATTATCAAACAAGCTGTGAAAGATGTGTGAGACAATGTTCAAATCCTATAAACCGCAAGTAAATTCCTATACCTGGAAAATAAAGTAGATCATGTTAAGTGAAAAAAAAAAAAAACCCACAAGCAAAAAACAACAAAACAAAACAAAACAAAAACTATTGTGGGTCTTAATTTAACACAAAAAACAATTTTTTTAAAATTAAATAAATGATAGTAGAATTCTGTTGTTAGAAATAGGTAAGTTTGGGACACCTGGGTAGCTCAGTGGGTTAACACCTCTGCCTTCGGCTCAGGTCATGATCTCAAGGTTCTGGGATCAAGCCCCTCATCAGCCTCTCTGCTCAGCAGGGAGCCTGCTTCCTCCTCTCTCTCTGCCTACTTGTGATTTCTCTCTCTGTCAAATAAATAAATAAAAATTAAAAAAAAAAAGAAATAGGTAAGTTTTGGGGTGTCTGGGTGGTTCAGTCAATTGAGCACTCAGCTCTTGGTTTTGACTCAGGTCATGATCTCAGGGTATGTAATCAAGTCCTGCATTGAGGTCTGTGCTCAGTGTGGAGTCTTCTTGAGATTGTCTTTCTCCCTCTGCTCCTCCTCTTCCTCTTTCTCCCTCTCTCTCTCTCAAATAAAATAAATAAATAAAATCTTTTTTAAAAAAAGAAGAAATAGGTAAGTTTTTAGGGCTACTGAGAAATAGAAATGCCTTTTGTTCACATTCAAATCTCCCAAAAACAAATCTTTTGTTTGGTCTACTGGACCTAAACTGGGAAAGTTACGTTCCTAGGACTTTATCATTAGATTGCAATGACCTTAGAAAGAGAGGCAGGATCTTAGTTTTATTGTTGTTGAATTTTTCAAAATGTTTTTTGATAAAAATAAATATTCAGTATGCATTTATAGATTGAATTGAATTTTAAATGCATTTTCCTCACTCATGTGATTAATAGGAATTTTATTTGCATGACCTTGTAGGTTATTATATTTATGACTAGTACAAGTATTAGTAGTAACTCTATGTTATATGTTAGTCCTCTCCAGTCCTTAACAAGTTACATAATCAGGGTGTCTATTTTTTTAAATGGGGTCATCAGCTTTCCAGTAAGAACATTCTCAGAATGGCACCAATAATTTCAAATCTCAGTGCTGGATTTCTTTCTCTTGACCTCATGGGCTGCAACAATAAATGGCCAAGACAGCAGATAATACCTTCCCATGAGATTAACAAATGACAATTTATGGAAAAATTTTATGAATGAATTTTATGGAGTATGTAATTAAAAATGCCAAAATCTGTACAATCAAGATGTTGAGATCTAATTTCAAGGTAATTTTGACTTTTGCTTCATGAATAGTTCATGTTCTCATACATAGACAATTCAACTACTTTACCTCACTTCACTGTCAACAATTCCTTCTCCTGGAATTTTGCTTTGACTAGTTCAACTATTGAACTGAACAAACCTCTTCAGTCAGTCCAACTGGTCGAACCATCTATGCATGTTAATCTAGACATGATTCTACAATTCCTTATTTATTAAAACTTACATCCATGATATGATAGCTTCTATGAAGGGTATAACTTAAAATGTGGAAGAACTATGCATTTAGATTTTGAAAGTATCCACAATCATTTATTTGAAAACACAATCTCCATACATGATGGACCTTAGTAAGAATAGACATCAACTATGTTTTTTTTTTCCCAAATAAAATTATACAGTAAATACCTCTTTCAGAATTATATGTAGAAATGTTGTGCCTAGTCATGTAGGTGAACTCCACCCAGAGATTGTGGCCTTGCTTGGAATCAGAGGTGGGGTTAGAAGCCTGCTAGAAGAAAAAAGGATCATTTGTTTGCCTGCATAAACATATATTCAGTTGGTGTATTTGTGTGTAGACTACCTCTGCTACCCCTACCCCCAAAGAGGAGATCAAACACAACAGATTGCATGTTATGCAAAAACCACACACATCCAAATCCATTTTTACTAGCGGGAGGTTAAATTTACTTTGCCTTCATGTGTAACGCATTATCTGATTCATTTCAGTGACTGATCCATTCAAACAGTCTCCGTATCAGATTTATAGGAATACAGAGGAAATACTTAGAATGAATCGATTTAAATGCAATGGTTAAGAAAAAGCAACCTTTGTGCAAAATCCAGGTTTTATGAATGTGCTTTGTTTTGTGGGAGCAGAAATACCAGTGATAAATATAACATTAGCATAAGGAGTCACACTGAACATTAAAAGCTTTAACAGGAAGAGCGCTTGAAATAATTTAGTGCTGATAAACAGTACTGCAGGCAAGTTTTTGGCAATTTGTGATAAACCACAAATTTTCAAAGACCCACAGAAATCCTTCTAAGTGTGCATTATGCTGGAGTTGCGGTGAGTTCATGGGGGTTCTCAGAAGAGTATTTTCAGAGCTGGACATTTTGCCATGGTTAACAAGAAAGTTGTTTCAGTAAACAGTGGGAAGTCTACACACTTTCACAGTGTTCTGATTCTGGATGGTGGCAAACCAAGACAGGTATTGATGGCTTAGCCAAACAGTGTTCTGATTCTTGATCTCATGGCAAACTATCACAAGTAGCAATGCCATTTCAAAACAAAAAGGGGGAAGGTAAATTTTAGTTATAAATGAATAAATAAATAGATAGATAAAGAATCTTAAATGCCAGATATAATTAATTGATTATATTTTCTTCACCATTCTTGTTCTCTTGTCCTCTTTCTGGGCTCACCTTAAGACACGTAAGACACATCTTGATTACATGTTAGTTGAGATGAAAAATCATTCTTTAAATAACTTAGATCTCTAGAGAAATGAAAGGTATAGATAAATACCTCCAGATGCATTTATCTACTGGTGAAAACTTACATTTTTGTATAAGGAAGCTCCCATACAAAGTTGAATGTAATATCTGAGCCGATGGTTATTAGGTAAGTGGTCAAGAATAGCCTGTTTAAAATTCAATGATGTTACAAAGCTCCTAAGATATAGAGACATTTAATTTTATCCAAGATAATACAGAAGAGAACAATTTGTGGCTCCTAGAAAGAATTAGTATAGGTATAATAATTTCAAATCTCTCTCTCTTTTTCTGCTTTTTTTTTTTTTCTTTTCATCTTTTCTTGTGGGGAAAATAAGATGAAATTAATTGCACTAGGATTTTGGTGCATTTGGAGCAGTGACTAAACTGACATTTTCTCTAGATACACATTGAACAATATAGAAAATATACAATTTACTGGAAATTCTAGAAAGGTTGGGGAAAGAGTCAGCCAGTTGGCACTGATCCCCAAAGGGGAGAAGAAGACAGATCAAAGAGTCCAAATGACCACTCTTTCCAGGGCAAAAAGATGAGGACCACCCACTTCAAGTACGAATGTGAGTAGGGAGCTGAACATGAGCACAGACCTACAAAGCTAGCAAAAGCGTTCCAAAGAGACCTCCAGTTGTCAGAGGGACAAAAGTACATCAAAATTTCCAATAGAGTTGTTGTTCAGTGCTTTGCTGATTTGACTGCATATTCTTTGAGCATCTCTTCATATGACAGATTTGAAATATTTTCTATTAAAAATAGAAAAAAATACAGTAATTCTTTTGGATAGTCCACTTCTTTTTATATTTAATTGTTAAAGTCATGCAAGTATTTTTTCCTTAAGATTTTTAAAAAATGTGTTTATTTGACAGAGACAGACAGACAGACGGGGAGCACAAGCAGGAGGAGCAGCAGAGGGAGAAGCAGGCTTTCCCTGAGCAAGGAGCCCCATGCATGGCTTGATGCGGGGCTCTAGCCCAGGATGCATGACCTGAGCCAAAGGCAGACACTTAACTACTCAGCAACCCAAGTGCCCAAGGTCATGAAAGTTTTAAAATTGTTATCATATTTAGGTGACCTCTTTCAAGTTCTAGTCATAGCCGTAAAATTTCATGGATTTTCAAGTTTTCCTCTGTAGTGTCCCAAGTTAATTAGTCTTGTGCTTGTTACATTTTTGTTTATCCATGCCAGCAATGTGTGTACAATCGACAAGAAGTTTAAGTCTTCTCTCAGTATTTATATATGACTCACCCTTCTTCATTAGTTAGGTTATCAAAAATTCCAAGAAACTGTTAACTAAGTCCATTAAAATTTATCTCTTCCTTTTAGTGAATTACTATTTTTTGAATAAGCTGTATATGTTTTGGCTATAATTTGGTTCTCAATTTGTGAAATCATTTCTATTGTATTGCTCATCTTTATCACCTTTATTTCATATTTCCTTAATTTCTATCAGAATTTTTTCAACTCCTTAATCAATAAATTTGAATTTGATAAAGAAGATACATGTCATACATATTCAAGCTCTCTGTCTCTAATTTCTCCATAAAATTCTCTTAAACATCTTTTCAAGTTAGAAGTAAAATGATGTATTCAATCTTTATTAAATATTACATTTCCAAAATATATTATGAATTTATAACTCAATATGCTCCCTTACTGAGGATATTCCTGGAAGTAGAAAACTTTGTTCTCATCTAGACTTTGATGAGAAACAAAATCTCTACTTGGAATTTTACGTTTCCGATTTTTGAATTATTTTCTGTGGACTAGCTTCCAGCTCCACACATTCTAAAGCTATTTTTCCTCTTTCTCTTTTCACATATTTCCCATGAGTTTCACTCATATTGCAATGCAGCCTTGGATATACAGCTTTGTGTTATGTCAAATGTCGTAGGTGAACATTTTGAACAGCGAGAGCATTCCTGGAAGCAGTTCCCAGCTAGTGCAGAAAAGTAACTGGGCACCTCACAAAAATGCCCCACTACACAGAAATTGAAAGTATCCCCAACTTCTTCTTAGATGGATCCCCAAAATACCATGATGAAATTAAAAACAGACAGACTTTAGAGTGGATTAGAGTTGCATCAATTTAATATGGGTAAAATGTATTACTTTTACAAATAAAGAAAGAAAGAAGCATATGACCATGTGAATACCCAGCTAGGGCCTCCCCTAGAGACCTGGCAAAAACTTTTCAAATGAGGGACCCCTAAGTTTATTCATTATGCATTTCACTATAAATCTGATTGGCAGGCAAAATTCTAAAATGGTCCCTTCAAGAGTCCCAGATGCATCATGTACACACTTTTTCACAGTTTATTAGTACACTCATCCAGGCACTACAGTTAAGGGATTTTACAGATCAGTAGAGCTTGAGACAGAGAGATTATCTGGGTGGGCCTGACCTCATTACATGCTTCCTTTAAAAGCAGAGAATTTTCTCTGGCACGTTGTAGAAGAGTAAGTCAGAGAGACATGTACTAGTTAGCCTGGAAGCAAGTGACATAGGTTGTAAACTATGGGAGTCATGCGGCAGGAACTTTAGGCAGCCTCCAGTTGCAGAGAGCTATCTCTAGCCATCAGCTGGAAGGAAAATGGGACCTCCAACCTGCCACTTCAGTGAAATAAATTCTGCTTTGATCAATGTCAGTGATCCTGGAGTAGGACCATAAGCCCAGAAGAGACTGCAGCCTCAAGTAACACCTTAATTTCATCCCAATCAGACTCTGAGTGGAGAATCCGGCCATGCCATGCTCACATTTACAGAAACAGTGAGATAATAAATTTGTGTTATTTTACAGTAACAGATATGTGGCCATTTATCACACAGTAATAGAAAATGATTAAAATGCCTTTCCTGGCAGGAGTTGTATAGAAAGTAGATTATAAATTAGAAGTACCCATAGTCATACAAGCAAAACCAGGGAGTGAGAGAGACAACACATAGCAACACAAGAAAGAGAGGGTTTTATTCACCACAAGGATATTTACTCTAGGGAGCACAGACCTGATGGGTCTGAAGGGTGAACAGAAGACTGGACTCACCTTTCCGGGGATGTGGAAGCTGTCAAAGTGGGAGTTTGAGGGATGCATAAATGATGAACAAGTCAAAAGGTTCTATATGGTTTGCACATAGACTCTCCAGCTGTTCCGCACAAAATCTTTGCTACAATTTGTATTGCTTATAGGTGAGTTTGCTGGAAGGGATGGTTCACGGTGACAGGGAAGAGGACTGAATCTGGTCGCATGGTTGAGATGGGGCTAGTATAGAAGGAGGTAAGGAGCCAGCTTCACTGTCTTAGACAGGGATGCTCTAGGAGTTCGCTAACTTTAAACACAACCTCAAATTGAGAACTGTGAGTAAAATATTAATGCTAATCACATGTAACTGTAAATGTCTGAAAAAGGACATGCTGTGGGATCAGAAATGTCATCAGAGGAACAAAGTGCCATTGGCTTTGATGATTTCTCCAAGTTTCAGGGTCTGAGACTCTTTCATCTTGGAAGCTTAATTTGTTCAGCAAGTGAAGAGGGGATACATCTCTAGCAAGAAGCCAGGGAGGGATATGCCAGTAATCAAACTCTCCCAAACGTATTTACACAAGAATACAAATTTTACAATGAGAAAAATAATGTCAAGAGCACTGGGGTATCTATGCCTGTTGACATGGCCAGCACACTTCTCCTCTTGTAAGCATATCTACACTGCAAGTTGAATTGCAAAGTTGCCTTGAAAAGCTTGGAATTAGTGCAAAGAAGGTCAAAGCTTAATAGCATCAGGCTCTGATGGCTATGTAGGACTATCTCACATCTGGGGTACACTTGGCCCTCCACCCAAAGTTACACGTTTCTGTCTCATATAGTACTCATGCTATATTTCCTGGTGAACCAGATGATGCACTGGCATTGACTCTCTAATATGGTATATTTCCTCATATGGGACCATAGAAACTCCGCTCTAGTTTTCTTGAGGTCATATTGAAGGGCTAGACATGTAATACATCTTGTTGTGTTGGCTTTATCGAACCGCCCCTGAATGCTTTGCTTTGGGCCTTGTGACCAAGTCACAGTGAAAAGTAGCCAGCTGAGCAAAATCCATGTTTGCATTTGTTATAGAAATATTACTGGGAATGTCATCCATTATATCAATCTGGTCTATGTAAAACTACTCCCTAGTTATTTATTTCAGATTTAGAAAAGTTCTCTCCATCGAAGAACTGGCAGGTTTCCTTGTTTCTAATAATGAGAGCTTTGCCATTTATTATGTTCTTTTTTTTTTTTTTTTTTAACCTGGATGCCAGGAATTTCCAAGCTCATTCTGAAACTTCAGCATAGTGACAATGTTATCATCCACTAAGGTTAACTTAGTAGGGCTTTCTGTTTTCAATACTCACCATTTTGTATTTGTGTTTCCTTAGCTTTGATATATAACTCAATATAAGCCACCTCAAAGCCATTAGATATATAGAAAATATATAGAAAAGTTCAATATGTAAATAGGCCTAGACTAGAACACTACTCAGCAATTAAAAAAAAAATTAACACAAAACAGTGTGGATGAATCTGAAGGGCGTTATGTTGAGTCATAGAAACTGGTCTCAAAAGGTCACATTCTGTATGATTCCATTTATAGGACTTTCTGGAAATGACAAAACTACAGAGACAAACAATGGATTTGTGGTTATCAGAGATTAGGGTGGTTAAAGGAAATTAATGATTTTAACTAAAAAAGGGTAGCATGAGCTAAATCTTTGTGGTGATGGGATGAATCTGCATGGGATAAAATGACAGAATTGTACACACACTTCATGCTGACATCACTTTCTTGGTCTTAGAATTAGGCTGTAATTCTGTAAGATGTAACTATTGAGGGACTCTGGGTGGAGAGTATATGGGACTCTGCACTCTTTTTGCAACTTCCTGTGTATCTATAATTATTTCAAAGTAAAAAAGTTCCAAAAGTCACCAATTTTCACATTTTACATGGGAATTTCATTGTGCATAAACTATACCTCAAATACTGTTGACTACAAAAAGTAAGCACCATTGCCTTTAACTCCTAGGATATGAATTGGTTATGCTAACAAGCCTATTGGAGTGATCCCAGGTTTGAGTTCCCTAAGAAAGTAACAGACTCCTGGAGATAATGTGTGATTTGGTTGGTCAGAGAACCTCAGGAAAAGACCTAGGGATAGTTATACTCACTCAGCCCACTTGTATCAATGAATATAGTGCTGACAGTGTAGAATGTAAGCGGCCAGCCTGAATCAGATGGGGTTTATCACTAGGGTGCAGATGATAGAAATGCAAATAAAGCAGAAAAGAAAGCTCTCAAAGGGAAAACAAATGTTTTATCTGCCCAGCCAGCAAAACCATGGCTAAGAGCCAAGTAGAAATGTGGGTGGGTACAGGTCATGGGAGGCCCACAGACCATAGACGTATGCACAGACACCTCTGAAATAAGAGAGGGGCTATGGAAAATCCTGCCCCAACTTTCACCTCTCCTCATACTTACCACTGTTCCAAAGGCATGAGATCATATCATGAGGTTTACGAGTTACCCAGGTCCCATGGTGGGGGTGAGGGATGCTCATTATGAGGATTTCATCTACAGGGGAACCATTAAACCAGCTGAATGAGGAGACAATGTTAATACAGAATTTGTAAGCTATCTCTAACCACCCTCTTCAGATCACTACTTGTTAATTGGCTTTTAGAGAGATTGCCTGGAGTTTCTGAGGGCCAGGGTCATCCCAGGTGCTTGGATGGGATTGAACCACTCACTTCTGAGCAGCAGTGAAATGACTCTTGGAGAAAGGAGTCCATTAGCATAGATGGAAATCTATTGGCTCTATTTGATTTAAAAAAGTCAGTCTTCCGACACAAAAACATGGAGTGCCATGTTTCTCAAAGTGTAGGCCTCAGGGCCCAGGGATTCCCAACAAAAAATACGGTTGGATCCCAGGCCTACCACTGCTGGACCTCAGGCACCAGGGTGCCGTTAATGCTATTGTCACCCACAGTGTATAGCTGAAAGCAGTGGATTGGCCAAAAACCTTCATTTCACCATGAGGGTTTTATCACCCTCTGCATAAAGCTGTAGAGGTCTGGTGGAACAAATCGGAGATTTGCTCTTCCCCCACACCCACATGGCAGAATCCAGAACTCATGAACTAACCAGGAGGTCCATAGATGAGAAGAGGACTAGCAAAGATCTGATGCTTCCACCCACAGAGTGTAACATGGTATTACTAGTTTCTGAAAAATCTTTGAAGTGCACAGGGCTCAAAAGAAACTAATAATGTAATTCTAGAAGTCCACATTTGTTTCCTTAGATACATAACACCGCACAAACAATTTGGTTGCAATTTCCATGCAGTGGTTTCATAGTTACTTGATTAAACTATGGTGGCTTTTCATAAGAAGGAGATGGACTGATAGCCCTTCAAGGTTTTTGCAAGTGTGACAATTTAAAATTATAACAGCCTGCTTGTAATGATATTTTTAGCTTATTCCTTCTGCTTTTAAATACATTTCTTTATATTATTCCTATTATGTTTCCCTCATGAACACAGAGGCTACTTTTTCAACCAAGACAATACACAGCTCTTCTGAGACAAATAAAAAAATAAAATAAAATAAAGAAACAAGTCTAATTTAACTCTTGAGAGAAGTCTGTTCTCCTTAAAGAGGGTGTCTCTAAATTATTGACAGGAAATCTATTTCCATAAACCAAGGGCTTTCCGAAAATTTAACCCTCCTTCTCAAACTCCTAGCAGCTACAATGAAGTTATCTAACCTTGGGAGCAAAAGGGAAGGGGGCGGAGCTGTGAAAGTCACAGCAAGCAGGCAAGAAAGCTGGCAAATGCTGATGAATCACAGTGTATTCTGAAAGGGTGAGGTCATGCATTTTTTCCCATGAATAGTTAACTCCCTTTTTACTATGGGCTACATCATCCATTTTATTTGGGATTATTTTGTTTGGGTGTCAGGGATATTTGCTCCTATGACCACCCTCCCCCCCTTAGAAACCAACATTTAATCTATAAACACAAGACACTGTATCCTTTGAAGCAGGTAGCCCCAGCCCTGCTCAGCTGTTGCCCTTGACCTTAAGAGAACTGTATTTTTCTCTCCATGTCTCAGCCCAGATTCTATTTTCATGCCAACGTGACATTGCGGCCTTTCTTATAAAGGGTTTGCTAGTGGTGCTGAACTGGCCAAGTCATATCAAAATATTTGATACATATTTAATATATGTTATGTGGAACTGCAACGAATTGCTTTGCCAAATACATCGCCCTCGATAGAGCCTGCAGTTTGCTCCAAGCCAGATCATGTATAAAGGGTGTGTGTTGACTAAGAAATGTGAACAGGAGCAAAGCAAAACAAAGCAATTTATTCATTAAAAATGAGCAGTTATTTGTATCATCAGTAAGCGTATTACTTTCAAAATTTACAGAACACAGAATTTTTCTTCATTTTAATTAGGGGATAAGCAAGGTACAAAGAAGAGCAAAATAAGTAAAATAAACATAATCATAATGATCTGTTTTTGAAAAGAAATTCAGGCCATCTATTCTGCTAATATTCATGAGATGTTAGTACTACTGAGGCTAATAATATCCAGTGTACTACGGTTTGATTTGCTTTGGTCTTTTTTGGTATTACCTTATTATTATTGTGTAATACATTTAATATTATAGAAAGCAAACTACCTGTTTATTTCTATGATTTAAAATGAACCACTCTGGAAAACTTGTGATGACCCTTGTATGCAAATATACACTTTTTCTCCTTTCATGCTTTCTACTCAGTTTTGAAGTGCTTACTGTATGTCATGCTGCAATGCCAAGACCGAGAAACACTTCCATAATTATTAAATAATTACAAAGGTGACATTTTTCACTAATATTTGAGAAAACACTATCTTCCCTGTGATATATAAATAACATCTGGAAAGATGGGTTCAGATATTTTCACAGTCTACTGAAATGAGTGATTACAATAACAATTGGAATTTTGAAGATCGCCTTCAAAATAAAATAGAAATTCATAAACTTGTGTTATGGAAGTCATTTTTCAATGTTAAACTACAAAGAGCACCAAGACATCATTTTAATAACTTCTAATGACCGTATTGCTCTGGATGTCCTCCACATGCTTGTCCAGATCCCTGTACCATCTTTCTCCACATCGCTCTATGGTGCAGAAGCTGGAGCTCTATGGCAAACATCAGTGAACCACCTTGCTCTCTGGCTTTCTGTGGGTTGGGCCAATGGGAAGCACTGTTGGTAGGCTGAGTCAAAGGAGGAGAATGTGGCTAGGGTATCTCTTTTTGGCTGTTCCCCTTCCCAAGTGCCCACAGGTTGGCTGCATCACTCTGCCAAAGGCCCTGGTGTTCCCAGGCAGTCCTATCCATACACATTCTCCATGTTCAAGGAACCCATCTCTCTACTCAGGAAAAGGGGTTGTAACAGCTCCCCAGAGCTATTTATCCCTTGTGTGATGACCCATCCTTTCTTTGTCCACACCACTCGTAAAGAAAAGAATATATTTCTTGAAAAGTCTTCAATTATATCATTTGAAAGAAGCATCTGTTTCTGTCAAAACCCTAACATGACATATGTATGGCCTATTAGAATTAAGTCCAAGAAGGCTTCTTACAGAGTTCTAAAAATAAATCATAAACGTTGTATCAGCTCCAATTTACTTTTTCTGTATTCTCAGCAAGCTACCTATGTTTCTCAAACCTTAGCTGCATTTATAAGTGAACCATTTAATGTTGTAATGAAAATATATTTCCTATTGTAAGCATCCTTGTAATGGTTTTAAAAAGCAGATTTTATTGCTTCGATGAAAGAAAAAAGTTAAATGACTGTGGATTAGTGTTGTAAAAGCACTGGTGTCCAATTACTTCCAAAATACAGATTGGATTAGACCTACTAGCCTTTAAGTCAGTCCAAGCAACTGCTTGAGGAGGTGGGCAGAGTGTTTCCTTCATCACTACATTCTAAGTACCTAGTGGGGGTTGGCTCATGGTAGATTTTCAATAAATTTTTGTGCGTTGAATTTATGAAGAAATCAAAGCTTATTTCATTTTCTGATATTACTGAAAAGAAGCTAAAAGTTTAAAGTCTGACAACTACTTCAAATTCTTTAATGTTTCTTTTAAAATTAAATTATATCTGAGATATAAATATGTATCTATAATTATTATTACATTAGTAACAGAGAAAAAATTTAATTGAGCTGTTATGATTAAGAGATTAGATTTCATACCCCTACTTTAATTTCCAGAATAGAATATAGAAGCTTACACCTGCAAGAGTTCTATGAGAATTCTAGCCTAATGGACATTGTTAGAATTTGAAAACTGAGACCAAGGTAAATCTGAGTGAATCATTCACAACTGTTTTGAAATTTAAATACTTACCAGTTTTATAAGTAAAGGTATGCTCCTGGATTTCAATATAGATCTCCCAGAAAATTCCAGCTGCTCCACAGACCAAGAACTCAGAATACACCCTGAAAAGTAGGTTCCACATGGGTCAGAATAACTGAAGCTACTAGCTTATCATCTTCTGCAAGGAAAGGGACAAGGGAGCGGGAGTTGGCTTGACATCCTTACTTCTAAGGACCTGCAGAGCACTGACTGATTGTTGGCTGGTCCCTAGCTGGATTCTCAACTTTAAAGGCTGGTCAAATCCAGGTGAACAGCTGTCGACTAAGTTGGGGTTTGAAGAAAAGATGGAGATAAGACAGAAGATCCCAGAAATAATATTATTCAGGGGTTAAAGAAAGGCTTGTTTTTATTGCTGCTCATTCTATTTGACCTTTTCTTGTTCCTCCTTTTTATTTATATTCCCTAATCTCTGTCTTTTTCACTAACTTCTCTTAGTCCTTCTCTTTCTTTCTTCTTATTGGTGTTTTACTTCCTTCTAGTAACTTATCAGAACTATCCCATTCTTCCTCCCAACAACAATGTTGACTGCATCGATTTCTTTACTTGGTAAATTGACAAATATAATTCAATTTTTTCAACCAACTTTTGTTGAAGATCAAGCAATTTTCTGAGGAGTAAGTTAGTTATTGATGTCAGTGACCTTAAAATCTAGACAAAGGATTGTGTTGGAGGAGATCATCAGGAGGACGTTGAGTGCCAGTTGACTTGAGAGGTAGACTCTGGCCGTGGAAGGCTCCTCACCACCATCCCTGACTTTGAAATGAACATCCCACCATCTATTCCCACACTAGGAACCATTTCAAGGATGTAGCGTTGAGAGAGAAAAGTGCTATTAGGGCCATCTGGATAGTACACATGACTGAATCCTGTTAAGGCCTCTGTATAAACTTTTCAGATTCTGATGGGCAGATGCAGAGATTTCCCTGTCTTACAGCTGCCCAAGTCAAGCCTCAGATGTCAATTGCCTTGCCTATTGAAACTACCACCTACCAACCTGGAAGGGTCTGCTTGTTTCTTCCGTCTCTCCCTACCCTCACTGTCTAGGAGCAGGTTTCAGATTTCACCAGGAATTCTTGAGGTGATGAGCTAACAACTTGAGACAAGTAAGCAAACAATTGTTCTTCAATTCAAATGGGGATGGATTTGATCATGTCTACCTGAGTAAACCAGAATAGGAATCATGAAGCAGGCAGTATTTGAGTTAAATGACAATTCACCACAATAGGTAAAGACAGGAAAAGATCTTAGACTGTTTTGTAATTATTAGAGGAATAAAAGGCTGGAAAGGGTGATGGGACTAGCCTGGGGAGAGCCCAGCAAAAATTTATAGATAATCATGTAGTTTGTAATGATTTTGAAAATACTTTTAAATATGGAAGTGACGTATTGTAGCTATAACTTAAATGATCCAAACAGAGCAGAATCAACTGGAAAAAAATGTTAATTTATCAAAATGGAACAGAAGCATATGTAACATGGGGCATGCTGAGATTATTATTATTTTTGGTTCTGCCAAAATGAGTAGTTACGCCAAATAATTTGAGAACCATACATCTTGCTAGCTTTATTGGTATCTGATTTGAACCCAAATCAAAATGATTGGCAAAAGTCATTCTGAACTATTCTTCAGGTCTGCAAGGCCCAAAATAAAACAAACAAAACAAATTTAAGACCTAGAAATTTAAGCCAAGTATGATGAAACTACACAAAGAAAGAAAACATTTCTTTGGCAAGTAGTCAAGAAAATAATCAGATTGTGCTCACCTTCCATTAATTACTTTTTTTTTTTTCAATAAACAAGTATTGATTGTCTGCTTTTGCCGGCTTATTTCAGGAACAGGAAGACTATACCCTTCTCTCACATTAGAGAAATCTGGCTTTTCTCATAGAGGCTGAGCATATACAATTATACCCATGTGACTGTGTTCTATTGCTACTTTGCTAAACTACTTTGAAATAGTTTGAATATCATCTGAAATGTAATATTATTTCTAAACCATTTTAGGTCATCTGTCTTTTCACATTTCCCTTATATACTAAATATTATCATAGGATTTGAAAATATAATATATATTAATCTGTATAACATATGGTTCTGAGAAAGCATTTTTACTAATAGGAATATTTGCAGGAGACATATTTCTGATTACCTATGTTCAAAAATCCTAATAAATAAACTCTGTTGGCCTATTGCAAAAGGGTTTCTTATCCTCTCAAACTATTACTCTTGCTTCTGGTTGAACTTGTAGAATCAGTGCTCCTAAGCTAAAATCACCATTATTTTTCTATAAGCCATATCCTAAAGGCATTTTTAATATGTTGTATTCCATGCCTTACTACTGGGATGTCGGTGGTATGAATTACTTTTGAAGTAGGGAAAAAAAAAAAAGCTGCTAAGATGGGCGGCTGACCATTGTCTTAAATATCACTTTCCCAACATCAAGGGTTACACCTGGAAACTGTTCATCATAGCCAAAAAGGCAAGGCCTCCTTGGGATGTGGCTCATCAGAATGACTAATACAAAGTCATTTTTCTCATAAATCTGCCTATTCTCCTACCATCTGTTATTTGCATTTTTCCAGAAAGTTAAAAAAAAAAAAAAAAAGTACTGATGGAATGTTTTGACCCAACTGCAGTTAAATTCACATGGTTTACTGTTTTAGTTCCCAAGTGACATTTCAGCCAAGCCTACAGTGGGATACTGCATCAGAAGATCTACCATGAGAATTCCAGGTGGGACATCTAGAGGCAAAAGGGGGAATTGCTTAAGAATGCAACCATTATTAGTATTTTGCTTCTTATCAATGTTGAGTTTTTTTAAAAATGGGTGACCTAAAAACAAACAAACAAACAAAAAACCCTAGCAGTCTGTGTGCTTGCCATTGAATATTAACTCATAAACATTCACATACATTAATTTATAGCAAGCTAGATCTGTGAGGTTAACTGTTTTCTTTGATTTGCAATGATTTGTACAGTTGTGGGGTTTTGTTGTTGTTGTTGTTGTTGTTGTTTTTCACTGTCAACACCAAAGGAGATGTATATTTCTGATTTTGTGAAGATACATGTTTATATAAGACATGCTATGTATTATATCTGGACATGACACATTAATGACATTTAGCATAGACAAATATAAAATAATGCCTGTTCAAAGCTATTAATCTAAATAATGCTTTATTTAAGCCAAAAGACCCATATAACATTTATAAGAAAATAAATAACTACATGATTCATTCTATGTATGAGGCACTCTGCTAGGCACGGGGTGTGCAGTGGTAAGAAGGGCAGAAATAGTCCCTGACCTCAACAACAAAAGGATGCATAATAACTACAAATTATAGTACATCCTATAAAGAAGTAAAAAGTATGAACTCATGGCACCATAGAAACTCATTGGTGGAGGTAACTTTAGACATCATCTAGTGATCAAACACAGTATTTCAGAGTTAAAGAATAAAATGTCTAATAGATAATGAAGTTTGTCCAAGGTCTTACAGCTAGTATGTGGGATATTTCAGATTAGATATGGAGAAAATTTAAATTGGTTAATTTTACCAACCAAAATAACATGACAGAAAATTAAAATGATTTCCCTAGCTTTGCTAGAAGCAATGAAATTTTTAAAAAGCAGATGAGAAGATTCTTGGTTTACAAAAACATGTTCTGTGTACTTTGTGTGTTGCCTGCGGCTCTGCTCCATTCATCTTCACTTCTGGGAATGAGGCTAATGGAGAAGACTCTTTCTTTAAGATTTTATTTATTCATTTGAGAGAAATATGCACAGAGAGAGAGAGCAAGAGAGAGAGAGCGAGAAAGAATGATCAGGAGGGTGGGGAGGGAGAGGGGGAAGCAGGCTCCCTGCTGAGCAGAGAGCCAGATGTGGGGCTGGATCCCAGAACCCTGGGATCATGACCTGAGCTGAAGGCAGACACTTAACTGACTGAGGTACCCCATGGAGAAGACTTCTAACTGATTGTGATGGCAGAAGGAAGAGCAAATTTGTTGAAACATGTCCTGGCTCTTGAAGCTCCCACTCAGAAGTGTTGCATGTTGTCTCTGCTCACAAGAAGAGTCCAGGTTTCTTCTGAGCACAGTCCTCCCACTAGGAGGAGCACCAAATGCAGGTGAGTAATAAATACAGCCTACCACGATTATGTATGTTTTTCATATAAAGACTCTAAGAGATGCGATATTTTAGTGACAGTCCTGATAAATTATCTGGATTAAGTCTTGATTTAACAGTTGCTTACTCCCTCAGCTTTCTCCTGGAAATATTTTCTTTTTTAGTGGGGCACCCTCCTCCTCTACTCTCAGTCCATGGCATCTGAGGCCCGCCTCCATTTTTTTTTTAAGTTTTTTATTTAAATTCAGTTTAGTTACTATATAATGTATTACAAGTTTCAGAGGTGGAATTTAGTGATTCATCAGTTGCATATAACACTCAGTGCTCATTATATCATATGCCCTCTTTAATGCCCATCATTCAGTTACCTGATCCTTCCACCTTGTCCCCTCCAGCAACCCTGTTTATTATCTAGAGCTGAGTCTTTTATGGTTTGCTTCCCTCTCTGTTTTCATCTTATTTTATTTTTCCTTTCCTTCCCCTATGTTCATCTGTTTTGTTTCTTAAATTCCACATAGGAGTGAACTCATATGGTATTTTTCTTTCTCTGACTGACTTATTTCACTTAGCGTAATACCCTGTAGTTCCATCCACATCATAGCAAATGGCAAGAATTCATTCTTTTTTTTTTTTTTTTTTTAACAATTTTTTTTAAAGATTTTTATTATTTATTCATTTGATAGACAGAGATCATGAGTAGGCAGAGAGAGAGAGGAGGAAGCAGGCTCCCCGCAGAGCAGAGAGCCCGATGCGGGGCTCGATCCCAGGACCCCGAGATCACGACCTGAGCCGAAGGCAGAGGCTTAACCCACTGAGCCACCCAGGTGCCCCAAGAATTCATTCTTTTTGATAGCTGAGTAATATTCCATTGCATATACACACCTTCTTTATCCATTCTGTCAGTGGATATCTGGGCTCTTTCCGTATTTTGGCTATTGTGGATAGTGTTGCTATAAACTTTGAGGGCATATGCTCCTTTGAATCACTATGTTTGTATCTTTTAGATAAATACCTAGTAATGTAATTGCTGGGTCATAGGTAGTTCTATTTTTAACTTTTCGAGGAACCTCCATGCTGTTCTCCAGAGTAGTTACACCAGTTTGCATTAAACGCCACTCCATGTCATATCTAAGCCAATTATGGCTTTATATCTTCCTGCCCACAATGATTAGGTTACAAGTAAGGACTAATTCTCTAGATGGCCTAATTAAAGCAAAGCATCATGCTTCTGTGGAGGTCACAGGTGGGGGGTCATGTGGAAGGTAAGTTTATTTCCTGCTAGACTCAAACCTAAAAGGAGTGAAGCAGAACCTGCCATATCACTTTGTTCATACTTCAAGCTTGGAGTAAAGTCCACTTGGAGAGGAGGCAAATGATCTGAGATTTGTTAGATGGTCAAATTCCTTGTGACAATGTTTGAGCTCCTGAACAAGGCTATTCATGAAGATGGCCCTCAGTTATTGAGATAGTTTTCTGTTATTGAGATCATTTTAATTGTCTGACAACTAATTTGTTCTGGGCTTTCAATACTTGGAAATATAGTAATAAATATTTCAAGCACCTTACTCCATCTGAATCAATGCTTCCTTCTCCTAAAAAGAAAGAAGGAAGGAAGGAAAGAAAGAAAGAAAGAAAGAAAGAAAGAAAGAAAGGGAGAGAGTTGATTAGGTGGTATCCAGAATCACATTCTATGATTCATAATCTACCACATTGGGTGCCATATTTGAGTCCTTAGCAGAAGAGCAATAAATTTGTATCTAATTGGGATTGTATATTCAGCACTTGTCTTAGTGTTTTAATCAGAACGGCTCTCATTTCATGGCACTGCAATTTTATTCTTTGTCATAGACAATCTACAGATACCCCTTTAGGACTCACAAAATAAGTCTGTTGATGTAGCTTCTATCTTCGAAGCATTATTCTAAAAGATCCCAGGATCCAGGCTCATCAAACTTGCCTCTTCCCCTAGTAGGGTCCATGTGGTTTTTGTCCCCCATCAAGACTGTTTCAGCTGTCCTTGGGTTATTCTTTAGTTTCTTACTTTGTGGTTTCAAGCAGCAAATGCTCAAAACTCTTTCTGATATTCTCAACATTGTCATTTTGCTTTAGGTACCTCAGGAGTGATATACTGGAATCTTTTACTTTCCATAAAGTTCAGTTTTGTTTTGTTTTGTTTTGTTTTCCAACTGTTTGGCCTAATTCTGGAAAACTTGATAACATGTGGTAAAAATAAAGAATCACTTACCAATTTTTCACTCCAAATTGGAAATCAGAATTGTTCCAGATACGTCCCACAGGTCAAGCTCCACCTTGTGAATTGTTTTATTCTTTGTGAAGTCATGTCAAGACCCTCCAAATCCTTGAAAACAGGATCAAGAACAGAGAAACAAAGCTCCTAGAGCCTTCACCATTCTAAGTATCAAATATATTACTGTGTTATCAGAGATTGGCCAAATAAAAGCAGTTATGTTTGCTCATAGAATGCCTAAAAAAATTACCTTGTGATATCTCTCCAAGCATATTTTATCAAGAACTTATTTTCAACTTCATAACAACACAATCGGTAATTCACAGAGGAATGTTTTCAGTTTTCTAGGGGAAAAATTAGATTTAGGCATTCTGAGATTCCATAATGGGAAGTTTGGTCATCTTGATTCCAAAACAAAATCTAAGTCATAATGACACATTGATAGGTCCATAAACAATGTTATAGAGTGGTAATGAAAGACTTCAAATTTCAAGTAGTGGTTTTGCAACTACATGAGGAACCACTAAAGTTCCATAACAGATTATACACAAATCTGGTACCAATTCAAATCCACAAACAATACTGAGCTCTTAATACATATAAAGTACCCTGCTAATATGATAGGGACACATAAACCGATGAAATCAAATCCTTATACTCTGCGAGTTGGTGCTGTCTCAGATGAGGCAAATGTAGGTATATATGGAAGAGCTTTAGGGCAGAATAGGTCTCACATGAAAAAGGGAAGAGATGAAAAAATAGTTCCTGGAGGAAATAAAAATTGAAGCAGATTTTTGTATTTTGAAGCCATAAAATTAAAAATGATAATGATGATGATGATAAATAGAACAAAAGCAGAAACAGACCAAACAATACAAATGCTTAGTAAGGCATTACAGATTCTGTTAACAATCTTATAAAGGTCATGCAACTTAAACCTCAGTTACATTAAAAGAAGGTATGCTCTCCTCAGTTTAGGGACAAACACAGCTACAGCTTCAATGATGTGTCTATGGCCACACAGCCGGTAGTGGAGGAGTCAGGATTCAGACCCAGATTTATCTTGCTCCAGAACTTGAGCATTCACCAGTGTCCTGTCTCCATGTCTTGGTCTGATGCTTCTTCCTTCTCTATGTGTCCCACACTCACCCTGGTCTGCATTTAGGATTGCCAAAGGAAGGAACCCAGCCTGGCTTACTCTGCTCTAAAGGTACCACTCCAACAGTCAAAAAAGAGCTGTATTGTGCTGAGTTGCTGCTGATGAAGTGGTGGTGACCCAACAAGGACTAAGGTGTTACAGGGCCTGGAGTGGTGCCAGAGCCCCCGGAAGACCATTGCAGGTAAGACATTCATTCCATGCATGACAGGTAACCTCTGCTCGTTGACCCTCTTACCTATAGCTGCTAAGCATATCTTTCACTCAAAACCGGTGAAGTAAGAGTCAACTAGTGATGAACATCCCACGGAATGATGCTGACTCCATCAGTTTCAACGCTTAAGTTAAAGGGAGGAACTAGAAAAAAAAGTCACCATATTCTCTGAGGTGATAGGACTCGTGTTAGAACATGAATTCCGTTGAAAGTGTGATGTCTTAAAGTTCTGCCCGGGGTTTTCATGTGCTAACAATAAAATCTTTAAAGAATAGAGATTACATATTATGGCTATAATTTAGGTTTTTCTTTGGGGAAATTTTATTTTAAGGAATATCCTTGCAATAATCTTGTTGCACTATAGCAGTCTGATTGGAATTTTAAGAGAACAATCGATTTTTTAGCCTAAGGATTTTGTCAAAATAAAATCTAGAGGCTACCACGAAGAATCACAGCATTTGATTTTGTTCCTTGAAGATATTAAAGGCAAATAAATCTCCATTTCTCCCTTGATGGACACTTCCCCATGGGGACTCACCTTGTTTATTGATTGCTGAAACTTGAAGGTCTTTTGGTATTTGGTGTTATTTTTATGTGATTCTATTTCTTTATCATTTAATTATTTCAGCTTAGAATTTGCCTGTGGGCCCTTTGAGTTGTGACAAAACAGCTGGTACATGACAAGTTGCCAGAGTTAACAGCCGCCTGTCACACTTCATTTCCAACTGCGACACCAATGATGAACACAACTCCAATTGTAAATGGACCCATTTTTTTTAGCCTCAGAAAATTGTCTTCATGCCTTTGAGCTGTTAAGAGGCAAGGAACATATCCACACTAAACTATACCTAATTCGTCATCTTGTTAATGCTTGTCTTGTGTTGTCTATTTGCGATTACCAAAAGGTCATATAAATTAACAATACAGGTCTGAGAAGTGTATGAAGTATAAAACATATTTGTGAGGAAGTGCATGAAAAATAAGGCAGATTTTAAGGGTAAAAAGATAGACACCGCATCTAATAATTCCCAGGACAATGAAAGATTATAATAAATTGAGAAAAATATGTGTGCATTATAAAGGAGACAATGTCCAAGAAGCTCTAGAAGAAGGTGGGAAAATGGGAATTTATATTATCTACTCGTTTTCATATTTATCAAAGATTGCCACACATGACTTCTTAAAAACAAACAAATGTAAAATGTACCTCATTCATCTTTAAATATTAAAGTTCAAAATTTCCAATACTACACTTTGGTTTCTGGGAATGAAACAACATCTAAACATATCCTTTTTTCTTTTTTTAAATATGAAGTAAAACTTCTCTAAGAATGCAAATTAGAAATAATGTATTTCATATAAAAATCATACTATTCACACTACATAAGGATAAAATGATAGATTATATTTGAGCCAGCATGGTAATAAAGCAAAAGTTAGAAATTGAGTGATGCATGGGGCACCTGGGTGGCTCAGTGGGTTAAGCCTCTGCCTCTGGCTCAGGTCATGATCCCAGGGTCTTGGAATCAAGCCCCACATTGGGCTCTCTGCTCAGCAGGGAGCCCGCCTCCCTTCCTCTCTCTCTGCCTACTTGTGATCTCTGTCTGTCAAATGAATAAATAAAATCTTAAAAAAAAAAAAAAAGAAATTGAGTGATGCAGAAACAGAAAGAGAGGAAAGGATGATAAGTAAATTATAAGAAAACAAAAGAAAAATTGAATGAGAAAAACAGATGATTAAGCTTATCAGTGATTTTAAAATATTGTAACTATTTGGCTTAAACATCATGTTAAACATCATGTTAAAAGTTTAGAACACACAAATTCAATCATAAAGCAAAACCCTCAATTACTATTTATTAAAAATATGGCTAGCCCAAAGTGGCCCCCCCAAAAAAACAAAGATGAAGTAAATAAGACACAACAGGATCAGAAAGGTAGGAAAAAATAAAAGGACCATGAGAGAAATTAGACAGAGAAAATGTTCAATCCCCAAATGTGTTTGCTATTACTCACAAAAAGCACATAGCCATGACCATTTATTGTCTGGTAATATAAAATCAAAACGAGAGGTTTATGTGACCTGTCCTAGATCACAGAGTGTGTAAATTATGGGACAAAAAATCAAACCACATTTGCTTTAGTTAAAACCTAGTGTTCTTGGGTCAGCTGGGTGGCTCAGTCAGTTAGGCATCTGCCTTTGGCTCAGGTCATGATCCCAGAGTCCTGGGATCAAGCCCCATGTCAGGCTACTTGCTCAGTGGGGAGCCTGCTTCTCCCTCTCCTCCTCTTCTTCTCGTTCTCTCTCTCTCTTTCAAATTAATAAATAAAAATCTTAAAACCTAATATTCTTTCCATGCTAATCAGGTTTTCAAAATATGGCGAGTGTGACACCTGGAAATGATATACATGCCATTCACGTGAATGCACGGATGCACCATCTTAAGGCTTTGTGTGTAGTGAATCCAGTGACCTGTGATAACTTTCAGATATTGAAAAGACTATCATCACTAGTAGGCTCCAGTGCAAGGTAGGAAAAATTAGTCTTTGCGGTCCTTTCAGATTTCTTCCCCTGAGTCCTCCAATGACCCCTCCAAATGGCCTCCCCTCCTCTCCCTGTCACCAGACACTCCTTGGCTGTCTCAAGGTGCACCTTTAGCAACATCACTGCATTCTCCCCTTCGCCCTCACTCTATGAAGAAACTTTCTAATGTTTTGCTCTCTTCAGCACATGCAGTTCTGATGGGACTGGTAGAACTATGTTGGCCGATGGTACTGTACTGCTTTTGGATCTCTGGAGCTTCAAGGCTCCTTACCCACAAGAGAAGGTACAGAGGAAAACCTGAAGAGCTGAGAAGAGAGAAGACAACATCCGTGGTGTAGCCCAGAGAGGGACCTCACCCTTCCTAGCTCAGTATGTTAGAAAACAAAAGAAAACAGAAACAAAGTGCCCTTCCCTTCATCCCCCAAATGTTCCAACAGGTAATGCTTTCAGTGTCTAAAATAGCAACCCCCACCATCCCAAACCCCCTAACTGTTTAAGTTCATATTACTTATTTCCAGTGTTATAGTATATATTTACTGTTTTCAATTGTCTTTCTCCTATCAAACACATACTATGTAAGGGCAGGGATTATATCTGTTTTGTTCACTATTCCCCCCAGCACACTAGCACAGAGTAGAGGCTCAATAATTACTTGGAAAGAAGGAAGAGAGCGAGGGAGGGAGGAAGGAAAAGGAAATGAAACAAAATGAATGAATATGATAATTCTTATTTTTACATGTCTCCTTGGAACAAGAGAAAATGTCATGCTTCCACATAAAATTATCCCTATATTTCTATAGTATTTTATCATGCTTTTTTTTTAACAATTAAATTTGTTTTACATTTGAATATCTTTCTGAATACTCACCTAAAAAGAAATCAAAACTAAATTACTTCTTTAGTTCAGGTATAGCTACCCTTACTAAGCAATCAGTTTCTTTTTATGTATTTCATATATAATGTCAAAGAATATTTCCAAAAGTAAATTAACTTGGAACACTACAATCATCTGTTTTTTTCTGCCAGATGTTTAAGAAGGGGCTAAGACATCCTTTTGTAATGGATTCCCTTATCCTCATATATTCCAGGTTAGTTGTGTTCATGGCATATACGTTTATATAAAAACACATTGCCTCCATATAAAGGATCAATAAAGCATGATATTAGGCAGGTAGCCCCCAATTTAGCTTTTTAGCTACTTATAAACTATGGTAAACATGAATTTTTATGTAGGGAGAGTTAAATTGTTGAGATTTATGTATCAAAATGTCTTCCAGATAATACTAAATATATTTAGCTAGTTCTTTTACCAAGAGAAATTCAGATACTTTATGAAATGACCCAGTTCATTATTTCAATATCTTTATTGAATACCTAATGTCAGTAAATAACAAATAATTCATTTCTACTGGAGTATGTCTTCATTAATGGATGCTATCTACTTTGCCTATGTAGGCTAAATAATATATCATCTATTATAATCAGATAAAGTCCTTCTAACTCATGCATCTGTCTAAAATGGCTTCTCAAAGTAATTTATAATGAAGAAAATAATATGTTAGAAATCTCTGGGGTAGTAATCATATATAGATTCAGGGGAGTTGGAGGAGAGCCCTGAGCTCCAGATCAGGAAATCAGGCCCCTTAATATATGGACGTCAGCCTGTGAGACTCTGAGCAGAGAACCCAGCTAGGTTGTTCCTTGGTCTCTGACCTACAGAAATCCTGAGATTGTAAATGGGTGCCTAAGCCACTAATTCGTTGTAATTAATTATGCAAAAACAAATAACTAATACAGATCACCAACCATATTATTTAAAATACATTGTATATATAGGTTGAACAATGTGAAATTTCTGGGATTTGACCATTTTTGATACATGAAATAAGGGCCATTTCATGGAGTTCAGTGAATCCTTATTTAGATTACTTAATTTTTTGTGGTTATAGGACTGAGACTCTCAGCTGGTAGGGGTCATCTGCAGTTGCCCACCACATGACCTCTCATAGGTAGTTCGTGTGGTAGTTTTGTTTCTGTAGTACTAACAGGAGAATCTCTGACTTCTTCTATATCCAACCTTAAAATTCTTTTTTAAAGAATTGCCTGATTAGGTCAGGGATACCTAAGGTAATTTCCCTTTTGGTAGACTAAAAGTTAACTAACTAGGGGCCTTAATTAAATCTGCAAAATCTCTTCACTTTTGCCATGTTATGTTGGTTAAAAGCAAGTTACAGGTCCACACTCAAGGAAAGGGAATTAAACAAGAGTGTGTATCGTAATTTTAAATTACTTTCATCTCACATATGAATTTGTGAATTTGTTAGTAAGATGTGGCTAAGAAAATGGTTTGTAATTTATTATCTAGAAAGTCAAAGTCTCTCTATCACTCTGTTTCTTTCTCTGTATCTTTTTTTTTTTCACTGTCTAGGTACTATTTATCTTAGTTTGTAAATTCTGAGCAGCAGATTTTCCTTTACACAATTTTGTTAATTGTAGATCATTCTCATTCATTATTCATTATTGTAAAGTCTGTATCAATTTTATTGTTGAGATATGTTACTTTTGCCAGTATACCTTCTGCTAAATACCTGGGACTACTTTCTTATGTTCAGAGATATTTTGTATTACATGATTATGGGGCTTTGTATTTTATCCAAATTGCCTTGGTATTCTGGATTTCTTAATTTATTTATTTATTCAAGAATATTTCTTTCTTTCTTTCTTTTTTTTTTTTTTTAAGGAATCTTTATGTCCAACATGAGGCTCAAACTCATGACCCTGAGATCAAGGGTCACATACTCCACCAACTGAGCCAGTCAGGTGCCTCATATTTTGAGAGCCTACTATGTGTCAAGGGAGGAGATGGATGAAGTATACAGATTCAACAGTGGTGCATACAGACCAGTAGGGAAGTCAGATATTAGTCAAATGATCGCATGCAAATAAACTGTGTCTGTGACAAAGGCTATCAGAAAAGAAAAAAGAACATTGTTTCATATGCAAATGACCTGACCAACTCATGCAAGTCTGCCATGTTTCCCTGAGTTAGGGATGCTTGAAGTAGGTTCGGAAGATGAGAAGGAGGGATGAGGCTAAGCAGAGAGAAAAGAACAGTCTACATGAAGGGCACTGCATGTACTAAAGCTCTATGGTAGACGAGAGCATGACAAAGATTAGGGCCTGAGAAAACCCCTATTTAGTGGAGTCGAAAGATCAGTATAGAATGAGACTGGCAAAGAAGTTAGGGACTGAATCATGCAAGGCATATTATATTACACTATCTTTCTGGGAGCATTAGGAGACATTGAAGAATTATAAGCAGGAGAAGTAGTATAACTGGAAATAGTTTTGTGCTGGGCAGTGGACAAGCAGAGGACATTCAGGGTGACTCTACTTAGAACAGTTAGGAGGCTAAGTGAGACATAGTAGAACATAGGTATAACTAGAATAGAAACAAAGAGATGGACAAAAGGTATAGATTCAAGGGACATTTACTGGGCAGTATTTACACATTTGGTGCTGAGTTGGATGTCTGAAAACCAACCATCCCAATTTGCCTAGAACTAATAGAGTCTGTTGATGCTAGATTAGATGAAGTGCTTTTGGTGCTAAAACCAAGACAGTCCCTGCCAACCTGGGATGAGATGGTCACCATAAGAAGGAAAGTGAAGGATGATTATATCAGGCTTCATACTGAGTCTCTCCATTTTGATAGAGGGAATAATCTCCAGGATCTATCTCCTGCTGGGGGAAATAATGGGTGATTTCCTGAGTTAAATTGATAAGTATCTTCCAAGCCTATAACTTCTCAAGATTTTACTCTTAAACCATTTAGTATTCTCATATATGTGAAAAATCATTCATCCATTTATTCCATCAGTATTTTTCAGTTCATCTACTGAACCCATGGAGATGACATTCTAGTTTGGGTTGAGAGGATGGAGTAGGCATATAGATAAGTAGAGTCAGATTGCAATAAGAATTATGGGAAACTGTTTCCCATGATGAGGGTTTGCAAGAGTGATAATGGTTGGAAGGTGCCTCGTAATTTCCATGTGTTCAAGAAGAGCCCAGCTAGGAAGAGAACATTTGAGCAAAGATCTGAAGCAGGTGAGGAATTATATTAGTCTACTCCACAGGGAAGGGAATTCAGTTAGAAAGAAGAAAACAATGCAAATTCCTGAAGAAGGAATCTACCTGGAAAGTTTGAAGGGCCGTGAGGAAGACCAAAAGTGTGCAAGGGAGCAGAGAAAGATTCCCAGGACCTGAAAGGGGTGATGGAGGTGATGCGTATTGAGACTGTGTACTTAATTCCTGATGAACTGTCTTGGTGGAGGGTAACAGCAGTACAAGTTAACCTAGGTAATTTTCTTTTTAGTAGTGCCATCACTGCTTATCTAAATTTCTTCTACACTGTTTCTTGAGGATATGGTGATTTATTTCTGCTTTTGCAGTTTTGTTCCAAAAACATATTTAACTTGTAAGATCATTCCTTTCTCCTCCCTCCCTCCTCTACCTCCTACTTCTCTTTCCTTCTGGGGTGTGTGCGTGTGTGTGTGTGTGTGTGTGTTTAAGATGACAGGAAGGAGACAAATATTTACTGAGGACTTCTACATACAAAACACTATATTAGGTATTTTTCACAAATTAGAATAGTTATTAGATTATCACAATGTTAGAGATTCATAACCTGAGAGTCAGAAAGGCACATGAGCAGCATACAGATGTAAAGCAGAGCTGCAAATTCAGATCTGTTTCACTTTGAAATCCATGATGCTAAAATGTTTGAAGGAGGAATCATTGAATAAGGAAAGCTAACTTTATACATATAACTATATATTTACATTAGTACATATTTATGCCATATATAGACATAAATATACATGCATTCATATAATGTCTGTAATGTAAGGTCTAAACTAAAGACATTGTGAGATTAAAATGAGATTTGGTAGAAAAGTCAGGTGACTCTAGAACAATTAATAAGACAAATAATAAAGTTGATTACATAAAAAACTAAACAAAAACTATAAAGGATTCTTTTTACATCAGCGGTCTGAAGTAAAGGAAGCTCCATGGATGAGAGAGACTCAGAGAATGAGAGGATTTCTAACTAGATTACCTCTGAAAGACAGAATGTAGTTTCAGGAATCAGGGTAGTGGAGGGGCTTAAGGTGGGTGTGGAGGGAGGACTGTGGGAAGGAAAGGGGAAAGAAAGAACAGAGATGTTAAATGCCACAAAACAAGTCACTGAAACTGACTACACACAGCCTGTAGAGGGTCTTGACCACAGAGTGAAACCATGGAAGTCCGCTTGATCTGTGTTTGCTGGAATACTCTGTACATGATGACCTTTCCAAGTGAATGTCAGGTGCCAGTGGCATTTCTTCCAGCTGAGCACTGCATCTGGATTTGATCATTAACATGCCCTTCTTTATCTGTCACCATTCTCAGGCAATGAGTCCTACCTGGTCTTTGTTACTTGTGAGCCTTTCGCTGGGATTCTAAAATACTAAAAGGGAAACGTTCTTCAGCTCTACATGTAGCATATCAGGACGTAGGGAACTTATTTATCATCTGTCTAGTCATGAAGAATCTGACAAGAAGCTTTTCAGAAAAACCAAAATGGAGGGCGCACAATATTGTGGTGGCAGGGAATGCATTCCCAGAGTGTAGTTTCCTGGTTTGTTTAAAGAAAATGAAACTGTAGGCCTCCAGTGAGCCTAAGGTTGTGGTGATGATTGTGGTTTTGGAGAACAATGATCAGGGTGCCACGATTAACACAATGCAGGAACCAGCAAGCCTGAGAAGAAAGCACTACCTTTCTAGGAAGGAAAGAGGGGAAAAAAAAAAAAAAAAAGGATCCTGGCAAGGAAGGTTGTTAACACTGGAACCAGATTTTAAATGATTATAATCTGTTCCAGTGGAGGTCTTTATAAACAAAAACAAAACAGAGTTTAATATACCCAGAAGACTAGAGGTGTGGCTCTGCATAAGTTAAACTATAAATTAGTTGACTATTATGGGTTTTTCCCACGGTCAATTTATATTTAATTACTGATAATTTAAAAACATAAATTAATGAGACACTTTCGCTCATTGTGTTGATCTTGCTTATGGCTCTCAGTTGCTTACAATTTACCCTTACATTTCCTTAGCATGGACTCACATCCTAACCCATTTTTCCCAAGACCTGACTATACCTGTTCACTCTACACTAACATTCCTAGTTACCTACCATTAGTTCCTCATATTTATATACTCATATGTGAATCTTGGTGACATTAGCTATTCACTTACACCTTCACAATATTTTTTAAAAGATAGATTTGTTTATTTGTTTATTTAATGAGAGCGGAGAGAGAGAGTGAGCAGGGGAAGGGGCAGATGGAGAGGGAGAAAAGCAGATTCCCTGCTGAGTGGAGTGCTCAATGTGCAGCTGGATCCCAGAACCCTGAGATCATGATCTAAGCCAAAACTGAGACTCCAATGCTTAACCAACTGCCACCTACTACTTCACAATATTGTTTCATCTTCTATCCTCTCCTCTTTATACTTCAGGTCCCAAATGCCAGATTACTTCCTTAGAGTAATTCCTAATTCCCCACTGTTTGTAGGTTTGTATAATCCTTCTCGACATCATTTATTTTCATTGTGTATTGTAGGTATCCACACACCACTCTTGATAGTGAATTGCATAAAAGCAAAGATTATATTTTACTCATCTTCAATCACTATATAATAACCACAATGCATATACAAAAGCATGTAATATCATGAGTATTTTGAAATTAGGAACTAATTATATATGTGTATTTAATACACTTCCTGAAGAATGCTTTCAAACTTACCCTGCATGGCCCACATCAATTGGCTAGTGAGTCATGGATTCCACTGTGTGTCTCATGACTCTAGTTTTTCTAATTTCATTGCCTAAGCCAAGACTCCCATAATTTTTACCTACATTTTTGGAAGAGTCTTCTAACTAGTTTTCATGTCTTCAGAGCATTGCCTTTCCAACACATCCCTTGCAAAGTAACCACAAGTGTTTTAAATGATCTAGACATATCACATTCTTGCTCAACGACAACAAACAAAACAATTTTGATGTGCCCTATGCAGATATTCAATCAAGATTGAAGATGGTGTGAAGCTGGGGACACAATGAACTGAAAGTGAAAATCAGCCCTGCTGATAATCAGCAAGAATAAGGATAGGCCTCCCGAAGACCTGACTGCAACATTCTGATGAGAACACAAACAATGCTCAAACTAAGACCAGACCATGCCAGTACTATAAACATGACCATACGTTCCCCTCCTCTGACCAGTGGTAGTGATCACTGCTTCTCTTACATTACAACACTAATCCAGGTTCCATCTTCCCACCTCAAGGATCCTGAGTCACAAACTAGCCCCTGGTACTTACAGCATCCTGTTCAGAACTGACTATGGTTACCCTAACTCCTCCCTAAACTCACAAGACATAAGTCCAAGTGCCATAAAATGTCTATCCTTAACCCCCTTCATGGTGACCCCCAAGTTTGCTCTGAACATGCTCCCTGCTGTTGCAGCACAATTAATAAATCTAACCTTCTTGGGCTCCAGGAATGCTCCTAGGGGACTTTGTTCATTGAACCATGATACAACATACTTCACAATTATGGGTTATAATCCCCCACCCCCATCCCAGTAACTTCTCTTTCCCACAATGAAGATCAGTGTCAATAATGAGAGGCAAATAACACGGATGAGAGAATGTTATTCATGGGTTTTGTTTGGAGGGAAAAAGGTGGTAGACCAGTAGATCTACAGAAATAGTAAGCAAGCTGTTAAAGACACTGCTTCCTCTACATAAAAGTCACCTTTCTATCCTCTGATCATAGGTCTTAATAGATCCTCACACCAAAGACGTGCCCTCCCCCAAACACATCATCTACTATCTTGTTATGTGCTACTGCTATGTCCATTTTCTAATTTACCAATTCCATTAGCCATTCTCTACATGATAAATCTCTATGAGCATAAAGGCCAGCCCAACTCTCATTTTTTCTGGGAAATTGTCTCCAGGTCCAACATCCAGAATTAATCACCTTCTCTTTTAGACTCCCATAATTCTTGAACTTGTATTAAACTTATTTGCTTACATATTTATCTCTCTCTGTATCATGAGCCCTTTGGGTTTTATGAGTCCACATTTTTTTTATTCGTCATGCCCAACACAGTTTCTTGAAAATAGGGCAGCTCAATATGCATGTAACTGATTAGTTTTAGAAGTACTGACCCATGTAAACAAATTCTCAAGGAACTTGTAAATAATCCAGGATCCCAAGTTAACATTTCAATATAACAGTCACATCTGGTTTAAAAACCAGAGGTGGTAACTTTCAAGCCATTTTTAAAGGGCAAGTCTCCTGAGGAGGCCAAATTATAGATCCAAATATTACCACTGAGCATCAAATTACAAAGAAGATGGAATTTTCTAGAACAGTTCCATGAAGTTGTGTGGTATTCTAATGCACAGTCTTCTCCCATTTAGGAATATTGCTATAGAAATAACTGCTATAGTCAGCAAAACCCAGAGTATTGGTTTCCCTAAGAAAATTAGTTATAATGTTCTTATTCTTTTGTCCCCCACCACTCTTGAAGTTTGACTACATTAGGTTGAACTACCCAAATTTTCTCCCTTTTTCATCAAAATTGTCAAATACCATCAATGCTACATGGTCCAAAAAAAATTCATACCTCCTAACTCCAAACTGGGCTGTGATGGATGAATGGATTAGGTTGTACCTTCCTTTAGTTTCATTTTACTTTATATCACAGGCTGTCATCATAAAGATTGGACTTGGTTGTCTCCCATCTCCTTAGCAACAGATATACACATCTGTTTAAGGAGAATTCTTCCTGCAGATGGTGAATCCTAACCATTTGCTATTTATTTTTACTGGTTTCAAACTGAAAGCAATGTTTTCTTGACCTTGGCCTTCACTGCATCAAGAAGACTAAAACCATCAGACTGACTACGGTGCCATCATCTTTAGAGACTTATACAGCTTCTGATCTATGAATACATCGTTAAAGCTTAGAAATTGGATCTAACTATGGTGCACAATGCACTTTGTTGCAGTGAATCCATCTTGAATTACTGACAGCATAAAATAGTCTTCTAAAATATCACATCAGGGCTGTTCTGATTAACAATCATTTCACAAATATAGTGATCTCACAGCATATATATTGAGAACAGAGTTGAAGATAGCTTTCATCATACTTACTTATCTAACATGGTTGAAAACATCAATATTTTAAAAATCTTTTTCCTAATATATATTTAACATTAATCTGTAAAATTTTACTGTCGTAGATTTTATTTTCAAATTTTACCATTTGGGAAATATTACTACCTTGGAAATTGATTACCATCTACGGAAACTGGTTACAGTTCGATATCCTAAAATTTATAGACTTTTTTCTATTTCTCTTTATATTCCTCCTAGAAACTTTTGGCTCAGACATTTCAATTTACTTTTCCATTAGTTATAAATACAAGTTGAAGGTGACAACATGGTTTGCATAAGCAAATGAGTTGGCTGAATGGACAGGGAGCTCTAAGTCACACGTTGATGGAAAAAATATGAATATACAATTCAAATTTGAATTTATTTGTATTTGAATATACAATTCAAAGATAAAAAGTTCAATTTTTAATTATTGTGCTGCCTACAAGACATAAGTACTTTTTTTTTTTTAAAGATTTTATTTATTTATTTGTCAGAGAGAGTGAGCACAGGTAGACAGAGTGGCAGGCAGAGGCAGAGGGAGAAGCAGGCTCCCTGCTGAGCAAGGAGCCCGATGCAGGACCCGATCCTAGGACGCTGGGATTATGACCTGAGCCAAAGGCAGCTGCTTAACCAACTGAGCCATCCAGGCGTCCCGAGACATAAGTACTTTTTAAAAGCCTCATTTATTTAAGGTTTTTGGAAGAGAATTTTTTAAATTTAAATTTAAGTTGTATTTAAATTGTATTTAATTTTTTAAAATACAATTTAAAATAGTTTTAGATTTCTGTAAAAGTTGCAAAGAGAATACAGAGTTCCCACATACATACATCCAGTTTTCCCTATTATTAACACATTACATTAGTGTTAGATCTTGGTCATAAATTATGAACCAATATTGATGCATTTTTACTCACTAAAGTCTATTCTTTATTCATATTTCCCTAGTAATTAACCTTTTGTCCTCTTCTGTTACATAATGTTCATCATGTTTGCTCATCATAATCATGCCTCCTTATGCTTTCCTTTTTTTTTTAATTTAACTTATTTTATTTTTAATATTTTTAACTTTAGGTATAGTTGACATGCAATGTTACATTAATTTCAGGGACACAAATAGTGATTCAACTTCTCTATATGTCATGCTATGCTCCCCACAGGTGTAGCTACCATCGGTCCTCATACAATTCTAGAATTTTCCTTATTTTTGATGACCTCGACAGTTTTGAGAAATACTGAGTGGATATTTTGTAGAATGTCCCTCAATTAGGATTAGTCTATTGTTCTCATGATTAGGCTGCAGTATTTGGGGGAATAAGACCACAAAGATAAAGTGTCATTTGCATGATGACATATCAAAGGTATGTAATATCGACTTGACTTACCCTTGTTGAGTTAATCTTGATCTCCTGACTGATGTATAGTTTGTCAGATCTCTCTGTAGTAAAGTTACTCTTTTATTCCTTTCTATACTGTAATCTTTAGAAAAATAGTCACTATGTAAAGCCTACACTTAAGCTGTAGGGAGTAAGTGAGGGGGTCTCCTTGAGGGCAGAGTATCCACATAAATTATTCAGAATTCTTCTGCATAGGAGATTTATTTTCTCCCTTTTATTTATTTTTCCAAATAATTAAATAATTGGTCTAAACTCACGGCTATTTGTTTTTATATTGGCTATAATCCAACACTAAATTATTTATTTTGTTTCTAAAATTGTTCCAGTTTTGGCCATTGGAAGCTCTTTCCTTTAGCTCCTACGTCCCTTTTTTAAGCACCTCATTTTTGGGTACTGCAATATGAACAGGCTCATCCTGTAGATTCTCTGACTTAGCCCTAGAACCAGCTATTTCTCCAAATTCCCAGTTTGTTTTGTTGAGAATGGCATTAGAAACAAAGATGTGGGCACCAGGTATGTTCATTGCTCCTGAGTTATAATTGCTATTAGGCTTTTTTAGCTGGAAGAACAAGGGAATATATGTGTTCGTACTACTTCATGTACTTTGAAAATCTATAAATATTTCTATACGTATATATCTTTATTTATATTAAGCTAAACATATTAATGCTGATATCTCCAACTCTAACTCATTAACACATGGCTCATTCTAGCTTCCTCCCCCGCCTCATCTGTAACTTTTACTCTAGCATGAGAAAATTGATTCCCACCATTCAACTTCCATTAAGTTAACTGTTCATTTCCAGTATATATATATATATATATATATATATATATACACACACACACACACACACAATGTTTTCAGAAATGTTAACTGATAACCCCATAGGAAACATCTTTACGAAATTAAGTTCAGTGCTATATATACATTTTCTTCAGTCTTTGTTTTAGTCTCCATTCATCTCCAAAATCACTTAGTATCTTTCCCCCTAACTTCTTCAGGGAAGTTATTTGATGCTTTTGTAATATAATTCCATATTTTTGTCACATGACTTTCATTCTGGAATCTCCAGCTAAGTGGCATTTTAAATATGCATATATTAAAGTTCATTATTTTTGCTGTGAAGTTCTATAAGTTCTGACAAATGCCAAGCTCATGTGCCCTGTGGTATGTTACCATACAAAATAACGTCGCTAACTTAAAAAGTTTCTTATGTCTAATCTCTTCAGCTCTCCTTCCTCCCCAAAGCTCTGGCAACCACCGATATGTTTATTGTTTCTATAGTTTTATTTCTCCCAGAACGTTACATAAATGAAATCATACAGTATACACAAGGTATTACATACTGTACATACTATATTATATAAAGTATGTATTATAAGGCTTTTCTTTCTGATTTCTTTACTTTAGCAATATGCTTTCAGGTTTCATCTGTGTTTTTGAATGGCTTGGTAGCTCATTTCTTTTTATTACTAAAATGTATTCTAATGCATCAATAAAATGTATTCTATCCCAGGTTGTTTACCCATTTAGTCACTGAAAACCATTTCGATTTTGTTTTGTTTTGTATTCTGAAAACCATTTTGAATAAAACTACTGTAAACAGTTGTCTATAAGATTTTGGTATGAGCATAAATTTTCAGACCAATTAGGTAGAAACGTAAGAGCACAATATCTGGTTTATAACTATGTTTCATCATGTAAGAAACTGTCAAACTGTTTTCCAAAGTGGTTGTCCTATTTTGCATTTTACCAGAAATGAGAGTTCCACAAGGAATGAAAATTCTCATTGTTCTAGATCTTTGTCAGCAACTATTATTGCCAAGTGTGAGATTTAAGCCATTCCAATAAGCATATTATGGTATCTCATTGTTCTTTCAATGTGTATTTCCCTAATGACAAATGATATTGAGCATTGTTTTCAAATGTTTGGCATCTGCATATCATCTTTGGTGAAGTGTCTGTTCAGATATTTTGCCCATTTATTGAACTGGATTGCATGTTTTCTTCCTGTTGGGTTTAAGAGGTTGTTATATATTTCAGTTACTGTTCTAAGTGTATATTTTGCTAATATTTTCTCCTAGGCTGTGACTTATCTTCTTATTCTCATAACAGTGTCTTAGATGGTTATGAATTTTTAAATCCTATAAAGCCTAAATTAGCAATTCCTTATTTAACGAATAGTGATTTTTTATTCTAACAACTCACTACCACATCCAAAGTCATCTAGATTTTAAGTTTTTTCTAAAATATTTAATTTTACACATTTTACATTTACATCTGTAATCCACTTTTAGCTAATTTTTGTAGAATGTGCCAAAGCTGTTTCTAAGTTCTTTTTCTTTTTCTTCTTGTTCTTTTTTCTTTTCTTTTCTTTCTTTCTCTTTCTTTCTTTCTTTCTTTCTTTTTTTTTTTTTTTTGCATGTGGATCTCTGGTAGTTCCAGCACCATTTGAAAATGACTATCTTGACTGTTTCCTTTGCTGTGCAGAAGCTTTTCATTCCCAAAAGTTCATTTTCGCTTTTGTTTCCTTTGCCTTTGGAGACCAAATCTTGAAAGAAGTTGCTGTGGCTGATATCGAAGAGGTTACTGCCTATGTTCTCTAGGATTCTGATGGATTCCTGTCTCACGCTAAGGAAACAGTCAACAAAACAAAGAGGCAACCCACGGAATGGGAGAAGATATTTGCAAATGACAGTATAGACAAAAGGTTGATATCCAGGATCTATAAAGAACTTCTCAAACTCAACACACACAAAACAGATAATCATATCAAAAAATGGGCAGAAGATATAAACAGACACTTCTCCAATGAAGACATACAAATGGCTATCAGACACATGAAAAAATGCTCATCTTCACTAGCTATTAGGGAGATTCAAATTAAAACCACATTGAGATACCACCTTACACCAGTTAGAATGGCCAAAATCAGCAAGACAGGAAACAATGTGTGTTGGAGAGGATGTGGAGAAAGGGGAACCCTCTTACACTGTTGGTGGGAATGCAAGTTGGTGCAGCCACTTTGGAGAACAGTGTGAGATTCCTCAAGAAATTAAAGATAGAACTTCCCTATGACCCTGCAATTGCACTACTGGGTATTTACCCCAAAGATACAGATGCAGTGAAAAGAAGGGCCATCTGTACCCCAATGTTTATAGCAGCAATGGCCACGGTCGCCAAACTGTGGAAAGAACCAAGATGCCCTTCAACGGACGAATGGATAAGGAAGATGTGGTCCATATACACTATGGAGTATTATGCCTCCATCAGAAAGGATGAATACGTAACTTTTGTAGCAACATGGACGGGACTGGAAGAGATTATGCTGAGTGAAATAAGTCAAGCAGAGAGAGTCAATCATCATATGGTTTCACTTATTTGTGGAGCATAACAAATAACATGGAGGACATGGGGAGATGGAGAGGAGAAGGGAGTTGAGGGAAATTGGAAGGGGGAGGTGAACCATGAGAGACTATGGACTCTGAAAAACAACCTGAGGGTTTTGAAGGGGCGGGGGGTGGGAGGTTGGGGGAGCCAGGTGGTGGGTATTAAGGAGGGCATGTATGGCATGGAGCACTGGGTGTGGTGCAAAAACAATGAATACTGTTACACTGAAAAGAAATTAAAAAAAAAAAAAACTTAAAAAACTATCATATGAATTGGTATCAGAACTTTAAAAAAAAAAAAAAAAAGAAAGACTATCTTTTCTCCCCTGAATTGCCTTTGCTACCTGTGTAAAAAATCATGTAAAAAAATGAATATATTTGTTTGGGTCTGTTTGTTAGATTCCATTAATTTAAGTGTGTATTATTTCTTTTTTTTTTATTTTTAAAGATTTTATTTATTTATTTATTTGACAGAGAGAGAGAGATCACAAGTAGGCAGAGAGGCAGGCAGAGAAAGTGAGAGAGGGAAGCAGGCTCCCCGCCGAGCAGAGAGCCCGATGTGGGACTCGATCCCAGGACCCTGAGATCATGACCTGAGCCGAAGGCAGCAGCTTAAACCACTGAGCCACCCAGGCGCCCCAGTGTGTATTATTTCAACAGTACCACTCTACCTCGATTACTGTAGTGTTATAGTATGTCTTGACATTGCTTACTGTAAGTCCTCCAACTGTCTTCTTCTTTTCCAGCATTGTGCTTGCTATTCTGGGTTCTTTGCCTTTTCATATAAATTTCAGATTCAGTTTGTTTATATATAGAAAATATCTTGTAGGGATTTTCTTTGAGATTTCACTTATTCTATGGATCAAAGTGGAAGAATTTTATCAATTTTAACTCCTCCAATCCATGAATATGGAATATTTCTCCATTTATAGACATCATCTATGATAGCTTTATCAGTTTTGTAGTTTTATGCAAATACAGCATATATAAATTTTGATATATTTATACTTAAGTATTTCAATTTTGGCATTATTCTAAATGTTTTTTATTTCAAATTTCATTTGTTCAACACCTGTGTATAAGAAAACAATGGAGTTTTGTATAATGTCCTTTATCCTGCAACTTTGTTATACTCACTGATTAATTCAAAGAGTACTTACATGAATTCATTGGAGTTTTCTACATACACATTTGTTTTCCTTGGTGAATAAAAGCAGTTTTATTTCTTCCCTTCAAATCTGTTTGTTTTCCTTTCAAATCAGTATAGATTTTTAGCCCATGGCTTCCGGTATGATATTGACTAGAATATTTCCTCAACTTGATAAATACGTCTCAAAAAATAGCTACAGGTCATACCATACTTAATTTCCAATTACTGAATGTTCTCCCCATAACATCAGGAACAAGACAAGTATATCTGCTCTCATCACTTCTATTCACCATTGTACTAGTTCTGGCCAACAAATTAAAAGGCCAAAACAACAACAACAGAGCATGCAAAGCATGCAGTTAGGAAATTAATTGATTAATTATTAATTCTCTCTGTATATACAGAAGATTTGATAGTTTATGTAGAACATCCTAAAGAATCTATAAATAATTCCAGGACTCAATGAGTTCAGAAAGTTCACAAGAAACAATATAAACAAAAAAAATCAGCTACATTTCTATATCACAGCAACAAATACAAATAGAAACCCAAATTTTAAAAATGCTACCATTTACAATAGTTCAAAAACTGAAATGCCAGGTGTAAAGCTAATAAAACATGTACAGGATTCTTATGCAGCAGACAAAAACATACTGATGGAAAAAATCAATATAAAATCCAAATAAATGAGGGACATTTGATTTCCATGGCTTGAAAGGCTGAATATAGCCAATTCTCTCCAAATTGATATGCATGTTTGATGCAGTGCCTATCAAATTTCCATAAGGGTTTTTGTAAATATAAATGAGATTATTTTCAAATTGTATGGAAAGGCAAAATAACTAGAACAACTAAAATAATTCTGAAAAAGAAGAATAAAGTGGGAGGAATTATTCTACTTGAATTCAAGACTTATTGTATAGCTATAATTTCCAAACTATGTGTCATTTTTGAAGGGATGGACATATAGAAGAATAGAACAGAAGAAAGAATCCAGAAACAGATTCATACAAAAATGCCCAATAAATTTTTCATGGTGGAACAAAGACAATTCATCAGAAAAGATGGATAGCCTTTCCAACAAGTAGTGCTGGAAAAACTGAGTTTCTATAAATAAGCAAACAAAAAAGTGGACCTCACACCTTTTACAATGCCTAAATTCATATCTTATATAAAATTAATTTAAAATGTATTATAAACTTAAATGTAAAATATAAAATTATAAAACTTTAAGAACTTAAATAGGAAATTTTCAGGCCTTAAGGCATAATGAAATGTTCTTAGACCTGTCACCAAAAGCTAAATCTGTAAAAGAAAAAAAAAAAAAACAATTAATTAGGTTATCATAACTGTGAAAAAATCCTGTTATGTGAATTAATAGACAAACTGAGAAGAAAATATTTGTCAACCACATAGATGGGAAAGGACTTATATCTAAAATATGTAAAGAACTCCCCAAATCCAACAATTAGAAAGAAAACAACAAAAACCATCCAATTAGAAAATAGATAATTAACAAAATGACAAATAATTATATGAAAATATGTTCAACATCACTAATCATTAGGGAAAAGAGATATTATCACACAACTGTTAAAACATATATAGATACAGATTCTGGTGACAATGCACAATTTTCACCAAATACTGAGAACAATACAGGAAAACTGAATCTATATTCATTCATTGCCAGTAAGAATGAAAATAAAATAAACTCAGTCATTGGACTTCTGGACTTTCATCCAAAACCCAAAAGTTTATGCCCACACAAAACTCTGTATTCTCATTTTCAAAAATGATCTTTCTTTATTAATAGCTAAAACCAGAACCATCCAAAACATCCCCCAGTAGGCAAATGGTTGAACTATGGTACATCTGTACCCATGGACTATTACTTAGCAATAAAAAAGAAACAAAATATTGATACACACAACAACTTGGATGGCTCTCATGGACATTACGCTCAGTGAAAAAGGCCAGTCTCAAAGCATCACATGATCTATGATTTAATTTCCATAATCTTCTCTATATTATAAAAATTATGCAGATGCGAAGCAGATTACTGTTTGCTGGGGGTTAGAATAAAGAGAGGTGGAGGGATGTGGGGAACTATTAAGGGACAACATAAAGAAAGTCTTTGTGGTGATGCAATAATCCTGTATGTTGATTGGGATGATGGCAGTGAATATATACATTTGATAAAATGATACAGAACAGGGGCGCCTGGGTGGCTCAGTGGGTTAAGGCCTCTGCCTTCGGCTCAGGTCATGATCTCAGGGTCCTGGGATCGAGCCCTGCATCGTGCTCTCTGCTCAGCGGGGAGCCTGCTTCCCTTCCTCTCTCTCTCCGCCTGCCTCTCTGCCTACTTGTGATCTCTGTCGAATAAATAAAATCTTAAAAAAAATGATACAGAACTATGCATACATATTATATCAATGTCAATACCCTGCTTTTAATCTTGTATTACAATTATTTAAGATGAAATATTTGATAGGGAGAGAATGGGTGAGAATATGTGGGATATCTCTGTACTACTTTTGCAACTTTTTTATATTATAATTTTAACATGAAAGTTTAAGTTGTTGTATTTTCATGACTTAAATTTTACAAAAGTATTTATTCATTAATTCAACAAATATTAATTGCCTCATCTACCTGTACTATTTTAAGTGATGGAAATTCGCCAGTGAGTAAAGCCGTTTCCATTCCCATGGACCTTCCATTCTAGTTGGTGTGGGGGTAGTTACATAAAATAAGAGATTTAATCTGCAGGTGTTGTGTCAAGTAGTGACAACAGGGAAAGTGACCATTAATGATGAGGAATGGGGAGCACAGCTTTATCCATTGTGATCAAGGGGAGCCTCTGATGGGGTTCCAGGACATGAAGTTAAATAAAGACATTAGTCAGGAGGGTATCTGGAGACATTGTTCTAGGCAGAGAGGACATCAAGACCCTGAGATTAGAGAGAGATTGGCATGTTCAGTGTAGCCCAAGGAGCTTATATAGCTGAGCTATGAGCAGAAAAAGATTGGAAGGAATTGGAATCAAAGTAACACGTGGCCAAATTTTGTATAGTTGGTAAGAATTTTGGATTTTACACTAACCTGGAAACCCCTTGAAATTTTTTTGAGAAAAGTGCAATATAGATTAAAACTAAAGGATATTAAGACAATTAAAATTTAACATTAAAGAGTATTACTATGGTTTTATTTACTAGACTGTAGAAAGACTTGGATGGATGGTATAACCCAAGGAAAAACCTGCCACCCACAAATATACCTCATCCTTTGTGATGAAACTACAGAAATTTGATTGTCCAGAGACTTGGAAACTCCAGGATTATTAAAATTGTTTATCTCTTGTCAAGTGTCAAGATCATCTATATTTAAGATATTTGGTAGATAGTTTCTTCACAAAAATATTGTGGTGCATAAATAGTTTTAATCTCTACAGATTCATCCATTCATATAACAACATACTCCATATATATAATATCTACTTTCATTCATTCATTCATTCATTATATACATAAGGAGAGCATATTTAATTTTATTTTTTTAAGATTTTATTTATTTGAGAAAGAGAGAGAGCACGATTAGGGGGAATGGTTAGAGAGAGTGGGAGAAGCAGACTTCCCACTGAGCAGGGAGCCTGATGCAGGACTCGAACCCAGGACCCTGGGATCATGACCTGAGCCAAATGCAGATGTTTAACTGACTAAACCACCCAGGTGCCCCTGGAGCATATTTTATTTTGTAGAAACTGGTATTTGTTCAGTAAATACAGATGAATAAGTTAGACATCAGAGGGCTCCTGGGTGGCTCAGTCAGTTAAGTGTCTGCCTTTGGCTCAGGTCATGATCTCAGCATCCTGGGACCGAGCCCTACTCAGTGGGGAGTCTGCTTCTCCCTCTCCCTCTGCCCCTACTCCCCTGCTCATGCTTTCTCTCTCTCTCAAATATGTAAAATAAATCTAAAAAAAAAAAAAAGATTTCAGTCTTCTGTTGTCTCACTATGTTGTATAGGTGACTGATGTATAAAGTATCACAGTGCAAGCATGTGGGAGGAGACTCTATAATAGAAAGAGGTATAAGTTATGGAGAAAGGAAAAAGAAATCATATCCTTCATGAGCTCAGATGTGGCACCTGATGCATGCTGAAGGGTAAGTAGGTATCTGCCCAGTGGCCAAAGGAGAATATTCTAGGGGCACACCTAAGTAACAGCCAGTAACCAGGCCAAAAAGTGTGAAAGATGATAAGCGGTTACAGTATTGGGTTCCTAATTTGCATGATGCATAGTTGTGCAAATATAAGCTCTGAACTATAGTTCCAGGTTACACCTCTTACGGGCATTTTAACCTCAATATGTCCATATTGTTAGAACTAAAAGTGGCTGAGTATGGCTCAGGGTCGGGACATTGAAAAGGAATCTCCAAATAAGGTTTCAGAGATGGGCATAAAAAGCAAGAACTTCATTTTTAAGAGATGGGGAATTATGATGATTTTAGTAAAAATTATCACGATGATATTTACCTCAGAAGTTCTGTTCTGGGAGCAGAATGGAAAACCACTAGGAGAGGTATGAAGTCTAAGACCAAGAAACTGCTTTGCAATCTATTTCAATACTCTTGTCTAGATATGGTAATTGCTGGAACCAATGGATTATTAGGGAAGGAAGGGGATACATGAGGAATGGATAAAGAACACAACAGGATAGAGATTGAGGGGAGAGAAGTAGAAAATTCAGAACTGTTTAGATGTAGCAGGAGGATGTGGGAACAGAAGAGCCTAGGCAGCTGAGAGGGTGTTAAGTAAAAATGGTAGAAATTATGTTATCATTGACAAAGGAAAGGGAAGAAAACTTGGAGAGCAGGCAGTGATTGTGGGAAAAGCCTAGTGCAAACTCAGTTTGAGCACATCAGGTATGAAGTACACATATGTGAGTTTGGGACTGGAAATACAGAAATGAAAAGATTACCTGTATATAACAAAAGAAAGACTAGCAGATGCCAACACCACTTTTTCCAAAAACTGTTGGTATTTAGGATCCTGGGTTAGGTTAAGTTGTAACAGAGTCCACTCTGGCTCTAACCAAGTTAGCTGTTTTGTTTTGCTTTGTTTTTGCCCAGCTGGGCCGCATGGAAGGTAGGCTCTAGAAATAGCTTTCTGTAATTACTTAGAAGAAGATGGAGGAGAAAGAAAAAGAAAAAAAAAGAAGGACAGGAAAAGGGAGGAGGAGTAGGAGAAAGATGAGGTGGAAGAGGAAGAGAGAAGTAGCAACAGCAGCTTACATATAAAGAAATCAAATTCTTTCTCCATCCCAACATTTTTTCCCACATCCTCAGGGAAAAAGAGCTTTGTCCTTTATTAGTCTCTTTGAGATGTCTTCATATCATAACTAGATTTTTACATCTAGGTGCAGGAGTCCCAACTCTACATCTTTTCTCAATAGAAAAGCTGATAATGATCACCGATCAGAATGATAGGGATGACGGCATGTGCAAAGCAAAAGTAGCACATATTGTCACTGGCTAGCTCTGTGGAGATGACATGGGAACGTGGAATAGAACCTGTAGTGTTGTTAAATTATGGATTAGCACCAATCTCATTCTTGAACTGATGTCAAGTCCAGAACAGGTTCCACTTCCAATTACAGCCTCCCTTAAAAGGCACTCTTTAATTCTTTATTAAGTGAACGAACTCATGTACTTGATTTGATTTCAACATGTAGATGATGTCTGGTGATCTCTAGGTTGAGATCCAGTCTATGTATCAGAATGAAGTATGCAGCTGTGCTGAAATATGGCTTAAATGTGTTACTGGCACAACTGATGATGGCAAAAAATTAATGGTAATGATCTATCTTAAAGGTTGTATCATCAGTGACAACATTAGGGCTTGCTTCACAAACATGTCATCAGCGCCCTCAAGAGAACATGGTAATATGCTAGGACTTCTCGGTGCCATAAGGCAGGCAATATACATGTTCTAGGGCAGAAACATTGTCCAAAGTCATGTAGAAGTCATAAGAACAATAAACAACAAACATGGCCATTTTGTAGAGATGAATACAAAAATCTATATTGATTATAAAATTAGAATACAAGGGGGACGCCTGGGTGGCTCAGTTGGTTGAGCGGCTGCCTTCGGCTCGGGTCATGATCCCGGGGTCCTGGGATCGAGTCCAGCATCGGGCTCCTTGCTCAGTGGGGAGCCTGCTTCTCCCTCTGCCTCTGTCTGCCTCTCTGTCCGCCTGTGCTCACTCTCTGACAAATAAATAAATAAAATCTTTAAAAAAAATTAGAATACAAGGCCCAGAGGTTTTATGTTAACAAAAATCTCCTTAGAGTCTGTCTGCAAGACCTCATAAAAATGTGCCTTTCCTGCTTTCCTTAGGTCAGAATATTTATATTCTGAACAAGATTGAATAAGATTGTCTTGTGAAGTTTCAGGGTCTAGAAGCTCAATGAAATTTAGAATGAATTTTGCCACCAGAAAAAGTTCAGTTCATTAGATAGATGACAGACAGAGAGCATAAGATGGCCAGTAAGTCATTGACTCTGTGTTTCTTCTCATTGGCTACTGGGTCATTGGGGCTGATAAAACAATCACTTTGAACAACAGCCAGATTTTATACTTATTGGATATATTTTTAAAAAGTCATGCTGTATTATCTTTAATTAAATACAAAGACTTTTCTAATCATTTCACTCACTCTTATCTCTTTCTTCAATAATGGTGAGATGGATATATTTTCCTTGGGGAAAGGAAATCTATGCTTTGTTGCATTCATTCACAAATAATGAAAATGTTGGAGAGCATTGGTATCTTTCACATGAAACACATCCAGAGAATTGAATGTCTCTCTGTTGGAGATCATACAAGTTCTTCCCAGGTTAGCACCTCCAGTCACCATACATAGGTTCCCAATGTCAAACTTGATGAAAATGGTCATTTTGCCAGTCTCAAAATCAATCTGAATAGTGAATCAATCACCAGACGAGGGACTCCTTTTGTACCTTTCACAACTTGTACTTAGCCTTCTCAAATGTAATATGATGCACAACAAAGTAACACTTGGCATCATAGTTCAGTGGAAATTTTCTACAGTCTCGTCAATCCTGATGGCATCCATAAAACCATCATGGTGGGTTATATCAGTTCAGAACTTGCCATCAATCTTGGTAAATTGTTGCACATAGATCTTCTTTACTTCATCTGTCAGGGCATGCTCAAGTCTGTTCTCTAGAAGAATGATGAAGGGGAGACATTCTTTCAACTTAAGGGGACTAGCAGATGGATAGGAGTAAACACACTGGTTATTTTATCCATCATCTAGTGCTTTGGAGCTGCTACACACTTCAGATGTTTCTTAGGCCCACAAACCATGGCTGTGCTAGGCATGGAAAAAGCCACGTGTGATTGTTTTTTTGGGAAAAGGACAATTTTAGCTCTCTTACACTTTATTCCCTAGATGACCAATTTGACTTAAAATTCTTAACAGCTTACTCTCCAATTGTCTTTGAGGCTAAAGGTACTATTAAAAAAATATCCTGGTGATACCTATGATATTTATTACTCCTGTTTTAAATTGAACAAAACAGAAATGCTAGTGAAATTATTTAAAAGAGAAACTTGTTGAAAATATGGTCCACAGAGTCAAAAGAATAGCTAAAAAGCAATTTGGCCTCAGAGAGGACAAAAGCTTGGATCTCACCCAAGATCTAGGTAGTACAGATTAATGGACAATCTCTTAAGGGGTCCAATTTTTAGAAGAAACCATTTTATCCATTTTTTTTCTTCAACCCTGAGTTGCTTAGGTAATAATTCAGATGGCCAGGAAAGAGAGTATGGTGAAATGGTTTATTCACAGCCTGTTGGCTCTTCAGCACCTTTACTGGTGGTCATTTGAGCCTGCATGCAACAGCAGGAAGGCAGGATGTGGGGCTCTAGACACACGCTGCACTTCTTTTAACTGCACGAAGTTGCCATTTCATTGATTTCTGATTGTCAGTCAGCTTAAACTTGCCAAATAAAGCCATTATTCAATCAAGATTGTTTTGACTAGTCTTATCACGTGCTTAATTTTTTACAGATCTGGCTACTGAAAACCTACAGGGATTTAAATCACTACCAAATAAAATTCAAGTTTACTTGGAAAATTTTTAATCAATCTGTTAATTGAACATCTATTATATGTAAGCCAGGTGTTATATCAAGAAGCATAGATTTTTTTTTAAATTCAGCATATAAACACAGAATGTAAATGCTTTATTCAGGTAATAAATCGAGCTATTCACAAATAAAGAAAATTAAATACATATGCCTTATAATCCATCGTATGCTAGAGCTGAAACTTAATAAAGCCTTGCCTTCTTTAGCAGTACAGTAGAAAATACATTTGCACTGTGGCTGAGACTGACTAGCTGCACACCAAATCCACTAGCATCCCATTCCTCTTGGGCACAGAGTTGGACAACACTTCCCAGCCTTCTTCATGGTAACATGTGACCAGATGACTGAGTTCTATCATGTGTCCCACTCTCAAGCCTTTCCAATAAAATCATCCCATGTGATCTTCCAAACATCTTTTCTTCCATTTGATTGGTGGGTTGTATTGACCATGGTGATTATCAGAAGTCACTTATTTTGTATGTGGTATTGCATCCTTCAGCCTGAGTCCGTGAATGACTCTGTGGAAAAGATACTTTCTCATTTTCCAAACTAAGATTAATTGGATTTTACGAGTGAGGAAAAAAAATTGTCTTTTAATAAAGAAACTGAAATTATACGATTTGATTTAATTATTATAGCACTCACCTTTCTTATAATACAAATGCATACTACAGAAGGTGGTTGAGGGGCTTAAATGAAATAAAGCATATACAGAGCTCAATAGAGTTCCCACCATAAACTAAGACCTGCAGTAGAAGTTCATTGTTAGGAGTATGTAAACTGTGTTTAGCTGAGTAGGAAGGGAAAAACTATATTCAATTATTTTCCAAAAGATTATTAGTATTTGTTCATCTAAATAAATTTGTATCTGACTAATTTTTTTTTTAAATTTTGCATTTAGGGTCAGTGCTGAAGTTTTCAGTTATCTTTTATAAGTCAAAAAGTTGTGGTATCAAACTGAACAGAAGTACTCTTTTTTCCTCAAACATATCCCAGTGTTATATTTCATCTCTAAAAATTAGTGTTTCCAAAAGCTCTTTTAGACCTATCTTATTTTTCCTATATCCATATCTAATGTAAAACACTCAGGGGCATCTAGGTGGCTCAGTTGGTTGAGCGACCAACTCCTGGTTTTGACTTAGGTCATGATCTCAGGGTCCTGGGATCAAGTAGGGTTCCACACTCAATGGGGAGTCTACTTGAGGTTTTCTCTCTCCTCCCCTTCTGCCCCATCACAAGCTTGCTCACACATGCATGCTCTCTCTCTAAAATAGGTAAATAAATCCTTAAAAAACTCAGATAGAGATTAATAATGTAACTATCAAGGGAAATAGGCGTGAGAGTTAAAAATAAGTCATGTTGACATTTTGTTCCTTAAACTCAGGCCACAAGTACTGAATTTAAAAAAAAAAAAAAAAGATGAGACAAAAATAAACTAAGTTGATACCAAGTCAGAGACTTTAATATTTTCTTGAGCATCTTGGTAAGAAGAACTACAACCCAAAATTCTTTGTCAAGTAGTCATTGCAAATTTCAGGCTATTTGCTTATCATCTGAGGAAATATTTAATTGCTTTATTTCTCGCCATCTAATTTAAGAGTGTTGGAGAGAAGGGTGCCTGATTGGAATGTTGGTTTGGGTTGAATGATCCATTTTCCTACCTATATAAGAAATTAGACTCCAAAGTGACAGGTACTGTGTGCCAAGGTGGACAGATCCAAATTCTTAATCAAACTTCCGTGTCTGTGCAATATAGGTTTAATTTTTCTAAAAATAAGATAGACCGTGATGTAATTCTATTTAAGATGTAGAAATTGGAATACAACCATGATGGGCACCTTGGTGGTTCAATTGGTTGAATGTCCAACTCTTGATTTCAGCTCAGCTCATGATCTCAGGGTAGTGGGATCAAGCCTTGCATGGGGTTCCATGTTCAGCATGGAGTCTGCTTATCCCTCTCTCTCTGTTTCTCCCTTGACACTCTCTCTCAAGTAAGTAAAAAAAAAAAAAAAGTTAAAAAATGATCCATTCTTGCTGCAGTCATATGAGTTTGGCAGCTTGATAATCTCAGAAACCTTGGAAATAGTCTCATGACATGGACTTAAGTATTTAATTGAAGCAATGTGTGCCCATAAGCCTATTGCAGAGATGGAAAATGAAGACACTTTAAAAATTAAAAAAAAGGTATTTGTTTTTCTTTGTTAGAAAGAATTCAACCTACCTATTCACTAAAGTAGTCATGGAAATGAAAGGTTGTACTTGCCAACATCCTGTTTAAGTCTCCATGTTGTCTTTCTGCCTATAATTAAAAGAATTATTTCAAAAATACTGAACTCTTCCTGTGTGTTTGCAGTAAGTTGTTGATGCTATGAATCGAGTGACTTTGATGCAAACAGTAAAACCCCCAAATCCTCGTATGTCCCCTAATCCAGATAACAAAACAAAATAAGACTCTTTTTTTTTTTTTAATCTTTCGGTAAATTCACAGTCTTTTACATGGGGTAAAATTATAGCCTTAATATACTTTATGAGGTTCACCTAGAACATGATTTTAAAGTCTCTAAGGATACTGTGTTCTCTGCAAGGTCACAGTGACATGAACAAAGCAGCCTGAATGACTAATGGAGAAATCTTTTGTGCCTCTGTGCAGATTCCTCAATGCAGACTGTTGGATTTGACATTGGAATTCAAAACAAAATCTGTTTCTGATTAGATATAATTAAAATGTTTGCTTGTGTCAGGTACAAACTATCACCCCCAACCTCACCCCAGCTCTGCTTTCTTAGAACTCATAGAGGCTTAGCTCTTGTGTTTAGAGAGCTTACAGTAATAATTTAAGTCACTTGTGTCACAGTTTTCTGGAAAACCAAACAAATAAGCAAACAAGCCAGGAAATGAGGAAGTCAATGTGCTAGGAACTCTCTGTTAACCATTTGATTATGTTCATTCTGAACAAAATGATGTTGAAAAGTTTGTCTTCATTCTGAATACTAATTTGTACTGGGATGGTGGGTGAGTATCCTGGGTATGCATTCATGCTGCACGAAAGGGGTTGGTTCTCTCAACGTGCAAGGTAAACAAATAGTGGGATCCCCTGATGAAGTGAACCTTGGATTTTAGGGATGCGTGTGAGTTCATTAAGTCCCTTCCTAGCCTGGTCTATCAGCACAGATTTTCACACAGGATTTCAGATCCTTATATCTTCATAGGATATAGAGTTCCAAAATCTGGATCCCAAAGTTTTAGCTTAAAAATTATGAAAATTTATTTTTTGCTTGCTTCTGAAACTATTAAAAATTATTTCATATTTCCCTCCTCATACATGTGTGAATGTACAGATGTGGTCAAATCATACATATGCTTTTAATGCAATAGTTTAAAAAATATTTTTTCTTATCCTGTTCCCTTTTCTTTCTTCTCCACTACCCTCTCCCAGTCCCTCAGAGCCCAACTTCAGTCTAGTAGGTGGTCTTCCATCTTTCTTCTCACGCTCAGATAATCATTTTAATCATGTAGGAATGTTTATACAGATGCATTATGTATGTGATGTACATTCACATAAATATGCATATAGATAGAAGATTTTTGACCTTTATTTTAAAGAAAATAGAATACATGATATACATATTTTGTATTTTTCTATTGCCACTCAACATAGTACTTCTTGGAACTCTCCCCAAGTTACACAATAAGAGAGCAAGAGCAGGGGAGTGGAGAGAGGGATCTTGGCTGGTGGGGGTGAGAATATTAGTAACGTTATTAGAATTACCAGGATCTAGCAGTGCTATAAGGCAGAGTGACTTCCAGTTGGGTGTATTGATTACAATGAACACCCTATTGCTTTCATCCAGATAAGTTGTTTCTGCCACATCTACCGCAACTATTTAGTACACCACAGTGGGCATGTGGCTCTAATTCATTATCTTCAATAGCTGTAAAATAGTCCAGGATATGCATATGTGTCTCATAACCCACAATTGATCAAATTATTTTCTTATTGAAGGGCATTCACTTTTTGCTTTGTTTCATTTTGTTTTGTTTTGCTTTCCATAGTTACTTTATTATTTTGGATTCATATGTTCCAAGGTTCTTACACTTCTTATCTGTCAAGAAAAGTTTCAAGATAAAATTTCTTGTTGCAAAAGAATATGTATTTTAATTCTATAGATATTCCAAGAATATTCTTGGAAAAGCTCTAACAGTTCCAAGTTTTCACCAGCAAAGATCTTCTCTCTCTCTCTTTCTTTTGTTTAAATTACTGTGATGGATATAAAGACTTTGTTTCATTAGGATTTACATTTCCTTGAATTTTATTGAGCTTTAGCATTTTTTCACTGCCTGCGACATGCTTGTTTGCTTCTTTGCTCTTCTGCATTTACACATGTTTCTATTGTACTGTTTATTTTTAGTAAAAAATTAGGAGATTTTGGATATTATAAATTAAGTACTGTGAATCAAATTTTGTTTTCAAAAACAAATGTTTATCTCTAGAATTTATTTGGCTCCTTTTTCCATTTACTTATTCATTAAGTAAACATAGATTTCTCAAGTACTTAGTATATGATGTGATAACATCCAACTTGGAAAAGATTTTAAAAGGAATGAAAGGAAAAAAGGAGTAAATAAAAATGGTTTTTATACAGAAGGATTTTAATCATATTAATATATGTCTGTCTGTTTTTTTTTTTTTTTTTCTTTTTTTTTTTTTTTTTGATCCCTTGAGTTTCTGGTCTTGATTAAGAAAGTTTCTCCTAGGGGCACCTGGGTGGCTAGTGGGTTAAGCCTCTGCCTTCAGCTCAGGTCCTGATCCAGGACTCTGGGATCAAGCCCTACATTGGCCTCTCTGCTCAACAGGGAACCTACTTCCCCTCCCCCAGCCTACCCCCTCCCAGCCTTTCACCTCTGCCTGCCTCTCTGTCTACTTGTGATCTCTCTGTCAAATAAATAAATAAATAAATAAATAATATTTTTTAAAAGTTTCTCCTATCATAGGTGAGTAAATACAGTCTTCCAGATTTTCTTACCATATTTTTATTTGTATTGTTTATTTAGTTTTACATATGGAAATGATAAATACAATTTAAGATTGGAGTCTGTCACACATTGGTTCCCTGTTAAGCTCACTCTAAGATGAAGATTTATCGAGCACAAATTTTATCAAAGTGAGCTCTTGGAATGGTCACCTGTGAAAGTAGGATTGGGCCAAGGGAGTAGCTGGATCAACATAATGTCTCAGTGAGGACTCCATTCAAATCCATGGAGGCCCCCAAACTGGGATTTATTTATTTATTTTAGTTCCAGCAAGGAGACTGGTCTAGTTATCGGTCAAGACTACTTTGGGTAGGCTGCCTAACTTGGGTTAAGCAGCTTTTTTCAACAGGGCAATTCCAAAGAAGATTGGCAAGACTGTCTATAAAGAGCACTCTAGCAACTGGGGTGAGGAGGGGAATCTGGAAGCACATCACGGAATCCACTACAGGATCCAAACTTATATTCCAACCATATGGGCAGACAGTCCTACTTGTGCTATTATGGAATGATGTCATCAAATAAAATATCACATTTACAATATATTAAATTGTACTCATGTATATATTAAATTATATAGGCACCAGTCATATCTGCACCCATATAGAGTAATGTCACCAAGTAAAATATCACATTTATCATAAATCATATTGACATATGCAATAGGTACTCTGGGGTCTAGTTCCAGATTCTCTATTCTTTACCAATTATCTACTTGCCATCAAACAGAAAGGTGGGTTTTTGGATAAAGGAAGAAGTGTCTTAAGTACATGGCTTACTATTCTGTAAATCTACTGATTCACCACCTTCTAAATACTTTAGATAAGGGATTTTCCTTAAAGTATAGATCTCTTCCCCTGATTTTAAGGAAATACTAGGTGTATTTTGTTTCTTTGAACTTTGAAAACATTAGGATGTAGAGAACTTTATATGTAGTTAGACACTACAGAGAACTAAACCTCAAGGAAAAATAATTTTCTTTTGTGACTATGACTTGCCTCTGAGTCAATCCTGGAGGTTGATACTACATAACCAAATGTGTTGTTACTTCCTGGTCTACAACACAGGCCGGGTAGGAATGATACACCAGAAAATGTGAATTAGAAAACAACAAAGTAAAATTGCTATATTGTCTAGCAAATATAAACCTTGGCATTGGCAGGAAAGCAGTCAAAGCAGTCAAAATGACTGAAAATTCTGTTTTCATAAAAATGACCTTTTTTGAAAGTTTTTGTCTATAGGAAAAAAAAGTCATGGGTGCAGATAACAATTAAGAAGCTCAGCTCTCACTGGACATTTCTAAATATAAACTTGTAAAAACATTAACAGACATAGTTATTTTGATCTGCTTTGTGATTTTAGATAATGGAATATTGAATAGACTACAAAAATGTGATTTTAGATAATACAATATTGAGTAGACTACATAAATTCTCAAAGGCTTAGTTTCTCCATATTTGTAATTGGATACATATAAATAAAAACTTTAACCTGAGGTTCGTGGAGTCAGTTTAGAGAATTTGGATACAAAGTTTGTATTTTTCTAGGGAAGGAAGATTGATAACTTCCAACAAATGTTCTCATATACCCATGGCTCAAAAATATTTTGGAAATACTCTCAGGATATTTGAAACAGTATGTTAGATTGTTGTACCCCTGGGCTTGGTATATCTCCACTACTTTAATGGAGAAAATATATTTAATATGTGCTGCTGTCTTCTAAGAGTTAATATTTGTTGGGGTTGTACCATGTTCTGAGAATTCTATGGAATACTCTACATGAGTTATCACATTCAGTCTTTGTAGTAAGAAAAAGTAGGAGTTAATACCGCCCTCATTTAATGAATGAAGAATTCGAGGGTCAGAGAAGTCATATTACTCTCTATAGCCTTACAGTTTGTATGCTGTGACATCAGAATCTGAGCCCAGGTCTTAGGCCAGTTACACACTCTTAGAATCCTTGTGCTTTAATGCATTTGAAGGGGAAATGCTGCAATGATAATGCTTTCCTGAACTGGAGGGTCTGGACAAAATCATAAGTAATCACAGATTTATAAATAATTAATTGAAAAGATAAAATATTGAGATTGGATTCTAGCATCCTTGGGAGGCCAAGAAACCCTAGTTAGTTCAACAAATACTCAGTGTCACTGATTCTGCCTTAATCCATTATTCTTCTCTCTGCAAAGTCTTTTCAAAAATACCTCTCGATGAGGCAAAAGTCTCAATTATCCTCTGTTTGCTGTAAGGAAAATCCTAGATGTTAGTGATTCTGCAGGGTGCCATAGGTGGGCACAGGAGTTTCTTCCTGGTATTAAAGCAACAAAAGAATACATGATTATCTCCGGGAGGAAAAAGATGAAATAAGAATAATCCACATGATCCACAGCTTGGATACTCATAGACAATCCTGTATTGGATAGCATGGGATAGTAAGTGAGTGGAAATACATGCGTTATTATCAGGAGAGGCACCTGGGGTATTATAAATTGATGCAGTAAAATCCTTTTGGAAAGCAATTTGGCAACCTGTCTGAAAAGCTATAAAAACCTTTATACCTTTGACCCACTAATATCTCTCCTGAGAATTTATCCTAAAGAAATAATTCAAAAAAGGAAGACAACTGTATGCATACAATTATTAATTACAGCATTAACTCTACCAGCAAAAAGGAAAAAAAAGAAACAACCTAAGGACCCAACAATAGAAAGATAGTAAATTACAGGTCATTAAGACAAAAAATCTGAGGTAACTGTTATAATTGTAATTATGAATCCTGTAGCAACATGAAAAATCTATGCAATGGAGTTCCTGAAAATAAAGACTACAAAATGATGAAGATTTTAAAAAGAGATTTCCACAGGATAAAGACCAAGGGAGATGGAAGAAAGCAAAAGCGGTCGAATATTATAATAGTGAGAATTGGGGTAAAATCAGTGCCTGAGTGACATATTGTAATAATGCTATTAGCAAACTGTATGTAGATAGTCAGAACCTAAGGCCCTGTGGTCCTAGGTCTTATGTGATGATCCTGCTTGCACAGTACTCGTCTAAGATCCGAGACAAAGGACCGATGTTTACCTCTATTCATTGTGCCGATACTTTGAAACCTGTCCTCTGTAATCTTGCTATTTTGAATTTATTGGTTATTAGAATAAAGCTATTGAGTCTGACTTTTTCAGCTCCATATACGTTAAGTACTTTTAGTTGTTTCTCATTGCGTTATTAGCTAAATTCCTAACTGGGTCTCTAATTTATTTACCTCCTGTTTTCAAAATGCAATTTGTGGAAGCAGGAATACAAGCTTGTACACATTCCTTTATTTTGAATTCTTCATTGATTACCCAACATGTAGCAGGGTACTCTAAGTCTCTCCTATGCTGACAGGAGATACTTGTCTTACATTATAATCAAGGAACCTCAAAATCCATATGCTGTCTCTTGAATCTCCTATAAAACTTTCCTTTGTGTAGCCAAAAAGCAGCACCTGCCATCCAAGTACTCTCCATTTGCACTTTCTCATATCTGTACCCTCACGAACCTAGAAACTTTACACCTAGAAAACCTCCCACATATAGCCTGTATTTAAATCCTGCCTATGGGTCAAAAAACAGTTAAAGCTCTTTTTTTCCACCAAAAGTCCTTTCCAGAAAATACTCACCCTACCTGACATCTCCTCCTTTGAAATTGCATGCCACTGCTATTTAACATTACTTATATTACTGATTGGTGTTATTACTGCACTCTCAATATTATATACCTTCACTGTTTATGAGCCTTTCTTTCAACAATAAGATTGTTAGGACTACAAGGAACCAACTCCCTCACCTCGGTCCTCAAATAAGTGGATGTAAGTAAGCAACCAATACACAAATATTAATTAAATGATATCGGTAATGTGCTTATGAAACATTTGTCATTGGTTTTAGAACTTGCTGAGTTCTGAGTTCTACCAAACTTATCTAATACTCCCATTATAACACTTCACCCATGAATGGCAAAGTTGTAATATCATTTTGAACACTATTTCCCTTTAAGAAGTGAGGTTCTTAGACTACAAGGTATAGTGCATGCATTATCCCTTTTTGTATATACTGAACATGAGCATAGTCTTTGTCACAGAGAGATTCACTAGTATTTTTGCTGAATGTATGCATCAATTAATCAACTTCATTTCCTAAGCGTCTTACATTATGTATTGAATTTTTTAAAAGCATAACACCCTCTTGGAATAGAGTTTACCAATAAGTAAATAAGTATTTTAAAAAGGAAAGGAAGAAAGAAACATTTCTTAAGGGCTCCCTTTGTGCCTAGACAGGTGCTTTAATATACTTTTTTTTTTAACTTTAATTTTAACAATAATGCCCATTTCTTTGAGTGTTTAATATTTGCCAAATACTTTTTCAAGAGCTTTCCATGTAGAATTTTATTTAGTTCTCACAACACCATATAATATATACAGTTATCCTCCATTGCAAGAGAAGTTTAAATTACCATTCAAAGACTCGTAATTGTAGGATCTGGTATTCGCAGCCAAGGAGTTGGATAGTGTAAGGGCTAGAGAAATTAAGCTTTTCCAGAAGATGACAAATAACAGAGATGATGAAATTTAAAATTGATTTAATTCATTTATAAAGGTGACGCCAGACACTTGAGTTGTTCTCTGAAAAGCACATGCTCATATACCTTTTAAAATTTTTCATTAAACTTGTTAATGGTTTTATTGAAGTCAGCACATAAATAGATTTTAGAAAACAATTTACTATAAAATTCAAATGATTGGATTTAGAGGGGTAACTCTTATCTTAATGATGCGTTACACCCTTAAAAGGACTAAAATAAAATATATGCAGTCTGTTACTTTTCCAATTCTTAAATATTTAGCATCATTTGATAAAACACCAACCTGTTTATTGAAAACCAGACATTTTTACAGCTTGATTTACTTTGTGCCCAGGGAATGTTATGAATCAGACTATTTATGAAGAATTAATCATAAGATTTATTTGTTCTCTAGAGTGTTGATAAGCAAACTTTTTTTTTTTTAATCTAGAAAACAGCATTTCTGGACTTCAAGGATATACTGGTTAAGCTGATTTATTTATTTTATTAGAGGTTATAAATAACTAAGCAGATAAAACTGATATTTATTGGAAGTTCCCGTGTCTAGTTGATAAAATGAGACTATTTTCCATCAGAATTTTCATAAACCGAATATATAATTGTGCCCTATGGTGTAACATAATTCTAGGTATATCCAAAGCCATCACAACATTTGCTTTGCCCCTAACGGTTAGACATTTTGTACTGATTAAAAGAAAATAAATATTTTTATTTTAAATTTAATAGATATTGTAAAATAAAATAAATAAGCATGGACTTTTTCAATTCTTGTCTGAAATTGGCTAAATGATTCAACTTCTACCCAGTCATGATACCTTGATTAATACACCCTCTGGGAAGGAGGCTTAGGATTGTTTATATGAACTCAACTGTTTTGTCTAAAAACATCATTTGGAGGATGAAGAAATCTTTTCTCCAAATGAAATGTCATGCATTAAACCAAAGGAGAGTTTTTTTGTTCGTTTTTTTTTTTTTTTCCCCCTTTCCAGGAAGGTCCTGGAGCAGCAATAAGTTTGTCTGAACTGCTCTGCAAACAAACCCAAATTAGTCCTTTTTTTTTCTTTTTCTTTTTTAAACAAGTAAGTATAGTGACCATAATGCCAGAATGGAGAATTCATGTTTTCTTACTTCCACCCTACCTCTGGCTTTCTTCTTTTGACCTCAAAGGGCTGCAGCTAGTGGGAAAGAGAAGAAAAGAGGGATAAACATTGCACTCATAGCAGTACCCCTAGAGGCAGCACAAGGCAGTATAAAAACAACAGGTTCTGGAGTCAGACAGGCCTGATACTCATATTTTAAATTAATTTTGTTTGGCAAACACTTAATGTGGATCTAGTTGTATTCCAACCACATTCTAAGCTCTTGGTTAATATTGTCTAATCTTATCTTTATAGTAATTCAAATGAGGGAGGAACTTCCTATACACATTTTGTAGAAAAAGAAACTGAGTCACAGAGGTTAAGCAACATTCCAGGGGTGCATAGGTGGCTCGGTGGGTTAAGCATCTGCCTGCAGCTCAGGTCATGAACGCAGGGTCCTGGGATTAAGCCCTGAATCAGGCTCCCTGCTCAGCAGGGAGTCTGCTTCTCCCTCTCCCTCTGCCCCTTCCTCTGCTCATGCTCTCTCTCTCATATAAATAAAATCTTAAAAAAAAAAAAAAGAAGAAGAAAAAAAAAAAGAAGAAGAAGAAGTAACATGCCCAAATCACAAAGCCAGCAAGTGACAGAGACTAGATCTAAGTGCTATGAAATAAGTGTGCGCTCTTCAGCACCATGTGTAATGAAGCTGTCTCTCCAAATCTTGGCCTAACCACTTAGTGCCAGACCTTCTTGGGCACTTAACATTTCTAAGCTTCAATTTCTTCAGTTGAAAAACTGGAATCATATCCGCATTCAATGACTGCTTTGAGTAGTCATATAACATTTTCTGATGGTCCTATTCCTTAGGAATATCTTCTCAGCAGAGACAGACCCAGCAACTTTTCCTTTTCCAGGTAGTGCCACACTCAGTCACATATATATTTGGGGAGGGTAGCCCAGTTAACATTATTAGAGTTGCTATTTAATAGCATTTTCATATACCACATTATATTCCAAAACATATCTTTATATTTCTTACTTATTTTGTACTTCTTTTATTAGATTGGTAGCTGGATCAGTGTGAGCAAATGTGTCTGATCTATTTTAAATTGTAAACTCAGCATCCACAAAAAGTTTAACATGTGGGAGAAATTCGGTAAGTATAATGTCATAAAAGGACGAGGGAATGGTTTTCCTCTATGGTTACTATCTGTAACATCAGTAAATGCATCTTCTTTAATAGGTATGCTATTAATGATGCATTTCCTAGGAATGATAGCAATATAAGTGGTCCAAAAGTAAGACATCAAGTGAAATCACAATTTTGCCAAAAGAAGAAAATAAAATAAAGGTTCAAAGGCATTTGACAAGTTCTTAAGTTGTTGAGGTACCAAATGAGTGTCTTTTTCCTTTGAGACAAAAATGTGAATTACATGATGTTATGAAATGAGAATCACCAATCAATAAAACAAAAATAAACTAAAAAATAACAATGATAGGGGTACCTGGGTGGCGCAGTTGATTAAGCCTCCAACTCTTGGTTTCAGGATCTCATCAGGCTCTACACTCAGCTGGAAGTCTGCTGGAGATTCTCTCCCTGTTCCCCTCCCCCCATGCATGCCTCATTCTTTCTCTCTCAAATAAATAAATAAATAAATCTTTAAAACAAAGCAACAATGATAGTAATAGCAAACAAAAGCCAACATCATAAACCAAGGTATTTAAATAACGTTCTTCCAACAGTATTGATCCTGTCCAGATGGACATGAGCACTAACTTCCAGAGCCACGTGATTTAGATGCTCACTTCACTCTAGAGAGAGGAAAGTGAATGAAATTTCCATATGTGATTACCAGGTATTTTAAGTACCTAAACTTCATCTCAAATTGCATTCAGGAGACAAAGGCTTGCTAAGCACAGCCATAGCTCACGAATACAGTGGGTTCATACAACTCAAATTCAGAACTGAATTGCAATGAAATATTAAAGGCAAAAATGTGTGTACCTTATACTTTAATGAAAGATTTTATGGGAGGCAGACTTTTTTTCTTAGTTTGGAGATTTGCATTTCTATTTATTCATATATTTGGATATAACTGGATGTGCAAACCAGCTCACTAAGCTGGATGTTTGACAATATATTGACTTATCATGTTAAAAAAAAAAAAGAAAAATAAATGAAACGTTTCTCAAATGAAGAGTGAATCTGCAGAAGGAAACTGAAGTGCTTTTTCAAAAATGGATTTGAAGTCAAAACCAAAAGATAAATGTGTGTGTTTAAAATTTTGTGGGCAAGCCTCTCATCTTAAATATTTGAAGTATTCAGGCCTCCAGGCACCTGTTCAAATTTGTACTGATTCTCCCCCAGGCAGCTGCTTCACTTGCCTCTGCCTCAGGCTGGTCCTGAACTTGGTCCAGGATGAATCGTTGACGAGCAAGTCCAGCTGGTCCTAAGTGACAGGTGTCAGTTCCTGATTGTCTTTGTTGGTGTGGGAGAAGGGAGAAAAGGAGCTACCAAACACTTGTCCTAAAATCTACTTTTAATGTTTGTGTTCAAAACAAAAGCATACACTAGAAAAATTAAAAGACCAATATCAGGCTAAAGAATACCTTTTCAAAAATTTTTTTATTTAAATTCAGTTTAATCAGCATATACTGTATTATTAGCTTCAGAGACAGAATTCAATGATTCATTGTTTGCATATAACACCCAGTGCTCGTTACATCAAGTGCCCTCCTTAATGCCCATCACCCAATTATCCCTTCCCCCACCCAACTCCCATCAAGCAACCCTCAGTTTGTTTCCTAGATTTAAGAATATCTTATGGTTTGCCTCTGTCTCTGTTTTCATCTTATTTTATTTTTCTTTCCCTTCCCCTATGTTCATCTGTTTTGTTTAATTCCACATAGGAGCGAAATCATATGATATTTGTCTTTTTTTGACTGATTTATTTTGCTTAGCGTTATACGCTCTAACTCCATCCATGCCATTGCAAAGTGGCAAGATTTAATTCTTTTTGATGGCTGAGTAATATTGAAAAATCTATAGAGAATGTCATTTCTCAATGAATGCAAAGTTATAGACAATAGTAGCATGTCAAAGAGGTGACAGACAACATTGATGGGATTTGAGGCATATGTAATATTCTCAGAGAACATGCCCTTGTGACCCCTGAAGCCTTGAATCTATATAAATGAACTGACCCAGTGGTTCAGAGTCATGAAGAACTACACAAGTTATGAACATCCAGACTGGGGGGTCCCTGACAATGCAGGCACGGAACACTTTCTGTAAGGGTAGGAAGCTAAGAGCAGTACCTCCACAACCAGATGCCCACAGAAATGCTCCCAATTCCATCCTAGAATCCAGTGAGACTTTTCTGGATGACAACATGGTGTACCTCAGGAATCAGCAAAATATGACCCACAGGCTAAATCCAGCCTGTCTTGATATACTCATGATCTAAGAATGGTTTTTCCATTTTTATAAAGTTAAAAAGAATCACAAGGAGAAGGATATTTAATAATGGAAAAATTATATGAAATTCAAACGGTAATGGCTATAAATAGCTTTATTGGAACAAAGCACGTGACCATTTGTTTACATATAGTTCATGGCTGCTTTCAGGACAGAGTAGTTGTGACAGAGACTATCGTCCATAGAACCTAAAATATTACCTATCTGTCCCTTTATAAAGAACAATTTGCTGACTCCTGTCATAGTCTCCTACCAGCTGCAGTAATAGGAAATGTACTAACACACTCTGAGCCTCAGTTTCCTCATCTGACTAGAGTTGCTAGGAATATTACATGAGACAAAGGATCGTGAAGTACCTAACATAGGGTAGGTTAAACAACATTCCTTTATTTCTCACCGTTCTGGAGGCTGGGAGTGCCATGTTTTGAGCATGTGGTCAGGTTCTGGCTTGCAGATGTCCTCCTTTTCGTTATAGTCTCACATGGTGGAGGGAGAGGGAGAGAGGGAGAGAAAGAATGCACTCTGGTGTTCCTTCTTCTGTGAGTCCTTATCCCATCATGGGGTCCACCCTCATTGCTTCATCTAACCCTAATCACCTGCCAAAATTCTTACCTCCAAACACCAGCGCTCTGGAGATTAGGACTTCAGCCCATGAACTGGGCAGAAGTGGGCCAAGGGGACATTCAATCCGTGACAGATGTTGTAGCTGAATCCTCAGCAGCTAATCTACCATTTCTTCAATGTGTAGCAGCATTTAATTTCGCACAAGCTTTAGGAAAGAACCCTCATTAGGGGAACCCTAACCAGTGAGGCATTCCCACTGAAGTCAACAGGAGGGAGACCTTTTTAATTATCTTGGAGCCTAAAAGGACCCACTACCCTGAGTGACAGCAAACAAACGAACAAAAATATACATGTTTCTATTCAACAAAGAAATGTTACACTCAGAAAGTCAATAGCACCCCTGGTAAGTATCATCCAGGATTATGTAGGCCATCTTGACTTGTTTCCAGGTAACCCACTCCTTAGCCAAACCCTATTTGTCCAGTGAACAAGGGTGCTAGGACACTTGCTGGGAATTTTAGACATGAATATTTTCTCTTCTATACAGTGCTGTCAGCAGATATGAGACCTAAAACTGGGATAGCATGTCATTTCATGACTGGGGAATCCAGCATAAAGTGAAAGAAGCAATACAGGGCAGAACCAAGCCATATGAATTAGAGCAGAGCAAATAGTAGGCTAATCAAGCCACATCTAGACCATTTCCTACCCGTGAGCTTCTCAGTACTGCAGAGCTTAAGTCACTTTGAGTTAGAGCTCTTGAAATTTGCCAAGATCAATTAATTACTACAGTCAAGACCTGCCTTTATGTTCAGGTTGACAGTGGACCCACCTGTACTGCTGGTGATCCTATTACAGGCCAGAATCAGTCAAGAATCAGGAAATCAATTTGGCAATGTGCTGGACTTTTATATATTGGGATCCATTCAGAGTTTATAAAATCCCTCATATACATTGCTTTACATTTTACCTAGTGTCACTGTATTTAAAGCTCTGTGCTCGACCATGGGAGATGCAAAGATGAATCAGACATGTGACTAGTCCTCAAGGACTTAGTGACCTCGTGGTGAAGAACAACATACAAACTACCCAAGAAATTAAAATAGAAGGCAGAATAAGGTGAGAGGCAGGCTCTGCACAGTATTAAAGCCAGAGAAGGAGAGTTATTGCCCCCATTAGATCCTCACAACAGCTCTGTGGGGAGACGGAGCAGATGTTTTTATCCTCATTGTTACAGATTAGAAGATTCTGAAAGGTCCAGTGTAACTGGAGTAATTAGTGACACATTAATTGTGCTCGGAGATTCTGGCTCAAAGCCCAATATTCTTTCCATTCTTCCAGGAAACTTCTTAACAATAATAACAGCATCATGGGGGGAAAAAAAGGTATTGTTTATTAAACACTGCATAAAAGGCTGACATACAGGAACCAGACCTATACTGTCAAGGAATAAAATGATAAATGTATAATATAATAAGGACCAGTGGAGACAGTGAAGAAACCAGAGGCCACCTGTTCCAATTACAGGGAAGCAACCACTCAGTTCATTACTAGCCAATATCGTCAGAGCTTTACATTTTTTAGGAGATTCTGAAATCTGAAAATGGATATTTATAAAGTATTTTAACATTTTATCAAGGCCTATCAATTCTTTCTTACATATCCTCCAAACAGCAGTCAGAGTCATCCATTTAAAAATAAAGGTTATCATTCCTCCATCCACCTCACATATTTATCAGTCAGAATTCAGTCACCAAGCCCAGCCATTCTGGGTATCATAAGAATCATTAACTTACTATAAGGGTTAAATCTTACATAATGTGGGAAGAAGTAGGGATATGAAGGAATCTAAAAGCTGAAGTTAGAAGATCTGGGACAGAGCCACTGACCCATCACCTATTGCAGTGGGGTGAGTGAACACAGTCCCAGTGTGTGTGTGTGTTTGTGTGTGTGTGTGTGTGTGTGTGTAAATGTGCTTGTATGTGCCTTTACACACACACTCACGTATATATACATATATTTTTTCAATAAGCACATTTTATATGAAATCCCAAGTTTATAATTCATCCTATTGCTAATATATGTACAGTTACTAAAACTGATAAGTATGTAGGCATACCAATAGTTAATGGGTATATCAGTAATAGTGCAAGAATGTTTCACCCTGAGTATCAGACAAAATTCGGAGTCTGGCACACTAGATAAGCAGCATCTCCTATAGAGTTCAGTCTCTACACAGCTCATTTCTAGGTAAAGATACTACATGTTTTACACTTAAAAACAAGTGACCAAATCACCCGTTATTTCCCGAGGCATCATCACAGAGATCATTCCTTATTCAAAGACCATTAATTTCCAACCAGGAAATTCGTATCCAACAGTTAACACATCAAAGTTGCCCAGCGAACCAAAGCACTTGCCAACAATGCCTAAGCTTTTCCACTTATTCGGTGTCCAAAGTTCTCTTGTTCACACACTAGAGAGTTACACCCTCTAACTGTAGGTGTTCAGGCTTCATAGACAATTTGGTCTCATGAGCTTTTGTACATTTTATTTCTTGATATTAGGAGAGATGAGAAATCCCACTCAACCCTCTCATGAGATCCCTAGGATACGATACTATGAAAGATCTGAAATATCACAGAGGCAGTCTCCGGAACAGACTGATTTGATGGAGCACCACACTCTTCAGAGGGGATCTTGGGGAATTCCACTTTGTCTGCATCCTTCTCACACCACCTGATACAAAACATGTGCCGAATAAACATGGGCCGAATAAACGGTTGAATAGAATGAATGAGAAAGAAATATATGCTAAAGTAGACAGGGGGTTCTCTAGAATTTGGGGCTTTACTTTCTGGTGTGGCTAAGCAACAATAGAATTTAACACTAACACATTTTCCGTTTTTAAGCTGACATGCCGTGCTCCTCCAGAAAGAAGAGTCTGATCTCTCACAGTGACCATGTGAGAGCACCAAGTATCTAGAAGGCACAAGGACCCATTAGCCACTCTGTCCACACAAATGGCATCCATGGGGTCAAGCATCCCTCTCCTAATTCTTTACATACTAGACACTTGATCTGAGGTGTTAAATGCTCTTTAAGCAGCCCGGCCACTGTCAAGCCCGCCGATTCTGGGCTGGATCTGCTTTCGACTGTTGAGTTTTTATGCACACTGTGCTGGGCACTGCCTCCATCTGGTATTCTGTCCACTGAGTCAGACATAAGACACACCATGAGGTAACAGACCAAACTTTGTCATATCTCTCCACAGAGAAACTTAAGATAGAAGAACAAAGTTTGCACCTCTCAGATGGGATAAGAAGTAGCAAATTAAATTCTCATCTTGTCCCTATCACCACTACAAATAGAAAACCTATCCAAGAGCTCTAATGTCTTTGGACATCACATTACATGCATGTCAAATTTTATAACTGATTATAACTCATTTCAAAACAACTCGGGAATTTTTCTACAACTAAATAATTGGTACTGTACACTGTGAATGCCAAGTGGAAAGACAAAAAGAATGACAATCTTACAGAATATGTGGGTAGCAGAGCAAAACCTGTTTATGCCTGTCAAGGATAACTGCTTCAGTTTTTTCTTTTCGACACATTTGAAATTAAGTCAACATAAGAACATGCTGGGAAAATCTGTCTCCTGGGATTACTAAAGTATAAATAAAATATAACACAGGAGATTTGGATTTTTTTTTAACAGATCTTATAAGACTGTCCATACTTGTCTCCATAAGGATGACTGAATGAGCATGGTTTTAAAATCTCAGTGAGGTAGATTAAACGTTTCCTATCTCTTCATCAGTTTTCCCTTCCAAATTATACTTCTTTACACATCTGAAAGTACAGTTATTACACTTCTGACGATTTGACGGTGTTCTCTTATCTAAGATACTAACAAGTTCTACCATGTTTGTTTTCCGTGTTTTTATAATTTCTTCTAAATCACTAGGCTCCTCAATTTTGTTCCTTAGTGGGATTACTAGTTTTTAGTTCTGTATATTGTTTTTACTTGTTTGATTTTCTCCTACTTTTGTATTTCCTCCTCTCCCCCCCTTCACCTCCTTTTCTTTTCCTCTTTTCCCAACTTCATCATACCTCTTTCTCATTGTCTGTAAGTTTCTGCATGATTGGCTCTTGTCTGTTTCTTTTAACCACTGTCTCCCCATTTTTTTTCATATGCACATTAGTCTCCAGAATTGAATTAATAAATGTCCAACTTAGATCATTTATGTTTGCTATTTGTTTGGCCTAGAATGCTCCTTTCCAAATCTTCTTTTGCATCAATTCTATCACATGTGGCTATGCACTGCGCACAGCACAACTCCAGGGACAGCCCTAATTTAGGCTGTGATGTGACTGGTTTTCCTGGAGTTATAGAACATGGCAGGCTGTTTTTCCATTCTAGGGAACTTAGCGTCTATATCATATTGTCAAAGAGGTCTTTTCTCTCAACCATATCTAAAGCCCTTCTACCCATCCTGTCCTATCCAGTAACTCTTTAATTCATAATTGTATCGGTTTCCTTTGTAATAATTACCAGAATAAACAATTGTCCCATTAATTGATTTGTTACATGTTCATCATATCACTTCTCAAAGGCCCTGTGACTTTTTCCACCTTGTTCTAAGCTGTATTTTGTAATTTCTGTATTATTCTAAATCATGCCTCATACATACAAGGCCCTTTATAAATAAGTATTGAATAAATAAAAACACAAATGAGTAAATTGCTGAATATATTTTCCCTGAACATATTTCCTCAGTCCAATGAATCTTTCTCTTCTTTGAAGACATGTGATTAAAATTTAATTGTGCCTGTGAAATATAGATTATTAGTTAATAGCACTTTAACATTTTTGTTGATGCACATATGTTTAATGATGGCAAGATACAAGTAGGGCTTGTGTGAAGTTAGTGTAGGATAGTGGATGGGAGAGAGACAGAAAAGAGTTTATCAATGAAGAGAAGGGACAAACCCACAGAGATTTTTCCATCTGGTTTATAATTCTAACCAAAGCCTGAATGTTCACTGTTTAATAGGTGCTAAGACTGAAGCTGATGTTTGTGATGTCCTAAACTATACTCCTTCTGTCTACTTGATTCCAGCACAGTGGTGGTGGATAGTTCCCTGCACTTTATAGCTTTCTGTTAAGGCAGTCTGTCTTTTGCTTTCTGCCTTGAAGGGCCATTCAGCCAAACACAGCACAACCTAGAACTGGAGGACTAGAGAGAGGAATTAATGCCCCTGGGAACAACTTCAACTGTAGACATAGAGGATTTTGTAGCAAAGTGTTTTAGACTATCTCCATCTTTGTTCCACGCTAGTTCTACACTTGTGAAGTTGTTTCTACATTACTACCCAAAAGGTCAACTGAAGGGTTGAGCTGCAGTTACCCAGAAGCCACTGATGCACTGGATATTGGGTCCTTTATTTTCCTGGTTTCACCTTCCACACTTTCTTACTAGTGCCTTTTGGAATCTCTTCCCAAGTCCATGACCTAGATGTGATTATTTGCTTTAGTACCTATTTCTGGGGGAAACCCAAAAGGTAAGGACTCTAATTTTGTCTCCTCTTGTTTCATTTGTACCCATCCATCCTCTTCACAACAACCTCTGTCACAGTTCTGTATTGTTCAATAATAAATTCAGAATTTTTTAAGTAAAAAAATACATAAAATAAACACATTGTCAAAATAAGGCTGTTTAAAAGATATACACTCCAAATTTGAGCATTATTATTTAAGCAATTTTATTTCTTTTGGGTAAGCCCACCTCATCTTACACACACACAAATTATATTTATCTCCAACTTTACAAATGAGATACTGAATAAAATTCTAGAAGCTAACAAACTAAATAAAGCAAGACACGAAAAGACTTGAGTTTATATACAGACCTAGGATTTACTACTTTCAGAAATGAGGAAATTGTTCTTCATCTCTCTAGCTTTATTTCCTCTTTTATAAATGGGTGAGTAGGACATCCATCTTATAGATTAATGTTAAGGATTAGCTTTAAAGCACACTTCCTTACACTAGTCTTCCATGTTTTAATTAAGAGAAGAAAAAAAAAATATATATATATATAAAGTACAGTTCATTCCAGAACAATTCTAGAACAATTGAATGGGTCCACTTATGCAGAGTTTGATTTTTTTTGATACATAGAGTGCAGTACTGTGAATGAAATTTACTTCTCTTCTGGGTATTATGTTAAAATCAGACAGAGAAAGACAAATACCATAAGATTTAACTCATATGTGCAATTTGAAAAACAAAAGGGATGAATAAATAAATAAAATAAGAATCTTTTTTATGATTTTCTTAATATTTTCTTTACTTATTTCTTTACTGTAAGAATACAATTATATGGGACCCCTGGGTGGCTCATATAAATTGGTTAAGTGGCTGCCTTTGGCTCAGGTCATGATCCCAGCATCCTGGGATTGAGTCCCCTTGCTCAGCAGGGAGCCTGCTTCTCCCTCTGCCTCTGCCTGCCACTCTGTCTGCCTGTGCTCACTCTCTCTGACAAAAGAAGAAGAAGAAGAAGAACAAGAACAAGAAGAAGAAGAAGAAGAACAAGAAGAAGAAGAAGGAGAAGAAGAATACAATTTATGATACATATGACATACAAAATATGTGCTAATCAACTACTTATCTTATTGAGTTGGTTTATGATCAATGGCAAGCTATGGGTAGTTAACTTTTAAGGGAGTTAAAAGTTATGCACATGGAATAAAGACACCAGAAATAAACCATGATTGTGTAGTCAAATTATTTTATGACAAAGGAGGTAAGAATATTCAAGAGGAAACGATAGTCTGTTCAAAAAATGGTGATGGGAAAACAGGACAGCTACATGCAAAATAATGAAACTGGATCACTTTCTTACTCCATACACAAAAATAAATTCAAGTGGATTAAAGACCTAAATGTAAGATCTAAAATCATAAAAGTCCTAGAAGAGAGCACAGGCCATAATTTCTCTGACATTAGCCATAACAACCTTTTTCTAGATAGGTCTTCTAAGGCAAAGAAACAAAAGCATACAAACTACTGGGACTACATTAGAATAAAAAGCTTCTGCAGAGCAAAAGAAACAGTCATCAAAACTAAAAGACAACCTACTGAATGGGAAAAGATATTTGCAAATGACATATCTGGTAAAGGGTTAGTATCCAAAATATATAAAGAGCTTACATAACTCAACACCAAAAATCTGATTTAAAAATGGACAGGGTGTTGCCTGAGTGGCTCAGTCAGTTAAGAGTCTGCCTTCAGCTCAGGTCATAATCCCAGAGTTCTGGGATTGAGTCCCACATTGGGCTCCCCGCTCGGTGGGAAGTCTGCTTCTCCCTCTACCTCTGCCTGCTGCTTTGCCTCCTTGTGTTCTCTCTTTATCTCTCTCAAATAAATAAATAAAATCTTAAAAAAAAATTAGAGGAACTGAATAGACATTTTCCCAAAAAAGACATACAGATGACCAACAAACACATGAAATGATTCTCAACATCACTCATCATCAAGGAAATGCAAATCAAAACCACTATGAGATATCAGCTCATGCCTATTAGAATGGCTAAAATTAAGAAGACAAGAAACAACAAGTATTGTCAAGGATGTGGAGAAAGAGGAACTGTTGGTGGGAATGAAAATAGACATTCAGTGTGGAAAACAGTAGGGAGTTTCCTTAAAAAATTGAAAATTGAACTATTTGTATAATTCCACTATTGGGTATTTACTCAGGGTAAATGAAAAAACTAACATGAAAAGATATATGCACCCCTATGTCTATTGCAATATTAGTTACAATAACCAAGACATGGAAGCAGATTGAGTGTCCATAAATGCATGAATGAATAAAGAAAATGTCACACACACACACACACACACACACACACACACACACACACACAGGAACATTACACAGCCATAAAAAAAAAGGATGACATCATTCCATTTGAGACAACATGGATGGACTGAGAGGGTTTTATGTTAAGTGAAATCAGTCAAACTGAGAAAGACAAATACCATATGATTTCACTCATAAGTGGAATCTAAAAAAATGAGTAAATAAAGAAAAAGCAGAATCAGAACTATAAATACAGAAAACAAACTGATGGTGGTCAGAGGAGAAGGGGGTTGGGTTTGGGCAAAATAGGTGAAGAGGAGAAGGAGATATAGGCTTCAAATTGTGGAATCAGTAAGACATGAGAATAAAAAGCTGAGCATGAAGAATACAATCAATGATATTGTGATGGCAGTGTAAGAGGACAGATGGTAGCTGCAGTTGTGGTGAACATAGCATAATGTACAAGCTTGTCAAATAAATCACTAATTTGTACACCTGAAACTAATGTAAGATTTTGTGTCAACTATACTGAAAAATAAAAAAATATTAAAAAGCTGTACACAGGTTTCCACTGTACAGGGGCTGGAGCCTCTAACCTCCACCATTATTCAAGAGTCAACTGTACAGCTAAATATATCAATATGGGAAAAATCTCCAAAATATAGATATGAATAAAACGAATTTTAGAATTATATTATAACACAAACTGATTTATGTTTAAAACAAACCTATAATCCCTTAAAACTATGTATATCCCCAAAAATCTCGATCATAAAAAAAAAAAATCTCAATTCACAAAAAAATCTCAGGTAGGTATGTGATTCTTAGATAGAACATTGAAAGTGTAGTTAAAGAGGGTTCACTTTTTATTCTATATTCTTCCCCAAATTTTGTATTTTATGGTACTAAGAGCATCTATTTATGTATTCCTCATATAAATATTCCCCAACCCTTTCTATGCATAGAACTCATCTTATGTGAAATTTACCAGTCTAGACTGGAAGCTCTGCTCAAAAAGCTTTATTTTACTGTGGGAACCAAGAAGAAGAAGAGGAAGAGGAAGAGGAAGAGGAAGAAAGAAGAAGAAGAAGAAGAAGAAGAAGAAGAAGAAGAAGAAGAAGAAGAAGAAGAAGAAGAAGAAGAAGAAGAAGGAGGAGGAGAAGAAGAAGAATTATTTGTTTGTCTCTTAGCTATCACAGAGATAGTGTGGATAGTGTGGTGCCTTGGCCATACTAACCATTCAATAAATTATAACTGATTAAATTAATTATCAAATAAATAAGTGATTGATCAAGTAGAGATAGGAAAACTCCAATCTCTGTAAGATGGTCCTATCATCCCTACAGCTTCCAGAAGCATGAAATCCAGTATAAACTAAAAGCTGCAGGTAAGTGGCTTGAATGAGGTTCCTAGAACCTCACTTTCGCCTTCTATTTAGTGTCTGACAGTACTTTTCTAGGATTGTTGCTGTGGCAGGAGATGGGGGTGGTGGGGTATGTATTCACGAGAGATAAGTTGGTTTTCCAGAAACATCTTGAAGAAAAGTTAAATGTCAATATCACTTTCATCAATATGCTCATGAAAACATTTGGAATAACAAATCTATTTTAGGTTCATGAAATGCCTTGAAATATGTATTACTCTAAGGTGATGGTGGTGATTGGAAACTGCTCAGGCATGCAACCCCCCACATTTAGTCTGATAAGACTTGGGTTTTTAGATTGAAGTGTTCAGATTCCTGGCTCAGTGTTAGATTAACAATGCTGTTTGTCTATCATTCTTTCTCTTTTCCTTTTAACGTACTTAATCTCCAGTCTCTGGGAAAGAGAAATAGCAAATTTTAATGTACATTGACATCAAAGTCAGTAATTCTTTTCAGAAACTCCTGAGAAAAATTCATCATCAGATACCATTCTGGAATCATCTATCTTTTGACTAAAACTCTCAGAATTATGAAATAGTGATTTAGAATCAAGATTTGAATTCAGGTTACCTGACTGCAGAGCCAGTGAATATCAAGTGAATATCAGTATCAATAAATATTATTCAAATAAGATAAAGTTTAAAATATTCAGTGAGAATCTGTTCCAATCAAATCTCTGTTCCAGAAGTAACTAGTCATGGTATATCTTTGCTGTACAATAGACAGTGTGGATAATGGTGGTGCTATCACCACTGGTACCACAGGATGTTACAGAAAGTTGAAAAAACTAGTCTCAAATCAAAAGGTACTACTCTTTGAAATATTATGCTTAACATCTCTTTTCCACATGATAAAACTAAGATTTGGGGAAGTGAAATAAATTGCCCAAATTCGCATACCATAATTTTAATGTAGGCAGCCTATCTACTCTTCCAATCATATTGATTGTATTTCTACTACATTCAAATTATGGTGCTAGAAATAACTGATATGGGTTAATCTTATCCTCTTTTTTTAACCACTTACTAACTCTCTCACTAGACTAAAAAACATGAAATTGCATTTGCCCAAATAAGCCTTTAATTGAGGGCCAGAACTATGCTTTGTAGGAATTTTAAAATTGGATTTAAACAGGGTGTAAGAAGGGAGTGGACCTGAGGAAATGGAAAATCATTGGGGATTTTTATAGGCAAAAGGAACTATACACCTGGCCTTAAATATGGAGGAGTCTTGTGTGAAAGTTAAGTAACAATGATACTATTATCATAATATCATAATAGTGGGTAAATACTATTGGATGCTTACTCTGTGACAGAATTTGCCTATCATATGTTATCTAATGTTCATTTTATGAGTGAATAATCAATAGTGTAGTTGAGTAAGTTACTCAAGTCACACAGCTAGTAAATTTCAGAGTAGGGGCCACAACTAAGAATGTCTTATTCCAACTTTATCTTCTCAAGCTTTTGTAATATTATCAACAATTAGGAACAAAAGATTTTATTTTTTTATATAAAACATCTTTTTATTGACATATAAAGTTCTATTAGTTTTAGATATGCTACATAATGATTTGATATACAGATACATTGTGAAATGAAATAACTTAATGTGGCAATTGTTTCAGAAGATTTTATTATTAAGAACTTTTTCTCCTGATTCTGAAAAGTTGGCAGTCAGTTGAAGTTGCTGACTGCAGACGTATGGGCTCAGGAAACACAAGGGAGCTCACCTTTGAGGACTTCCTTGAACTGACCTCACCAAAAGGAGTTGTAACTGGACCAGACTGCTTGGTACCTGATAACCTTGTCATGGTGTTCAAACGATTCCTGATGGCATCCTCACTGAAGCAACCTGTTCAAATTAAAAACCTGGGGACTCTTTGTGAAAGAACTTAGCACAGTATATTCCTACTGTTTCTGAAGAAGATGGAACTAGGCATATTTCCCTGACAGTCTGACCTTGCCGTTTGGATGAACTTAGTGAAACTCACCCTGAAGCCCTAAACTCAGGTGATATTTCCATACTCCCTATTTTTCTTAGATTTCTTGGTACATCTGCTACAATTCATACATTAAACCTTATGCTATTAATATCTATTCACCCGATATCTCTCTATTCCTGAGCTATCAATACTTACAGGTAGAAACTTCATCTTGATTATCTATTATTCTACTCTTCATGTGCAGCACCTTGCATCATCACGTCTTGCAGACAGAAGTCCAATACTAGGATTATTTGTTGAATGAATCAGTGAAAAGGGAACAACTGCAGCCATGACCAGTGCCTTCATTTGTCTCAAAACTCTCATGACTTTTATCTATTTTCAAAGTGTCCAGAAATGGCATCAATATATGACTTGGCCAGGCTTATCCTTGTGAATCTTCATGGTAACAAGACCCAACGTATGACACTGACTGTCTTTTTATGATTTCTTTACTATTCATGTTACTTGGCCTCTCAGACTGTAGCATTCAGGACATATATGCTAAAATATCTGAAAATATTCATAACAGGAAAAGTTGATCAATAAACACTAGGATTTCCCTTTGAAAGTTTGTCATTTCCATCCATGTACAAGCAGACCTTCGCATGTGGTTCACACATGACTAAGCTATCAGACTGAAACAAGAGAAACAGCCACGCTCATATCTTGCCAAACTTGAGTCTTTTGATCCTTTATTTGGTTGGATGTATTTTCCCCAAAGGTATTAAAGAAAAAAAATTGCATCTAATGAAAACCACTTTCTTTTAAAATGAATAAATAAAATTAATGGCACAACAACCCTAAGAAAAATTATCATGTATCATATATCATATATATATTGTGTGTGCATGTGTGTGCATGTGAATGTGTATGCTGTGTAGACATAGCATGTTAGGTGTACACACAGGAGCAGAAGAGTTATTAATGCATTAAAAGTAATATTGTCATTAAAGTTGTTCATATTTTAAAAAGAATTCAAAGAGTATCTATACTTTTTCTAAAAGCCCTCTAGACCTTTTATACCTCCATTACATTATTAAATTCTACTTTAAAATTAACTAACTTGAATAAATGGTAGATACACAGAATTTAAAAAAAAACTAAAAGGTATAAAAGGTTAAAAGTGAAAAGAACTGTTATCAAAATTAACTCTCCAACCCCTTCTCCACTTCATAGTCTCCATTCTTGGATGGAAACCATTGCCACCAACTCTGGACTTTGACCTGCAGAGATTTTCCAGCCTTTCACAATTAGTTTCTGTCAGTACAATATGGACCCATCTCTTCAATATATTTAAGAGGTTCATAATACCCATGGTATTGGTGTTATATTTTGCTTTAAATATTTATATATTTGATGGATTCTCTACTTGAATGATATTCAGAACATTTTTATTATTGGTGTATGTCTCTCTCAGCAGAGCAGTTGCTTCCAGTGTGGACTGAAGTCTTTGACTTACTATAAATTTTTAATTACTGATCTGTAACAAAAGTATAGAAATTGAGAATCAGTGTTTACAAAACTTAATAGAAAATTGATAACGTTAGACATCTGGGTGGCTTAGTCAGTTAAGCATCTGCCTTTGGGCATTAGGCTGCATTAGGCTCCCTGCTCAGGGGGAAGTCTGCTTCTCCCTTTCCCTCTGCCCTTCCCCCCTGCTTGTGCATGTACTCTCTCTCTCTCTCAAATAAATAAATAAGTAAATAAATAAAATCTTTTAAAAATAAAATTCATAATGTTGAAATAACTAAGCACATATTCAGTGTATTTTACAAAAGTATCAGTCTACAAAAGATTGTAGGGAAAAATATTCCACTGGTTACAGTTTGAGAAATAAAACATTTGGTTATGATCCATGAACAATGATATTACAGTGTAGGAAGTAAATAAATACCCATGGAAAGAATAAATAATGAGTATGTATTCTTTTTTTCAGCTTTATTAAAGTATGATAGACAAATTAAAATATATGACTATGTGTGTGCGTTTGTGTTTGTGTGGTGAGAGTACTTGAGGTCGACTCTCTTAACAAATTTAAAGTTACCATACATTGCAATTAATTATATTCATCATTTGTACCTCAGATTTCCAGAAATTATCCTTCTTATAACTGAAAGTTTGTATACTTTAATACAAAACTGAATAAAACTGAAACTTTGTATACTTATTCACCACCTCCCCCACCTCTAGTAACCGCCATTATACTCTCTGTTACCCTGAGTTTGAGTTTTTCTTTTGGATTCCACATGTAACTGAGATCAGGTCATATTTGCCTCTTGGTGTCTGACTTATTTTATTTAGCATAATGCCCTCTGAGTTCACCCATGTGACCTCAAAAATCAGGATTAATTTTTTAAGGCAAATGATATTCCATTGCATACATATAGCACATTTTCTTTATTCATCTGTTGACTGACACTTAAGCTTGCTTCTATATCTTGGGTATTGTGAATACTGTGGCAATGAACATGCGAGTACAGATAGCTCTTTGAGATCCTGTTTCCATTTTGTTTGAATTATACCTACAAGTGAGATTGCTAGATCACATGGTAGTTTTATTTTTAGTTTTTTCAAGGAAAGTTCATGAAGTTTTCCACAATGCCTATACCAACCTATTCCACAAACAGTGTTCAGAGGTTTCTTTTTCTTCACATCCTTGCCAACACTTATTATCTCTTTGTTGTTTTGATGACAGTCATTCCAACAGGTGTGAAGTGATATTTCATTGTGGTTTTAATTTGCATTTCCCTGATGATCAGTAAGGTGGAGCATCTTTTCATAGATCTATAGAACCACAAACAATCTCAAATAGCTTGTAATTTGCATATCCTTTTAAGCTGCTTTCTTAGTAATTCACATTTTTATTATATTTTTTATGTTTTTACTTGGCAATAAATTTAGAATTTTAATAACAAAACAAACTAATCTTTCCTTAGATAGTTTCAGAATTACTGTCCTAGAATATTGGCTGATTGAATCAATGTTTTAGGTGTCATGAGACTACATAAGGTTTTTAAGACAACACATTTAGCAAAAATGAGAACAATAAAATGCTCAAAAGAGATAAAATGTTTTTATTATTTTTGGATATGTTGTATTATGATCAATAGGCTGAAGTAATACAGTATCCAATAAACATCAGATATTAAGAAATGTAAGTTTGTAGGAACTACTTAATGGGCATAATTATACTTTTCTAACACCCACTCACATCTATTATTTATAAACTCATTGTTTTCATCAACATTTTCAGTTTTAAGGTACATAAAAATTAATTTTCTAAAATTCCATTATAATTCCATTAGCTTGCTTATTTGTATTTAAAAGTTAACTGATTCATGTTTCTTTCTGTTACATATTTATTAAAACAAACGAATTTTCCTGAAAGTTAGTACATGTATGGGGGAATAGACTGTGGCAAAGTCATATGTTCCATTTTCAATGGTTTTCTTTTTTATTAATTTCTTATGTGCCTGAGCATTGTCTTTTTTTTTAAAATGGACTTTGTTTTATGTATAATGATTTATTGGTAAATATTTAATGAAGATTTGTTGACTGAATGAATGGATAAACCAATAAATGAACTGTTATTTCTCACAGAATGTTAGTGAACTTTATATTCAGGTAGTAGGAGAATCACATTTTGACTTGTAGGAGTTAAAGAGACATTTAAGACATACTTTCCTGAGGACTTTCGTTATTCCATCCTACTATGTTATTAAGTATTTTACAGAAATATGAAATTTCATGAGGATAACAAATTTGAAAATCTCAACAAAACCCCAAATTATATTTTTACCAGTAGCTTAGAAAAACTGTATTAATCTGAAAATGTGAATAATCATTGATGTGATTACAAGAACAGATCTGAAGGAATCAGTCTATTTTAATATTGTAGAACATTATTAAATCTATCATTAGAAGGGATTCAGCCTCTACTTAATAAGGATGACAATTGATCTGTTAATTATCATTCCTGTTTAGCTGTAATAATTTTGATTAGTTTGGAATGCCCAGGTATGGGAATCTTCTGTCAATTAAAGCTTTGATTTGTTAACAATGAAAATAATAGCTAGGGATGCCTGGGCGGCTCATTCCTTAAGTGTCTGCCTTCAGCTCAGATTATGAGCCCAAGGTCCTGGGATGGAGTCCTGCATGGGGCTCCCTGCTCAGCGGGGAGTCTGCTTCCACCTCTCTCACTCCCCCTGCTTGTGTTTCTTCTCTCACTGTCTCTGTCAACTAAATAAATAACTGGGGGGAAAAAAAAAAAAGAATGGCTAATCTAGAGACAGGAGGACTACAGTACTGACGTGTAAATTTGTTAGCTTACTTTAAAAATCTGAATACTGTTTCTCATTAAAGAACAAATATCTAGACCAATAATACCTTAGATGAGTAATGTGTTTTATCTTTTTGATGCTCACAACCTGATAGTGAAACGTGTAAATCTCTAAAATATACAAGGTCGTTCCAATCATTAAGTTTGTTTTTGTTTTTGAATAGTTATGGGCTTAGCCTTGTTCTATACAACAGAGACATAGAAAATCTTATAACACAATGTCTCTAATAACTTATGGGAAAAATTTCTCATAAAATATTTAGATATTTATTTTCACATATGTAATACTGGTTCCAGCTTTATATGTATTAAATAAATTTAATACGTTGCATGTATTAAAGTCTATTGAAGAAAGAATCTAGTGTATCATGGGAGAATTTACAGATTAAGTTGTATCCCCCACTCCCAAATTCATATGCTGAAGCTCTAACCCTCCATTGTGAATATATTTGGATGTAAGTCCTTTAAGGAGGTAAATGCAATTAAATGAGAGCATGAGATTAAGGACCTTAATCCAATAGGAAACATCCTCACAAAGAAGAGAGAGATACCAGAAATGTGTGTACACAGAGAAGAGGTCATATGAGGACACAACAAGGCGGCAGCCATCTACGAGCCAAGGAGAGAGGCCTCAGGAGAAACCAAACTAGACAACACCCTGATTTTGGATTTCCAGCCTCCAGAATGGTGAGAAAATAATTTTATATTATTTAAGCCTCACAGTCTATGGTATTCTGTTATGGCAGCCCTAGGAGACCAACACATGGAGATAGGACTTCAATAGAGGCTTGGAGTTTGGTACGCAGGGTGAGACCTTCTTTATTCCAGAAATGATGCCATCCGTTATTTCTCATATTAGGAAATGATATCCTCTTTCACTGAGGTGCTCAGCCAGAAATCTAGGATTTGTCCCCATGTCCTCCATTTTTCTTACTCTGGCATGAAATCTATCTCTTAAATACCTTTATAATTATTTTACTTCACCCATTCTCACCATCACAGACCAGTTCACAGTGCTGTGTCCTCCAGCCTAGGCCACTGTCTTCGTTCTGACTCTCTCCTATCCATTTTGCACTCTGTCTCCTGAACGAACCTTTCTTAAAAGTAAGTGGGGTCCCTGTGTGCAACCTCTCTAAAGTAAAATATAAAATCTTCAATTTTCCTGATGAAGATCTGACCCCCACTTCTCTCTTAAAGATTCATCTTTACCAGCCTTACCCTTGTCCATTTCAACAATAATGAGATTTTTCTGTTCAGTGGAGATACCACAATCTACCCCTCAGATCCATAAACTAGTTGTTCTCTCTGCCCCTCTAAAGTTCTCATGAATGTCCTTTCACTTATATGTCTGTCATACATACCTTTTCTGTTCAACCACAAGACCCCTGACCTGTCCCTAGTTTCTTACCCAGAGCAAATCGAGCTTCCATTCTTGATTTCATTTCTCTTCCTTAGCACTTATTGCATGTAAAAAATTAACTTTAAGGTGACATTCCCTACCCCATTGAAAATTTCAAAGAGTATACAACTACTCTGTATGCTCACAGCTTCACATTCCTGGATATCTGGTAAAGTACATAACACAATATATATTAATTAAGTAAATGAACTTTAAAAAGAAAAAAATGGATTTCCTTCCTAAAAAATTATAGAGTGAGTTCTAATAATTTAATTCTACTCAAAAGAATAGTACATCAATTCATGTAAACTATAACATTGAGAAAACGTTTAGATACAGATACAGATATGGACACAGATTATAGATAGATACAGATACGGATATAGATACAGATACAGATATAGATATGGATACAGACATGGATATGGATATAGATAGATACAGATACAGATAGGGACACAGATATAGATGTGGATTTAGATACAGATACAGATATGGATACAGATACCATATAGATAGATATAGATACAAATAAGGATACAGATACAAACACAAATACAGACTCTCATGACCATGACTGCTCCAGCCTGAAGTCTGGTTTTGACATATGACCACGGGGACTCCTGATTTCCTGCACAGACGCCTGGTACAGAGTCATGTTCATTGTGTTAGCCTGTCACTGTTCTTCCCACATCACCAAAAATTTGATGCTACCTCCATTCTGTCTACTTCTACTCTTTAGGTGTTAACCAGTTTAACCAGTTTTAACTCAGTTTACTGATTTCTGCTCTTGGTGTTAAAAGTGGCTCCTTATTTCCAGATCTAGCTTAAAATCATGCTTTAAAAAAAGTATTCAATTTATCATTCTCATATTCTGACTTTCTTTTTCTCCTCTGTGTTTCTCATCCACCCTTCACTTGCTCTCATTTTATTTCCACTTTACTTCACTTCCTGAAAGATCTCTCTATACTCTATCTCTACTGAATCATGATACATGAAAAGGTAAAAATCATGTTTCATGAGATGAGAAGAAATATAAGACCCATTTTTCAGGGTATCATGACATGTCAAAGGAAGGTCTAATTTATCATCTTCTCTATCATCATTTCAATCAATCAATGGTAGATAAATGGGGAGTCAGGAAGCATAACTTTCTCACTAGCAACCTGGAATTCAATAACTGAAAAATATATGAATTGTGATATATTGGGTGGGTTTGGGTGACGTTTTGATGTGAGATTAAATTGAAGCTTTCTATTACCTCCCAAAGAGTTCTAGACTTTGGGATATGCCTATGTTCCAAACACATTGTCAACCGCAAGAGGATTTACAATCTGGTGCACAAACCCAGCTGTGAACAGATAAAGAGCATCTTAGAGCACGACTTCCCTGCCTGCTGTCGAAAACCAGGTTCTCAGCTTTGACTCATGTAGGTCATTGGAGATGAGGCAACCAATGGCCCTTCCAACCTGATCATGAGATAAGGAGCTTCAGAGAAAGGAATAGAGGTTTACCCAGTGTTGTCTTGGAGGTGGTCATGAATAAGCCAATCTACATCTTCTGAGTAAGTAAGGAGGAAAGGTCTCCAGAATTTCTGTAAAAGGTGAGGTATGTAAAAGAAGATTATACAATCTTCTTATACAGATTATACAGTGAAGATATTGATAAGAATGGCATTGATAAAAATTACTACTTAAAAAAGGAACTTTAGACAAAACAATGTTTTTTGGAGTGTGTAAAAATATGTTTACTGAGAGAGCCTGGGTGAGAGCCGCTAATCTTGCTAAGTGCAGTACATGATGTTATTTAACAAAGCAAACAAGTGTTAAATACACAGTTGTCCCTGCTGCCTCAGGAAATCTCACACCCACCATTGAAGATGTCAAACTCAATTTTGAGCCTTTAATTCATATATGCAAAATTATTATTTGAACTTCTTTAGCCTTCTATTAGCTTTGCTTAAGAAAAATAATTACTAGGTGTCTGAACAAACACAAAGATATTAAATAATCATTAAATAATATGCTGGAAAATAATGGGACAAATATTTTATTTTTTTAAACAGACAGTTATGCAGGTAAATCAAATCTTTTGGTGTGAATGGAATCCCAAGTAATGCTATTGTTTTCAAATACCATTTGCTAGACAGTTGACACTTTTTCCAAATGTGGAACACCTGGAGATTCTTAGGTTGTTATATTGCTTAGGGTATAGTTGTAGCTACCATAATTGAGACCCCAAATAATAATAGCTTAAACAAAATAGTTTATTTCTCTCCTACAGGAATCTGGACCACACATGGGAGGCACCATGACCTTGAGAAACAACCCTCTTCCATCTAGTTGCTTCGCAGTCCTCGGGTATTGTCCACATCCTCATTCTTCCAAGTAACTCACAAGCATTCCAGCCAGTGTAGAGGGGGAAAGGTAAGAGGAGGCCATGCACGTCTTTTTCAAGACATGACTTTGTTCTCATATTCTATGTAGCAGAGTTGACTAACATGGACATACCAGACTATGAGGAAGTTTGTCAAGTGCACTCTTGTCTGGGAGGTCATCAGCACGACAATGCAGGGGTTTTATCAGCAAGAGAAAGAAGCACAGCAAGGATATTAAAGTTAGTAGTACTGCCCACAATTGCTTTAGGAAATTGAGGGATCAGCTGCTCCTGGGGAAAGTATGTCTACCAAAACTGGCAACCCAGAACATATAAAAGAAAAGATAGTTTATACCTGACTATATAAAATTATGAAATTTTGTGGGGCAAATCAATTAACAAATGACAGATTTTGAGAAAAATCCTTGTAATGAAGATGTTCCTAAAAGTTAAATATGTTTACTATCCAAAAATTTCATGTGAGTTGCTTGGGAAAAGACATATACCACAAAAGAAAACAAATCCAAATGTCTCCAAAAGGTAAAAATATGGTCAAACCCACTAGCAAGGAAATGGAAATTAAAGCAATAAGATATTATTTTACATCCATCATACTAAAAAAAAAAGTTTAAGATTCAATATAGATTGTAATATAAGTGTAAAAAAGGGCGGGTTTGCTTACTTACTATGGGGAAAAATTGTGATAGCTTTTTGGGAACTAATTTGGTAATACTAGGAAGTTTTAAAACAGCTTCATTTTGATCCCACATAGGGATCTATCATATACAGAAGGACCAACTGGTTAAAACTTAGATAATAAGGTACTTAATGAAAGCTTAGTTTGCAATGACAAGAACCTGGGGGAAAAAAAAGTGAATGTCTAGTAGTTGTGAATAGGTGAATAAATTATCCAGATCTCATACTTTGGACTGTTATCCAGACATTTAAAAATGTATTAGAGATAAAAGTTGCCTTTGAAATATTTCCAAGAGGTGTTATTTTATGAAGAAAGGAAGATGCAGAAACTATATGTGTATGGATGTATACATGTCCTGTAAACACCTATTGTGGGTTGAATGGTGTCCCACAAAAAGATATATTGAAGTCCTAACCCCCAGTACCCTTACATATGACATTCTCTGAAAATAAGGTCTTTAATGTAATCAAGTTAAGAGGAGGTCATACTGGATTAGGGTGAGTTTTGAATCCAGGATGATTGATGTCTTGTAAGAAGACAAGAGACACAGATATAGGGAAGAATGTTACATGAAGACAGAGGCTGAGATTCGAGCTATGTGTCTACATGCCAACCAAACCAAGGATTGCTAGGAATCACCACAAGCTAGGTGAGATGCAAGGAACAAATGCAACATTCAAAAGGAAACAACCCTGCCAATACCTAGGATTTGGAATTTCTATAGCTATGAGAGAAAAAAATTTCTTGGGTCATATTATTATGGCCACCCTAAAAAACTAATACATAACTAAAACTGTTCTTTTATTTCTTGATATGAACATGGGAGAGAGCACACAGAGAAGAACAAAAGACAAATATGGTGAAAAATGAAATTAGAGAGAATTTTGGAAAATAAATGCCAAGTCCTTTTATATAAATGTATATAGATACAAACATTTGAAATTATTAACTTAAAAACACAAACACATACAAGCACACACTTTACCTTAGCTACCAAATTTTAATTATGATGACACTGTCTTTGAGTGGGTAAGCTTATCTTTTTTTTCTCTCCTCCCATTTTAAATAATATATAAATAAACTTTCTTTCTCAGAGAAACAAGATACAGAGCCAGTTCATCTGTTGTGTCTTCATATTAACCTCACCTTTTTATTGTAGAATACACCTAGGAACTAAAACATTTTTGGATGAGATTTTGGTCTAATTTTTTTAAAAGATTTTATTTATTTATTGACAGAGATCACAAGTAGGCAGAGAGGCAGGCAGAGAGAGAGAAAGGGAAGCAGGCTCCCCGCCGGGCAGAGAGCATGATTCGGGGCTCAATCCCAGGACCCTGAGATCACAACTTGAGCCGAGGCAGAGGCTTAACCTACTGAGCCACCCAGGCATCCTTGGAGATTTTGGTCTAACTTGAAATAATATTGACTTAGGAAAGATCAAAGGCTCTCCATAAACATTTAGCCTTTTATTAATTTTGTGCAATGTTGGTTAAAAAACTTCACAAAGTGTTTAAATTAAATGATCATACAATAACATATATCAAGCTCAAAGTATACAGAAGAAAAAATTGTTATGAATGTCAATACTGTTTTTATTTAAAGCATGATGATATTTGTATATCAAACTGAATGATTCTTCAAGCATTATTCAGTCTTCTTAGTAATTAGTAATGGTAGTTAGTTTGGGTTGAAAACTTATCTTTCCCTTCTTTTGATTTTTACCCTAAGAATATTTATGAATATTTAATCTCTTGCCATTACCATTCTCCTCAACTACGTAACATTTTTATGATTATAACTTTCTGCTGAGTGTATTTGATGCTATTAAAAACAATGGAATACAAGTATACAAAAAATTTGACTTCTGTGACTGACTAATCTAAACCTATTCCAGCTAACTGTACACTGATTGATACATGGATTTTTCTCCAAGACTATGATGTTTGTATGTTGCTAACTTGAAAGACAAATATATTACCCTGATCCTCTTTATATATTAGAGTATAATTCACTAATGTGGCTTCTGAACAAATGAATAAAAATTGACAGGAATCCAAAGTTGTTTCAAGAGCTGAGTATTAAAGCCTATATAGAAATGTTATTAAAAATTTTTAAAAAGAGCTGGAAATTAGAGATAAAGGCGAATACACCTAGTAACAATAAGGACTTTCACTTAAAAATCACTAAAGGTACTATTATTAATAAGTAATACTATATATATATATATGGTATACTCTTACTATTACATATATACATATGTTATATATATTATATGTATATATAACATATAATACATATGTTATATATGTTATATGTGTTATATATATAACATATAATTATATATTATATATATACATATAATACATGTTATATATGTTATATGTGTTATATATATAACATATGTATATATGTAATAGTAAGAGTAAGAGTATAGTAATACTACATATATACACATATATATGCATATATATATCAGGTTTTATCAGGAGATCAAAATATTTTAAAGATTTCTAATTAATTCATAACATCCCTTTAATGCAGAGAAGGAGTAACCTTTCACTTCATTGTATGATGTGCCTTTTTAATAACTGGTCCAGGAAATACTCAAAGAACAGCTATTTGCCATCTATAGTTAATTTTTTTTTTTTTTTTGGTGGCAGTTATTAGCCATCTTCCAAGCAGACCATTCACTTCAAAATAGAAATGCAAAGAAAGACTACAAAGTCGTGATATACTATTAAAACATATATCAAGCACACCCCTATTTTGGAAAGGCTGTCAATATGGCCAAGCCATCAAGGCTATTATTTATGTTGCTCTTTTAGTCAACTTGTTAAGAGGATTGCCCATGAATTTCACTGGGATGTTTTATGATAAAACATCTTTCACTGCTAGGCAAAGTCAATGCCTAGTTCAGCAGGGAAGATTTGTATCAGCTCAGTTTTGGACTCCTTAAACATCAGACACATTAGCAGAGAGGAGTGATAACCTTTAAAAGTAAAAGACTTAGATGATCTGACAGCTGTAGCAAGATGCAGAGTGATCAAGATGCCCCCACAGTGAAGTTAAAATTTTTAATGGAAGTACAATAATTGATCAAAGAGACACTCAGGCCTCCTGGGCCCAGAGTGAGGCCATTCCAAGTCCTTAAATCTGCCATAAAGCTCTAATGGACACCCAAGAGGACACTTTTAACAATTTATTTTAGTTTAAGTGAATTCCAGGACATTAAATTACCAAAGAGAACCTAGTCACTTGCTGCATTTGCTTGCATTCTCTGTTTCTGATTACTTTCTGGATTAAATTAAAATATCTCATCATTACTAATTTCATGAAAAGCAACAAATGGCTAAAATGATATCATTAAATAGCTCCACCTATATGTAAAGTTCATTTGCTGGAAGGGTCTGAATTTTATCATCTACACACATTTATAATACTCGGTTCAAGTTCTTAAAATACTCTCTCATTGCTTGCTCAAATATCCTTTATGCATGTACAGCTTTCATAACCAACCACAGATGTATGCTAACTTACCAGTATCAGAATAGAATCTGATGATTATGACAAATCTTTGTGAAATTTCTCAAGCAGTAGCCAAACAGTTGTGGAAAGAAATATGTCTTTTGCCTTGTGTAATATAGATGGTCCTCTTTCAAATAGGCTGTTCAAGTAAGCAATGGTTTTGAATCTCACCGTGACAAACATCTGGAACGGAACTGTCATTGGTTTTACTATGACAGCTACACAGGAGGGAACATAATTTTGAAAAAATAAAATAGAGTCATAAAGGTCAAATGTTAGAGCATTTTAGGTTTAAAAATACACTTGCACTAATACTGACTAACTACTCACCTCAAATTTGCCTTTTTTTGAATGCCCAATTTATTCAGAATAATATATTGAATGTCTGTACAAGGTAAATAATTGATAATTCCTTCTTCCTCTGCAAAACCTATGACTAAATATAAAAATCTGAAAACCAAAAAAAAATAACAAATTAAGTTTCCTGAAAACCATTCCTGATTTCCAAATATGAATGCCCATAAACTTTTTAAAATTCATTTTTATTTAATTATAAATTTTATATACTAAAATTTGCCTATTTTAAGTGCTCAGTTCTTAAATTTTAACAAGTTCAAATAGTTTTGTAATCACTCACACAATCAAGATTTACATTAACTCAAAAGTTCCCCCAAACCCACTGGAAATCAATTTTCTCCCCTCAATCCCAGCCCCTGGCAAATATTACTGTGTTTTCTGTCAATAAAACTTTGCCATTTTATAACTTCATATAAATTAAATCATAAGTTTTATAATATTTTGTGTCTGGCTTCTTTCACTTAGCATGAAATTATACCGTGCTTCTTTATGTAAACAACCTCTGTTTTTTCACTGGAGTACTCAAACTATTTACACTTATCGTAATTACCAATGTGATATCTATGTTTTCTATTTGTTCCATTCATTGTTTGTTATTTTTCCCTCTACCTCTGCCTTTTATATGAATTGATTATCTGTGATTTTATCTCTGCTTTAGCATTATCATCAGTACTTGCTTGTTTTATTATTTTGTAGTTCTTTAGGCTTACTATATACATGTTTAATTTACAAGCCTATACTTAAATAATAGAATGTCATTATGTGTAACACCTTACAATAGTATACTTCCAATTCCTCCTTCCTCTTCAAAATGTTATAAATCCATAACACATTTTTATTATATTTCCTTTAAATAATTATCTTTCAAGAGATGAAATAATGAAAAGCAAACATGGATGGATCCAGAGGGTATTATGCTAAATGAAATAAACCAAATTAAGAAAAACAAATATATTATTTCTTTCATTTGAGGAATCTAAAAAAAAAATCCAAAACAAATGAATAAACAAAACAAAAAGCAGATTCAGACCTATCATTATAGAGAACAAAATGGTGTTTGCCAGAGTAGAGGGGAATCAGAGGGATGGGCAAAATGAGTGAGGAGAAATGAGAGCTACAGGCTTCCAGTTATGGAATGAATAAGTCATGGGAATAAAAGACATAGTATAGAGAATATAGTCTAGTTATAATAGTGTGATATGGTGACAGATGGTAGCTACACTTGTGGTGAGCATAACATAAAGTGCAAAGATGTTGAATCACTATGCAGCACACCTAAAACTAATGTAGTATGGTATGTCAACTATACTGAAATGGAAAAATAATAATAATTTTAAAAATAAGACTACAATAAGTACAAGGAAAAATATAACAGTGGTGCACTCACTGCCCCAAATTGGCTATCTTACTTCATATTTTTCTCAAAAACATTTTCAATAAAAAAATTAGAAATAAATTCTATTATATTTATCCACATATTTACTGTTACTGCCATTCTTTATTCTCTTTGTAGATCGAAACAACCTAAGGAACCTTAAATATTTCCTTAGTAACAGATCTGCTGGCAAGGAATTATCTTGGTTATTTGTGTTCCGAGATAATTTTTTCCATTATTTTTGGAATATGTCTTTTTCTAGGTATAGATTCTGGTGAATAGATTTTTTTACGTCCTTTATAAATGATTTAATATTCCCCAGCCTCATAGTTTCTGATGAAAGATCAGCCATACTTCTTATCTTTGTTTTTCTTAATATAATGTGTTTTATTTCTCTGACAGCTTTTAAGATTTTCTTTTTGTCACTGGATTTCAACAATTTAATTATTATAGATCTTGTTGTGATTTTGTGTTTATTCTGCTTGGTGTTTATCAAGGTTACTAGTTATTACAGATGTTTTAAATTTTCATAAATTTAGAAAACTTTCAGCCATTGTATTTTCAATTTTTTTTCTGACAAATCCTTCTTGATCCCTTTTTTGGGAACTCATATTACATGTGTTTTAACCATTTGATATTTCCTTATAGATTTTTGAGGCTCTATTCCTTTTGTTGCTATTGTTGTTTCTCTGTGTTGTTTACGTCCTTTTTTCTTTTTGTGCTTCATTTGGAAAGTTTTGATTTCTGCATTTTTTTAGACTCACTAATTTTTTTTTATTCTGCAATGACTCATCTTCAATTAGTAATATTCAATTTTTAACTTCAGATATCATGTCATATGATCCATATATGGATCTTTCGAAAATGTAATCCATAGTCTCTTCATCAAATTAATTTTTCTTTATACCCTTAAGTATACTTGCAACATTCATAATAACTTTTAAAACTTCTTATCTACTAACTCAGTTTTTTGGGTTTCTGTTTCTTCTTATTCAATTTCTCTAGCTATGGACCATATTTTCTTTCTTCTTGATTGTCTTTTAATTACACGATTGATTGCAGAGGGATTTTTTACTTATTATTACTTTGAAGGATGTTGGATTTTGTTCTGGTGTTTCATTTAATAACTATGAATCAGTTTGATCCTTTTGAGACTAGTTCTTATTAAAGGAAACTTTATTTTGGGACTAACACTACCAGGGCAAGATGCTTCTGAGTACTCTCCCTAATGTCCTGTGTATTATGAGTAGTTTCCACTATGTCTGAAAGAAGCACCAGATATTCCCAGGACTGTGTGAGCTGTGGGAAAGTTTTAGGGTTACTTCTCTTTGATGGTTCTTACCCTAGACAGTTGCAATTTTCTTCCCATCTGTGCACAGATTACTTCTCAGACAAAGAGCCAGAGCTCTTTCTTTTTCTGTGAGTAGCTCTTCTTACATATTCTGCCTCATAAAAACTAGCCACTTTTCCCCATGAAAACTCAGCTGTCTGTCTTCTCAGCACATTAAGACCAACAGGCCGTATTTGGTTAGCCCAACCTACACTGTGGCCTGGAAACTATCTTCGGGTTATAAACTGAAATAATTACAGGCTATTCTTACCCATTTTCCTTCTCTTAGTTATCACAATTCTGTACTATACTTTTTGTAATGTCTGAAAACTGTCATTTCTTGTATTTCATTTAGTTTATATTTGCTTATGGTGAAAGGATAATTCCCATAGCAGTTATTCCTTCATGAGCCGAACTGGAAGTACTATATAACTCTCTAAAATACAGATTCCTGGGACACCTGGGTGGCTCCATTGTTTGAGCGTCTGCCTTTGGCTAAGGTCATGATCCCAGAGTCCTGGAATTGAGTCCCACATTGGGCTCCTTGCTCAGCAGAGAGCCTGCTTCTCCCTCTGCCTGCCACCTACCCCCTTGCTTGTGCTTGCTCTCTCTTTCTCTCTGACAAATGAATAAATAAAATCTTAAATAAAATACAGACTCCTGAGATCCCAAGATGGAGAGTATAATAGATGAAAGCAAATAAAAACATAATTTGACATAGAACCAGAAACAGGAAAGTTAGCAGGGCAGGCTTGGAAGTCACATCTTCATGCCGTTGTCCATCACTGCAGATGCTTAGTTCCATCTCACCATTTACTAGAATAGCCCAGCTATAGGAAAGTTAGATCTTTGACAAATAGTTTTATATAGAACATGATCAAAAAGCAAAATGTTCTTACAGGTCTCTACATAGCAGATAATACATTGCAAGAGTCACAAAATTCCCATGTGACTGAACATGAACTCAGCTTAATAGGAGTTTTTCAGTTCCCCATTCAGAAGGTCTTTTGTCTTCTTTAATAATTTATAATATACTTAGGTTTTATTAAGGTGTACTTGACACACAATATTATATTAGTTTCAAGTCTAAATCCTAATGATTCAGCAATTATGTACAATACGAGATATCACCTCGATAAATGTAGTCACCATCAGTCACCACACAAAGTTATTACAATATTATGGACTATTCCCTATGCTATCCTTTTCATCTCCATGACATTTATTTTATAACTTGAAATTTCTGCCTCTTAATCCCCTTC